>NC_086155.1:129860035-130498369 GCF_035149785.1 Candoia aspera | reverse complement strand
GGGCGGGGATACCGTGGAGGCGGTACACGTGGATGAGGAAGAGGCGTGCCAGCTGTTGTGCGGTGGGGATAGAAGCGCATGGGATAAAGTGAGCTTGTTTGGAGAAAAAGTCTTTAACGACCCAAATGACAGTTTTGCGTTGACTAGGGGGTAGATCAACGATAAAATCCATGGAGATATCCTGCCAAGGGACAGATGGCGTGGCTACGGGTTGAAGGAGACCCTGGGGCTTGCCCGGTTTGCGCTTTATCGCCGCACATACAGGGCACGCAGTGACATATTCCTTTAAGTCTTTGAGTAAAGTTGGCCACCAGAATTGGCGGCGAACGAGGTGTAAAGTTTTGACGTAGCCGAAATGCCCCGCTAGCTTGTCATCGTGGCAGCGCTGGAGGATGGTTTTTCGCATTGCTTCGGGTACATAGAGACGATCGTTGCGCCAGGCAAGATCATCGGTGAAAGTCAACATGTGTCTGTTGGCTTGCAACCAAGTATCTGTTTTAAGGTGGGAGAGCAACTGTTGTTGCAAATCGGAGGGAATTGACAAGGGAGGCGGGCTGCTGGAAGGCTGAGCGGCTGGAGGCGGAGTCGATTGTGCTTGGGTCTGGCTGCGAGTCACTGCTGCCAGACTTAATTGTTTGTCGGTCCAGACGGTGCCTTGGACCGTTGGCCCTGGGCCCGCATCTTGGGGTCTGCGCGAGAGTGCATCAGCCAAAAAGTTTTTCTTTCCTGGTATAAATTTAAGAGTGAAGTCAAAGCGGCTGAAGAACTCAGCCCAGCGCAGCTGTTTGGGACTGAGTTTTCGGCTGGTGCTTAGAGCTTCCAGGTTTTTATGGTCAGTCCAGACCTCAAAAGGGCTGGAAGTACCTTCCAATAGGTGTCGCCATGTCTCTAAAGCCGTTTTTACAGCAAAAGCCTCCTTTTCCCAAACGTGCCATCGTCTCTCTGTTTCAGTAAATTTGCGAGAGAGGTAGGCACAGGGTTTTAAAGCGCCCGATTGGTCGGATTGTAACAAAATTGCGCCTATGGAAAAGTCAGAAGCATCGACTTGTACAACGAAGGGTTTAGAGGGGTTTGGATGCTGTAAAATGGGTTCTGTGGTAAAAAGTTGTTTGAGCGTTTCGAATGCTTGCTGACAGGCTGGAGTCCATTTAAGGAGCGCGCCTGGGTTCTTCGAACGTCGCGTATCCCCCTGTCCTTTGGTTTTCAACAGTTCAGTAAGGGGGAGGGCGATTTCCGCAAAATTTTGGGCGAATGCCCGATAGAAATTAGAAAATCCAAGGAAACTTTGTAATTGTCTCCTGGTACGGGGAGGCTCCCATGCCACAATAGCTTCTACTTTTGCAGGGTCCATTTCAATGCCCTGAGCTGAAATTCGGTAGCCTAGGTAATCAATTTGCGACTGATGAAACGCACATTTTGACAGTTTTGCATACAACTCTGCTTTTTTCAATTTAGTCAATACCTGACGCACCAAGTGGATATGTTCTGACATGGTTTCAGTATAAATCAATACATCATCCAAATATACCAGTACCCCCTTAAATAGGTGGTCATGCAAGACCTCATTGATTAACTGCATAAAAACCCCGGGTGCCCCAGATAAACCGAATGGTAAGACTTTATATTGGAAAGCTCCAAGAGGACAGTTGAACGCCGTTTTCCACTCATCCCCTTCTCTTATGCGAATGCGAAAGTAAGCTTCTCTCAAATCCAGTTTTGAGAAAATTTTGCCTCTGGCCAGATGTGATAACATATCTTTGATCAGGGGCAAAGGATATTTATTTAATATTGAGACCGCATTGAGCCCGCGGAAATCGGTACAAAGCCTTAATGACCCATCCTTTTTTGGCCTGAATAGGACAGGAGCTCCTACTGGGGAATTAGCCGGCTCAATGAAACCCCTAGCCAGGTTTTTGTCAATGAACTCCCTTAGCGTGGTAAGCTCCTTGGGAGACATGGGATATATTTTTGGGTGTTGCAATTTTACATTTGGTAAAAACTCAATGGCACAGTCTGTTTTCCGGTGGGGTGGCAAGCGATCTGCTTCCTTTTCCCCAAATACTTCAGCAAAATCTTGGTACTGATTGGGTAGCCCCTCAAGAGGTTGAAGCGTTTGTACAGTGGTATACGCTACCCCTCCACCCTCCAGGTCCTCCAATAGGTCCTTTTCGGGTACTTTGTAAAATCCATCTGCAAACGTCACAGTTCTATGCAGCCAGTTGATGAAAGGGTTTTGTTGCACAAACCAAGGCATCCCCAAGATTACCAGAGGACCCCCCACTGGAGCTACCACAAATGGCAGTTTTTCCTGATGGGAGCCCATCTGTAAGGCGACCAGTCCCGTGGAAAGATTGACTGCTTTCCCTCCCGCCATAGTTCCATCCAACTGGGTGAAAATCATGGGTCTTGGCAAAGGGAACGTGGGCAGTTCTAGAGCCGCTACGACATCAGGGTGCATTAGGGAACGGGAGCAACCCGAGTCTAGCATGGCCCACACTTCCACCGTTTTGGTTTGTGAGCCCAGTTTAACTTTAACAGTCAGTGTGGGAAAGTTTCCACTCACCGAATCATGGTTACGCCCGGTTTCTTCCACCTGCCCTAGGGCGCCCTTCAAGGCAGGTGGTAGGCTTTTCCCGCCGGTTGCTCGAATTGCAACTCTTCCTCCTCTTCTCCGAAGGGTAGGTCTGGGGGGTCCAGTTCCGCGAGGGCTGCCTTCAGTTTTCGCGGTGGAGCAGGAGCAGGCGTCTTTATCGCGGGTTTCATCTGTCGTTCCTCTGGACGGCGCCTCGGGCACGACGTGGCTCGATGCCCTTCTTTCCCACATCGGAGGCACTGACCCTTGGAGAACCGTTGCTCCCTCTCTTCTTCCCAGGGTTTCGGTTTGGGGCGGCTGGCAAGTCCAGATGTGCGCGCTCCTCTAGCGAGACGGGTTTGTCTAAGCTCTTTGGTATGGGCATAGGTTCGTAGGGCATTTTCTGCGCTTCCCGCCAACTGAATCCACCCATATAGCGTTTTGGGATCATCTCTGCCCAGAGCCCATCGAAGGATTTCGGGCTCAAGCCCCTGCTTGAACAATTCGATGATTGTTGGCTCGGACCAGTCTTCCACTTTTCCTGCCAAAGCTTTAAACTCCAACGCATATTTGGCAACTGAGAGGGACCCTTGGTAAAGTTTCCGCAGGTCATTTTTGGCCGTTTCTTGAGCTAGGGGGTCTTCGAAATGCTCTTTAAGTGCCCACAAGAATTCATCGAAGTCCTCTAACTCAGTGGCCTCAGCTTGGCATAGTTGCACATACCAATCCGCTGCCTTTCCTCTCAGCTTGTTGGCAATGAAATTGACCTTGCCATGTTCAGACCGAAAATTTCGACCCCAATCTTCTATGTAGTGCTTGGCATTAGTAATAAAGAAGGAGAGCGTGGTGGGATCCCCATCGAACTTCACTCCAAATGGTGGGAAGGGTCTTGCCGGCTCAGCTGGCTGTGGCGGTGCCGCTAATGTCAGCGTGCGCCGAGCCCCCATGGGTGGTCGATCCCTAGGAGGTCTTGCCTCTCGCTCCCCCCTTTGACGGGCTGATCGAGTCTTGCTTCTCCCCCGGGTCACCATGGTACTATGCCTGGGGTACTGTGACGGCTCTTCCTCCCAATCCTCCAGGGTGGGCTCTGCCTCTTCGGGTAGATCCTCTTTGGGTAGATCCTTGAGGATCGTCACTATTAAATCCATTTTATCTTCTAATGCCCTCATGCGGGCCGGAGTGACCGGCTCCTCCGAGGGTTGGTTGGTTACCACCACCTTCGGTGACAAGGGGACTTCGTGCTCCCAGGTCAATTGTGGAGACCCCCTCCCCTGTGCTCTTTCCATGACAGTTCTATGTTCACTCCTGAGACTCTCCTGCATGGATATCAGCAGCTCGTCTAATTGGATATCTCGCAACTGCCGACGGGCTGCTCTTTGCGCTCTCGAAGTTAGCACTGGCCGGCTTTTGACCGCCTCCCGCTCTTCTTCGCTTCCCTCACTCGCGCGAAGTTGAGGTTCTGTCATCGCTAGCGTTCCCTCTTATCCAATGATTGGATGGGGCTAGCGGAAAATGGATAAAATGATTCTCAGCTTTATGTAATGATTGCCTAAACCCAAATACTCAGTCTCACAAGCTCGGGCTTAAAGATAACTGATTTATTAAAGGAATAGTATGCAAATACAGAGAAAGCTGAGAATGAGCAAAAGCGCGCCAAATACAAACTTAAAAGCCTTGCTTGTAGGCAGGTCCCGCCCCGTCGCCCGTCAGGACGCTCCCCCTCCCAGGTGCTGAATGCCGTTAGACGCGCCTGGGAAAGTAACCTTGAACAGGAACGCAAACCCAAACATGCATTCCAAGCCCTCATAACAAGGGAGGGCAACAGAATGGAAAAACCCCGGGTGAAGGGATAGGGAACAGAGAATGACATGTGAAACGTTACAATGTTAACCAAACATTAGAATGAGAACATGACACTCTGTGCATAGAGAAATCCAAATTTTGGTTGTGGTAAGCCATATTTTTCCAGAGTCAGTTTAACACTTAGGTATTCTCAGGATATTTTTCAAGGGCTTGCTTGCTTGCTTGCTTGCTGGGAGGTTGTCAACAATATAGTTTTGTTTTGTTTTGTCTGCTTTTTAAACATACATCTTTATTCTTCTGTGGCCACCATAACTTCCCCTACTTTCAGATCTGAAAAAAAAAGCCCTTTGGAATGAATTTTCTGCTGGGTCTTACCTTGGGATTCACTACAGGAAGCCGGAGAGGCTGATGATGTTACCATACAGAAACAGTATAGTGAAGACTAGAATATGCACACATAATCCTTAATATACTTATTTCTTTGATAAATGTGGATGCTAAGATCTTAACAGATGCACAGTGTTCCACAGATTACAGCTTGTTCTGATTGTTGTTTATCTAGCTTAGGCTGGAGTTATGTGCAGCCATCAAATTGTTGATAATATTGGATTTTTAATTGATGTTGTTGCTCCCACTCAAAATAGATAGAATCCAGGAGTTATTTGAACCCTAGAAAGCATTCCATATGGCTTTTTGAAAATTTTTGAAGTAAATGCTGAAGTAAATGTTGAAGTAAAATTTCCAAAATTGTTATAGCTTGGATTGATATGTTCTATTTAACTCCTGAACAGGTGACTATCCATGGAATGCTATCATACGTCAAAGATACCATCATTCTCCTTTTCTTTTTAATTTGACTTTAAATATATATTGGTTTTTTTTAGAAAATGCAATCCTTTACTGCATCAAGAGAAATACAGTGTCAAGATTAAGATAAATGATTGTTTCTATTTTGTGTTGGTCATACTGCACCAAGAATATTGCATTAAATTCAGGGTACCACATGATAAGAAGAACATTGAGAAATTAGAGCAGGTCCAGAAGAAGGCAACGTAGATGATAAGGGGCCTGGAGGGGGAAACATATGAGAAATGGTTCAAGGCGCTGGTCATGTGGTTATGTTTAGCCTGAAGAAGACCACATGGAGTTATGACAGATGTCTTCAAGTATCTAATGGGCTGTCACATACAAGATTGGACAGAAATGTTTCAGAAGACAGGCAAACTTGTTGCTGGTAGTCCTCTTATTGTCCTTCTTTCTACCTTTGCCAGCATTACAGACTTCTCCAGAGAGATGGTCTTCTCGTAAGGTGTCCAAAGTATCATAATTTGAGCCTGATCATTTGTTCCTCAAGTGGGAACTTTGGATTAATATACTGTATGTGATGATCCATTTGTTTGTTTACTTGGCTATGCAATGTATTTTCAGGAGTCTTCTCCAACACAAAATTTCAAAAGCATCAATTTCTATTCTGCTTCTTCAAATTCCAACTTTCGCTTCCATAGAGTGTCACAGGGAAAACTACTGTCTGCACAATTCTGACCTTTCTAAATATAGACACATCCCAGCATCTGAATAACTTTTCCAAGTTTTTCATGGCTACTTTATTAAGTGTTAATCTGCAGCATATTTCTTGAATATTTTTTTTCCTTTACTATTGATAGTTGATCCTAAAGGCAGAAGTTTTCCACTGCTTCAGTATCTTCATTGTCAAATTTAAGGCTGATTGCTGTACCTGCTGTCATTAGTTGGGTCTTCTTTATATTTAATTTTAGTCCCATTTTTTCACTGTGCTCCTTGACTTTCATTACTAGACTTACAGATCATTTGCATTTTCAGCTCTCAGTTTAGTGTCATCAGCATGTTTTGCCAAGTGTCCAAGTAGTGATCAGGTGCCCACACAATTGGTTCTTTTAGATCCAGAGACAATAAGCACACCAGTGGATAAAGAGAGTTTAAGCTTTATTATAAACTTAAGCAAAAAATTTAAACAGAAACCCAGTTTAACCAAAAAACACAAACACAGTTTAGTCAGATTAAACAAAAACATAAAAAGCATAGCATAAAGAAAGGAAATAATGCATACCAAGCAAGTTGAGACCCTATCCCCTTAAGCTGTCAGGAGCCTCCTGACCAAGACAGCGGAGATACCCAAGGATGGCTTAATTTCCACAACACCCAGAGCACAGGTCTGTGCAGAAGCTCCCAAACTCAAAAGACAATCCTAAGAGTTTATCAAAGTCTAGCCCTAAAACCTTGTGACCCTGTTTCCATGGTACCAAAGCTTCATGATTCAACCTTGACTAGGATGGTTCCCGGGGACTGGAGCACCTGTTTCTAAGTGCCTGGGAGGCTACACAGATAAACTAGTGCTTAACAAAAACAATTTTGAGGTTTTCTCTTATCTCCCCCCCCTATTCCAAACAGAAATTTAAAAAAAACAACAACAATCCAGTTAAACATTAGTATAACTCAAAATAAACTCTAATCTTCTTCTTCTGAGGGAGAAAATCAAAATATGTCACTTAAACTCCTCAAAATAACAATGGTCTTCCACATTGCCACTACACAGCATAGCACAGATTATTGAAGTTTCTGCCTCTGATTTTAAAACCACACTCATCTTCCAATCCAACTTTTGTCAATATATGTTCCACATATAGATTGAATAAATAAGGGAAGAACATACAGCCCTGTCTCACTCCTTCGCTAACCTGGAGCCAGTCTGTTTTACCACATTCTGTCTATTCTGTGGCTTCCTGAACTGTGTATAGTTTTTGTATGATGATGATGATGATATTTCTAGGGATTCCAATTTTTCTAAGCATATTGCTGCTGTCCAATATAAATGCCTTCTTGCTTTAGCTAGGCAGTTGGGATAACCTTCATGCCCTGGGTGACCCTGCTGGGGATATAGACTCTTGGGCATACACTCACAGTGTTCTTTGCTCATCCCTCCCAGGAGTACCCTCTACCTCCATCATCCAACAAAAAGAGGCAGCCCAGTAGGGCAGGGTGGGGCTGGAGTGGGGGATGGCAGTGTTACTATTATTTATATATTGTATTTGGAATATTAACAGTGAAATTATTATTTCAAAAATCACCCAACAGTGTACAGGAAAGTTGCTTTGAAGCTTAACTGCTTGAGGAGTGCATTTTATCAAGATTATAACATATAGGAAGAGAGATAAGTTTTTCCTCTTCAGATATTACCATGACAATTAGGATAGCAGTTTTATTGAATTCATATGAGTTGAAGTCAGTATCTCTGAAAATCTGTCAGCTGAAGTTATTTATTTTAAATTTCCACTCTTTCAACGCAAGAATTTCTAGAAAAAAATATTCAACAGAATGTTGCAGGGGAGGGGGTTGGTCATAGTTCGCAGGCCCTGCAACTTTTTTTTTTCTTTTTCTCCTTTACAGTCAACTGTTAAATAATTAAGTGCTGTCACCACCTCTGAATGCTCAAACTTCAGTTTAAAGGAGCCATTAGCAATTTCTATTTTTCCTTGGCAATTTTAATCTCCAGTTGGAGACTTTAATCAAGAAGAGGTTTGGAATTAGGAATCCTTGTTATGTAGCCTTGTTTCACATCTGGAAACTCCCAGGATTTTTAAGAAATCACTTCTCCAGTTGAAGACTGAAGCAGAGTTTATGCTTCAGGGGGTTGAATTTCAGGGGGTTGTGTATAACTTACATATCTGGGTTGCAAAGATCATGACAATCATTAGATGAAAGTAAAGGATTCTTGGCTTCTATCTAGTGGCTAACTGGATTCTTGCAGCCTATATATGGCAAATTATGGTGCATATAGTAGCTCATTTTGGCAAATATCATAAATTATGACAGTACAAGTTATATTTGGGTGAATGCAGAATTTAAAGATCATCAAGAAGCTGAGGAAAAGATATCTGCAGAAATAGAGGGATATAAAATAGCTGTTAATTCATCACAGCTGCTAAGGTCTGTAATCACTTCTCCACAGTATATTTCAGTGGTGAATATCCTCTAATCCCTTACTAATCCAGACCAGCCTTCCTAATAGTCAGAGCAACTGGATGCCTCAGAAAACTCAGTGTGAAAGCACAGAAAGTTCTAGATTACATATTGTTGTACTCTGTGTGTGTGTGTATGTATGTGCGTGTATGTGTATGTGTATGTGTATGTGTATGTGTATGTGCATATACATATACATATACATATACATATATATATATATATATATATATAATATCAAGGAGCACTGTAACTGCTTGTGCCCTTATTATTGCTAAACTACAACTCCCAGCAACCCTGGGTAACATGGCCAACAGTGAAGGATGGTAAGAGTTAAGTTCAGCAATATCTAGAGAGTATAGTTGGGCAACATTTGAAAAGACTGATTCCCCAATCTTGTTGTAGTTGATGCAGAATGCAACTAGATTGCTCAACAGAGCAATCTTGCAAGTCTGAAATTATATTTCTCCCCTGTTGCCCCTAGCCATAAACAAGGGAGGGTCCCTTCTGAGATGTTTGCTATTCCCACATTCCATCTGCAAGCTAAGCTGCCTCTTATCCAACCATTGCCCTGGCTGCAGCTCTTCCTCATCTCCCAAGATCATTCCCACATACCATTACAAACATACATGGGTAGAAAAGTCTGTACTATCTTCCAGTTAATTATCCAGCCACACTGAAGAGATTACAGTTGATTTATAGGATCTTAAGTACCTCAGGACCCAGCATAGGTGTCTGGTAAAAGCCACAATGATATAGCATGTATCATGATACATGATTCAAACAATGTGAATTATGTAATTTATGTCATTTGCACAATGATGTCAAGATGCACATGACATCCCTGGCTCACCTTGTTTCCCCTGTGAATGCCTATGGGACCCAATTATCTTTTTTTCTTCTTTTATATCCACAGCATTCACCTTTTCTGGAGGATGGTTTGCTTATTGTACCACAGTTTGCTAGTGTTCATTTAATAATAGTACAGGTGTGGGCATTCTCTGTTGTGGTACCTAATCTTTTCCCTGAAATTAGGTGGGCAAACAATGTAGAACATTTCCACTGGTAATTGAAGGCATAGCTCTTTGCCCAAATATTAGCACTGCCTGGCATCCCCAGTGAAACCAAATATTGTTTTGTTGTTGTTGTTTAAAAAAGGCTAAAACAATGATTTTGCTGTAAACTGCTTAGAGATTGTTTTAATGAAAATTAAGTGGTACATACAGTAGATCCCTGTAATAAAACTCTTACCACCATCCCAACAAATAACAGAGGAGAAAAAAATGATACCTGAAGGACATCTGAGATCAAAAATACCAAAATGGAATACAGTATAGGTATTTTCAATGGGGAGTCAACTGGAAATTAAACCTTCTCTAACTAATGGGCTTTGCAAATACACCTTCTTGAACTTGTATCAAAACTTCTATGAGGTTTTATTCTTTGCCTTCATTTACCAGAAGCAGCTCTGTGCAGTTCAAACCAGGCCAGGAGCAAATAAAATGCCTAATTTACCAAGATTATAGACTCCAGCAGAATCCATTGTTAATAATTACCTACTAACTTCTTCCCTCCTATTGATTTATTTTGTTCAAAGGACTCTTTATGTGCCTGTTGAAAGGCCATCCTTTTATGCAGCTTGGCATTCTACAAAATACTTTAATCTAAATAAGGAATTGGGATAGGGACCTTTGTTTTTTTTTCCCCTTGGATGAAAGCTATGTATTTACAGTTATAGGCCAGTATCTAGAACAAACTGAAGATTTGTGAAGAATGTTATCAGATTTCTGCCAAGAGACAGCTAGATGAGTAAGGTGATTCATACACAAGGCAATTTGGATAGATACTAGATATGTGATGGTTCCAATGGGAAACTCAGTCTGTTGCTCTCTTATGAAGCCATAGAGAATCATCAAATGGAATCAGAGTTCCTTCTGAAGAGCTGGCTTTTAGTTTCCACATATAAGTGAATGGTTATTGTTCAGTCCTATGGTAGGCTGTCCTTCCTCTGTGACTCCATATGTATCCATCACAAGCTTTTCTATTTCTGATGTTCATCATTATTATTATTCTTGATATGGAAAGACTAGCTTTCCATATCAAGAATCAGGGACAGCTTAATCAGGGAACTCTAATGTTTGCAAAGACAGAAAAACTCTAGAAAAATCAACTCTTTGGTGGGGGAGCACTCAGCCCAGTTATGACTAAATATACTCATCAGCACAGAAAGCTCACTATTTGGGATAAATGTAAAAGTAGATGGGAAGGAGATTCTGTGGCTGTAGATCCAACTTCTATAATGAGGAGAAACTGATATGACAAGCTCTATTTTAAGTTTGTATGATGGCACCTCATCACCATTGGCAAATCCACAGGTATCAACTCAGTTACTTGTTTACTTTTTTTTCAAATTCACTGATTAAAAAAAAACACCTTCTATACATTAATATACACTGTACACTGTACAGGAGACAAAGTGCTCAGTAAGAAATGCTTGGCTCTAAACGAAATGGTCTGTATGTAGAGTCACTGCATTGTCAACAACAGGAGTTTCCATTCATAGAAGAAGAGTTGTACTACTGTCCTTGCTGAAATGGAGGACAAACAAGTGAAAGAATGTATGAGAAAATGGGCTAAGAACTTTGGACATAACTTATTGTCGGAACAGTGGGAAAACATGGTTGAAAGGATTGAAATTTACATTATATTATAACTTCAAAGAACATTTCTATAAAATTTCATATAAAATTGATTGGTATATGACTCCAGAAAAATTAGCCAGTATGTATAAGGGTACTTCAAATTTATGTTGGGAATTCTGGCAACGTGAAGGGTCATTTTATCATGCCTGGTGGACTTGTAAAAAAACCAGAAAATTTTCTGTTCGCATACATACATTGATACAAAGAATTTTAAAAACTAAGATTCAACTGAAACCAGAACTTTTCTGTTGGAATTAATGGACAGACAACAAGAAAAGAGCCATGGAAGACCAATTTTATATATAACCGCTGCACTGCTGCAAGACTACTATATGCACAAAAATGGAAAAACTCTGATATACCCACAATGGAGGAATGGTTGGTGAAGATGATGGAGCTAGCAGAGATGGAAAAAAAGGAAAAAAAATGTTCTTGTGATTTATGGGTTTGACAATTAGAAAGGGTAGCTTAAGGAGAAAAGAAATTATGATGTAATCTT
This sequence comes from Candoia aspera, assembly GCF_035149785.1. NCBI lineage: Eukaryota > Metazoa > Chordata > Lepidosauria > Squamata > Candoiidae > Candoia > Candoia aspera. The sequence goes on along the minus strand of NC_086155.1, from coordinate 130,486,797 downwards.
AGAGAGAGAGAGGGTAAAATATAAATGCATTTATAACTGCTGTCAAAAAGATTGGAAGTGTGCTCTCTCTCTCTTTTCCTTCTTACTTATTCACTATTTTTCTTTATTTTCTTTGTTTCTTTAATATATGCGTTGCTTTTATCTTGTTAAAAATTTTCAATAAAATTATATTGAAAAAGAGGAAATAGTTGTACTATTGGATGCAATCTGATATATTCTCAGTGTATTTTTATGGTATCTTCTAATTTGCATCATTGTCTTCCCTGTTTTCAGATATAAATGTTATGGTCCATTTGTTTTTTTTTTTACTTTTGCATAGAATGTTAAATCGGGATTACAGACCTGAGGTTGATTTGGATTGTTTGTCAAAAACAAATGTTCATTTATCACCATTTCTATGGTCACTGAAGCAAATAAATCGCAACAGAAATGGATCTGAGGTGGAGAGGTTTTAAAAAACAAACATTTTGTTATGACAATTACAATGTTCTCATTATGAAGCTGGGCTTTTTGGAATCACTGAAGAATATGAAGAAATTATATATTTGCATCACCCAGCCAGAAACTCAAACTGCCCATTAAAAATGCTATCAGCTGTGGATTCAGTGGGGTGTCTGATAGTAACATTGTACCTAGTGGTCACAAGTTTGTGGTACACAATTCATTTGCTTTCCCTAATCCCAATTCATTTGAATAATGAAGGTTTTTTATTCCATTGCATTTTTTTTTCTGTAAACATAGCTACATTGTTGGTCCAAAAGCTGGCCTAGCTAGATTCAAATGCTTGGCTAATGAGTACAGTGCAAATGGACTTTCCCCTTGTGGCACAGGAGAATTTGAGATTTTAATATATGTTTTACTATACTTTTTGTTTTACTGAGCTATTCATACCGCTTATATTACTCTACCTGTGATTTACAGACCATGTAGAACTAGCCTATTTTATATTTCCTTGCTTTTGACAAATGCAGATTCAGTTGTCACTCCTAATTTGGCCAAGGTCTGTGCTGCCAAATTATCCTTCAGGATTTGGTCCAGTGATTGGGGCAAAGAATTGGGTCCAAAGTTTAATTTGGCATATAATGATATTGTGTTATTCGTGCTTTGTTATCTTTTGATTTTGGCCATGCTCTTATTTTCTGCTTATCAGAGACTAATAAATATGATTGATACTATATTAATGTCCCTGAGAAAGTTATTTCATGAGAAATTTCAGGGCCATGATGGCTAGTAGGTGTTTACTTGAGCCCATGATGCAACCATCATCCCATCAAGGATGCCCCTAAAACTCATATCATAGCCTGGCATTTTTTCCCCAGAAACATGCCCACCTCAACAAATCACTTGGGAACAGTAGTGTATAGTATTGGTTTATTCTTGTAGGTTGATTAAGCATGTGAGTGACTTTGTATCATTGCTCAATTGCCTTGGACTGCCAGTGTATGTTGCCAATCTCACAGTTTCCTGGGAGTTAGTTTTTCTAGAAGTTTCAGGAAAATAAGCATCAGGAAAGCCTACTTCTGACTCAGTTTTTCTTTATTTTAAAAGCAGAAAATATACAACAGTGGTATTATAATGAAGGTTTTGCAGCCCTTGCCTTATCTCATTTTCTCTGCAGGTGGAAAGAGAAAGGAGGAGGAACAAAATTATCACCATGAATACAGACAAAGGAAAAAAAGGTACAACAAAATGGCCAGCTTTATTGGGAAGATGAATGTGTTTGATAGCCCTACAGATAACTGGACATTATTTTTATTTATTTAGTTATTGCTCAAATTTAGCCACCGCCCATCTCCCCCAAAAGATGGACTCAAATTATATATTGTATGAAGAGAAGTTGACAATTTTTTGAGACAAATTTGATAATTGAAAAAAGATTCCCATTGTACTGAGTGTTATAGGAGGCAGATCATATAGCTCATCAAAAAACTTAACTGCCCCCCCTCACAATTCAGCTTTGCAGAATTTGTCAAAACAATGCAGAAATATTTGGCACCATAATGCCAAATGTGAGTGCAAGATATTTCAGTTTCCATAAATGAAACCAGAAAGGGTAAAACTCCACTTCAGCATATCCAGATTAAATTAAAAATTATCTGAACCCTGCCATGGAATTCAAAGGAGGCATTCAGAAAAAGTCTTAAGAGGACTTCCTGTGACGATTCATGGAAAACTAGACATCCCTGAAGAGTAGGGATGACATTGCGGTGGAGATCCATGGCCAGATGAATTCTGGCTGGCGAAGTCTCTCCGTAAAAAGGAGATATCATGAGATCACTCACATGTACTCCAGACAGTTGCTTCTCATGAGTGGACTTCAGGAACTGAGATTTTTGTGGTTGACTTGTGAATCAAGCAGCTGGGAGTTGAGGGATTTCAATCAAGCTCACAGCAATAATGTAGCCTATAGGGATGTATGGTTTGCTGAGCCTCATTTCTTAACCATTTTTGGAAATTACTTCTTAACTGCTTTTCAACTATTAGGAACCTTTGGATTGATAAGTTTTATAGCACTCACTGGGTGAGTTTCCTATTTCCTTCAATCCTTAGCAAAATAAGTTTTAAATATAAGTTTAACAACTTTAACATACATACATACATACATACATACATACATACATATATAATATTGCTGTATATTCTCAAATATATCTATTTGAGAATATACAGCAAAATGGTAATTGGAATGTTGATTTTGGAAAGTTAAGCTAAGAGTCCAGATGAATTTGAAATAAGGTTTCAGGATTAATTATAAGAATCATTCCAGTGGGAGAATGCTGTTGTTTTGAATTCTTAAAACAAACAAACAAACATGATAACATGATGGGACTTTGAAAATTGGATATGAGGTGACATGGCAAGGCTTTGCCGTGGATCTCAGGGAAGTAACAAGCTGAGGTTCTGTTGCTGGATTACGACAAGGCAGTACTGCAAGGTTCCTCTACTGAACGTGATGAGGCAAGGCAAGGCTTTGCAGCTGGACCTGGCAAGGTGAGGCAAGACTCTGCAGCTGGATGCAGCAAGGCAAGGCAAGGCTCCACTGCTAAGCATGGCAAGCCAAGGCAAGGCTTCACTTCTGAACATGGCAAGGCAAGGCAAGGCTCCAGTGCTAAGCGTGGCATGGCAAGGCAAGGCTTTGCTTCTGAACGTGGAAAGGCAAGGCAAGGCTTCATTTCTGAACATGGCAAGGCAAGACAAGGCTTCGTTTCTCAACACAGCAAGGCAAGGCAAGGCTCCACTGCTGAGTGCAGCAAGGTGGCAAGGCAAGACTCCTAGGCTAGATGTGGCAAGGCAAGGCAAGGTTCCACGGATGAGCACGGCAAGGCAAGGCAAGACAAGACAAGACAAGACAAGGCTCGGAGTCTGGGTTCTTGGTGGTGGAAGGCACTGCTTCAAATCATTGAACGGTTCAGGCTCTAGCGAAGGTCCCAATGAATGGTTGTCTTCAGCAACCTGTTCCTTGTGCTGGTGCCTTTTTATTTTGTCTCCTTCCTGCCACTTTTTGTCAGGGGCCAATAGGGCTTCCTTCTGCTTCGTGTGTTTTTCAGCTCTCCTTTCTCTTGCACTCATAGGCAGTGGCAACTCTGCCCCTTGATTCCCACCAATCAGTGGCTCTAGATTTTCCTGCTTTGCTGAGTCATTCTCTGCTTCAATTTTCTAGTTCTGGATATTCCCAAGGGTCAACCCCCTCTTCCACATTGGAGTCAGACTGCATTCTGACAAATGTAAAAGGAATGAATATAAAGTTAGCTTATTTGATCAAGGTTAAAATAGCTATGTTGTTATCTCTGTCAACCCTTAATGGACTTTTGCTGACCAGACTGAACAATGAGGCTTTAAGGATTTGTTTATAGGTAAGATATGAGATATGGGAAGAAGAGATCATCTGTTGCATTTTAAGAGAAGGTGCTAAGTTACTACAATTGTTTATACTTATTGTGATGGAGGGGAAAGTCATTTCTTTGTATATTTTCTTTTAAAATATATATATATATATTCTTATTTTTTTCCATTTTTCTTTCTGTTTTTTCTTCTTTTCTGATTTTTTTTTCCTTTTTAATTCTTTTATGTTTTAGTTTGTATTAGTTTTTATCTTTTTAATTGTAATGTTTAATTATATTGATAACAATATCAATATATAAAAAGAAAAGACTCTTAAGAGAGCAATTGAAATTGCTATATCTATGGAAACAGCTGCTAGAGATACTACATAGGCAAAGGCAACAGTGAATATGCTTGCAATACCATATAAACAAAGAATAACAACTCACAATGAACAGTGCTCTTGTATATGGCAGAGATGCTTACATAGCAACTCAATACAGACTTAAGGGCAAAATCTAGAGAAAATGCAATAAGGTAGAAATATTCGAAGAGCCTGTCATCAAGGAAAAGCAAACCATTCACTATAGATAACCAAGCCACTACTTAGAAGAAGTGCAGTTGTGTATGCCACAAATGAAGAATTTCATAATGACAGTGAAAAGCGTAAAAGTTAGACTTATACCAGCAGTATAGCTCACACCCAAAATGCATGGCAAAACCCTATCACTGGAATTGGACACTCGTTCTGCTGTATCAGTTATAACACAGCATGAATTTAAGCAGGATTTCAGAGATGCCAAACTAACATCAGAAATATAATTCAAATTTATACTGGAGAAAAAAATAATCCCAGTTGAGGTCTAAAGTACCATAACTAGCAAGTTACACTAAACCTTAGATTGTAAAAACTGGTGGACTGGTGCTCTGAGGACATGACTTGAGGATGAGGAAGCTGCTACTGCATGGTATGCTTCCTCTCATGGAAACTATCAAGAGTAAGCCGGAAAAGGCACTGGATGATGCAACACCTTTCTTTGAAGGTGGAATCAGCATCCTTTATGTCTGGATATGATACCATACCCCACCACTGTCTTAAAAAGGAAGGAAGGAAGGAAGGAAGGAAGGAAGGAAGGAAGGAAGGAAGGAAGGAAGGAAGGAAGGAAGGAAGGAAGGAAGGAAGGAAATCTGGTATAGATCACAGACACAAAGATTGCATTTTGTGCACAAAGGCACAAAGACCAGTTCCTGCCTGGGGTGACAAGCACTATCCCATTTGCATAAGAAAGCCAACTCAGCACCTAGATCTGTAAATATAAAATGGTTGCATTTATAGCAAGGAGGGTAGTGTATTGTTCCTACAAGAAAAAAAAAAAAACATTTTGGGGGCAATAATTAATCCAATAATCAATAATCCGGGATAAGAATTAATTATCCACAATAATTAATTCAATAATGACTGTGATAATAACACAGAGGAAGGACTAGTTTGAATCGTTTAGCTCAGTTCCAATCATAAAGTCTATATCAAACCTGTCTAAAATGGGACTGCTAGATGTAGGCTTAGAATTCCAGATGGTGGCTAGATTGGAAGATTTGGCAACAGATTTGTTTAAAATAAGCAACTCAAAGGGAACCTGCTTAAGAGATTTCTAAGGAAGCCACTTGTGGGACTCAGGACCAGTTTCCGTGTTAGAAAAGGAGCTATATCGACAAATGCAAGATGGCAGCAGATAGTTTTCTGTATGTCTTTAAAATCTAGTAGTGATCTAGATTTTTGCAGCCCATATATGATAGCTCTAACTACAGCATTGAAATTATGTTTTTCCTCATAAGTATCTCCTACAGAGAGGAAGATTGGCTGTGATAAACTGGGAGCCAAAAATTATGTAGGAGAATAATTATACATAGAGAAAGGATAATTGTAGCATTGTTTGGGAAATCTGGCATATGATACCTCTGCCACATTGTGAACATATATTTAAAATTACCTAGAGCATCTCATTTCTTTTGGTGGTATCATTTTTCTGGCAAGTAGTTGAACAAGAAGTGATTTTCTTTTGTTGGAGTGGGATGATAGTTCCATAGAAGTGGGTATATTTTATATACTTGCTCTCTTGCTGTTATTTTTAATAGGAATCTAATACTTTAGCCAAACTGGCAGCATGACTGGAACAATAAATAAACCTTTGAATTGATCTGTGGGTTCTAATTGTGTGTTTAAAAATGGTAGATTAAAAAGAATGATTGTAGTTACCTATCTTAATAAACATGCCCCTGTGCTTTTTTCTGCTGATTGCTTTTTTTATATATATTCCAAAGCAGTTTTATCACTTTTTAAAATAGTTCACAGTTCAAGTCAAAGCTAGGCACCTGTGGTGCTCCAGATGTTTCTGAACTACAAATCCTAGCACCCCTCTCATTTGAGTATACTTCCTAAGGTTGCTGGGAGTTGTAATTCAGCAATATCTACATGCTACTAGTTGTCTATTCCATATTTAAATCTTAAATCATTCCAATTTTCTCTTCCAGTAATATCTGATATATTTTTTTTCATACTATACAGGTAAGTGGGAAATTCATAGTCCTTTAAAAAGGTTTCCCTCGACGTAAAGTCCAGTCGTGTCTGACTCTAGGGGGCGGTGCTCATCTCCGTTTCTAAGCCTTAGAGCCGGCGTTGTCCATAGACACTTCCGGGTCATGTGGCCGGCATGACGACACGGAACGCCGTTACCTTCCCGCTGAAGCGGTACCTATTGATCTACTCACATTGGCATGTTTTCAAACTGCTAGGTGAGCAGGAGCTGGGACTAGCAACGGGAGCTCACCCCGCCGCGCGGTTTTGAACCGCCGACCTTCCGATCGGCAGCTCAGCGCGATAGTCCTTTAGATGTTAGTAAATAAGACAGTAGATTTTTGGAGCTACCATTCAGCAGTAGCTGGAAGGCTACAGGTTAACTATCTCTGCTGAACAGTCTTAACAAATGAAAAATAGGGTATTTGTGTTTGAGCAAATATCTCCATTCTACTATTCTGCTACTATAGACAACCTACCACTGAATTTTCCTCCAGTGATATCACCTGAGCAGCAGTCCATGGGATTTATCCTGCTCAGAAACTGCTTTTAAGATTCTGATTCAAATATGCTAAAAAGGCCTCAACCCTCTGAGGGGGCTCTGCAGGTCACAAAAAGAATGCTCGTGAGGCACATGCAGCTTCTGAGCTGCACTTTGAATATCGCTGATCTATGTTACTCCTATCCTCTTTCCTGCCTAGATGCCATGTTTATCTCTGACTTTCCCTTCCTCTTCGTATTATTACAGGGATGTTCTCTAACAATTCAGAAAGAACATAAGCCACATTTGAAAACTGGAACTATGTTGCTTTAGTTATTCATATAGGGCAGATGGCCCTGATTATTCCATCACAGAGAGTCATTTCAGAAGTGTTCCAACTGATTTGAATTCCCAGACACCATTAGGAGGCAGATGACTTTACTGCAACGTAAAGCCACAATCATACAGTTGTACGTATGATTTCTCACACATTCCATATTTTGCACTTTGGTCCAGCTATTCAAGAGATAAGGCAGGATATCTCAAATGTATTTAAGCAGACAGACTTTGGTTCCTTTAGTTTGCATTCCCCACCCCCATAAAAGATATGGATTTAGGCAGAAGTGTACTGTCATATAAATGTCCCTTTAGCTGCAGAACTTTCGAAATCAGAAAAGTCATTCAGTTATTTGCTGTTTCTTTCATGTGGTGCAGCACAACTGTTTCTAGAAATGCATGGAAACCTATTGGCTAGCTGAACACTAGTCCTGGGATCATTACTAGAAGGTAGTGGCTACAAGAAAGAATGTCCCCAGCCAGATGCTCATTTGACTGGGTGAGATTGAGTCTTCAGGAATCCTCCAGATCATTCCATGTAGAATATAAAAAATAAAATTATGAGAGGGCTTATCAAGAGAAAGACCTGACAGAAGGAAAACCAAACTACTATCCCACAAAAGTAGGCTGCAGCAAGTCCAGCTACTAGTTCTATCCTACATTTCCTTTGAGGACTAAGTATGATACTGGATGCCCTAGTTTCTAACCACTGACATACATGAAATAGCAAATGGCTGAACTCTTCTGTATCACACTTCAGTTTTTTTTAAAAATATCACATTGCAGTGATTGTAGGGAGAAGCTTCAACCACCTGCATCTGTACTCCCTTCTGATAAAACATTTATTAGACTTCACTAATAAATTCTGTTTCACATATTTGTCTGAAGATGTGGATCAAGTCAGTTTGTTTCCCAAAAATTAAGTTTGTCAAACATCTTTATTTGACTGCTACTACTACTACACTCTAGAGCCTCGCAATCAGCATTATGGACACAGCTATTTCATTGGTGACATGCCATAAACTTTGCCAACTTGCAAACTTCCTGCTGTTGTGCATTGTTTGCTATTTGTTAACTAGAATAAAGTATATGCTGTGTACCAAGAGACATAGTTCATCATGCTATTGGTTTCATTTCAGCCACAAGGGTATGATTTAAGGCAAAATGCCTCATCCTGTTAGAAAATTACTCATAGGCAAGCAAGCTAGATTAGATGTATGTATAATAGAAGAATCTTGGGGTCATATAGGGCACAGGACCATTACCAACAGCAGATCTGAAATCCTAATATTTGTATGCTAGCCACTGAAGCATATGCTTAACTCCACCTCTCTTACCCTTTAAAGAAAAGAGGAAGTATCCCATGCAGAGACAATCAGTAAATTACCCAGACCTCTCCTCTATTGGCTGGAAATGATGACAGGTTTTTCTAAGCTTACAGATAATATAATTGAACCTGATTTTGATCCAAACAGGCAAGGCTGCATGCCAAAAAAAGGACAAGGTTTTCATTACATCTTTAAGTGCAGAAATACTGCTGTAATTTAATCTTGTTTTGAAATACAAAAATTGTCACGTAGCACACACTGGAGAGAATAAATCAAACTTGTCAGTTCCAATATATAAGAGAGAGAGAGAGAGAGAGAGAGTGTGTGTGTGTGTATACCCAACCATGCATGAACAATCTTGGTTCATTATCCTGATCATATTTGATCAAGACTGGACTCCAGTTGGCATTGTAGGCAATTCAAAGCCTATTGATTGAAATGCCAATGGTAGCTAATTGACAAAGATGTAATTGAAATTGCCAGCTCTAAATGGCAGAAAATATTGAAGATTCTTGGTTATGGTTATTGCAGCTGCTGATATCATTTCCCACCACCATTACCATCATTTGTTCCAGTAATCATCGTCCCAAAAACAAACAGGTCATTGAGAGGTTACAGACAAGTCATAGATCTCAGCTCAGCTTCACCCAAGAATCCATTCTATTCCAAGCTAGTATAGTAACTCTTTAATTTTCCTTGTCTGTCATGACATAAAAAACAAAAACTCTAAGCCTGTGGAGGAACTATTCATTTTCAATCTACTGTACATAAGATACTTATTCATCCTGAAAGAAGGCTACATTCTATACTTATGCTGCATAGTCTTACCTGTAATCAAATGAAGAGCACATTTAAAAATATGTGCAGACTTTAAGTATACAGAATTCTGCATAATATATTGGTACCTTCACAGGACTCTTCGCATGGTTGCTAAATATGAGGTTGGTGGAGAACATAACTGTTGTATAGAGCAAAGCTTCACAGTATGACTCTATAACATGATTTCAATATATAAGAGGATTGGAGTAAACCTATCCTCCACTATTTTCATATCCACTGTGAACTTGCTGTGGATGGACGTGAGGAAAAAAAAAGATTTTTGCCCACACAAAAGACAAGGAGAAGTTTGGTGGTACTTCTATGACCAGTACCATTTATTTTCTATTCCCCTCAATTGTGTCTACTTTGGTCCTGTAGTTGTTCTTGTTACTCCATTCAGTCGCTTCCGACTCTTTGTGACATCATGGACCCACCCACGCCAGAGCTTCCTGTCAGTCGTCAACACCCCCAGCTCCCCCAGGGACGAGTCCATCACCTCTAGAATACCATCCATCAACCTTGCCCTTGGTCAGCCCCTCTTCCTTTTGCCTTCCACTTTCCCTAGCATCAGCATCTTCTCCAGGGTGTCCTGTCTTCTCATTATGTGGCCAAAGTATTTCGGTTTTGCCTTTAATATCATCTCCCTCCAGTGAGCAGTCTGGCTTTATTTCCTGGAGGATGGACTGGTTTGATCTTCTTGCAGCCCAAGGCACTCTCACAATTTTCCTCCAACACCACAGTTCAAAAGCATCTATCTTCCTTCTCTCAGCCTTCCTTACGTTCCAGTCTTGCAGCCATATGTTACTACAGGGAACACCCTTGCTTTAACTATGCGGACCTTTGTTGTCAGCATGATGTCAATGCTCTTAACTATTTTATCGAGATTTGTCATTGCTCTTCTCCCAAGGATTAAGCGTCTTCTGATCTGCAGTAATCTTCGCACCTAGAAATACAAAGTCTTTCATTGCTTCTACATTTTCTCCCTCTATTTGCCAGTTATCAATCAAGCTGGTTGCCATACTCTTGGTTTTTTTGAGGTTTAGCTGCAAGCCAGCTTTTGCATTTTCTTCTTTCACCTTGATCATAAGGCTTCTCAGTTCCTCTTCGCTTTCAGCCATCAAAGTGGTGTCATCTGCATATCTGAGATTGTTAATGTTTCTTCCAGCAATTTTAACTCCAGCCTTGGATTCCTCAAGCCCAGCACATCGCATGATGTGGTCTGCGTACAAGTTGAATAAGTAGGGTGAGAGTATACAGCCCTGCCGTACTCCTTTCCCAATCTTAATGCAGTCTGTTGTTCCGTGGTCTCTTCTTACTGTTGCTACTAGGTCGTTATACAGATTCTTCAGGAGGCAGACAAGATGACTTGGTACCCCCATACCACTAAGAACTTGCCATAGTTTGTTATGGTCCACACAGTCAAAGGCTTTAGAATAGTCAATAAAATCGTAATAGATGTTTTTCTGAAACTCCCTGGCTTTTTCCATTATCCAGCAGATATTGGTAATTTGGTCCCTAGTTCCTCTGCCTTTTCTAAACCCAGCTTGTACATCTGGCAATTCTCACTCCATGAATTGCTGAACTCTACCTTGCAGGATTTTGAGCATTACCTTACTGACATGTGAAATGAGTGCCACTGTTCAATAGCTTGAACATTCTTTATTGTTTCCCTTTTTTGGTATGGGGATATAAATTGATTTTTTTTCCAATCTGATGGCCATTCTTGTGTTTTCCAAATTTGCTGGCATATACCATGCATTACCTTGACAGCATCATCTTGCAAGATTTTGAACAGTTCAGCTGGGATGCCGTCGTCTCCTGCTGCCTTGTTATTAGCAATGCTTCTTAAGGCCCATTCAACCTCACTCTTCAGGATGTCTGGCTCTATCTCACTGACCACACCGTCAAAGCTATCCCCAATATTGTTATCCTTCCTATACAGGTCTTCCGTATATTCTTGCCACCTTTTCTTGATCTCTTCTTCTTCTGTTAGGTCCTTGCCATCTTTGTTTTTGATCCCACTCATTTTTGCCTGGAATTTACCTCCAATGTTTCTACTTTTCCGGAAGAGGTCTCTTGTCCTTCCTATTCTATTGTCTTCTTCCACTTCCACGCATTGCTTGTTTAAAAATAATTCCTTATCTCTTCTGGCTAACCTCTGGAATTTTGCATTTAATGGGGCATATCTCCCCCTATCACTGTTGCCTTTTGCTTTCCTTCTTTCTTGGGCTACTTCTAGTGTCTCAGCAGACAGCCACTTTGCCTTCTTGGTTTTCTCTTTCTTTGGGATGTATTTTGTTGCCGCCTCCTGAACAATGTTGCGAACTTCTGTCCATAGTTCTTCCGGTACCCTATCTACTAAGTCCAGTCCCTTAAATCTATTCTTCACCTCCACTGAATATTCCTTAGGAATATTAATGAGCTCATGTCTAGCTGATCTGTGGGTCTTCCCTAATCTCTTTAGTCTGATCCTAAATCGTGCAATAAGAATTTCGTGATCTGAACTACAGTCAGCTCCAAGTCTTGTTTTTACTGACTGTATAGATGTTGGCAACCTTTGGCTGCAAAGGATGTAGTCAATCTGATTTCAGTGTTGTCCATCTAGTGAAGTCATGTATAAAGGTTGTTGGAAGAGAGTGTTTGTTATGCAGAGTGAGTTGTCTTGGCAAAATTCTATTAGCTTATGTCCTGCTTCGTTTTGTTCTCCCAGGCCATGCTTACCTGTAATTCCATGTGTCATTTCATTGCCCATCTTAGCATTCCAGTCTCCTGTGATGAAAATAATGTCTCTTTTAGGCCTGTTGTCCAGTAGGTGCTGCAGATCCTCATAGAAATGATCTACTTCAGCTTCTTCAGCATCTGTGGTTGGGGCATATATTTGGATCACTGTGCTATTAGATGGCTTGCCCTGAATTCAAATTGAGATCATTCTATCATTTTTTTGATTGAATCCAAGCACAGCTTTAGCCACTTTATTATTAATTATGAAGGCTACTCCATTTCTTCTGTGGTCCTCTTGTCCACAGTAGTAGATTTGGTGGTCATTTGATGTGAAGTGGCCCATTCCAGTCCATTTCAGTTCACTGATGCCCAAAATGTCTATCTTTAATCTTGACATCTCACCAATAACCACATCCAATTTGCCCTGGCTCATAGATCTTATATTCCAGGTTCTAATGGTGTGTTGATCCTTAGAACATCGGATTTGCCATTCACCACCAGCACCATCGGCCGCTAGCCATACTTTCGGCTTTGAGCTAGCTGCATCATCATATCTGGGGCTAGTTGAACTCATCCTCTGTTCCTCCCCAGTAGCATTTTGACCATCTTCCATCCTGGGAGTCTCATCTTCTGATGGTATACCGACATATCTCTGGTTGTATTGAACCATTTAGTTTCCATGGCAAGAATACTGCAGTGGGTTGCCATTACCTTCCCCAGGGATCACATTCAGTCTGACCTCTCTGTCATGACCTTCCTGTCTTGGGTGGCCGTCTACGGTTTAGCACATGGCATCATTGAGGTGCTCAAGCTCCAGCAGCATGACAAGGTTTCGATGCTTTGCTGAAGAGTCCTCTAGTTATTGTGCCTCAAATAAGGATGACGATGCTCCCAAGATTTAAAATGGATTCTTTTATTCCCAATTTGGAAATGTTTGTACAGAGATCTGGAATGAGGAGGTGTTGAGGGCTCTTTTTTTGAACCAGCAATCTTCAGATTGACTTGGACTTAATAGACACAAAGCACTGGAAACTTGGACAGTTGGTTGGGGTTTTGTATCTCCCTTTAGTGGCTGTGGGGACACTCCAAATCAAATCAAATCAAATCAAATCAACTCTTTATTATGGTCATAGACCATCATAGTGAGAGGGAGACTTTTATTTTACAAAAGGAAAGTTTACAAATATGAAAAATAAAGGAACTGTAAATTACCTTCAATTAATTCAGAAATTAATCTTAGCAATAAAACTATTTCCTATAAGCTCTGTATCTATACTATATTCTTTAAAGCCCAATTTCATTACGTTTTCATATCTTTCTATTCTACATCTCCAATATATTTGTTTATTGCTGACTTCTATTTTGGTTGTCTTAAGCTTTGTATATCACTATTGCCACTCCCTCTAGAGCTACACTCCTTTTTCTACAGAGTTCAATCTTTTACCTTTTTCAAGTTCCTGTTTTCTATTCTGTTCTGTCAAAGTTTTTACTTTCTCTTCATCTCTTCAGCTTATTTGTTCCTGGCTGGGTTTCTTGATTCTTCTCTTCTTCTGAATCTTGGCTCCATCTGAGGGATGGAGAACTTTTCCCTCATGCCAGTTCTGAAAGAAGGAAAAAAAAAAAAAAACACCTCTCTTTCTCCAGTTTTCTCAGCAGCTGCCTCTTTGCTGGTTTCCTTTTCTCATTAGGGGTAGTCAATCTTTTAGTTTGCCTGGGCTTTGGCTTTCTTTATTCAGCCTATTCTTTGTGAGGCCTGTAGCTGCAGAGCTCCCAGGCAGCCATCTTGCCTCCCTTCCTTCTTGCTTCCTGCCCTACTCTTTGATTGGCAGCTAGGTCATCCTGACTATGGGGGAGGGCCAAGAAGGGAGGGGGAGGAAGGAAGATAGGTGCTTATAATCTACTCAGAGAGTCTGTCCTTCCACAGGAGGCAACATGTTTATGAAGTTCATCTGATCCTGAAGCAATAGGTTCATTTATCAACAAGTATCTTGAGAAGATTAGATGGTAACAAGTTAATTAACTGAGGACAAGCAGCAGATAATAACAGCTCTTTTTATTATAGAACTGCTATAGAGAGGTATATACTTTTTTTTTTTTTATCTTGATCCTCCAAATATCTCAAACACCTTCAGAAGCAGGCTGATAATGTTGTGTATTGAATTTATATATCCTTTCACTAATTCCAGGCATATTTTTTAAAGCTATCTTTATTGACATTCTGATTCCTGAAATTGTATATTAACATCACATTCTATTACCAATTTACTAGATAAATGCAATAAGCTAGTGTACAGTTGTGGTACTAAATCCTAACTAATGGAAGAAAATCAATTTTAATCACTTTTCTGGTGACATTTTTCATATGTCTTCTTCCTAGGATGTCATAAGGCCAATGCAGTCCCAAGTTCTAATGGAAGTCCTCCAGGAAAGAAACATTGAAAGTTCATCTTCCACTCCTATCTCTCCAAAGTAGGAGTCAATACAATTTAAACTGGCAATACAATTTGTACACTTCCTAGCTATATCATTAATTTTGTTGTCACCTTTGACCCATGGACAAACTCAAGGTAAAGAATCTTGTTCAGTTCCTAGCATTTAGGGAAAAGGATGTTGCCCATTCCCTTCAAAAGAGCAGTATAATGTAGGACCAAAAACAGTTCTTTGTAGCTTCTCTTACATGATTCCCTAGCCAATCTGTAAGATCATCTTTATTTCTGAACCTTTACATACTTGGGTGTTACCATTGCTACAGAAAAATGATGGATGGACATGAAATTGATTTTAAGGCCATCAGGTCTTCACTTCTAGGTTTACAGTCATTAGGACACTTTCCTTTAGCTAATGCCTCTCATCTTGGGATGGGTTCACTGTGATTCCTATCAATTGCTCACATTGTTGCATTACCCAATCAGATAACAAGGAAAGGTTAGTCTGGCAAGTTTTATTTTTAACACTTATGTTGACTTCTGGTAATTACTGCATTGATTTCAAAGTGTTTACAGATCAATAGAGTTGTGGACTGCTGTAGAATCTTTCTGGGTTTGCTTGTTTATTTATTAGGCTTCTATGCCACTCTACTTAATGACTTACAATTCCTCCTCCTTACAATATCATTAAGGTTCAATTATACAATATATAACAAAACTGAACATCAACCAAGTAACACCAGCCCACTCATCAGTTTCAGACTGACTGGCCTATACTTTGCTGGATCTTAATTTCCCTCTCTTTGAAGAGAAGGACATTTGTTCTTCTTCAAACATCTGGCATTTCATCTGTTCTTCAGAATTTCTCAGCATAAGGGTTTGGCCAGACAATCTGCTATTTCATTCATTACCCTAGAATGTGCTTCATTTGGTCCTAAACTTGTTCAAGGTAAAGAGTTATTCCCTGACCATGTTTTTATCAATGGCTAGCTTCCATACTGCCCCTTTATACTGCTTTAAAATCTCCTGGGGGGATTTTTTTTTTTTTTTAATGTAAGTAGTTGAGGAACTTGTCTTTCTTTTTGCCCATCAGCATTTTCCCTTTTTCACTGAGGAGCTGGTACATTTTTTTTCCCTTTTCCCTTGCCCTGTTTAGATTTTTAAGCCCTGTCATTGTCAATTACATGCTAACACCTGTTGTGACATATAAATATTATTATGGTTGGTCACACAGTCAGCCAGATGTTTAGAGTGGATTTGGCATTTTTATCTACCTATCAGCTCCTTCCCAAGGATCTAGGATAGGCAGTTGTTGTTTGATGGTGTTAAAGGTA
Source organism: Candoia aspera (assembly GCF_035149785.1). Taxonomy (NCBI): domain Eukaryota; kingdom Metazoa; phylum Chordata; class Lepidosauria; order Squamata; family Candoiidae; genus Candoia; species Candoia aspera. The sequence goes on along the minus strand of NC_086155.1, from coordinate 130,470,955 downwards.
TTGTTGCAGGTTGTAAGCTGTTCCAAGTAAAGCTGATTTTTGCCGTTGACTAATGGTGATTTTGTCAGTGTCAATGGTGTTCAAGTGGTGCTCCAGATATTTTGTAATTTGACCCAAGGAACCTATTACTGTTGGTACTATCTTTGCTTTCTTTTGCCACAGTCATTCTACTTCAATTTGCAGGTCTTTATATTTTGTGATTTTCTCCAGATCTTTCTTTCTCTTCTATTCTGCTGTCTCCAGGTATTGCAATGTCCACTATCCAGACTTTTTTCTCTTTCTTATCAACAATTGTTAAGCCTGGGGTGTTCTGCAGCAGATGCTTGTCTGTTTGAATTCTAAAGTCCCAGAGACTTTGGCTTCTTCATTTTCTATTACTTTATCTATTTTTTGGTCCCACCAGTTCTTGCTTGCAGGCAAATAGTATTTCTTGCAGATATTCCAAAGCACCATTGTTGCTACTTTGTCATACCATTCTTTGTAGTCAGTCTGTGTGATCTTCTTGCAGCAGCTAACTAGATGGTCCACTGTTTCTTCAGCTTCTTTGCAGAGATGGCATTTGCTGTCTATTGCTGTCATCTCAATTCTTCTCTTTTCTATTCTTCATTTGGTCTTTCTTATAGGCCAGTTTGGTCTCTTTGGTATTCAGTAAGTCTTCATGGTGTACCAGCCTGGCAGTTGTTTTTGCTGTTTGATAGCCATGGCCTGTCTTGTTCAGTATTGTTGACAGAGGAATGAGTGCAATGACAAACAGAAATAGTGAGTCAATAGTGAGTTGCCCTGAAAGATTCCTCTCTTGATGTTAACCTCGCCCAGTCTATCACCATTGACCAGCAACTGTGCCTTCCATTGTGCCATTGATCTTTGCACAAATCTTCTGATGTTTCTATTAACTACTATTATTTCTAGGATAAAGGTAAAGGTTTCCCTTGACATTAAGTCCAGTCCGACTCTAGGGGGCAGAGCTCATCTTCGTTTCAAAGCTGAAGAGCCGGCGTTTGTCTGTAGACAATTCCATTGTCATGTGGCCGGCATGACTAACCAGAACGCCATTACCTGCCCGCTGAAGCGGTACCTAATAATCTACTCACATTTGCACGTTTTCAAACTGCTAGGTTGGCATGAGCTGGGACTAGCAATGGGAGCTCACCCCATCATGCAGTTTCGAACTGCTGACCTTCCGATCGGCAAGCTCAGCAGCTCAGTGGTTTAACCCGCAGCGCCACTGTGTCCTTTAATGTTATTATTTAATGTTGATTATCCAGTCATGTGGCAGGGAGTCAAATGCCTTCTTGTAATCAATCCAAGCTACATTCAAGTTAGTCTTCCTTCTCTTGCAATTTTCCAAAATCACCTTGTCAGTTAGGAGTTGATCTTTTGTTTCTCTGTTATTCGGGTGGTTTCCTTTCTGCTCAGATGGGAAGAGCTTGTTTTCAGCTAGATGCTGTTGGGCTGCATCAGCTACAACACCAGTTGGCAGTGTGAAAGTTGTTGGTAAGCAGGTAATTGGCCTGTAGTTGCCTGGTGCTGCCCCTTTTGTTGGATCTTTCATTATCAGGTGGGTTTTGCCAGATGTAAACCAAACTTCAATTTCACCTCCTCACAGTACGGTGTTAAACTGCTTGGCAATGAGAAGACCAGTCAGATGTTTCAACCAAAAACCATGCAGCTCATCTTCACCTGGTGCTGACCAATTCTTGATCTTCCTTGCCCTTTTCTCCACCATTTCTTCTGTTACTACAAGTTTTCATTTCAGCTTCCTTTTTTTCCCCTTCTCCATCTCCTTTATCTGCATTATTTTTGTATTTCTTTGGGTTGTCTCATAGCTGCGCCCAGAACTGCACTATTTCTTCTTTGTCAGGTGTTGCCTGGTTCATTGCAGTTTCTCCATTGATGGATTGGTAGAAACATTTCTGATTCGACTGAAATTGGAGATTCTGCCTGTAATGAGCAATTCGAGCTTTGTATCTGTTGATTTTCTTGGCTATGGCTGTTATTTGCTGATTTATTATTTCCAGTGCTTCCTTGAGCTTCCTTGTCTCTAGGTGATATTTCTCGATCAGGTATTCTTTGGTCTGCTTGATCTTCAGCTTCTTTTCTTTCATCTGTTCTAGCTTGCTTGCATCTGATCTTAGCATGCTGATCTTATTTTCCAACCTGATCTTCCATTTTGGTGATGCTTTTTTTCTTGTTTGTTGATTTTGCGTAAGATCTTCAGTTATGACTGCAGTTGTGCTGTATGTCAGCTGGTTTGTTTCTTGCAGTCAGCTGGTGCTTATATGTGAATTACAGTATTGGCATCTTTTGATACTTATGCTAGCTGTTTATTTGTATTAAACTTCAATACAGGCAACCTTATTTTGTTCTTTTTGTGCTGTTCTAGATGCTCAGTTATTCTTTGTTTCAGTTCCTCTTGTTTTTCAGTTAGAGGACTTTGTTCTTTCTGAGGAGAAGGTAGAGGAGAGAGTGCCTGGTTTGGGAATGAGAATGGTTCAGTAGTGATACTGGCTTCCCCTACTACCAACTCCTCCTGTTTGTCTCTACTGCCTGAGCTACTTCTGGCAAGGCTTTGATTTCTTTGTCTCGGTAGACCTTTGCAGTTCTTCCAATTCTACTTCTGTGAATACTTTATTTCATATTTTAAATCAGCACTGATCTGCTAGCCTCTGTGCTGTTATTTCTGATTCTGGATGTTCTTTCCAGAATTGGTGCATTCTTTTCAGATATACTCTTCTCATTGGACTTGATTTCTAATAGCAGATCATTATTTAATATGATAGTATTATTATTATTATTATTGAAAAAGATTTATTAAATAATCCAGGGAAGGCAAATAGAAAGCAAGAAGCTTTGGATTTCCAGGAAAGATTTAATTTCAACCCTGTGTTGAAAGGTGGCTGGTTTCCAAATCAGTGAAAAACAAACTGGTTCATTTTCCAAATAGCCAAATCAGCATTCAAACTGAATTTTAGAGGCAGTATAAGAAAATGCTGGTAATGGGAGGGATGAGTATAGTCTGTTACAGCAGTGTGAAGCATCTTAAAATCTGAAGCAGGAGAGTTTTGAATGCAAAGAGGTATTATGAGAAATTTGCCTTCAAATCTCAGTAAACACATAGCAATCCAGATACAACTCCTGACATTCTTCAATATTGATCATGCTGGTTTAGAATATCATACTGCCATCTTGCTGTAGAGAAATAGCTGATCACATGGCCCTTGAACACTGGAATGAAATCAGGAAATAGAGAGGGGATTAGGGGATGTTACTTTGATTAAATAGAAGGATCGGGATTAGGCAATTTTGATAAGCTTTTGTCCAATCATTTTAATCCGTGTAGGCTTTTACAGTTCAAGGTGACATCAGGGAAACCATGTCTTCCACATCTACCTTATCAGTGGAATCTTGTGAGCTCTATAAAAGATCCTGTAATAAAACTCTAATGGATTAATTATCACATCAGCTCTTGTAGATCACAGTGCACTTCATCAGATACCTGCAGAAAGCATATGATGCTCAAAGCACCACAGCAGTCTTTGCAAGTCTATGAACTGGTCTGAACTTCTCATTACCATTCAGATTTCAGGCAAGCCTAGAATGCCAAGGCTACTAGATTTCCTGGTTCATGCAAATACTCCAGGTATTGTGTCACATTTACTCTTTTAAAGTATGGTTCCTTGGCCAGACTAGTGTCATTAGAAATACAAAATGCACCTCTTTAATTAACTGAAAGATACTCCCATATGGAAGCACAATATGTATGAAATGCTTTCCAAAGACCTTGACACACTAATGAAAATTAGATTGCAGTAATCACTTGTTAACAAACTTAATTACTTTTTTTCCCTTCCCCCATCACTTGACAGAAGCCTCCACAGAATGTGAGTGGGAGAAAATTCCACTCTGGGTAAATACTGCTGGCTGTATTAGAGGTCAGTGAAAGGATTTTGTTCAAAATACCAAAAATAGGGATAAAACATACTGGAAATTGAGTGGCACTGGTGTAAATGAATGCAATAGATGAGAATTGAGGTTCTTTGAATCTAAAATAGAAAGCAATAGATAGAGCAAAGGAATTTCTCTCTTGAGAACAAACAACTCTTTATCTATAATGGGAATCAGAACACTTTCCTTGTCATCCTGAAAAGCAAAGCTCATTGTCTAGAGAAATACCATTCCTGTTCATTACATTTTAAACAATGAAACCACATTCATAAAAAAATGTGCCAATGTGCTCTCTCATGTAGCCCAACTTCCAGCAATTAATACACTCATTGTTTGGTGCAGATCACTATAAACAACTGTAATTGCTGATCTTGTTTGATGAGAAAAGAAAATAATTTTCCTTTTGTGAGCTATGAGAAAGCAAATCATTCAGATTGCTGGAATTGTTCATCCTGAGCACACAACAGGCCAAGGGAGGGTGAGGGAAAACCTGAGCTGTGAGGAGAGGGACAGACATGAGTGACAATTGCAGATATTCTTGGGATTCTACGCAGCTAGGTAAAGCATACTTCAGTCTGTTATTTATGGAAGTCATGAAATTTATAACCTAGAAAATGTGTCACATAATATGTGCCTTTCTTTTCCTCCTACGTACCTGTCCAGTTATATAGATCAGTAGGAGATGCCCTCCTCAGGAATGTGCATTTGGCTTTCACTCCACCAGTATTTAGAAAAAGGACAAAAACAAATATCTTCCACTGAGCTTTTAAGTATTGATTCATTTTAACCATACTGATTTTAATATTGATTTTAACTGAATTCATTTTATGGTTGTATTTCATAGGTTGCATTTGGTTTGTTTGTTTATTTGATTATGTCAATTTATAGCCACCCATCTCAAATATATGACACTGGGCAGCTCACAATAATTAAAAGCAATGTAAAAAACAAAACAATACAAAAAGAAACACTAAAAATATAAAGCAATATAAAAATAATACAAAAAAGCTCAGTCAACAACATGTTTGTTATAAGCCAGTTTGAATGCTTATATAAACAGAAAAAAATGGGGTATAAAGTTTGTTCTATCTATCATCTACCTACATCATCTCAAAATACTTTTAGAGAGGTTAGAATAGCCCACTTCACACTCAAAACAACTGTTTTGAATTTGAAGTGGGAACATTGCAAGTTTGAAATGTTTTGTTTGATACTACCAGTTGAATTATTTTGGTACACGAGGCAGAAAATCCCATTCCTTCATCCTTGACAGTAAAAATACAATAATGCTAAAATAAATAACTATTTGCAGCACTTTCATGACACCTCAGATCTGCTGCCTGAGGCTTCCACATCATTCTACCTAATGATAGGGAACCCTTGTAGCAACACACTGAGTACATATTCCTTTCCTTATCTTAAGCCTATGAAAACCACCAAAAGGTTTGTAAGTGAATATTGTGATTATAATTTCTCATCATCAATTACCTTTCTATTTTCTATTAATTATTTCACATAAGATCATTTAAACCATGGTATCCTAAGGCTGAACACTTAAACAAATGAACTTTAGCAACATACTCTTCCTGTTCTTGATATTTTTTTAAAAAACTGGACAACTTATATTTATGCTGTACTTGGTACTATAGTGTAAAAAATAGGGACCTTCCCCTTCTTTGGATTTTCCTTGTGGAACTGTTGAAATTCTGGAAAATTCATGGGAGAAGAAACAACATGTTCAAGGCTATTTGGGGGGTAAGGTTTGAACTAAAGCTGTGTCTGCTTCACCCTTTGATATGAAGCTAGCATCTTTCTGCATATAGTGTCTCATTAATATTACTTTATTATCTAGTTTCTTTTCAGGGGCATTTGTGCATTTTCAAGCTGTGTTTCTGTTTAAAATGGAAGCATTTTACAGAAGTGGTTACAACAGCTACTCAGTATGAGAGTAATTCTTAGCACTAGAAGGGTATATTTAAAACAAAGGGAAAAGAGAGAGAGAGAGAGAGAGAGAGATCCTTTCAACCAACTTTGTAGTAGAATTTGCATATACTGTTCGTGCTCCACTCAGAGTTTTACCCCAAACCTAAATGTCTTCCCCCATCAAACAGCAGAAAGGTAGGATATGATTCTTGGAAGCTGAGTCAAAATATTGTCAACAGCTTGCTTGTCAAATCATCTCCTTGAATCCAGACATACCTTGCAAATTGGCCACTCATCTTGTACTTGAAAGTCCTTCTCATGTTTTCACTCATGCTCTTAGCCAGCTTCATATGTCACAGAACACATATCTTTGTAAAGAAAGAAAACCTGCCACACTTGTTAAAATGTATTGGACATATTTCAAATTTCTGGCAACAAAAAAAGGACACCAAAGAAAATGATTTATGTGAGGAATTCACTGTCTTTGTGCAGGTGACCCTAAATAATAATGATTGTGCTGAGACACTTATCATTTGACAGACTTTTGTTATAATGAAAAGGAATGCTTTGCATGAAAAAAGTCTGACTTAAGCATTCTATTAGGTGCATTAAATTCAGTTCCGTTCACAAAAACGCTGAAGTGTTAACCTGAAAGGGCCATTTTTAATGACAAAAAGGTCATAAAGCCACTTTTCATATAATAAGAGATTCTGTGTATTGCCAAATTCATAAAACAGGATAAATCATACTTAATAAGTTTATCATTAGGGGTTAGTTTAATTTGCTTTTTGATTTATCTTATTCATGTAACTAGTTTGTCCTCAGAAGAAGCTGTGCAGAAATGTTGAGACTGGTGCAACCAGGCCTCATGTTCAACAACTCTTGGGAATGTTAAGAGAAAGGAAGTAAAACTGATAAATTTCCAACTTTAACCTGTACTACCAGAAGCAAGGAAGATTTAAAAATGTGGAATAATAATATTATGTTTCTTATGATCTAAAAACAAGGTAATTCAACAAAAAAATATGGGAGGGTATTGAACTCCTCAACTGATCTTTTAAAAAGGATTATCCTTTTCCTTACATTGAAGATACAGTAAAATTGGATTGGCTTCCTGTTAGCTTCTAGTGCCATTTAAAGTGCTGTTTTCAACCTATAAGCTCTTTATGACCTGGCAGGATCACATCTCCCCACTAGAGTTGGCCCAATCACTGCAATCATACTGGGAGAAGCAGCAGGTTGACCCCCATTTCTGGGAGGTTGGGGGGTTGAAGCCCAGAAGTGTTTTGCAATGATGGGGGTGGCCCTCTGGAATGGCCTCCCATTGGAGATTTGTCTCCAACATTATCTCCTTTCTGGAAAAAGTTTTAGTTTGAACTTTTCTGGAAGGTTTTTGGGGCCTGATGCCATGTATTGTCTTTGTGTTTTAACTGTATTTATGTTTTACGCACTGTTATTCTGTATGATTATTTTTGTGAACTGCCAAGAGTTTTTGTGATTGCAGTTAGACTAAAGAAATAAATCTAAAGGAGCACTAGTAGATATGATTTGATCATACCCACTGGAAGTTCCTTGCTGCTTAGATATCATTACTATGGTGAACCAGGTTCCTGAGAGAAAGTTATGCTTTAAAGATGTTAATCTCTTGTTAAATGATATTCCTCAAATTTGGACCTTTTCAATTTATGAAGAGCTCTGAATAAATCATGCCTGGACAGCTGCAAAAAAGGGGTGAGCCAGATGTTAAAAGTTGGCTTAATATATATCAGCTCTCAGTCTTTGAACTGGCCCTTCACTGGGAGAAAGAAAGACTTGGCAATATGATTCTGTGTAATTAATGTTTAATTTGTTGTTCAAAATGTAAGTTGTATCACTGATACATACAGTAGTTGTAATTATTATATGGTAGAAATATAGAACTTTTTTCCTCTTTTTTTTTCTTTTCTCTTTATATTCACATTAGTTTGTTAACTTGTTTTATTTAGATTTTTATGTCATTTTGTTTGAACTGTATTGACAAAGTTGTTTTTTAAAGATCTTATTTGTAGATCTAAATAATAATAATAATAATAATCTGCAATCTGCCCAACTATGTAGTTCAGTTATATTATTTTAGACTCTGATTTAAATATCTTAAATAGCTCACTACATCAAAATGTTTACTTCAAGGGGCCTTATGCTTCCTTCCAGAGGAACAAGGCTAGGAACAAGATGATACTCTTTCTGAATCCACTAAGTGTATTGGCTTTAATGATACTGAGCCAGCATTTTCCATCAGAAATGGAAATATGCTACCTTAGGGGGCAGAAAGAAGGCTATATGCCCACAGCTCTCTCCTGGAGAGTTACCAACATGATGAATACCAGTAAAACAGTTGACCGAGATTATATATATGGGAGGTAGACAAGATCCACAATAAGGTTTTCAAACCATGTTAATATATGCATTCAATGTAATTATTTTGAAACCATCCATGGCCAATCTTTATTCAGTGCATATACAGTATTTATTGTGGCCTCACCCATTTTTTGGAGTGCCTTTCAGCAAAACATAGTTGTTGATCCAGAAAGCTGCATTATTTTAAGAAAGAAATGCCCATATAAAATACTATTGATTTTCATATTTTCATATAAATTTGTATATACACATGGATGGATGGATGCACATTCACATGCACACGCCCCACCCCCACTCATGTACAATTGCAAATGAACAAAGAAATGGATGGGCAAGCAAAGGTTGGAAAAATGACCATCTGAGCAAAAACAGATAACCCATTTATCCATCCCTTTTAATCCTGCAGATTGATGACTGGAATTCAGAAACAGTTCATCCTGCTTAGTATCAGACTTTCTGCAGGATTAGGTGACCTGTCTCAAGTGACAATCTTACAGTCAAAGAAGAACAACATGTCAGTTGTAGTATTACTTTGATGACTACAACTATAGCTATTGTTGTTATTATTATTATTATTATTATTATTATTATTATTATTATTATTATTATTTCTTTTCAACATAATACAGAACACAGATTTCTGCTTAGTCATCACTTTATCCCAGGCTGTCTCTTTTCAGTTATAACTAATGTGAATTAACATGTTTTACTCCAGATCTTTTAGCATGTTTTAAAACCACAGGATCATTTAGATCCAGAAATGTTTCTGATTTCAAATTTCAATCAGTTAAACTAATTATACACTGAAAACAATGGTGGTTGTTTGAATCAATAGACAAGTATACTTGCTGCATGGCCCTTTTGGTAGTATGATTTAAAAGATTAAAGGATTCATTTGTTCACCTGGTCATTATATATATTTTTGTGCATGGTTATCTTTTCCTATTTATATTTGGTTTTCTAATCAGCATTATCATAGGCTAGCATTATCATAATATATTTTGCTGGATCAGAGTGTTTTTCTGCAAGCAAGATTCATTTTGGTCCAATTTAAAATTAACATCATCTGAAGCTATTGATGTTTCGGACATTGCTAATTGCTAAATCATCTACAGCTGTACACATACTTGATAGGCCTTATGGTAAACAAATTCACTTCTTTATCATGGCAGCCAAGTTCTTAACAAACATCCTCCTTTCCCAAAAGTTCCTTCTGTTTTGTTTTCTCTAATCAGATTAAAAAAAAGTTAATTTCAACAACAACAAACTATTTCTGTTGTGCACAGCTCTGTACACAACCTGTGTGGTGGTGTGATTTGCATAATAAAGACCTAATAAATGGCTCACATAACCACTTTAATTTCTGAGGCCTAAGACTCACATATTTTACAAAATAAACTTAAGGAATTGAGGACTATTTCTAAATAATAAAGGGGCATACATTGTATGTTCAGCTGGCAAGATTTGCTTGGAAAGTAAAAATGCCACTGCCTTCAAAATAGTGCTTTCTGTGTCTATTGTATATTGTGTATACATTATATACCATATTCTATGTATAGTGTATATAAACCAAGAGGAAAGAAAATCACTGAATGGTGAGGGGGGGGACCTTACTATAAAGGCCCCAATAATTTATACCACAGGGGTTGTGTGTATTAAAAGAAACACATGGATTATTTTATGTTGTGTAATTTATTGGAGCACTTACAGTAAGGGATTTTTTTTTTCCTTTCAATGTTTTGCTTTCCTCTTGATTTGAGACATCAGTGACTATCCCAGTGATCACAGGGAAGAGTTGACTCAAATATTGCAGAACTTGGAACATGCTAATTTCAGACTATAATTCCATACCAATTTAAATATATGATGGATATATAAATTTTAAGAGAATGGAGGACAATTTTGAACTTGAAAGGAGGAAGATGGAATGTAGAAATCACTCTCCAAGGGACTTGCTCTTTGGCTTAATTCCAGTCCAGACATAAATATAAAGGGCACTGACTTTTAGCCTGTTAAGAACTATAAAGATCTGTTCAGCAACATCAGCACCAAGCCAAGCTGAGGAGCTAAACTTATATTCATTTTTTGTTTTATTTTCTGATTTGCCTATGCATGCTGATATTTGTATCTGTCCAGGCTGATCATTATTTTATTTTTTGCAATATCCTCTAAACTATGGATAGGCTTCAATAACCCACAGGCTTCAATCAACTCTGAGCAACTTTTTTTGGCACCTGCAATTCCCCAAGAATGTTCTTTCAACCTTCAGCAACAAGCCACTAGTTAATTATCCCAAGATTTGCCACTAATTTATGGCAGAAATATAAATAAATTGGTATGCTAAATTTCCAATAGGCTGAGAGAAAAATGTTTTTAAAAGATCCCCAAAATAAAGTTGGTTAAGGGGAATGGGCCAAAAAGCCCAACCCAGGTTTCTTCAGTGATATCCTTACAAGTGTTTATTGGTCTGAAGAGGGTAAGGATGAATAGGTCAGTTGTACATAGTGATCAGCCCTCAAATATGAATCAAAACCACCATTATTCATAGAGCTTCCTAATGTCTCTTTCAAAATACCTCTTGACTCAAAACTTGCATACCAAAATATGTATATTTGTGTGTGTGTGTGTGTTTGTGTGTGTGTATGTGTGTGTATGTATGTGTATGTGTGTATGTATGTGTATGTGTGTATGTGTGTGTGTGTATGTGTATGTGTGTGTGTGTGTGTGTGTGTGTGTTTGTGTTTGTGTATTGTAACACTGTGCACAGAAATGTGTATACTTGAAAATATTTCTCACTTAACTAAATATTAGAGAACAGGGTGAGCTCTGGTTAGTATTTGGATGGGAGGCCACCTAGATTTCCAGGGCTGTTGGCTAGACTGGGAAGCAGAAAATACAAATATCATCAACATCGTCATCACCATCATCATCCAGGAAGAAGGCAATGGCAAAACTCTTCTGTAACTCTGCTAAGAAAACTGCATGGTTGCAGTCACTTGAAGTTGAGATTGACTCAAGGTCAGCTTTACATTTTGCCTGTAATGTGATCAAGCATTGAAATAACCAAAACAGACATGCAGCTAATTTTTACTTATCCTCAGTCCCAAAGAATGTCATTGTAAATTAAAAAGTCCAGGACATCTCTGGCTAGCCTATACATTTGGATTGTAGGATGGCCCAATATTAAACAAGAGCAGCCAAGATTCCCAGTATATGCTCAATCCAGCTTGTCAGGCAACAATCTGGTAGTCATGTTGTGAACTACTCTTGAGTTTCCAAATACTTTTCAAGGGCAGGTTCATGTGTCATATATTATATGTAAAACTATCTGCCACCCAGATTCTTTTTAAATGTCATTCTATTACACCAAAGTAAAATAAAAAAGTTAGCTAATTATTATTCTTACATTAACAATGTGTTTTCAATCGAAATAAAAGGAAAAGGCAAAAAGAAAATGTCTAAAAAATTATGTTAAAACAAAGCAACTGGAAAAAAAAAATACCAAATGGCTCAAAAGCCCTTTTGCTTTATTGAGGGGGGGGGGGGTAATTCAGATGTTGACAGTCAACACATATCAATCACTGATTGCTGAAAAATAGGTATATATTTATCCTTCCAGTGTTGTAATAATTTGTTTTGTTGTTTTCAGTGCAAGAAAAGCCAATAATTTATAACGTCCTGATAGATTCCAAATAGTGAGAATGTAGGTGTAGTAAAACTATATGTTAGATACATCAGTTTCCCAGTGCTGTCATGAATTACTGATGTTTCTCCTCTGCCCACAAAAAGCCACAGAGTTCTCCTGCCCTGGTTTCACTTCCCAGATCAGATTTAGACTCCTCTGGTGATGCTAAAATTTCATCAAGAGAACAACAGTAGCAACGGTCAGAACAGTCAAGCCAGAGGGAAAAGCAAAATTAGCCTGAATCAAATTGTAAATCAAATACAAAATCAAACAGTCCATAATTTTGAAGCAGCCATAGAAGGAACACAAATAGCATCACACATGGTAACAGGAATCAAGATGAAAGCAGGAGCTCAGTCTGGTAGAACTTATTAATTGAGAATAATATGCTCAGATTGATAAGAAGGCCACAAAGGCTGCTATTTTATAGAACTAGAGAAGTATTGCTCCTCACCCAGGTCACCTGAGTGAACTCCATGAAAAGATGTCTAGGAACCACTTCCAATAATCATACAGTTCAATGTACAATTCCTCCATTGAACTGTTTGTGCAAGCGGCAAAATGCTGGAACAGTCAGGCCATGTAGTTCAGTTGTTTCAGGACCTTAGACAGATGGGTAATGGATTCACAACCACAACTACATAAACCTTGACAAGAAAAGTGATAAGCAGTGAACCTCTGCTGCCCTTATTACATATTATAAAAGGGGGTGGGAGGGAAGAGTGAGTTGATAAGACATAATGAGGCTAATATAGTCATACAATAATACCTGAAAAATATCTGGAAAGGAAACACAGAAAGCTAACAGCAGATGAAGCTAAATGAACAAAGAGAGCAATGCCATCTCTTTCACAGTTGTTCTCATGATAGATGAGTCCTATTTTAAAGGATTCTGCCCATATGATTCATTTAAGATGCGATTTAGAGCATCCTATGGGGTTAACAAACAAGCACAGATGTACTTCTCACAGGGGCAGGCATCACACTTGGGTTATGTTAAACATGCTCTTAGAAGAACCATAAGGACAGAAGCTGTTAAACAGATTCAGAATGTGAGAACAACTATCTACAGTAACACTGCCTGGAAAATGTGTAAAGAGGTAAAAACTAATACAAACTAAAAGAGAGAGAGAAAAGAATGGAAAAGAAAAAATAGGAAGTGCAGAAAAGAAAAGAAAATAGAAAGAAAAATAGAGAAGAAAAATAAGGATAAAGATTTTCCCCCTTTTTTCCTTTATTTTGTTTATTTTGTATTAGTTTTTAATTTTTTATTATATTTTTTAATAAAATTACTATTAAAAAAAGAAAATATGTAAAGAGGGATTAATAACAATATAATCAGGGAAAAAAAAATGGGGGGCAACACTGAAACGTAAGGATGGAGAAGCATTTTGAATGCACCTAATTCATACTTTTACCCAAACAAGAATATAAGTTCTAGTGAATACAGTCTGCAAGTTCAGATACATAATACACATTGCCACAAGTGACAGATGGCTCCATCACTTGCATGGAGTTAAATACTCTGGCCCCTCCATCTGCTGATTATAGAAAATATTTGGGTTTTGTAAAATAAAGGCAGAACTCTGTACAGGTCCATGAAGAGATGCTGGTTAAAGAGCTAGGATTTACAACTTCCCAACAGCCTCTGATTAACATTTCAGAATCTTCAAGAAGCTGTAGAAGTCCAGCTAATTGAAACAGAGAAACACAAAAAATAATAATAATAAAAAAAAACCTAGCACAAATTTCTGATTACCCATACTTTCTGTTTCGGTAAAATAGGTAAATACAGGAAGCCAGAAATTTGTGCTAGGATTTTTTTTTTTTTTTTTTTAATAGTAGTCTGTTTGCTGTCTTTTGCTAAGTCTCATGTTCCTTCTTTGTACATGTTATAGAGTTGGGTACTTCAGTTTTTATTCATACTTTAGGCTATGTTCAGGAAAATACAGATTTTTAAAATAAAAATATTGTCAAAAATTTGAAACCTCTTCAGATTCTGGGAGAGTGCATTTCATTTGGAGCAGTCCATCAGCACCTTGTGACTTGCCCAGAGTATTGTATTTTCTTTTCGATTTTTCTGTTAAAACTAATTTGTAAGCTGCTACATCATTGTAATAAGGGCAGCTCTGTAATTTATCTTCTTCCACAATGAATGTTTTCATTTTAATATTTAAAGTTAATAAGAGTTTTTACATTTCACTCTTTCAGCCCAACCCACCTCACACAGTTGTTGTTGTGGGGAAAATAGGACACAGGAGTATTAGATAAGTTCGCTGTCTTGATATATATATGCACATACATACACACACACACACACACATATATATGCGGGGAAGGGAAAGGAAAGGATGAATCTTCTAGTCACCACACTTATATTCTACATGGTGAGGAAGTGGCACTATAAAAAAAAAAAAAATCAACTTTTTAATCTCCAGAAAGTTAGCACAAGGTACAAGGTACAACAGTCTTATTTCTCTCATAGAGACCAAAGGTAGGGGATAGACACAAGATAGAACACTTCCTAGAAGATAGGTGGTGGCAACCAGAACTGGCAAGCTTTTATTTGTTTGTTTGTTTGTTTATCATAATTTTATCCCCGCCCATCTCCCCCACACGGGGGACCCTGGGTGGTTCACACTAAAAACAATATAAAATTCAATAAAATCATAACTAATATCAATAATCAATAAATACAAATATAAAATATAATGAAATCCAAGTAATGGCAGATCTAATTCAACCCACAAGGGGATAAGACCGGTCTCGGCAGAACTAGGGAGCCAACCCAATTATCCCAAAACAATAATGCCAAAACAAGAGACAAGACCAGGATATGAAGATCTAGATGGGTCCCTGGGAGACGAGTTTTAGGACCTCCAGTCTTCTACCCTCTGGGCCTAAGCAGTTTGGTACACATCCATATGGCAGATTCCTTATGTTTCCCCATAAAGTGTAAAAATCCCCAAAATGCAGAAAAAATCATATATTAAGAAAAGGTGGACAAATGAATATATGAGAACAATGGGTGGGAAAAACATTACATTTTCAAACCCTGCTTGTAAAATTATATGTACAACAAAAAGTATATACAAACATATATAATAAGGAAAAAATAATTTTAAAAATTGAATGTTAACTGAAATGTGCACAAGAGTCATACAAATATATGTGTGAACTGCTTTAAAAATGGTAAACTTATAAGCTAAAGATATAAAGTGAAGAAAGCTATAAAATAAAAGCATAAACAAAACCTAACCTAACATATTTACCCATTCCTTAAAGAACACAACTACTTGCTTGAGACTGAAATATCAAATGTACTGAAGCTTCAGAAGTGTGAAATGACCATAACTGTAATGAAAGTGAAAGATTAGTTTGCAGGATGTTTTCATAAATATTCAACTTATAGAATATTTGGGGATATGATATTTAAATGTTTCTTCTCTGTAGAATCAAACATTGACATCACATGAAGCACAGTCTGGAAGATGTGAAATAGCTTGAACTCCAGAAGAAAACAAATAAAACTATTGATATTTATTTTTAATAAGAGCCATAGTTGGCTTCCTATTATAACTACACCAGTTGTTTTTTTCCTGAAACTAGAATCTATTTTATGTTGTAAATTGCATTTCTTCATTCAATATAGGATACTCAATGCAGGTAACAGATTTTGATCCTACCCATCACTTTTAATGGTGTTTGGTAAAGCTTCCCTCCTCCTGATTGTTCCTGACCATTTGTCTGACATAGTGATGATCATAAATATCTATGCTATCATCATCTTAAATGCAAGAGTACCAGGACTTCATGAATAAAATCTGAGGAGGAAAAGAAAAGAAAAAGTAATGCATATGAATGCCAAATAAAAAATAACACCCCCCTAAAAAACCCCAAAACCAACCTGATAAAAAGAAGTGGTACATTTTCATATTCTCAGAAATGCGCATGAAAGAAACCAATCGATTTGGGCTCAGTTCATTTAAAGTCCTCCCCCCCCCCCAGTGGAATTTCAAAATGATTCAATGAGGAAACCAACAGTATGAAACTACATCATAATTGGCAAAACGTGTATAATTTTTAGCTTTCTGGAGAGACACTGATTGCTTCCTACAATAACATTCATAGCAATACTACACATTCTGTTCCTGAATGAAATGTATTACCAAAATAATGCTCACTGAAATAAAATTCACCTACATTCCAAGAAGTGCTTTTCTGAAAGGGTCAATCAGATCTTTGACAAAAACCCTTTGTGTACACAAAATAAGAAATTACCTGTGTCTTGCATTGAACAACAACAACAAGATCATCACAGGAAGGACTTCCGATGGGGACAATGGTGGATTGAGCTGTTTTTTCCACTGTCTGTGGACTGACCTGTCAGAGTGGCAGGCTTTCTTGTAGCCCAGAAACATTCTCCGGATTGAGGAGAACTCCAGGAATCACCCCATGTGTTCTCCAGATGGCTGGTCACAACCAGAAGACCACAAAATGGCATTTCACAATCAACTGGTAAGCAATCAGCTGGGAGGTGGGGCTGTCATCTTCTTCCCAAGCTGCTCTGAAGTCATAGTGGACCTCAAAGCTGCCTACCCCATTTCTACAGCCCTGTTTTTTGTTTGTTTGTTTGTTTGTTTTGTTTTGTTTGTTTGTTTGTTTGAATTTTACCAAAAAGAAACTTTCTACAACAGAGAAATGCAGAATCTCTTGGCAACTCTCACTATTTTTGAAAATTATTAACTTGGTAATTTGGCTGTTTATTTCATTTAAGTAATCTCTTGTGAGTCTGAGTGTTTGGGATAGGCAACCATTACAATCTGTGGATTGGAGTTCTGATCTATTTGCTTTCACTTTCCCATGGGAATGCTGTTGGTTATTACTTTTTATTTTCCTGATTGGCCACACTGGAGATAAAAAGGTTGGAGAGAGGGTTCAGTTACAGCGTAATGACTTTACCTTCCTGAGAGCAATCCTTGGAGCATTCTCAGAATTTGTACAGTCCAAATTGTCACAAGAATCAAAAGAAACTGATAAGGCTGAAAACTACTTTAAGAATAAAGTGGTTTCTCCAAAGAAAAAGACGAGAATTGGTGACCTGCTGTATGTTTAAATAGTCAAAGGAAAATTGAGTGGTCAAAAGTTGAAGATAAGAAGACAGTGTTGCCACCACATCATGATCAAGAAAGATAATTAAACTCTAGAGGCTGGAAGATTTTGGACAAATATTTGGGCTTTTTAAAGCAGGTTGTAGAATTTGAAATGGACAAGAATTTCTTTACATAATTTCTGTACTTAAAACTGAGATATGTAAATGCCTTGGTTTACTTTGAAGTGGGATAATTGTCTAAATTTGTTTATCAGGAGGTTTCTTAAAGTTTTGGATCAATGGTTATGCTGTTTTGAAAATTCTTACGTTTTTGGTAAATGCCTGGGTTATTGTTTAAATGTGGTTATCAGGATGTTTTTTTAAGGGTTTAGATAAATGTTTATGCTATTTGGATAATTTTTATATTTTTGGTTAATGTTAGTTTAGCTGGCAGATAGAAGCAAATTATAGTGAAGAAGGGTAGTGTTTGTTACTATATTAGGTTCTGAATTATGTTTGAAGGTTTTTATATGTTTTCCTTTAATTGGGAGGGTAATTTTGTTTTAGAAGGGAATGCAATAATGAGAATTTAAATGCTTTATAGAAATATTTTTTTACTATAATATGAATTGGAGTAAGAGATTGATACTGATTTATGTATATCTTTGTTATAGAAAGTTGGAAGTCACTTTGTAGTAGTTTGTTTTGTGTTTTTTCACACCTTTTTAGTTCTGTTTCTTTCTTTTTTGGTAGGTTTTTTTGTTTCAATCTTTTTAATTTTTATGTATATTTTGAAAATGCTTTAATAAAGTTTTCTAAAAAAAAATCACAGGAACACTATATCTCTGATACCATATCATTATAGCATGGAAGTATCTCTTCTCTCTTTTCAAACAAATTCTCTAACTGGCAATACTGCATTGTAATATTCTTTTTATTCTCTTTTAATAAAGGGATGCTAAGATGGTGCATAGGAGGGCTGAGAGAAAAGGTACATTCCCACCAAGGCTATTAGCACTTGTTTTATTCATACAAATAAAAGTTTCAAGGTACAGCCACACAATTTCCATTCTGTTTTTTTCTTGTAGCTTTGTCATGCAACATATTGTAAATTGGAAAGATTATTAATGCTACCTGCTGTGTTCAGATCAAATGAATGCGTGGAAGCTGGCATCCAACCTTCAGTTCAAGGTTTCCACATTGACATTCAGAACTGTCTCAATATGTTTTGCTGCATGAGGTGAAGGACAGTGTAGTCTCCGCTTCTCCAATCTGGTATGTATGTATGTATGTATGTATGTATGTATGTATGTATGTATTTTTCAAATTTCTCTTACCACCCATCTCTCCCAAAAGGGGGACTCTGGGCAGTTTACAATAAAATCAAAAATTAAAAGCAATAAATTACAATATAAGAAACCAATAAATAAAGATAAAATAGATATAAAATCCAAGAGGCAAAGATCATATTCGTTGGGGAGAGATCTATGATACTAGCCACCCCCAAATTAATTAAATACTTTTTAGTTAAAGGACAGAATGGGAGGGGTCCTCCACCACACTGAGGACCAGAAGGCAAATTTGGGAGGTCCTTTGTAGGCAATGTGGCCCTCACAGCTTCATGGGGTTATCAAGAGAAACAGCTGGAGTTTCATTACTGTGGCTTCACTTGAGGGGACTCCCTTGTTCAAGAGGTGGGCCACATTTTGTAGCTGGGGATCATACTTAACCTTTATAGCTAAGCTTCTTTTAAGATTTATAAAACATACTTTAAAATGGTAGAAAACTGGGCCACCTATTCTTGGCAATTATGTTGTTAGATATTAGTTGTTAGATGTTAGATATTAGTCAAAGAGGTCTCTGGGAGCTGCAATAATAAAAATTGGGACGTTCAGGGGCTATCGGAGTTGAGGCTGTAGCTTTTCTCTCCTTAGCCTAATGTCAGAATCACCCCTGCTTTCATTATTGTTTGTGAGAGAGTGAGAGAGTGAGAGAGTGAGAGAGAGAGAAAGAGAGAGAGAGAGAGATGCATGCATTCATAACTTTTTTTCCCAGATCTGTGTGCATGGCCACATTATTGCATATAAAACCCTGGATGCTGTCAGTACCACTTTGTTGTAATTCAAGTACAGGATCCAATCCAAGTTTTAAAAACAATCCCTCCTTCTGTTATATGCAGCTCAGTGTTAGCATCTTTGCTTAGAAATTCCAATACATCTGGGGCCTGTTCCATATGAGCAGCAGAATCATAACGCTGAAATGTAAGAATGGACAGCACAATTTCACTGGCTGAGTTACACATTTAATGTTCTTGGTTTAACATTCCCCACTGGGAGAAAAAAATATGTTTTTGTGCACTTGGGAAGAAATGTTCTAGCCTAGTTTATTTTATATAATTTTTTCCCCCGTGCATAAACTTTTTTTCCCTGTTATCCGAATAGTAAACCTGGAGGACTGAGATGATTTGTGTTTAATCTAAAGCTGGTTCAATACATTGTTTTTGGGAAAGAAATATTTTCCCAAAACTTGTATGTAGCATCAATATGTACAAAATATGTACTTGTTTTGTACATATTGATGCTAGCAGACTACTTGTTAGTGCCATTCATGTCTCCAGGATGGCACTCACAAAGAAGGAACAAATGTCATCAGTCTTCCATATCATACCATTGCTGGTCATACAGAACGTGGTACTAATGCAATGAATTGTTTCTGGAAAGGTCTCCTTTAACTGCTGTGGCATATAGTTATTGATCAAGTAGGTAAACTATAGTTTAATTAATCCCCTAGAATATATCTGAAAAGTAAAATACTAATCATAGGTAGCATCTGCATGATAATCTTGGAAACAGTTCAGAAATAAAACAAGCTACTTCTGAACTGATACAAATTCCCTTGAACTCAGCAGAAGTTTTATTGTCTGTTGATATGAGGAGAGAGATTTAAAAAGGTTTTAGTTCCAAAAATGATTGGGAGGGAGAAAACAACATCCCACCATTGATAACCTTCTTTCCAAATGGGACTCAAAGCTTGGGTTGTGTTTTTTATTTCTACGGCTGTTTTAAATTTGGCCGAGGATGGAAGATTGATGGAAAATCCACTTTATTTCAGATGTTAATCCAAATCAGAAATTAATCTGGGAGTTCCTAGAGGTAAAATGAGAGAAACCTGACCAAGTTCCCAAAGCTCATGTCTGAATTTCCTTCCAATAAACTCTGTGAGCAACTCCAGACAATAAAATGTATGACTTCTTTCTGATTAACCTCTTCCAGTTAAAATCACCAAGCAATAGGAAATACCCTTCTGTGTCCTATTACTTTATTTCAAGTCCTTGATTTGCTCCCCTCTGCCAGTATTATTCATTTTTTTAGGTTATATTTCAAATCATTTGCTTTCTCCTGCCAATAGAACATGCTTCCCATTTTCTACAATCCAATCTGTGTATACCAGTGAGTGCATACTGACTTTCTCATTTTTCTGATGTGAACATAGTTTTCCTTTGGTGAAAGCGAACATAGAGATTAAAGCTGGAGTGTTTTCCTTGTAGATCTAACATCTAATACAGAGTAAGAAAGAACTCTAACTGCTATCAACATTTGTATTTAAAAAGCCATGGAATTGATGCAAACTGACCTTAAAACCTAAGATAAGTCTAATCTTAGCAGAAGTAGAATGCTTTCCAGAATGTTTACTTATGAGTAATTGAATTAAGGCAGGAGGAGGAAGAGTTGCAGGAAGAGGAAGAGGAGATCCATACAAGGTGATCCATCCCAAATCTGAACATATGGAAGAGTACTGTCCAATGCATAGCAAAGAATTTCTACACTAGCAATTTATACAAATAACCTATGGTCCATCTGGGAGCCGAGAGTGAAACCCTTCTCTCTCAGGTGACTGAAAACAACCTAAGAGGAAAAGGAACTGCTCAAGAAGAAAGAGGAGGAGGCGGAGGCGGAGGAGGAGGAGGAGGAGGAGGAGGAGGAGGAATAATCTGCCAGGTTTCAAACTGGCAGCCTTCTTCATGACTATGTTATTTTTGCAATGCCTGAAAAGGGAGTTATAGAACATATTAGAATGCATTAATAAGCATCAGCTCAGTTGAAGGAGTGGTCCTTCCTCTGAAAAGTATCTGAGGTTAGCCTGAAACGAACAAAGAGCTCTAGCCCAAACAGACAGAAGTGGTCAAGGCAACCTAACAGAGAAAAAATGCACTCAAGAAGTGGGGTGGAGATGCACACCCTAAGGTCACTTTGAAGATGATTGGGAGATTAATGGAGGGTGACATCATCTCTTTCAGCCATCCAGAAACAGTTGTCTGCCTTATCTGGTGACTGGGCAACCAGATAGTGCAGATAAGCCCATAGTTTCAGTGTAAATATAGAGAACAGTAACAGCAATAGCACTTTATAACATTATCAAAGTGGGTGTTGCATATTACTCTTGTTAATTGTTAAATGGTGTTTTTTTTTCCCCTCCAGACGTAGACTGATGACCCGTAACTAAATCCAGGAGATGAATATTGTTGATGGATTATAGATTTAAAAAGTCACAGTCAATGTGGCATATATATTTCCATGTTGTTGCCATTCAAGAATGCAAAGCAAACTCTTAATAAAGTGTAAAGACCACTCATATTAACACAGTGCTCTTTTGCTGAGATTTTGGGGAATAGGGCTGCTGTCAATTTTATGTCTGGTTTTTAGGTGTGGGTGGATGGGTGATTTTAATGGTTGCTTAATGGTTCTGGTTTTATTGCTTTTTTGACACTGGGATCTTAGGTATTAACCAGGGTCTTTGACTGGAACAGTACATACTGTAAATGCAATAAAAACATGAATAAATAAGTGATCATAGCTAGGTTTCAATAGAGACACCCACATTTCAGTTCAGGGCATTGCTTTGAGGCACAGAGTGCTAATTGTGACAACCTTTCTTTTTTAAATATGCATGCTTTTTGACTTGACCAACTGCTGTCATGGTCTATGAGGCAAAAGTAACTGTTAATGTTATCCTGTCCAATAATGAAAGACACAGCATGTGGCTTCTTTTTTACTTTGACTCAGACAGAAGAAATGATTCTCAGGAGCCTACTGCAACAGTCCACTTTGTCATTAGATTATTATACTTCAAATATATCAGTTATGACTCTGGATCAGAGAGTATGAAGTCTGTCAAAAGCCTTCTAAATTTTCTTTTCCCTCATATCGCATTAAACACATCACAAGTCAAGAGTCAATGAGGTTGCTGCTATAGTCATTTTAGCCCTCTCTCAGTCAGTTTTTCATATGAAACTGTCTTATTTCTTCTAGCCTTGTACATATGCTACCTCCTGCTTTTATCTCCCATCAGGTTGTAAATGATTTTCTTCTGTATAAATTAATGGATATTCTAGAACTGAAAGTAACTCTCATTTTTATTTTTTAAATTATATCTGTAAATTTCTGCATATATGCAATAAGAAATTATATTAGTTCTAGACATATATGAGAGCCAGTTTGTTGTAGAGGTTAAAGCACTAGGCTAGAGACTGTGAGTTCTAGTCCCACCTTAGGCACAAAGCCAGCTGCATGACCTAGGGCCAGTCACTCTCTTTCAGCCCTAGGAAGAAGGCAATGGTGAACCACTTCCGAAATCGTGCCAAGAAAACTGCAGGGACTAATCCAGGCAGTCACCAGGAGTCAACATTAATTCAAAGGAATACACACAAGTGGTAGTCATATATGATTGCATCACTCTAAAATGTAAATGGTCTCTCCTACTTTGAATGTTGACCTGATTATTCTTTGTTTTTGAAGTTCCAGCTGGGAATGCAAATAACTCCATCTATTTATTTATTGCATTTATATCCTACTTTTGTTCTGGAGCTCAATCTGCTGTAGCTGTTTTTCCCTATTTTTTTCACCACCACCACCACAACCCTGTGTGGTAAATTAGGCTGAGAGTGGCTGATCCAAAGACCCTGTGAGCTTCTGAATCTGGGTCTCCAATGCCTTAACCATTACATCACACTGGCTGTCTTAAAAGCCAGAAGACAGGATGTCACAGAACTAGGGATATATCTGAAACAGTACTTCTTTGGAGAGTCTCCTGCTTTTCTCGTGATCCATGTTTCTCAATAATACTTATTAAGCTCAGTTATACATTGGATTTAAGATAAACATTTTAAGAACACTCTAGGAAGCATCTGCAAGGGCTTTTTATACACACACTGATATCAAATGATCAGGTAATGGTGAGATAATTCCTATACTCAGAAACAATTTAGATATGCCAATGTTTTCCAGCCATGCCTTTACCTTGTTCTGTAGAGTTTTCTCCCATATTTGTTGGGGAGAGAGATTGTAGGGCATATTTTGTACCTCTCACAGTTCAGAAGAGAAGTTAGGGAAGTCCAATTTGTTATGAGATTTATGCTACATTACACCTTCTGGGAGCAGATAGGTTAAATCAGACTTGTCTAGAGCGAAGCATCAGCTTTAATAATATGTGTGCAATCGACATATATATTATGATTACACAAATATGAGCTGCAGACATTCAGTTGCAAAGTGATTCTGTTCAATCTCTAGAACAAAGTAATTCTTCATTAATATCATACCAAATCCAAATCAATTCAACACATTTCTGAATCTATTTTCTCAATCGTCTTGGTGATCTTAATGAAAGCATTATTCATTACCTGATCTGATGATCCAAATCCAATCAGTCTGGTTGTTAAAATCAAATCAAACTGATTTTCCAGAATGAATCCACAATTCACAGTGGATCAGACTCAATTTGCACAGTCTAGAAAATACTCTCAGGGATACTTCTATCTATTTTTTCCAGAGGCAATATTTGGGTAATGGTTGGATGCTTTACATGGAAAATCCTTTTGTGGCTTCCAGAAAGTTGTTCTCCAAAGACATTCTTGAACATGTACGTGTCTCTATCATGGCAGTTATCCTGGATGCCATAGACTTTAGTTGAGTAATTCAGGTAGCAATCTCTTTCTTCAAAACAGGGAGAGTGGATGTTTCATTTACTCCTGACTTCTACCTGAAGAAGCTGCTGGTAATCTCTCCCCATAGAGTAAGTTATTAGGCTTTACTGTGAGTGAGTTGGAATTCCCCAACCCCTCTTCCTCTTCCTCTCCAAGCTAACCCTTTTACAAGGCCACTGAACACAACTGCAATGTTTTGTTTCAGCAATCTGGCCAACTTGGATTAAGTGTTCACTACTGAGTATTGCTGCTGATAGCACTGATGCTGTGCCAAACCTAATCAACTTTTTTTTTAATGCTATTAAGCAAAGATTTAGAGATTTTCAAAAAGGAGAATCATTACTTATTATCATTTATTCTTTTATTGTTGTTTTCTCTAATTTTAGGAGACAACAGATGTTTTTCATCATCTTGTTCCCCATAAAATATGTAATTGCTGAGCTGCAATTTGGAACAGAAGACAGCCTTCAACAATTCATTATCAAGCTGCTGAATAAAGCTATTTAGAACATATGAAAGGACATATCTCGTAAGTCAACATAGATGGCAATCTGCAGGCAAAATCTTCCAATTTGTAGTACATTCCTCCTAATTACTGTTGTTTCCAATTGTTTGCATCCTTCTTTTTCAGCAGCAGCAGCAGCAGCATTTTATTGTCTGCCACTTCCAATTTGCTTTGCAGCATCCCAGCTGCAACAACTGCATGTAAAAATTACAGCCCTCTTTTTGTCGGTTTTCTAAAGAAAAGGAAGGAAGAGCAAAAGTGCATGTTTACTCATGTAGCAATTGGCTCTCATGCATTGGCAAAAGTTTCAGAGGAGTGGGGGCAGAAATATGAAAGTGTTATTTTTGATTGTGGTAGGACACATTGTGGATGTGAAACAGCTCAGCAGACATTTAGCTCTGTTAAAGGACATATTTCTGTCATGTCTAAGAAAATGCAACAGAGAATTACAGGCAAGGGAAATGGTAAAAATCCACAGGTTTATGATTGGAGGGAGAAATGAACATTACCTCAAAGAAGCTGTCTTATTAATTTGTGGAAGTTTTTTATCACTTGAAATTCATTGTCATGTGTATGATAGGCTGAGTATATGATGAGTTTCCATGGGGAAATAGAAGGAAAAAATAAACAGTATAGAGTATATATTCAGCTTGCTTACAGTCCTAACATTTGGTTATTTAATTCAGGATTCTAAACCATGTTACAGTCCGTAGTTCACTACCTAACCTGTTACTAACCAAACTTAGTTTGTTCCAAGTAACTCCTTAACAAATTAACTACAGTACTTACTGTTTCGACATTGTTTTTAATGATAAAACTGGTGTGTGTGTGTGCCTGTGTGTGTGTGTGTGTTAAATGTAAAAAAAGCTAACTTTTTTTCTAAAATGAAAAATTGAAATGACCCTTAAGACTAATATTCCAGGGTTGCTCTTCTGAGAAACTAGAGCAGTCCTGACAGAGGAGCCAAAGTGACTGTTCCTCACTTATAACCTAAATGTGTATGTGAAGTGCACAGCCCCAGATGTTTTTCTGTGCCCTCCCCCAAGATCTTCAGAATCAGAATGCTGAAATTGGTGGGATATAACTAACATTTTGACACAAATTGTCAACAATAGTGATAGTTTCCAGCAATTGCTTGATAGTGAAATATTTTATCTCTTCATATAGGCTCAGTATATCTAAATAACAGGAAGGAAGGAAGGAAGGCAGGCAGGCAGGCAGGCAGGCCCCATGTTCTGCATGATGATGTCATCAACACACCTCCAGTGATCCCTACTTGCCAAAAATAATGCTAAAAAGGCCCTCCAGTGCTCAGATAGAGGAAGATGATCATCCTTTACCTAGTCTATGGATCTACAAAGTTTTTGTTTGTTTTATTTTAGTTGAGGATTGCACAAGGGTTTTATACAACATGCCAGGGGCTGCATTTCAATGTGGAAAATGAGTGTGGTCAAAGTAGAAAGTCAATATGCCCATCATAAAAGCTACTTGTTTTCATAAGGTGAATCCCCCATTCATCTTTTTTTTCAATATACCCATGCTTAAAACCTCAGTTAGTGCATTTGAAACCCTGTTTACAAGCTGTGCAACAAAATTCTATGCTTTTTACAACTGGAGAAATTGGAATAGAAGCCCACAGTTCAATAGCTCCCATGCTATGAAAAACAATATATGTAGGAGCCTTAAAACATAGAAGCCGTCTAAAGTCAAGTATCTTCAATTTCTCTGCTTTAGTTATGTTGTCCCCCCCCCCCCCAATCTATTGGGTTCTAATTGAAATTGTTAGAGAAAATAATTTGCTCATTTGTAGCCTCAGAAATTTTCCTGCCTTGCATTTTGTTAGAGAAATACAAAGAAATGCAGAGGTGGTACTATCTCTTTCATGCAGTATACCACACAATAGTGGGAAATATTGAAATATTTCCCCATGGGCTGAAGAAACAAAATAGGGGGCATTCAGATACTTTGGTGGGATGCCACTTTCGAGACGTTTTCTTGGCAGACTATAGCGGGGTGGTTTGTCATTGCCTTCCCCAGTTGTCCCCTTCCCCTGCAAGCTGGGTCCTCATTTTACTCACCTCGGAAGGATGGAAGGCCAAGTTGACCTGAGCTGGCTACCTGAGAATCCAGCTTCCGCTGGGATCAACTCGGGTCATGGGGAGAGTTTCGGTTGCAATGCTGCCGCCTACCACTCTGCGCCGCACGAGGCTCAGGCATCAGGTATACGCCTGTCTTATTCAGCGTTCCAAACTAACTGGAGGTTTGGATTTTGGTTTGTGAGCAAACTGTACTTTGCCACATTGGAACAAACCTCACTGCCAGCCTTTTAGCTTAATTCATGCTTTTACTCCCACCATTTTTTTAAAAAGTTGCCTGCAAGATCTCTTACATCTAATTAAGCAGCATGGAATCAAAGAGAATTTGCATCTTCTGCTAGCCAGAGGCAGGCTAATTGTACAGGCTTTGCTTCTAGACATGAAAGAGTTGACTTTGTCCTCAGTATGCCTCAGATGAACCTGAGCAAAGAGTCCTTGTTATCCTCCCCAATTTGTTCACATCCAACTGCACAAGCTCTGACCCTGAACAACAACAGTAACAACAACAGCACTCAATTAGAATTTTCCCTGACAGTGAATTGTCTAATAGCCAAAGAGTGTTCATGAACTGCTCAAAGACATGCCATTCAACTTATTTTCAGAGATACCTGCTTAAAAGCTAGATTTTTTAAAGTCTCCTGAGCACCATAAGGGGGAGGGATAGAAAGAATGAGGCAAGTGACAAAACATAGTGTTTGAATGTTTTCTTCATGATTGCTGCCATAGATCTAGCTTTGAATAATCCTCACAGGGAGAGCACAGTGATTGTGGAGTAGCTGAAAGAAGATAACCTCTCCAGTAAGGTATGTGAAGAGTGCACTTGGCTATCTAACACAGTGGCACAAAGTTTCATCTTGTCCTGATATAAAGATCTATCCAATGGGAAATGTAATTTTAGACATGAATAGTAGGGGGCCATCAGATTTTAAAGAAATGTCCCCTCCTCCCACTTTATTTCCCTCAGAAAGAAACTGACAGGCACTTTTTAAAAAGTGTATTTTTCTTGGTGTTTTGAAAGGTTATCTTTTAGATTGATTTTAGGTTCTGTGAAACATTGATAACAGCCTGCCACAGATGATGAGTTTTCACTGGGTTTAGTTGGGTTGGGGGGTGGGGGTGGGGAAGGAACATTAGGACTTTTCTTATATCATGTTTTCCAATTGAAGTTACTGGGGGAAGGGACCTTTATAATAAGCACCTGGAACAGAAAGAATTCCCTCAATGACCAAAACTTTAATATCAGAAAACCTCTACCGACATGCATACATTCAGCTAGGGTTGGCCCCAGAATTACGTGGAAAGCCACTGTGGTATGATTAAGGTGTTGAAGTAGGGCCAGAGAGATCTAGCCATGGAACCTCACTGGGCGATTTGGGGCCAGTTATGCTCTCATCCAACCTACCTCACCTCTGGTGTGGTGGGGGAAAATGGAATGCAGGAGTACTATGTATGGCACCTTCAATTTCTAGAAGAAAGGTGGGATATCAATTTAATAAATTAATTAAAAGTGAAATGTCCACTCCAACATGAATAGATTTTGAGTACTCAAGGATAAAAATGTTTAGTGTGCATGATCTTCTATTTTTTTTTTTTCTCTCCTGTAGGATCAGAGACAAGTGCTTTTCATTACACAATTCCATAATACAATAAAAGTCCAAGAATTCCACGATGTTGTTAGGTTCCACAGCTGTGATCTTTGGAATTAATGCTATGATATTGGGTTGAGAAGAAGCAAGCAAGAGTAAGAATAATGTTATTCATAAGTAATGGAGAAGTTGTAAGAAGATGAGAGCCTAAAGACATCCCACCAGTTTTTCCAAAACTCTTTTGCCAGGTCTTGAAATAATTTAAGATGTTGATAACCTTTGATATGGAACAAACTTTCTGACTGCTGCGGTCTACTGCACTGGACCACGAGCAGTGCTAAATGATTGAACTTCAGGTTAGTGACAAACTATACCAAATCCAGATGGTCTATTTCTTATACTAAACCTGTTAGCAGTCTGAAGTAAACATTGCCAGGTAGCTGAGGTTCTTCTGTCACTGAGGATGAAAAGAAAGAATTGTGTAGTTCAGACCATGTACACCTGATTAAATATGAGTGGGACATTTCAAACTTAACACAGATAGCATTGCATTTATTTATTTATTTATTTATTTATTTTTATTTTTGCATGTTTTTCACAATTCCTGATACCAATGTTGGGTTTTGTGCACTGCCAATGGTCCTGCCATTCCTGAACAAAAAAAAAAAAAGACCAAGAAGACCAAAACAAAACTGCTTTCCAGTGGTAAGTTTGGATTCAGATAAAACTCTGTTCACTTTATAAATCCTTGTATTTCTTTTCCATCCGTCTTATTTCAAAGAGATGCTGTCTACTTGTTTTAAATCATTTTGTCAGAAAGTTTTCTTTTTTCCCTAGACTGTTCAGCTCAGAAAGATGCTAAGCACTTGTCAAAGGGACAGAAAGGAGTTACGGGGTGAAGTTGCTATTATTTAACTGGATGACTTTTCTGGGCAAAATTGATGATAATAGCTGCCCAATGTTACTACAGCTTGCTAAAAATGTCTTTCCTTTTAAACTGTGTTTTTCCGCTATTTTGATGGATCTGCCACAGCAGGATTGTGTACCTTTTCCTAGAGCAAATGGAGGTACAGGCTTTTCTGGGGAATTTTATAATCTTTTTTGTCATCTTTTAATGTCTGTTCCTTTCATAAAGAATGTAAAAAGTATCTTCATTTTCTCCTTCTTTCCTTTTCTCCCTTTTTCTTCCATAATTTCACTGTTTATAAGTTTCTGTTACAGGTGTATGACTAGGGCCTCTGGGTCTCTTAGAAGATTTTAGCATGGTTGTAACAAGGATCACATCATTTCTATGCAGTATCTTAAGTAACAGTGGTATATATATCCATGAGTTCAGCAGCTTTCTCCTTCTATTTTGCTTCACCAGAATGAATGAAAAAGGCATCACTAGAAAAGTGAGAAGTTGGAAAATATGATGCTAAAGCAATTTGCCCCAGGAGAAAGGAGAAGGCCCAATGTCTTTTCTTTCTGTTACTGGGGATGGCTTTCTTTTATGCTACTATACCAGTGCTAGGATTGAATGGACCAGGGTAATTCTGCTCCATTTAACCATCTACTTTGGGAGGGTGATTCCAATCTGACAAAGTTTGTATTGATTTTTTTAAAATTAAAAATCCATAGAAGAATTAATCAGATACCTGGTGGCAGAAGGGGTTTACACTTATTTTCTAAAATGAATAAGTTGCCTTTTCTATCTTCCTTAAGTTTTAAAATAGTTATGTGTTCATAAGGCCATTTCAGGAAACACTGGGGAAAGTTTTGACAAAGAGCCCAGAGCTTCTCTTAAGTATTGGGCTTTTTAAGGTAAAGAACAATTCCTTGGCCATTGTATACATTTTAGAGGTTATTGCCTTCTATGTCCCTCATGTTCCCTGTTTCCTGCCCCTCCCTCCTCCCTCCCCCCACCCCAGGTCAGGATGAACACTAACTGCAGTCTTGAGTTTCTTCCAGCAAAAAATTGTCATGCCATGAACCAGCTAGCAGTGAAATATCTACATTTACCAATCCCACTCCCACTCCCATCCCTAGGATCTATGGAGGAAATTTTGCAACCATTGTATCAATATTCACTCTAATCTGAGACCTGTTGCCATGTTTATCAAGCATGTGCCTTCCACAGAAGACAAAAAAAGGCCAAAGGGATGGGTTGCAGCTGCACAGACTTAAGGAAAGAAAGAAGGAAAGAAACAGCTAAGTAAAAGGTAAAGTTATGGCAGGACACTATCTTTGCTAATAAAGATGAATAGATGACTATAAACCCAGTCCAGTTTACTGTCCACAGTAATAAAACAGTATTCTGATCCATTATTTTCAAAATACTTTTTAATCTTAAACACACACACAGACACTAATTTCCATTGCTTTTGTATGCAACATCATCTACTAATAGATAGCTTTCAAGGTAAACTCCCCAAATCTCCTCTATTGCACATTTCCCAGATGTCATTATTTCTTTACATAAATTGCCTTGGTGTGTATTTTTAAGCATACATTTCCTCAATATAAATTATCTCTCACTCCTCCATATCTATTTTAATTTAACTATCCCTGTGTGTATGCAACTGTCAAAAACATGTCCTTTTTCATGTAATTCTTTATGAAAAAAGGTTTGGTTTATTTCCCCCACTTTTTGGACCAGAGAAAGGCACTAGTGGAAATCAAACTTAAACACTCTCACACTATATGACTGAGTTTCCCATCTTGCAAGTACTTACTTTAAAATATCACTAGAGAAGGCAGAAAAAAATACCAATTTCTGAATGGAATACTTAATCATCAGAATTTTATATGGGGCCTAGAAAAAGATAATTGGTTGCTGGGAAGCAATGGGTTTTAATTGGGCCATTGTCGTTGGCACAAAATCATTCCCATCTGTTTAAATTGCTCTGAAGCACTATTTGTGTTGATGCTTTGTTACATTTTTAGTTACAATCCTTTAATAACAGCAAGACAAACTGTTGACAGTGCAAAATCCTTTTTCCCTTTCATGAGTAGAAAAAAATAGACTCTTACATTACCAGTTGGACACCAAACCTGTGATAATGTACACATTTCAAACTGTGTTAAACATAAATTCTATCATATACCCAAGAAAAATCTTGTTTCAAGTTCATTTTTACTGACTGAGGAATGAAATGAATTCTCTCAACTTGGTTGACTGTCATTTGCCATCTGTGTCTGTTATATGTGGCTAATACTTCAGAGCTTACTTCAACAAAATCCAGTTGGCAGGAAGGGTTCAAGAAATCCCCTCATCCATGAGAAGCATGTGAGAAAGGGTCATGAGGTCCAGTGGGCTTGCTTTTACTATCAACAAGCCCCAAATCCACCCCTCACATACTAGACAATAATGAGAAAAATCTTACCTGTTTAACGATGCATACAAAAGCATAGAAAAACATCCATATACAGTAAGAGGGAATACTGGGCCAAAGTATGTATTCCTATGGAAAAGTTTCATATGTGTAAATCAATAGTATATACATTAATAAGGATCTGAGTAGCATATCAACTACTGATAGGATATCTCAGGCATTGGATGTGCACTGTGAGGTAACCAAGGGAGAAATATCCATTGCAGAGATTTACTCGTGGTGTTTTCAATATGTTGGAGGTTGTCTGAAATCCAAGAATCTAAAAGTGGCATAAAGACCCCATAAATGAACACCTTTGCACACTCATTGTTCAATTTGTGTATTAGTCACACAGTAAGTTGGAAGCCTTAGGGCAACTGGAGTGATGGTGGTGGAGGATATTTATCACTGTTCTTTTGGTCTACAGATAGTTCTGAGTAGGTACACATCTCCTGAAGTAGCAGGATAGGCAGCAATGTATGCTATGGATCTGCTGGCTCACCCAGAGCCAAGTGTTGCTGCTACGGTGATATGAAGTGTCTATGGGAACACCGACAGCTTTGTAGTGGGAGCCTTTATATGTCACGTGACAACAAAGTAGAGGTGAGACAGTTTATTCTAGTAGTCCAAGCAAGCATGGAAGGTCAGTGTCAAGAGGAAGAGAGACAAGCCTTCTCTGAACTATTCCAGACTACTAGCAACATCCTTACGTACCTGTTTGCTCCTGTCAAGGGCCCCTTCTCTTATCTTACTGCCGAGAGTCCCCCTGTTGGGTTGGGGGGAGATGGGCGGTGATAGAAATTTGAATAATAAATAAAAATAAAATAAAATCTTCAACTCAGTGCCATAATGGTTAGAACACAGTTCCATAATATATGCAGCCAGAAACACCATTGTCTTTGATTCCTCTGAAAAAGTAGCTAGTGCAGGTTGCCTCCTCATTTACAAAGGTAAACAATGCTGACTGCCAGTAAACATTCAGGTGAAAAGCTAAGATGTATTATATATAGTGCTATCCCATCCCAATATATAGGACCAACTGTTATTCACAAATCTAGGTCAAAAGAAAACTCATCATCTCTTGTTACTCAGTGTTGATTCCATCCTAATTATCTCCATGGGGAAAATGTGCATGGAATTAAGGGAGGTTCTCAAAAAGAGAGGCATGAGAAGTTTAAAATACAAAAGGCACTGTATGACTGTGATGGAAACATGTGTCATGAGCACTGATGGTGAGCAGGAGGGGGCCCCTATCCAGGGGGGAAAACACATGCATAGTAGTGAGGAGTTGAGCAGTCATTCAAAGAGACACAGAACAGACCCACCTTGACTTTTGAGGTTTATCTGTGTGGGTTTTCTCACACTTCTTCAGTTTGTTAGGATTGATGTCCTAACAGTCAGGAACCATGCTGAGACGAGGAATAAGTCTCTAGTGTTTTATTACTGCTACATTAGACAGAAAATCCTAACAAACTGAAGAAGTGTGAGAAAACCCATACAGATAAACCCCAAAAGTCAAGGTGGGTCTGTTCTGTGTCTCTTTGAATGACTGCTCAACTCTCCACTACTACGCATGTGTTTTCCCCCCTGGATAGGGGGCCCCTCCTGCTCACCATCAGTGCTCATGACAACATTAATGGTTTGCAAGGACAAAAATGTTTGGAAAGTTATCGTGTTGATGTAAACTGGATTTAGTTTGTTGATATTTTCCTGATTTCCTGACTTTATTTCAGCTCTTAATCTGTTTGTGTACTTTGCCTAATACCACTTACCCTAAAAGGGAATAGTGTGGTGGACATGTATGTAATATACATACATACATACATACATATATACATATGTATGTAATATATATATAAATACATACATATATAAATATGTATGTATTTATATATGCAGAATGGTATTTTCCACATAAGGTGCATAGCTGAGAAATTCCCATTATAATGTCTAAACATTCAGATTTATTTAAGTATGGGACTCTGTAGCATTATAGCAGTATATTGGTTTGGTGTGCAGCTATATCTAAGCATACTATAAGATTTATTTTTTCCTGTATAAAAGCAGCCTGGTGAGAATGACTAACTCAAAGCCATCCAGAGAGCTTCCCTGGCTAAGAGTGGACTAGAGCCTGGAATTCCCTGGTTTAGTACAACAACTTAACTACTACACCTCATTGATTTTTTATCATTCAGGGATAATTTGAAAGGCCTCTGCAGTAGCTTTCAAAAGATAGGGCATCACAATAGATTGGAAAACGTTTGGATAAATAGCTGGCTCCTGAGTATTTTAGAGCTTTACACATCAAAATTAATTCTTTGAATTGGGTTTAGTGACAAATACACATCTTGGGCAGCTCTTTTAAGAATTGGTATAATACAGTCTTATGCTGCCAGTTCAAGTGGTACCATATGTCTGCCTATTTTCTGTGATTTATTTATCTCCAATAAGAGACAAGAAAGACATTTGAGGTATCACTTCCACTAAGCCACACAATCTTATCCATGAACCAGCCCCACTGGAAACTATTATGCTTGAGGATTTGCAAGGTAACATTAAATTTTATCTGTGGAATGATAATCCCAAATGGTTCATTTGAAGAAGAAAATCAATTCTTAGTTTATAGTCATTCAAAGTAACACAGATGTATGAATCAACTTAAGACTAGTTAATCACACAAAGCTGTACAAAACAAGATGCAACCCCCCCCCCCTATAAATATAGACTTATATGTTTCATGGAAGGATCCTAAAAATATCAGATTCCATTTTAAGGGACAAGTGGAATGAAGGGAGCAAGAGAATTGCCATGTTGTTACTATGTTTGACTTTGTAGTCAACATATAAGCAAAATATGTTGAGAAGGACAGGGAGACAGTTATGGGGAAAGGATGTACCAGGCAGGATGATAAGGAGAAGGCGAAGTGATAAGAAGGTTTGAGGTATTAGCCTTATGTGGTCTAAAGGCTGCTAGGAGTCTGAAGCCAGCATATGTTTCTTTGTTTTCCTTTTCTTTTGTGCTAGAGAGATTAAAACTTTGCTCTACAGTACCCACTTTAGTCTGGTTCATTGACTCTTCAGGTCAAACAAACCCAACTGACCAGGTTAAAAGCAAGTAATTTGGAAATTTGTTCAACCTGCACAATCTGTATTGTGTCAGGATGGCACATAATTTAAAGTCCTTCTTTAGATGAAACATCCTTGACTCTTTATTAATGTTTAGGTCTTAAAGAATTAAAAATCTGGTATCTTAATTTGCCCAATGCACTGTCTTTCAGATTCTGGAGATCATCATCCCAACTCTTCTAGAAAGGACTAGACTGGGAATGGCAAGCATTCATTCTGCATCATCTTCTTTTGCATTATTTCTATTAATCTACAAGTATCTATTGCCTTTTGAAGAATTATTTGCATAGGCACATCTTCACTATTGCTCCACCAGTTTATTGAGAACCCGGATATAGTTCTTACCAGTTATAGGTCTGCTAAAGTTACTGATGCCTTTCCCAGTACTGAAATGGAATGACACCAATGACTTTTTAATATATGAAAGATAAATTTTGGTGGTGACCACATGAAGAACCAACCACACTGCTGCAGTGCATTCCCTATGCAGGTAGGCCAGCACATACCTACTTCGGATAGCTACATGCTAACCTATTTGAACATTTGGAAGTTTTCATATTCTGTTTCCTCTGGGAGCCAAAGATTAAGTCTATGAAAGTAATATAACAATAAGATCTCTTTGCTTGGAAATACATAGGTATGCTCCATTTCAGCTCAACTAGCCCCAGAGGTGATGACGCAGCTAGCTCAAAGCCGAAAGGATGGCTAGTGGCTGACGGTGCTGGTGGTGAACGACGAATCCGATGTTCTAAGGATCAACACACCATTGGAACCTGGAATGTAAGATCTATGAGCCAGGGCAAATTGGATGTGGTTATTGGTGAGATGTCAAGATTAAAGATAGACATTCTGGGCGTCAGTGAACTGAAATGGACTGGAATGGGCCACTTCACATCAAATGACCACCAGATCTACTACTGTGGACAAGAGGACCACAGAAGAAATGGAGTAGCCTTCATAATTAATAGTCAAGTGGCTAAAGCAGTGCTTGTGTAACGATTGCCTAAACCCAAATACTCAGTCTCACAAGCTCGGGCTTAAAGATAACTGATTTATTAAAGGAATAGTATGCAAATACAGAGAAAGCTGAGAATGAGCAAAAGCGCGCCAAATACAAACTTAAAAGCCTTGCTTGTGGGCAGGTCCCGCCCCGTTGCCCGTCAGGACGCTCCCCCTCCCAGGTGCTGAAAGCCGTTAGACGCGCCTGGGAAAGTAACCTTGAACAGGAGCGCAAACCCAAACATGCATTCCAAGCCCTCAAAACAAGGGAGGGCGAAAGAATGGAAAAACCCCGGGTGAAGGGATACGGAACAGAGAATGACATGTGAAACGTTACAATGTTAACCAGACATTAGAATGAGAACATGACATATTGCCCCCCCAAAAGAAATTAGGGAGCCGGTTTGTCAGGATAGGCAGAGTGAAATTGGGCTACGAGACGAGGAGAATGCACGTCTGGAGCAGCAACCCATTCAGGATGAGGGAAATGTTTCCAGCGGACGAGGTATTGTAGAGTGGAGCGCAGGCGTCTGGAATCGAGGATAGATGTCACCTCGAAGTGTTGCTGGTTGTCAATCATGAGGGGAGGTGGAGGAGTGGGTTGTGGATGCCAACGGTCCGACGACAGGCAGGGTTTGAGTAAGCTACAATGGAAAACAGGATGTAAACGTTTAAGGTTGTGAGGTAAATCAAGTTTAAACGTAA
Source organism: Candoia aspera (assembly GCF_035149785.1). Taxonomy (NCBI): domain Eukaryota; kingdom Metazoa; phylum Chordata; class Lepidosauria; order Squamata; family Candoiidae; genus Candoia; species Candoia aspera. Next base: position 130,434,562 of record NC_086155.1, on the reverse strand, counting down.
CAGGGTTGAGCTGAGCAACAATTGAAAAAGGACCGACAAATTTAGGACCAAGTTTTTTAGAGGGTTGTGGGGACTTGATAAACTCAGTTGATAAGTAGACTTGATCTCCGACCGCAAAGGATGGTTCTGGGGAACGCTTTGCATCGGCATGGCGTTTATAGGTAGCTTGGGCATGGTGGAGAGCGAGTAGAATATTAGACCATGAGTCTTTGAGAGAGTCTGCCCAGCCAGCGAGGGTGGCTGGGAGCGGTTGAGGATGAGGAAGTTCAGGAATCGGAACAAATTCACGTCCAAAAACTGTTTTAAAGGGAACTTGACCAGTGGTTTGATGAATGGAATTGTTGTAAGCGACCTCAGCAAATGGGAGTAGATCGACCCAGTTGTCTTGCTGGTAGTTAACAAAAGCTCTGAGGTATTGTTCCAATGTAGAATTAACCGCCTCTGTAGATCCGTCCGTTTCCGGATGCCAGGCGGTAGAAAGTGATTGTTTCGTACCCAAAAGTTTCAAAAATGCCCGCCAAAATTGTGACGTAAATTGTGTGCCTCTGTCACTCACCAAACGGGCGGGGATACCGTGGAGGCGGTACACGTGGATGAGGAAGAGGCGTGCCAGCTGTTGTGCGGTGGGGATAGAAGCGCATGGGATAAAGTGGGCTTGTTTGGAGAAAAAGTCTTTGACGACCCAAATGACAGTTTTTCGTTGACTAGGGGGTAGATCAACGATAAAATCCATGGAGATATCCTGCCAAGGGACAGATGGAGTGGCCACGGGTTGAAGGAGACCCTGGGGCTTGCCCGGTTTGCGCTTTATCGCCGCACATACAGGGCACGTAGTGACATATTCTTTTAAGTCTTTGAGTAAAGTTGGCCACCAGAATTGGCGGCGAACGAGGTGCAAAGTTTTCACGTAGCCGAAATGTCCAGCTAGCTTGTCATCGTGGCAGCGCTGGAGTATGGTTTTCCGCATTGGTTCGGGTACATAGAGACGATCGTTGCGCCAGGCAAGATCATCGGTGAAAGTTAACATGTGTCTATTGGCTTGCAACCAAGTATCTGTTTTAAGGTGGGAGAGCAACTGTTGTTGCAAATCGGAGGTAATTGACAAGGGAGGCGGGCGGCTGGAAGGCGGAGCGGCTGGAGGCGGAGTTGATTGTGCTCGGGTCTGGCTGCGAGTCACCGCTGCCAAACCTAATTGTTTGTCGGTCCAGACGGTGCCTTGGACCGTTGGCCCTGGGCCAGCATCTTGGGGTCTGCGCGAGAGTGCATCAGCTAAGAAATTTTTCTTGCCTGGTATAAATTTAAGGGTGAAGTCAAAGCGGTTGAAAAACTCAGCCCAGCGCAGCTGTTTGGGACTGAGTTTCCGACTGGTGCTTAAAGCTTCCAGATTTTTATGGTCAGTCCAGACTTCAAAAGGGTTTGAAGTGCCTTCCAATAGGTGTCGCCATGTCTCTAACGCTGTCTTTACAGCAAAAGCCTCTTTTTCCCAAACATGCCATCTTCTCTCTGTTTCCGTGAATTTGCGAGAGAGGTAGGCACAGGGTTTTAAAGCGCCAGATTGGTCAGCTTGTAATAGAATTGCTCCTATGGAAAAATCAGAAGCATCGACTTGTACAACGAAGGGGTTAGAGGGGTTTGGATGCTGTAAAATCGGTTCTGTGGTAAAGATTTGTTTGAGCGCTTCAAACGCTTGCTGACAGGCTGGAGTCCATTTAAGGAGCGCGCCTGGGTTCTTTGAACGTCGCGTATCCCCCTGTCCTTTAGTTTTTAACAGTTCAGTAAGGGGGAGGGCGATTTCCGCAAAATTTTGGGCGAATGTTCGATAGAAATTAGAGAATCCAAGGAAACTCTGTAATTGCCTCCTGGTACGGGGAGGTTCCCATGCCACGATGGCTTCTACTTTTGCAGGGTCCATTTCAATGCCCTGAGCTGAAATCCGGTACCCTAGGTAATCAATTTGCGACTGATGAAAGGCACATTTTGACAGTTTTGCATACAGCTGTGCTTTTTGCAATTTAGCCAGTACCTGACGTACCAGGTGGATATGTTCTGACATGGTTTCAGTATAAATCAATACATCATCCAAATATACCAGTACCCCCTTAAATAGGTGGTCATGCAAGACCTCATTGATTAGTTGCATAAAAACCCCAGGTGCCCCAGATAACCCGAATGGTAAGACTTTATATTGGAAAGCCCCAAGAGGACAGTTGAACGCTGTCTTCCACTCATCCCCTTCCCTTATGCGAATGCGAAAGTAGGCTTCTCTCAAATCCAGTTTTGAAAAAATTTTGCCTCTGGCCAGATGTGATAACATATCTTTGATCAGGGGCAAAGGATATTTATTTAATATTGAGACCGCATTGAGCCCGCGGAAATCGGTACAAAGCCTTAATGACCCATCCTTTTTTGGCCTGAATAGGACAGGCGCTCCTACCGGGGAATTTGCCGGCTCAATGAAACCTCTAGCCAGATTTTTGTCAATGAACTCCCTTAGCGTGGTAAGCTCTTTGGGAGACATGGGGTATATTTTTGGGTGAGGCAATTTTACATTTGGTAAGAACTCAATGGCACAGTCCGTTTTTCGGTGGGGTGGCAAGCGATCTGCTTCCTTTTCCCCAAATACTTCAGCAAAATCTTGGTACTGATTGGGTAGCCCCTCAAGAGGTTGAAGCGTTTGCACAGTGGTATACGCTACCCCTCCACCCTCCATGTCCTCCAGTAGGTCCTTTTCGGGTACTTTGTAAAATCCATCTGCAAACGTCACAGTTCTATGCAGCCAGTTGATAAAAGGGTTTTGCTTCACAAACCAAGGCATCCCCAAGATTACCAGAGGACCCCCCACTGGAGCTACCACAAATGGCAGCTTTTCCTGATGGGAGCCCATCTGCAAGGCGACCAGTCCCGTGGAAAGATTGACTGCTTTCCCTCCCGCCATAGTTCCATCCAATTGGGTGAAAATCATGGGTCTTGGCAAAGGGAACGTGGGCAGTTCCAGAGCCGCTACGACATCAGGGTGCATCAGGGAACGGGAGCAACCCGAGTCTAGCATGGCCCACACTTCCACCGTTTTGGTTTTTGAGCTTAGTTTAACTTTAACAGTCAGTGTGGGGAAGTTTCCACTCACCGAATCATGGTTACGCCCGGTTTCTTCCACCTGCCCTAGGGCGCCCTTCAGGGCAGGTGGTAGGCTTTTCCCGCCGGCTGCTCGAATTGCAACTCTTCCTCCTCTTCACCGAAGGGAAGGTCTGGGGGGTCCAGTTCCGCGAGGGCTGCCTTCAGTTTTCGTGGTGGAGCAGGAGCAGGCGTCTTTACCGTGGGTTTCGTCTGTCGTTCCTCTGGACGGCGTCTTGGGCACGAAGTGGCTCGATGTCCTTCTTTCCCACATCTGAGGCACTGACCCTTGGAGAACCGTTGCTCCCTCTCTTCTTCCCAGGTTTTTGGTTTAGGGCGGCTGGCAAGTCCAGATGTGCGCGCTCCTCTAGCGAGACGTGTTTGTCTAAGCTCTTTGGTATGGGCATAGGTTCGTAGGGCATTTTCTGCACTTCCCGCCAACTGAATCCACCCATATAGCGTTTTAGGATCATCTCTACCCAGAGCCCATCGAAGGATTTCGGGTTCAAGCCCCTGCTTGAACAATTCGATGATTGTTGGCTCAGACCAGTCTTCCACTTTTCCTGCCAAAGCTTTAAACTCCAACGCATATTTGGCAACTGGGAGGGACCCTTGGTAAAGTTTCCGCAGGTCATTTTTGGCCGTTTCTTGAGCTAGGGGGTCTTCGAAATGCTCTTTAAGTGCCCACAAAAAGTCATCGAAGTCCTCTAACTCAGTTGCCTCAGCTTGGCATAGTTGCACATACCAATCCGCTGCCTTTCCTCTCAGCTTGTTGGCAATGAAATTGACCTTGCCATGTTCAGACCGAAAATTTCGACCCCAATCTTCTATGTAGTGCTTGGCATTAGTAATAAAGAAGGAGAGCGTGGTGGGATCCCCATCGAACTTCACTCCAAATGGTGGGAAGGATCTTGCCGGCTCAGCTGGCTGTGGCGGTGCCGCTAATGTCAGCGTGCGCCGAGCCCCCATGGGTGGTCGATCCCTAGGAGGTCTTGCCTCTCGCTCCCCCCCTTGACGGGCTGATCGAGTCTTGCTTCTCCCCCGGGTCACCATGGTACTATGCCTGGGGTACTGTGACGGCTCTTCCTCCCAATCCTCCGGGGTGGGCTCTGCCTCTCCGGGTAGATCCTCTTTGGGTAGATCCTTGAGGATCGTCACAATTAAATCCATTTTATCTTCTAATGCCCTCATACGGGCCGGAGTGACCGGCTCCTCCGAGGGTTGGTTGGTTACCACCACCCTCGGTGACAAGGGGACTTCGTGCTCCCAGGTCAATTGTGGAGACCCCCTCCCCTGTGCTCTTTCCATGACAGTTCTATGTTCACTCCTGAGACTCTCCTGCATGGATATCAGCAGCTCGTCCAATTGGATATCTCGCAACTCTCGACGGGCTGCTCTTTGCGCTCTCGAAGTTAGCACTGGCCGGCTTTTGACCGCCTCCCGCTCTTCTTCGCTTCCCTCACTTGCGCGAAGTTGAGGTTGAGGTTCTGTCATCGCTAGCGTTCCCTCTTATCCAATGATTGGATGGGGCTAGCGGAAAATGGATAAAATGATTCTCAGCTTTATGTAACGATTGCCTAAACCCAAATACTCAGTCTCACAAGCTCGGGCTTAAAGATAACTGATTTATTAAAGGAATAGTATGCAAATACAGAGAAAGCTGAGAATGAGCAAAAGCGCGCCAAATACAAACTTAAAAGCCTTGCTTGTGGGCAGGTCCCGCCCCGTTGCCCGTCAGGACGCTCCCCCTCCCAGGTGCTGAAAGCCGTTAGACGCGCCTGGGAAAGTAACCTTGAACAGGAGCGCAAACCCAAACATGCATTCCAAGCCCTCAAAACAAGGGAGGGCGAAAGAATGGAAAAACCCCGGGTGAAGGGATACGGAACAGAGAATGACATGTGAAACGTTACAATGTTAACCAGACATTAGAATGAGAACATGACAGCTTGGATACAACCCAAAAAATGACAGAATGATCTCAATTCGAATTCAGGGCAAGCCATCTAACATCACAGTGATCCAAATATACGCCCCAACCACAAATGCTGAAGAAGCTGAAGTAGAGCAGTTCTATGAGGATCTGCAGCACCTACTGGACAACACGCCTAAAAGAGATGTTATTTTCATCACAGGAAACTGGAATGCTAAGGTGGGCAGTCAAATGACACCTGGAATTCCAGGTAAGCATGGCCTGGGAGAACAAAACGAAGCAGGACATAGGCTGATAGAATTTTGCCAAGACAACTCACTCTGCATAACAAACACTCTCTTCCAACAACCTAAGAGACGGCTTTATACATGGACTTCACCAGATGGACAACACTGAAATCAGATTGATTACATCCTTTGCAGCCAAAGGTGGCGGACATCTGTACAGTCGGTAAAAACAAGGCCTGGAGCTGACTGTAGTTCAGATCACAAACTTCTTCTTGCACAATTTAGGATCAGACTCAAGAGATTAGGGAAGACCCACAGATCAGCTAGATATGAGCTCACTAATATTCCTAAGGAATATGCAGTGGAGGTGAAGAATAGATTTAAGGGACTGGACTTAATAGATAGGGTCCCGGAAGAACTCTGGACAGAAGTTGGCAGCATTGTTCAGGAGGCGGTAATAAAATACATCCAAAAGAAAGAGAAAACCAAGAAGGCAAAATGGCTGTCTGCTGAGACACTAGAAGTAGCCCAAGAAAGAAGGAAAGCAAAAGGCAACAGTGATAGGGGGAGATATGCCCCATTAAATGCAAAATTCCAGAGGTTAGCCAGAAGAGATAAGGAATTATTTTTAAACAAGCAATGGCGGAAGTGGAAGAAGACAATAGAATAGGAAGGACAAGAGACCTCTTCGAGAAAATTAGAAACATTGAAGGTAAATTCCAGGCAAAAATGGGTATGATCAAAAACAAAGATGGCAAGGACCTAACAGAAGAAGAAGAGATCAAGAAGAGGTGGCAAGAATATACAGAAGACCTGTATAGGAAGGATAACAATATCAGGGATAGCTTTGACGGTGTGGTCAGTGAGCTAGAGCCAGACATCCTGAAGAGTGAGGTTGAGTGGGCCTTAAGAAGCATTGCTAATAACAAGGCAGCAGGAGATGACGGCATCCCTGCTGAACTGTTCAAAATCTTGCAAGATGATGCTGTCAAGGTAATGCATGCTATATGCCAGCAAATTTGGAAAACACAAGAATGGCCATCAGATTGGAAAAAAATCAACTTATATCCCCATACCAAAAAAGGGAAACAATAAAGAATGTTCAAACTATCGAACAGTGGCACTCATCTCACATGCCAGTAAGGTAATGCTCAAGATCCTGCAAGGTAGACTTCAGCAGTTCATGGAGCGAGAATTGCCAGATGTACAAGCTGGGTTTAGAAAAGGCAGAGGAACTAGAGACCAAATTGCCAATATCCGCTGGATAATGGAAAAAGCCAGGGAGTTTCAGAAAAACATCTATTTCTGTTTTATTGACTATTCTAAAGCCTTTGACTGTGTGGACCATAACAAATTGTGGCAAGTTCTTAGCAGTATGGGGATACCAAGTCATCTTGTCTGCCTCCTGAAGAATCTGTATAACAACCAAGTAGCAACAGTAAGAACAGACCACGGAACAACAGACTGGTTTAAGATTGGGAAAGGAGTATGGCAGGGCTGTATACTCTCACCCTACCTATTCAACTTGTATGCAGAACACATCATGCGACAAGCTGGGCTTGAGGAATCCAAGGCTGGAATTAAAATCTCTGGAAGAAACATTAACAATCTCAGATATGCAGATGATACCACTTTGATGGCTGAAAGTGAAGAGGAACTGAGGAGCCTTATGATGAAGGTGAAAGAAGAAAGTGCAAAAGCTGGCTTGCAGCTAAACCTCAAAAAAACCAAGATTATGGCAACCAGCTTGATTGATAACTGACAAATACAGGGAGAAAATGTAGAAGCAGTGAAAGACTTTGTATTCCTAGGTGCAAAGATTACTGCAGATGCTGACTGCAGTCAGGAAATCAGAAGACGCTTAATCCTTGGGAGAAGAGCAATGACAAATCTCGATAAAATAGTTAAGAGCAGAGACATCACACTGACAACAAAGGCCCGCATAGTTAAAGCAATGGTGTTCCCTGTAGTGACATATGGCTGCGAGAGCTGGACCATAAGGAAGGCTGAGCGAAGGAAGATTGATGCTTTGGAACTGTGGTGTTGGAGGAAAATTCTGAGAGTGCCTTGGACTGCAAGAAGATCAAACCAGTCCATCCTCCAGGAAATCAAGCCAGACTGCTCACTTGAGGGAATGATATTAAAGGCAAAACTGAAATACTTTGGCCACATAATGAGAAGACAGGACACCCTGGAGAAGATGCTGATGCTAGGGAGAGTGGAAGGCAAAAGGAAGAGGGGCCGACCAAGGGCAAGATGGATGGATGATATTCTAGAGGTGACGGACTCGTCCCTGGTGGAGCTGGGGGTGTTGACGACCGACAGGAAGCTCTGGCGTGGGCTAGTCCATGAAGTCACGAAGAGTCGGAAGCGACTAAATGAATAAACAACAACAACAATGCTCCATTTCAACACAAAATAATAAAAATAAAACCTTCAAAAAACAGCAATTCAAAGAAAACATTAATCTATCAGCTTAAATAGCCATAATTCATTACACAAACATTTAACAAAAGGATGAGAGATTAAAATGGGCAGCTTCTTATTAATTTCTCTTATTGTAAGACCAGTCCGAATTCATAATTACTTGTGCCTTGACTTCGTGGATTTCAGCAAGAAAAATTACTAATGAAGACAAAGCAGCCACTCTAATTTTCTTTTTTCTATTTGCAGTCCTTTTTATGTGTCTTTAATAATAATTTCTTTTATTAAAATCCCAAGAATGATATCACTTACTGTGTATGGTTCAAAATAAATCTCTTTAGATCCTGTAAAGAAGCATCTGAGGGCAGACTTTCTCAGCTCAATTAATGTAAACTCTCTTCTGCACATGTAAAAGCTAATTATAAGGCAGCATAAGAAGTTAGATGTGAAATAAATAATATTGATGGCTCATGTTTTCCCAGCATGACTTAGTTTAAAACACTTAAACTATGAATAAGTGAAGTTCTTTATAAAAAAAAAAGAGAAGTATAAAAAAGTTGTTTATAGAGCTACTTCTTTGAGCTTTATTTTATTTTTTTTAAAGAATGCAACTGACATCTAAATCTTAAAATCAAAACTGATGTCTTTTTCCTCCACAAAGAATGAAGACATGTCCCACCTCAAGGCATGGATTAGAGATAAACCAGTTAACAGGCTTTGTAATTAACTCAGTTTTTCATCAGAAAACTTCACAGAAACATCAGAAACTATATCTGTTTGCACACGGATCTCTGTATATCTGTGTTTACCGCAACATGTATTATTATATATAGAGACACATTTTGTGTCTGAAAAGGGAGCAGAATCAGAGGAAGGAAGATTTCCAGTATGGAGAAGAGGACATCATATGAGAGGTTAGAGGCCAAAACTTAATTGTGTATATCCAATGGGGGAGGCAACTTTTGACCTCTTAAGAGCTACCAGGATTAAAGTGATGATGCGGTGATGTCTATAGAATCAATGGATCTGAAAATATTGATATTTTTGTAAGCTTTCTGGAGAATTTGAAGAAGCTACAATATGTACTATAGGTTTATGCTTTTTGTTACTTCTTTTGTCAAGAAAAAGAAACCCAAAAAGAATCATGCTGTTATATCTTGACTATTGTAACCAAATTTGGTGGCAGAGTCTGGGGTTCAACATAAATGGAGTTGCTCCCAATGAGCTATTGATACATACAAATGCAAAACTGACTCCTCTGTGTATGTTATTCTATGCTATTGTATTGTATTGAGCTCTTTGAACTATTTTTTTTTTTCTTGAAGTTTATAACTCCCTTGAATAGGGGCATCCAGATGCTTTTTTTCCTGACTTCTACCTCAAATATTAATCATGTACAGGTTTGCAGATACAAGTACAATAGAGTATAAATCTCCAGAGGCAAACTGACTTCCTAGAACACTGAATAAAATTGATGATGGTCTGTTCAAACCATGATTTGTTTAAGAAATCTTGAAGAATTCCCAAATATTGGGAGGAGAGCAAATGTTTCCCCATCTTTAAAAAATGGAGGAAAAGAAACTTGAGATCAGTCACTTTGATACAGATTTTAGAGCTATAGTTACAGAGTGATCTATCTGTAACTATGCTGAAAACAATATAATGGTTACGAGGAACAATGGTAATCTGGTGATTACTAGAAAAAGACTTTCCACACTAAAGTAATCTCACTTTTAGATAGGATAATATTCTTAATAGATCAAGGGTGTGCTGTAGACACTATCTTGATTTTTTTTTCTAAAAACTATTTAACAAATACCCCATAATATTATGGGGTATTTGTTAAATGGTTTTCAGAAAAAAAAAATCAAGATAGTGTCTACAGCAAACCCTTGATCTATTAAGAATATTATCCTATCTAAAAGTGAGATTACATTAGTGTGGACAGACTTGTTCTAGTAATCACCAGATTACCATTGTTCCTGGAAACCATTATATTGTTTCTAAACTAATAATCCAACAACCTAAGAGACGGCTTTATACATGGACTGCACCAGATGGAAAAAGCGAAATTAGATTGACTACATCCTTTGCAGCCAAAGGTGGCAGACATCTATACAGTCGGTAAAAACAAGACCTGGAGCTGACTGTAGTTCAGATCATGAACATCTTCTTGCACAATTTAGGATCAGACTAAAGAGATTAAGGAAGACCCACCAATCAGGTAGATATGAGCTCACTAATATTCCTAAGGAATATGCAGTGGAGGTGAAGAATTGATTTAAGGGACTGGAATTAGTAGATAGGGTGCCGGAAGAACTATGGACAGAAGTTTGCAACATTGTTCAGGAGGCGGCAACAAAATACATCCAAAAGAAAGAGAAAACCAAGAAGGCAAAATGGCTGTCTGCTGAGACACTAGAAGTAGCCCAAGAAAGAAGGAAAGCAAAAGGCAACAGTGATAGGGGGAGATATGCCCCATTAAATGCAAAATTCCAGAGGTTAGCCAGAAGAGATAAGGAATTATTTTTAAACAAGCAATGTGTGGAAGTGGAAGAAGACACTAGAATAGGAAGGACAAGAGACCTCTTCCAGAAAATTAGAAGGTAAATTCCAGGCAAAAATGGGTATGATCAAAAACAAAGATGGCAAGGACCTAACAGAAGAAGAAGAGATCAAGAAAAGGTGGCAAGAATATACAGAAGACCTGTATAGGAAGGATAACAATATTGGGGAAAGCTTTGACGGTGTGGTCAGTGAGCTAGAGCCAGACATCCTGAAGAGTGAAGTTGAATGGGCCTTAAGAAGCATTGCTAATGACAAGGCAGCAGGAGACGACGGCATCCCAGCTGAACTGTTCAAAATCTTGCAAGATGATGCTGACACGATAATGCATGGTATATGCCAGCAAATTTGGAAAACACAAGAATGTCCATCAGACTGGAAAAAATCAATGTATATCCCCATACCAAAAAAGGGAAACACTAAAGAATGTTCAAACTATCAAACAGTGGCATTCATTTCACATGCCAGTAAGGTAATGGTCAAGATCCTGCAAGGTAGAGTTCAGCAATTCATGGAGCGAGAATCACCAGCTGTACAAGCTGGGTTTAGAAAAGGCAGAGGAACAAGGGACCAAATTGCCAATAGCTGATGGGTAATGTAAAAGGCCAGGGAGTTTCATAAAAACATCTATTTCTGTTTTATTGACTATTCTAAAGCCTTTGACTGTGTGGACCATAACAAATTGTGGCAAGTTCTTAGCAGTATGGGGATACCAAGTCATCTTGTCTGCCTCCTGAAGAATCTGTACAATGACCAAGTAGCAACAGTAAGAACAGACCACGGAACAACAGACTGGTTTATGATTGGGAAAGGAGTACGGCAGGGCTGTATACTCTCACCCTACCTATTCAACTTGTATGCAGAACACATCATGCGACCTGCTGGGCTTGAGGAATCCAAGGCTGGAGTTAAAATTGCTGGAAGAAACATTAACAATCTCAGATATGCAGATGATACCACTTTGATGGCTATAAGCGAAGAGGAACTGAGGAGCCTTATGATGAAGGTGAAAGAAGAAAGTGCAAAAGCTGGCTTGCAGCTAAACCTCAGAAAAACCAAGATTATGGCAACCAGCTTGATTGATAAATGGCAAATAGAGGGAGAAAATGTAGAAGCAGTGAAAGACTTCGTATTTCTAGATGTGAAGATTACTGCAGATGCTGACTGCAGTCAGGAAATCAGAAGACGCTTAATCCTTGGGAGAAGAGCAATGACAAATCTCGATAAAATAGTTAAGAGCAGAGACATCACACTGACAACCAAGGTCCGCATCGTCAAAGCAATGGTGTTCCCCATAATAACATATGGCTGTGAGAGCTGGACCATAAGGAAGGCTGAGCGAAGGAAGATCAATGCTTTGGAACTGTGGTGTTGGAGGAAAATTCTGAGAGTGCCTTGGACTGCAAGAAGATCCAACCAGTCCATCCTCCAGGAAATAAAGCCAGACTGCTCACTTGAGGGAATGATATTAAAGGCAAAACTGAAATACTTTGGCCACATAATGAGAAGACAGGACACCCTGGAGAAGATGCTGATGCTAGGGAGAGTGGAAGGCAAAAGAAAGAGGGGCCGACCAAGGGCAAGATGGATAGATTATATTCTAGAGGTGACGGACTCTTCCCTGGGGGAGCTGGGGGTGTTGACGGCTGACAGGAAGCTCTGGCTTGGGCTGGTCAATGATGTCACGAAGAGTCGGAAGCGACAAAACGAATAAGCAACAAAACTAATAAAATGTGAGATTGATGACATGCCAATCTTAAAAATCACATCCAAAGAATGCTTATTGATGGTTCCTCATCAAAGTGAAGGGAAATATCAAGTGAAGTGCCACGAGGTTTAACTCTTGGCCTGGCAATCTTTAATAGTTTTATTAATGACTTGTACAAGGAGGTGGTGGAGGAGCTTATAACATCTGCAAATGAAACAAAATTCAGTGAGATTTTCTAATACTCTAGAAGACAGGAATAAAATCGAAATACTTTTGAACAGTTATAGCTGAAAGTAACAATAAAATTTAAGAGACAGATGCAAAATCTCTATGTTCAATGCCAAATAAAATGGAAATATTACTTCCTGTGATTAAACAATTATACATGTACCATCCATTCTACACCTACACATTTGATTTTTATTTCTAAACCGCATACATGGAGTTTTAGATTGGTTGATACATGCTTGGCCATCATGTGTACATAAAAAACTCTCAAAAAGGAAAATTAGAAAGTAAATATAAGTCAGCAGTATAACATGATAATAAAAAAAATCAAATTTAGGTGGCATCAACAGTATATAGTTTTTTGAAAACCACTCAGAGTCCCTCCTTGGGAGTGGGAGGGAGATGGGCCGTGATAAAATTTGATAAATAAATCAATAAAAATAAATAAATATAGGGCATTTTTTAATCACAGGAAGTAATATTTCCACTTTATTCTATGTTGAAAATACTCCACCTTGAACATATGGTCTAATTCTGGGCATTAGAAGGATTTTGGTTCTTTAAGAAGCATTCAGCCAAAGAAGAACAGATTTAAAAAAGGCAGTGAAGATAATCATGGATCCAGCAACTAAGTCCCGTTAAGAGAAACTGAAAGGTCTGTGAATGGTCAACCACAGGAAGAGACAATTTGAAGGGAGATATGATAGCATTCTTCACGTACCTGCAAAGGATGAAACAGAAAAGGTCAAGATCTGTTCTCTATCATTCCAGAGTAATAGATTTAAGTTATCAAAAAGCAATTCAACTGTGGAACCAATTACCCAGAAAAGTGGTAGGCTTTTCTTCACTGGATGTATTCAGGCATAGACTAGGGAGCCATCTCTTGTGGATGCTTTAATTTGGATCTCTGAGCAGAACAGGGGGCCATTCTTTAATTCTATGATTCTGTTGGAGGTATTTGACCTGGAGCTCACACAAAGACAAGAATAGATTTCCTAAATAACAGAGAAGAGAAAACGTTTCCTCTTTCCTTTTGATATTTACCTTTCCCAGCTTTTAGAATCACTGTAATCACCATTCTGCTGGCTTTCCTATCAAGTACACCATGATGCAAAAATTAATAAGAGTTTTAAAGCTTAGCTAAACTATATTTTGGATCAATATGCAGAGCATATGAACATCTATATGTACCCTTCAAGAAAAAAAACCAACCACTTTAATTAAAATTTTTACTGAGGTGGCTTTTGCTGACACCACTCTAATGAGAACTGCTCTATTTTGTTTTCCAAGGAAATTGAATTTTCAGGCATTTAATTTGTCCTGATCCTTTTTATTCCTAGTGTACTCTTCAAGATTTAGGGCCAGGATTTCTTAAAGAAATAGAAGTTGCCTAGAAGTTTCCGTGTGTGTCTGTATATATTTGTGTGCATTTGTCCTCTTTGCAATTCCGGTTATCCCCTGACTTTACTGTATTTAATGGGTTATACTAGTGTTTTATATACAAAACACATTTTGTTCAAAAATACAATGCATATGTATTCTAAAAATTAATATATATATATATATATATATATATATATATATATATATATATATATTTGAGCATGAAGCAAAAAGTTTATTCTGGTTTATGTACAGACTTTACTTTTAGTCAGCTGAATCAAAAAATGAATATTTATTAGTGGGCTAATGGAAAAATCTTTAAAAGGTAGCCTTATTGGTAGTTGCAGAGTTTTTTTTGTTGTTGTAGTGAAAATTTCTCCTTTATTTTGTATGTGTGTTTAATATTTTCCCTGCTGAGGGAAAGAGGAGGAGGAGAGGAGGAGGAGGAGGAAAATTATTTCACCTACATCTATGAGGTAAACAAAAAAAAAAGGGGGGGGGGTAAGTGGCCTGTCTTTCACTGTGCAAAAATCTATCTGCAAATGTACAGTTTCCCAGCCTTCAATTAAATCTTAAAGGAAGATGCCATAAGAGATGCTTGTATGGCCCTTTATCTATTTCTTAGATTTTAGTGCTGCCTTTTGTTTTAAGGAACTCAAGGTAACATACATAGTATTCCCTCTTCCTATTTTTCCCCACAACAACAACCCTGTGTGGTAGCCTGGGCTGAGAGAAAATGACTGATCTCAGTCTCCTGCTGCACTTCCATGACTGAAGATGGTCTAGAACCTGGGTCTCCCCACTCCTAGCCAACATCCTAATCATCAGTGAGCAGGCCAGCTGCACAGCAAGGAAGAGATGTAACAAAACAAAACAAAACAGCATTCCACAATAATATTATCTCAGCATAATAAAATAAATATGAAAGCTTTCTGAAAGTGGGATAGAAAAACAGATGTATCTTCCCCTGGGAAAGAACATTTTCAGGATATAGTAATGCAGATTTTGGCACAATATTGTGTTGCAGTTATCAAGAGACTGGCTTTATGTGCCATTCATGTTCCCATCTGATGCACAGAGCACAAAATTAGAAAGCAGAGTGACAAGAGTTGTGATGGAACATAGAGGGAAAGCAATCTTGGAGTAGGATTGGAGAAGAAAGTTTTCACTCTGAATTTGCATGTAAGCTTAGCCAGTTTTGATCTTCCCAGGGTTGTTCACAGGGTGTGGTCAAGAACATCAAGATAATATGCCATAATATGACAGTACAATCAAAGCTCCACCTGCTTTTTATGGGTAAAACTTTGATTGCATCATCATGGCCACCCTCTTGATATTTTTGACCACACCTTTTTTTTTTAGATGTGAATTACATTTCTGGTATGAAAGTATAATTTTGATTCCTATTCCCACAGTAGATTTACACTCTGGGATAATCTTAATTTGAAAATAGCTGGGGGGGGTTTTGGTTGCTTTTTTTAAGTCATAGGCAAAAAGCAGTATTACTACTTTAGATTATCTTATTGCCAATTAAGTTTTTAAACCATCTGAGATATTGCAAGAGATATTTGGATTGCTTTAAATTGTGAAATAGCAATATAGTCAACTTGAAAAAAAAAACCCACACAATTTGATTTCATAGTTTAGCTCAACTGCAGTAGCAACATTTAAAACTCCTAAATTACCATAAGTATTGGAACATGTTTTGGATCATTTTAATTCTATCATTTTTAAAATAAACAATTATAGAGTATCACTAAAGTGGGAATTAATAATCTGAAATAAATAAAACACTGGTATAGCCCAGATTAAGGAAATAATGGTTAAATTTTCAGGGGAGATGGGAGGTGGTGGAAATTTGAAATATAAATAAATAAATAAATATTTTAAAGAATATTAAGTATGTTTCTTATAATCTTAGAATGTGACTAATTCAGCAAATGATTATTTTTTGCCATTCAGTGGACACCCCAAAATAGTTTAAAAGGGGTTGGCAATGGTTCATTATATTGGAAGTATAAAATGGGTAAGGGGACACTGACTCATATGATATGGTCTTATCCCACTATAGCCCTTATTTATTTATTTATTTATTTATTTATTTATCTATTTATTTATTTATTTATTTATTTATTTGATCTGTAAGTCTGTTAATATACTGTTACAAAGATCAGTGCAGTCTAAAGATGCAAATTACATACCAAAAACTTTCAGCTTTTAATCATACATAAAGAGTGATAGATTGATTGAGAATAGGAGGCAGCCCAAAGGTTATTCTTCAATGTTGGAAGGACAGTATGATCCAAGATTTACAGTTTACAATCCTGGATCAATGCACGTTTGTTTTCTGTTTACATCACAGCCCTCCACTAGCATAACAGAAATGCTGATCAATATTATTTCATGTGGTTCAGGGTTTAACAATGTGTTTAAAAATTAGGCCAAAATAACTTTTCTAAGTAACATTAACCGCCCAGAGTCCCCCTTTTTGGAGAGAGATGGGCAGTAATAGTAATCTGAATAATAGATAGATGGTAGATGATAGATAGATAGACAGATAGACAGACAGACAGACAGACAGACAGACAGACAGACAGACAGACAGACAGACAGACAGATAGATAGATAGATAGATAACATATTTTTGCTGGTTTCCTTCACCCTTCTTATAGTAAAGTAGTATCATAATGTTTAAAATAATCTTTGCTTTGTACCATACCATCATTGCAATCATTACATAAAGCTGAGAATGAGCAAAAGCGCACCAAATGCAAACTTAAAAAGCCTTGCTCCCATTGCGAACCCTCCCCTCAGGCTAGCATAGCAACCACCCCCCCAGATGCTAGCAACAGTTAGAATCGGCCTGAGAAAGTAACCTTGAACAGCAGAGATAACCCAAACATACATTCCAGAAGATTACAAGTCAGCACAAAGGAAATTTACCAGCGTGGCCAGGCAGGCACGCAACTGCAGATATGATATGTGAAACGTTATGAGGAACCATAAACATCGGAACGGGAACATGACAATATGTATATGTATATGTATATATATATTCACCACAAGTGAAAATTCTTAAAACTAATTTTGTGGTTGGTCGAAACAAAACATTCAGAATGGCAGTATCAGTGAGGGGATATCCTTGAAGCCTCATTAGCCACCTCAATCCCTTATGAAAAACCTTCCACTGATGAATTAACAATGCACGTGGCAATGATGCTTCAATGAACTTTATTTCTGTTTAATTTCAGTCAGTGGAATGCCTATAAGTGGACTGTGTGATTGATCAAGAAATTCTGGATCTGAAACTCAGATGAGATGTGAACTTGCTTGATGACTGTAAGAAAACCACACTTTCTAATATTGCCCTTCCCTGATTTTGTCAGCTCTTTGAGGTAGTCCAGATGAGAAGCACAAACCATGAGTACTAATACTACCTTTTTTGTAAGGTTACAGTAAGAGAATCATGCAAGTCTGAAAGCATTTCTCCCCTCCTTTACTTTTACTCTCCAGAAAATTAGGGAGGGTCCCTTCTGAGATGCTTCCCATGCTCATTTTGCTTCTGTGGGCTGAGATGACAGTTGTCTAGGCTGTGGTTCTTCCTCCTGTTTCCCAAGGTTATTCCCACATACCATTACAGATTTGCAAAATTAGAATAATAATATTACTTTACTTCTGGTTGACGCTGGGAGATACACTATAGTCCAGCAATATTTGGAGGATGCATATCTCAGTGAGTTGTTGTAAAGCAAGGATGGGCAACATGGGCCCTCCAACTATTGTTAAGCTCCAATTCCCATTAATTCTTATCCAGTTGAAAGATGCTAGGAGATAAGTCCATCAGTGCCTGCAGAACTACATGTTGCCAATCAAGTTGTAGCACTTAGACTGTACAACACATTTGTAGTGGTGTGATGATTTGATTGCCTTATGCAAAACGTAAGTATTATTAGCTTCTATATCTTCCTTCCTTTTCAGTGTGCAATTCTTCTAGCATGTGTGTGTGTCTGTGTGTGCATGTCTCTTTGAGTCAATCTTGACTCCTGGTGACTGCCTGGACAAGTCCCTGCAGTTTTCTTGGCAAGATTTTGTTGGCAGATTGCTAGGAAAGCCTTTGGCCCAGGAGAGATCAGAAAAGTCACACACCAGGCATTTCTATAAAAATAATTTTATTTACAGAAAGCAAACATATTTACAGGCTCTCAGTGAGAGCTGCTTAGCTCTCTGCATGCCTACACAGAAGGGAAACTGAAACTAAAACAAGTCCAGGCAAGCTTTTCCCCCCAGGTGCAAAAATTAACAACTGAAAAGGGGACAATTAAATTCAACCTCTTCACCCGGCCAAAATGATTAGTTACCATAGTAACCTTAATCTGTAGTAGAAAACATATTAACGGATTTCAGAAGTGGGTTGCCCTTTCCTCCTTCTTAGGACTAAGACAGTGACTGGCCCAAGTTCACCCAGCTGACTTCATGCCTGAGGTGGGACTAGAATGCACAGTCTCCTTGTTTCTAGCCTGATGCCTTAACCTCTATACCAAACATGCTCTCTCTTCTGGCCTAGGCCAATACAATTTAGAAGCTACCAAGCCAAATGCAGCATATTGGCCAGTATTATAATCTACCAGATGCCTGATCATTTTCCTACTTTTTGCAATACTAGAAAGGGAAAAAAAAAGAAGGTCCTGACTAAGCCAGGCATGAGCTATTATATGTGGCTGAAGCCCTTGTTTGTATGGTAGACAGAGCTGCTTTACATCCCACATCTTTAGCAAAAGAATAAAAAAGAAAGGAAATACATATATATACATACATACATACATACATGCATACACACACACACACACATACTGTAATCTACTTTTTCTGCAGTTTGTATTTACCATGGAAGGAAGGATATAAGTTTTGCAGATAATTTAATATGTATTTAGAGATGGATAAGTGGCAGGCACTTCCCTCCCATCCAGGACACACATCCATAATGAAAAGGATTGAGAAATATCCACTAGAAGCTCTTTAATGACAAATAGATTTCAAATCTCTCACCAGCTTGAACACATTTTGTCAAGCAGAGGGGGGAGAAGAGGAGAACCCCAGCAGAAACATTCTATTCTCACATTCAATATATTCCAGCAGTCAAGCCTTTTGAAAGAAAAGACAAGTAGAAAACCCCCAATCTCCCACTACTTTGCTTAATTTGTTTCTACTATCTTGAAACAGGCTATTACTGTGTTTATATATCAAAGCATAATGCTTCTTGACTGCGTAACAATCTCAAACAGGCTGAACTATGAGGAGAGGGTGATCTACAAAGCTATATAATCTTCCAGAAAAGAATAAAGGCACAGCAATGTACAGAACTGGCAATTTGGAATTCTCAATGGGACCCCTCCTAATGTGGTTGCTGTGAAATTATCCACAATGATTGTAAGCACTGACGAGAATGTGAGAGGACTTGAAGCCAGAAGAATGCTTTCTCCAAAGTGGGTGGTGTCATGCTAATGGGAAGGATTGGGACCAGGGAGATCGAGGTTCAAGCATCTGTTCATCTGTGAATCTCCTGGGGAGGTTTGTGATGCATTTGTCCCAGTAATACCCATGATGGCCATGGAATCCTGAGAACTGGTCCATGCATCTGGAGGGTACTCAACAGGGGGAGGCTGCTATAAAATCTCCAGATATCATCAAAAATAAAGCTGTTCCAAAATCTTCTGGTTTTCTGAAGGATTCCTTCCCAGAAAAAGAGGGTGGCTACTTCAGTATCAGAGTACTTTAGAAGTTTCTTTTCAGTTCCTCTGATGGTGATTATTTGCCTACTTCATTGTCATGCGCTGCCTACCTCCGAGTAACACGCAGACACTGATTCCGTTGAAGCAGGCTCTGGTTTATTCGTAGTGTAGATACAGTGGTAGAAAAAAGCTGAGAGTGACAGGAGCGCACCGGTGCGGGGTTTAAATACCCCGTGCCGGTCAGCGCCCCCTCACTCGAGGTTACGTCACCCCCCCTTTGTCCAACATGCTGTCTTGCCGGTAGGTGAGGGGTTGCGAGGCCCCGCTGGCGCTCCGGGATCGCCCATCATCGGTTTCCCTATTCCTCCAGTGATTGCTGTCAGCTGGGCGATCTCCGTTGCACTAGCGCTAACAGCTTGGGTGTGCCTCGCGATCCGTTTAGCCATTGTATCTTGTTCTTTCGTCTTTGTGAGTTGATGGCTGCTTATCTTGAGCCCCTTCCCCTGTTTCCTTGTTATTGTCATGTGTGCCATTGCGCTGATGTCTTCAGCTCAACGGCACTCATGACATTCATTGCTTCAATAATACAGTAGTCTGCTGTTCTATTCTCCTAGTATCTCTCTATAACTCTTCACTTCAGTTGGTGGCAGCACTTGGCTGACCTTGTTTAGGCTCAGAAGCTAAGCAGAGTCAAGTCTGTTCAACACTAAGATGGGAGGTTTCCAGGGAATACCAGGGCAGTAGACTAGACCGGAAAATTGAAGAGCATCCAAAGAGAAGGCACCATCAATCCATTTCTGTAACATTCCCTTTGGAAGTGGCTTCCCATTTCTTGGCAATTCTGTAAGAAAAGTAAATGCCCTTGATAATGTCATTTATTATTTTTTTCTCCTTTGACAGAGATCTAAAAGGCATTTTTTCCCCATCAGATTGAATGAGAAGGGTAAAAAAGTGCAAAGGAAATGACTGGCACAGTGCTTATGACAAGCAAGTCATTGATATTTTTCATGCTGCAAAAGTTCTCCTTACTTAATAGGAGCGGGTGAAGCTTCAGAAGGATGCTTCAGATTCATGAAATGTCAAACAATGCCCCATTTCAATGCCATTCAATGAAGCAAAGTGACTTCCTGCTATCTTCTGAATTACAGTACTCTACCCAAGCTGGCAAATTGGACTTCTGCATGTGTTTTTTACCTATTTAACAAATTTTATCACCACCCATCTCCCCCCAGAAAAAAGGCATGATGTAGAGGCGTGAGCAGAAGCTCTGCTTCTCAAGGCAAGGTGGCCAACCCAATTAGATGACTCCAGCCTTGATGTTTTGTGGAGGTCAAGAGCACCTCAACATGATAAAACAAATCATCTGATCAAGATGATGTGCCTTGTGTTGAGGGAAAACACATCCCTGAAACCCTAATATTTGACACATAACTTGCACATTAAGGGTGTTTGTTTGCAGCAGTTTTTGCATTCCTAGTATCTCTTTTTAAAACTATTTGACCTCAAGGATGTGTTTATTTGACTCTGTGCCTATTCTAAATGACAAGGATTCAGTGGGAAGAAACTAAAGTTTTACTAAACCTCTAAGGAACAGCCAAAAAAAAAAAAAAAGGAAAAGGAAAAGTAACATTGTGGTGTCTCTTTTAAGTATAACCTCATTGTAATGCACTCTAATGTCCTGACTATGTCAGCTAGAAGGATGCAAGATACAGCTGTCTAAGCATGCTGGAAATACATTCATTACCTTATGGTCAAACATATCTACCCCTCTTCAGGGTTAAGTTCAGAGCAAACTGGTTGTGTTTGCATTGATTGGCAGATGGCTGTGAAATTATTCTCCCACACTGAACATCTGATTATTATATTGTTTTCTATTTAAATAAGGCATTGGATGAATGTCAAATGTGTTTGTGCTACCTAATTTCATAACTTATTTTCAGGCAAATAGATGTTCCAGCTACTCATCATAATGGACATTTTGCCTGAAGGCTGCCAGAAAAAATAATGAAAGCCCAAGAGAGTTTGAATTAGTTAGTCAAACACAGATAAATTGACAATAATGTTTAAAAACCAACATGTTTCCCTCTTTCCTTTCCTTTAACCAATATGTCATTTTTTGTCTTTTCATGATGGACCTTAATGTTCACTATTGCACATGCGCACGGTGATTTGAAGTTCAAAATCTAGTAGCTGGCAACAGTTACTCAATCTTTGGTGGTTTCCAAATCACAGGCCGCCCAGTCCTTTCAGTCCATTACTGTTGCTCTGTACCATGATGATAAGTAGGAACATGGCTGGCTGGTTGTTTCAGATAATGGCTGATTTTCTGCCCCAAATATTAAATGTTTTTTTTCAACTCCACATTATTTTCTTTTTATGTCTGTCCTCCCTCCATCCTTCCCTCCTATTTTCTAACTGTTCTTCCCTCTGTGTTTTACTTCCCTGGTAATCACCATGTAGCACCATTTGGAAGGATTTTCCTTCCTTCTGTGGTGGTAAAAGTCACCCCCCCCCCAATACACATGTAAACTGCATTCACTGCCAAACATATGGGATGCCCCCCCCCCCAGCATTAATCAGAACTGATTAATGTGTCCTTATAAGAAAAAATTCACAGGAAGCTGAATTGTCCCTGAGTGATGACAGGGAGAAGAATCAGTCAGGGTCCAGGAAACCAAATTGTTTCCATTCACTGGCCATATCTCAGAATTAGTATAGCTGCCATACTGTCATGTTACTCGTTTCAATGGTTTGAATCCATCGTAACGTTTCTCATGTCAGTTTCATGTTCCGTGTCTGTCATCGGCGGGGAGGGGACTTTCAGCCATGCTGGGCTGTAATCTCCATGCTTCTATGCAGGAATGTGTGTTTGGGTTATGACATGTATTCAAGGTTACTTTCCCAGGCCGATGTGGGATGGTTGCTAGCACCTGGGAGGGGGTGGTTGCTATGCTGGGACGAGGGGTGGGTTTGCGGGTGAAGCGAGAGTATTTGGTTTGTATTTCGCGCGCTTTTGCTCATTCTCAGCTTTCTCTGTATTTGCATTCTATTCCTTAAATAAATCAGTTATCTTTAAGCTCGGGCTTGTGAGACTGAGTATTTTGGAGTAAGCAACCATTACATAAAGCTGATTGGTCCCTGTCCACTCTAGTGGAAATGTTCAAACAGGGACTGGAGACGGAGGTCCTCCGCTGGGCTTTGGGACGTGACGATCCGAAAACGTTTTATGGGTGGATTCAGCTGGCAGGCAATGCTGAAAACGCCCTAGAGACTTTTGCACATAACAAGGAACTGAAGCAAGGGAAGTCAAGTAAAAGTTCCCGTGCCCCGGGATTCCCAAGCCGGCCCAAACCGAAGAGTTGGGAGGAAGAAAAGGAATGGCGTTTTGCAAAAGGGCAGTGCCTAAGATGCGGGAAAGAGGGACATCGCGCAGCGGCATGCCCAAGAAAGAGATCCGAGGAGCGGCCAGGGAAGTCGTCTGGCAAGTCGCCTTCGGGACCAAGGAAGGTGAGGGCTGCCCGTGCGGAGGTCGATCCTACCGACAACCCATTCAGGGGAGAGGAAGAGGAGCTGGATTTCAAACAGCCGGCGGGAAAAGGCAACCACCTGCTCTGAAGGGTGCTGTTGGGCAGGTGGAAGGAGATGGGCGCGACCACGATTCGGTGAGTGGGAATTTTCCTACTCTGACGGTCAAGGTGAAATTGGGATCAAGTACTCGAACTGTGGAGGTGTGGGCTATGCTTGACTCAGGCTGCTCGCGCTCGCTGATGCACCCCGATCTCGTAGCTACCTTAGACCTACCCAAGTTCCCGTTGAAGCGGCCCATGATTTTTACACAATTGGATGGGACTATGGCTGGGGGGAAACCGGTCACCCAATCCACGGGACTAGTGGCACTGCAAATGGGTAGTCATTGGGAGAAATTACCCTTCGTCATAGCACCGGTGGGGGGGCCATTAGTCATTTTGGGGATGCCCTGGTTTGTCAAACAAAACCCGGTTATCAACTGGCTGCATAGGACTGTGACATTTGCTGATGGATTTTATAAGGTGCCAGAGAAGGATTTATTGGGAGACAATGAAGGTGGACGGGCAGCCACAACCACAGTACAAATGCTTGAGCTGCTAGAAGGGCTGCCTGCACAATATCAAGACTTCGCAGATGTGTTTGGAGAAAAGGAGGTGGATCATTTGCCGCCTCACCGAAAGACGGACTGTGCCATTGAATTTCTGCCTAATGTCAAATTGCCTAACCCAAAAATCTATGCTATGTCCCCGAAAGAGTTGGCCACATTAAGGGAGTTCATTGACAAGAATCTGGCCAGGGGTTTTATTGAGCCAGCTAACTCTCCGGTGGGGGCACCTGTCCTTTTTAGACCAAAAAAGGATGGTTCTTTGAGGCTATGTACAGATTTCCGTGGGCTCAATGCAGTTTCAATATTAAATAAATATCCTTTGCCCCTCATCAAAGATATATTATCACATCTGGCCAGAGGTAAAATTTTCTCAAAACTGGATTTAAGGGAAGCCTATTTTCGCATTCGTATAAGGGAAGGGGATGAGTGGAAAACAGCATTTAACTGTCCTCTGGGGGCTTTTCAATATAAAGTATTACCTTTTGGTTTGTCGGGGGCACCTGGGGTTTTTATGCAGCTCATCAATGAGGTCTTGCATGACCACCTGTTCAAAGGGGTGTTGGTGTATTTGGATGATGTATTAATTTATACTGAAACAATGGCGGAACAACAATGTCAGTTATCTTTAAGCTCAGGCTTGTGAGACTGAGTATTTTGGAGTAAGCAACCATTACACATACCAACCTAACAGGAAAGGATAAACAATAAGAAGGTCACCCAGATAGGTTTATCAAAAACATTCCAATGTCATGCTGTCATTTCCATTGTGTCTGCCTTTTTCTTTATCTTGCCTTTGGCCAAGACAAAGTAGGCCAACGGTATATCAGCTATGATTCTGCCTTTGCACAGGGCTGCACAACAAACTGCCAATACTTTGCTGGGACTCCATAATGCACTGAATTATTGCATGCATGCTAATAAAAATATGTTGTATCTTCAACATATATGGGGGCCTGGATGGGGAACAACAGGCTTCATCTGAACCCTGGTAAGACCGAGTGGCTGTGGGTTAATAGTTCTTCCGTATCTGAGACATTATCATCTCTGGTTCTGGATGGGGTTGCACTGCCCCAGACAGACCCGGTGCGTAACTTGGGGTTCCTCCTGGACTCACAGCTCCTGCTCAAAAAGCAGGTGGCAGCTGTGGCCAGGAGAGCCTTAGTGCAGCTACGTGTTATGCACCAGTTACGCCCCTTCCTGGATTGGGAGGCCCTTCGAACAGTCACTCATACCCTTGTTATCTCTCATATAGACTATTGCAATGCACTCTACATGGGGCTTCCCTTGAAAAGTATCCGGAAGCTTCAGCTGGTCCAGAATGCAGCCGCTTGAGCTGTTTTTGCTGCCCCTGGAAGGGCACATATAACACCGCTGCTGCACAAGCTGCATTGGGTACCAGTTTGCTTCTGGGTCCAACTCAAGGTGCTGGTTATCACCTTTAAAGCCCTATATGGCATGGGGCCAGGTTACCTGAGGGACTGCCTCCTCCCCATTACATCAACTCATCCCACCCGATCATGCAGAAAGGGCATGCTGCAGACCCCGTCTCTAAGACAACTTCATTCGGTGGGATCCAGGAAGCAGGCCTTCTCTGCAGTAGCTCCTGCCCTGTGGAACATGCTGCCTCCAGAGGTGAGATTGGCCCCATCGCTCCTGGCCTTTCAGAGGGGTCTGAAGACCTGGTTCTGCCACCTCGCTTGGGGTGGAGAGGGGAATAGAACTACATGGGGATGGCTGCTATAGACCACTCCTCCCACACTGGGACTTTTTTAGATTCTTTCACCATTTGGACTTTTTATCTTTATTCTTATTTATATTATTTATTATTGTAATTTTATACTGTATATTTTATGATTGTTGTTTTAAGTGATTGTTGTAAACCACTCAGAGTCCCCCAATGGGTGGGGACAAATTGGATAGATAGATGGATGGATGGATGGATGGATGGATGGATGGATGGATGGATAGATAGATAGATAGATAGATAGATAGATAGATAGATAGATAGATAAAGTTATTTGGTTGCCAGGCTTTGGCCACAACAGTCCAGTCCTAAATAGTCCAGATGACCAAGGTCTAGCTGAATTAGCTTTAGGTTTGGTTGAAACTGTAGCTCATCCTAAGTAATATCATGATGGGAGTGACTTGGGTTCAATGTCTTAGGAATTAGACTGACCTCAGACTAATCCTATACTAGTACATCCTTTTCTGGACAGAGTTTAGAAGGAAATAATTCAGCTCCTTTCTTGCTCTGCATCTTTAGGACCCCTTGTTAGGTTCCTTTGCAATATGACTAGCAGAAGAGTTTAGCTGATTAAAAAAAAAAAGGTAAATCTTCATGCTTTAGGCCAGCGAAAGGGGAGTTGTATAAGGATGTGCATTCACATGGGACAAAGTTCTTTTGAAGCTAGCATAATTTATTTCTGGAAAAAAAAATGCATAGGACTGGGTCCCATGCAATGAAAGCCATCTGTCAACTTAGTTGTGAAAAACTTGTATTGCTTTCAGTGCAGCCTAATCATAACTTATTTAATAATTTAGATTAGGGAAACCATTTGGAATAATGCTAACTGTTATTGTTCTAAGGAATTTCCAAGGGTAATAAGGAATGAAACTGTTCCATCAGATGTAGAAAACCAAAAGTATTATCATATAATATTTTAGTGAAATAACGAAAATAAGTTTTTTGAGAAGTTTTTTTTTTTCTTGTTTAATGGAGAATCACATCTTTTGCATTTCATTTACCCAGTAATACAAATGGATTGGATTTAAACAAACAAACAAAAAAAACCCAAAAATGATAGATTGAACATGAAGATGATAAATTCTATCTGGCATCATGCAATTGAAGGGTACGTTCTAATTAAAATTTTCTGGAAAGACAACAACTACATTATCTTATTAAAGATTAATGTACTTGCTAATCCTGGTGGTTTAGTATTATGTTGCAAGTTATTAAGAGATTTGAAGAGTGAACTGATGCAAAGTTTCCAAATGAAAAAATGGAATTACAATTAAGCAACAGAAAATGTATTTACTCTATTAAATATGATGATTGCATTGCTGAAACTAAGACCAATAAAACTTTTATGAAACACATGCTTGTCTAGTTGCTGTAATGATGTACTTCACAGAATTTATAAGTGTAAAGTCAGTTTTTTTTTTTTTTTACCTTTAGGCCTCCATTTTTTTTCCGGAAGGGGCAACTAATATCTCTGATTAATGAGGGCCCAAACTTGTCAACTCATTTTTTTTTTCATGTTTTAGGTTAGGATTTGAAGATTAAAAAACCCTCTCTTAGATGACTGGAGGACAATGTGAAAAGAAGTCAATATTACTTTATTGACACACACACACCCCTCTTTCTCTATATATACAGAATGAGTGAATCTGTCAGTTTTGCTTTTTCCCATATCTACTTTTTAAAAATCCTCAATTTCTTCTATTTCATTCAAGAAAAAAATCACATATTTATGACTTTGTTTGCTCCCACATACCCATCTAAAAAAGAGCCAGGAAAAAAAAAAAATCTTTGCCAAAGTTCACTAGCCAGATTCATCAGACATTGTTATCTGCAGAATGGAGAAGCTTATTTTGACCTGCCTTAAGGATGTGGAATGTTTGGAATGTTTTGACATGAGATCATCACATTGCTTCCCAGATGTACTTGGATGTCATTTTCACAACTACCCTTCTTGGCACAGAAGTTTGTCATTTAACAAGCTAAACAAGAAATATAAGGTAAAGGTAAAGGTTTCCCTTGACGTAAAGTCCAGTCGTGTCCGACTCTAGGGGGCGGTGCTCATCTCCGTTTCTAAGCCTTGGAGCCGGCGTTGTCCCTAAGGACCCGTCCGTGGTCATGTGGCCGGCATGACTCACAGAACGCCGTTACCTTCCCGCTGAAGCGGTACCAATTAATCTACTCACATTTGCATGTTTTCGAACTGCTTGGTGTGCAGGAGCTGGGACGAGCAACGGGAGCTCACCCCGCCGCGTGGTTTTGAACTGCCGACCTTCCGATCGGCAGCTCCTGGCTTGCTTCTTTATTTCTTAGTGTAAATGTCAGTTAAATTAATAGACAAACTAATTTGTGCATATTGGTTACTTTGGATAATGTTAGGATGATTTTGTCCCTTTGTAGAAATGCAATTCAGCAGACAAAACATGAGCTACCATGGTTTGGCATTGTCCTAAAACTTTTTGGTCTTATATACAGGTTATATCAAATGCATTTGAAATTCATTCAGATTTCAAGAACTGGAGATAGCATTTTTTTTTTAAATTGGGGATCTCTTTGTCTTTTTCTTTTAACTATAATTAGGTTGTTTCCAGAATATAGATATTGAAGGATATTGAGACTGTATAGAATCTATCTCATCTTATTTTTAAAACCTTTCTTTTGGAGTTTCTCCTCTGAATGGTGTAATGTTATGAATGCAATGATTTCAATGTCCCATTCTTTCCTGAATTTTCAGAATTTATTTTTGATTGTTTAATTCAATATGCTCTCAACTTCTTTAAAGAGGATTTAGCCATGTTGAATTAATGAGAAAATAGAATGGAAACCATATGTGTAGATGTCCCAAAACCAAGCCAAAAACTATACTCCCATCTCAGAATCAGACTTAGTGCTTAGAGTATATGTTTTTCTTTGTTTTTTTAATAATAAATAAAAGTTTGGTGACAATAAAATTGTAAGTGGAGATTTAAACAGTTTTGACTCCTTTTATGGATGCAAGTACTATAAAGAGGTAAAAATTAAAGCCAATTTTAAAAACGTAGCCCTTCTTCCTTCAAAGGTATCATCCATGGTTTTGCATTATGTGACACCTGGAGATGATCCAAACCATCTGTAAAAGATTTCAAATGTTTCTCCCCAAGATTTAAATCTTATTCCAGAACTGATTATATTCTAGCTTCCTTAACCCTTGAGCCAAATTTAATGCTATCAGATATTGGATCAATAGATTTATCTAACCATGATCCAGTTTTTGTCACATACAGAAATTGAAAATCTGTCTCTGATAGTTGGCGTTTTAATCCAATATTGAAAAACTAAAGACCCTGTGAAGCAACTTAGTTGATTCTCCCAGGAATTTTTTAAAGCTGGACTATTCTTCAGAAGTATCATCATGGATGCAATGAAGGCAGGATCTGGAGGAGAATGTATAAAGTAGGTAAGGCTGGAAATTCAGCACACAATAAAACAAGTTAATAAATAATATTTACTGAACAGAGATTTTAGAAGCATGGTTATAAGGCTCCTATTGTTGGCTCCTATTGTTAGCAAATACATTTGAAAACAAAATGTTTACAGATTAAAGTTGATTTACTGCTGATTAGGGTATGCGTCTGTTGCAGTATCTGAGATTCAATAAATAATATGTACAATTTTATGCCAAAATGTATTTTTTTTAGAGGAAGTAGATCTAAACCAAATCAATGAGCTTTTAGTTTTAGCTTCAAAGTTTTAGCTTTTATTATTCAGTTAAAATCACTTCTACATCAGAAACTTGTAGACTAAGTCTCAGTGAAGCATTTTCAAAAGAGGAAACAGAACAAGTAATTAAATTAAACAAATCCTCTGAAATTGATAGGATAGCTGCAACTGTTTATAATTTTGTTTGAGAAATACTTTTTCCCTATGTATATTCTCTGATTCAATCAATACTGCAGAGTAATCACTTTTCTGAATCATGATATCAAGTCTGGTTAATTATAACATTAAAGCATAACAAAGACAGTGAATTAGTCAAATCCGATTGATTAACTTCACTTCTGAATCAAGATGAAATTATTTTTACAGCATTTCTGGCCAAAGGCTAAGTAATTTGTGCTAATTATATCATTTTTTTGTCAACCAAGGTTTATTTTGGTAGATAAATAGCAGATCCTATTGCAAGAATTGTAAATTGTATTTTTAATGGAAAATTCTCTAAAAAACTGAGATAGTAGATATATTTTTTAAGATTTTGACCAACAGTGATTGTATCTGTTTAAACTGGTACAAAAATATCAAATGGGGTAAAAATGTGTTAGTCTTATTCAACAGCTATATGTAAATGTCCACCCTCCATTCAGATGAGTTCCTGTAATTCAGAAAAAGTAGAATTTAGTACATTTAAAATATTAATTCTAGATATCAATAAGTCAGCTAAAATTATACTATAGATTAAAATCAGTTTGGAAAAATGAATTAGAAATTATAATTGATTAAACATACTGGAATAAAATTTCCAGTTTCCTTGAATGAAACCCGTGCTTCTATGGATCTGGTGCTTAGTGCCTGTTCTTGTGCTGCTATGATCAATACTTCAGTGCTGTCTTTTAGTCCAGCCCTTTCCAGCCACTGGTAGGATTTCCCAATGTCAGCCACCTCAGCTATCTGTTGATGGTACATCCAGTCTTGTCTTTCCATGGCACTTCCTCTGTTTGATCTTCCTTCCATGTCTGCTGCTGCCTCAGGCATTATCTCAGCAGCTCATCTTTAGGTGCCATCTTACTGATGTACTCCTGGATGCTCTGGGTCTCATCCAGTACCATGGCTCATCAGACCCTGCCTGCCCTCTTTCCACCTGGTGAACAGCCTCTGGGTGTTGGACTTGGGGTGGAACACTCCGTACATTGTGAGGCGCTTCCAAGTCTTCATATCAGCAGCCTCCTTTGGCCAGCTCACTATACCAGCAGGGTATCTGATGACTGGCAGGGCATACATGTTGATGTCATAGATCTTGTTGTTCCCAGTGAATCCCTCTTTACGACCTGTCTTATCCTTTGGTGGTACTTGGATGTTGCTGTCTTCCTTGTCTCCTCATTGTGGTTTCCATGTGACTGTGGAATACCAAGGTACTTTTAGCTGTTCTGTATGTCTGGTATGTGGCCTGCTGGTAGTTCCACTCCATCAGTCTCAACTACCTTCCTGTCTTTACTACTATCTGGCCACACTTCTCTAGTCCAAATGACATCCCAATATCCTCACTGTAGATCTGTGTCAGGTGGATCTGTGAGTTGATGTCTTGTTCACTCTTAGCATACAGCTTGATGTCATCCATGTAGAGCAGGTGGCTGATGGTAGTTCCGCTCATGAACTTGAATCTTTATCCAGTTCTTGTGATAATCTGGTTGAAGGGATTCAAGCCCATGCAGAACAGCAGTGGAGACAGTGCATTACCTTATATATGCCACATTTGATGGCCACTTGTGCAAGCTGTCTTGAGTTGACTTCCACTGTTGTCTTCCACAGTCCCACTGAGTTCTTGAGGAAGGTCCTGAGTGTCCTGTTGACTTTGTATAGCTCCAGGCATTCACAGATCCATGTGTGTGGCATTGAGTCATAGGCTTTCCTGTAGTCAATCCAGGCTGTGCTCAGATTGGTCTGTCTAGACCTTGAGTCTTGGGTGACTGCTCTATCTATGAGCAGCTGGTGTTTGGAGCCTCTGGTGTTGTTCCCAATACCCTTCTGAGCTGTGCTTATGTACTGGCCCATATGGTCCTGCAGCATGGCAGCTATGATGCCTTACAGGATTTTCCATGTTGTGGGGAGGCAGGTTATTGGCGGGTAGTTGGATGGTGTTGTTCCCTTGTTGAGGTCATTCATGATCATCACTGTCCTACCTTTTGTTAGCCAGTCTGGGCGGAAGCCTGCTGCTAGCAGCCGGTTCATCTGTGATTCTAGGCACTCCTGCACTACTGTTAGTTTCTTTAGCCAGTAGGTGTGGATCACTTCCAGTCCAGGTGCTGTCTAGCTCTTCATGTTCTTGACTGCTGTTGGATTTCTGCTACTGTGATGGTGACTGGTTCCTGCTCTGGGAGATTTCTGTTGTCTGCTTTCAGTCCTGAAGCCACTTTGCACTGGTGTTATGTGTTTTCTCTTTCTTCCATATGTTCTTCCAGTACTGTTCAGTTATTGCTGTTGGTGGCTTTGCTGTTTCTGTGTTGATGCACTGCAAGTGGGAGTACACCTTGGATGGTTCTTTGGCGTTCAGGGCATTTATCTGCTTGGCCTTTGCTTCTCTAGTGTATCTCCTTAGACTGGTAGCCAGTGCTATGAGCCTTTGTTTAGCAGTCTGTAGGGCTTCAGATGGAGTCAGGCCCTTGCATTTTTTCAGTAGCTGAGTGTTATCCTTAATTTTGACACCCTTCTGTAGTTCTACCATTTGACTAACTTCTCTCTGAGTTGCCTCGATCTTAGCCTCCAACTTCATTTTCTGGGGTGGGGGAGTATGTACTGCTGTTCTTATTGATCATGTAGCCAAGCAACCCCAGGATTACAGCGGCTGTGGGATATACCAGTTCATTGGTTTGAGTTATGGGTGTAGTAGAGTTTATCCATGACCATTTTTCTCATATCAGTTGCTGTTCTCTGTAACAGAGGAGGTGGCAGTGACGTTCCAGCTTCAGTGTTGGCTGCACCTCCAGTTGTTCTTCTGGGTCTTCTTGATCTGGGATATAATGTGTAGCTGGTCTATTTCAAGTTGTGAGAGCAGCTTCCTCTTCACTATGTTGGAGCATTGGGTAACTGGCTGTTTCTCAGTTAGTGTGGATCCAGGTCTTCTGTCCATCCATAGTTCCCTCATACATTTCATACATCCCCTTTCATTAGGTCTGCTGTTGTAGTAGCATTCCAACAATTCCAGGTTCTCTTCTCTCGTCCATGTATGAGTGTATGTATGTGTGTGTGTGTGTGTGTGTATACACACACACACATACACACACACACACATACATACATACACACATGCACACACACACACAGATTGATGGATGGATGGATGGATGGACCGATTGCCGGGAAGAACAATCTGGTCAGTTCTTCTGGATTTCTTTTATTAATGATAACAATTTTTAACTTTTCTCTATTTTTTTCTTCCTTCTTTCTCATATATGGATTTTTTACAATGTAAAATGGTATTTTAATTTTGGGATATTGATTCTTGTATTCCCAGTTGTTACATATTGTTTTTATGGATTTTTGGAATATTATATGCTATTTGCCTGTTTTAGTCTGAGTTATGAAGATGGGAATTGTATGCCACTCAGCCAGCTTCACTTGGAGTGGCTTATCAACCTTGTTAAATATATAAATAAGAAAGACTGCATGATCTATTAACATATTATTATTATCTATTATCACATTATCTATTAACAAAGCTGATTTGCAAAATCAAGTACCTACCCACTTTAATGTGGAAATGAGCTCATTAAAAATTGTCTGGGAATTAATGTCCACAAAGTTCTGCACTGGAGATTCAGTGCATCCAGGTATGAATTGGATTGCAATCATGGTCTAGAGCTAGAATGGTTTTCTCACATGACAGTCCTCATTTAACTTCCTTTCACACATAAAACTCATCATGCACATTCATTTCAGGTCTGTTGTAAATCAGCCTGCAAATCTAAATATATTTATTTTCTAGTCTTTAAAAAAATATGAATCACTATACCTGATCTTAGGAACTTAAACATGTAGAGAACATCCACGCTATATCAACATCTATAAGCAACCAGAGCAACATTATAACTACAGTGCCTAACCCTATGGGCATTGTTTATTCCAATACAGTACATGTTGCAGCTTTGAATGTCTTCTGTGGTCCTTAACCATGGGCCAGTTTGTTTTCTTTGTGTAGCTTAATTTGCTCTAAAGTCAGCCCATGTTCTGAAAATTTGTGAAGAGCTGGTAAAGGATCATGCTGAAATAAGGTCATCACTGATGTTTTTTGAAACAAACAAACAAGCTAGTGCATTGCATTGCCCCAGAGCTTTGAAGGCACCGTTCTCTTTCAGCTCTTAAAGATGTCTCTTGGAAGTTTTCTCTCTCTCTCTCTTTTTTATTCTTGAGAACCAGAAGACAAAATGTACCTTTGGTGACTAAGGATGGATGAATATGTCAATTGTACTTGCTCCCACATTTTATTTTTAATGGCAAGTTCTTTTTTTTTTAAGTTTGATCAGATGTATTTTTTTTTTTTAAAATGTACTTAATGTAGCTCCCATGTATCTTCACTGGTCAAAGGTAGTAAGCAAAGCTATAAGTTCTTTTCTAGGAATCCTCTCCTGCCAAGATATAGTGACAGATAGGCCTTCCCAAAATGAAGAACAGGGACCAGGAATATATATATATATATATATATATATATATATCTTCCAGGCTTTTCAATATTAACTCTGCTGTGCTGCAATGCAGTGTTTTAATTAAACATACTTTTGTGGTTTTTATTTCTGCTGCTGTGGACATTGTGGCCATTAATACTATTATTATGCTGTTGGATAATTCTAAATTATTGGTATTAGTTGGATTTAGTCTGTTGCTTTAAAAGGTTTGCAACTGGTCTTTGAAACAAATGTGTTTTAAAGGACAACATGCATTGTTTAAAAAATGAAAGTGAATACAAATTAAAAGAAATAACCATGGCTCTATGTTAAGTCTTTTCAATATGAACTGGCCCTGATCCAATTGAAATCATCTCCAAATCAAAGCTTATATAGCCTTATTAGATATGAGGAGTATCTTTTTAAATAATAAGTAGAAATCCACATTCATATTTCTAAAATCTCATGTTCTTCTCACTCCATGTATGAAGAAACTGAAAAAAATGAGTAAGTGCATGTACACACACACAAACACACAAAAGTCTCACAGCTTTCCCTCTGTCACATAATCACCATTTATCTAGAAAGTAAATATTTGCTGAATATATTAAATACTGGCATTTTTATACTGTATACACCTCCAGATGTATTAGAATCTTAAGAGTTTATTTTTCTTTTCATTCTTTTTTCAATTGAATTAACAGATGACCTTATTAAGATTGTGACATGTTATTTGAAATTTCATCTTCTTTTCTATATTTATGGACAAACTAAAAACTAAAGAATATATTTTATGGATTTCCAGAATTCATTTGTGGCAGTTAAAAAGATTTGTTCACCTCTGTTTTTGGAATGGCATTATATCGAAATTAATTTGCAAGCTCAATATCTCCAAAATTTAAGTATCCCCAAGTGTAAGTGGTCATTTACTCTAGCCTGTTTTAATGCTGTCACCAGCTGTTCTGAATAGTACATTGTGCTAACAGAGCATGACCTTGGACTGTTGAGCAAGTAGAAACAGTACAGCATTGGTACTCTTTTGTTCCTTCTAAAAGGATTTATGTACAGAACTAACTGTCCCAGTGCTGCTTATGTTTCCTGGGAGAACTTCTGCTTTTTATATCTCTTACCTCCTTTTGGATAAAGCCCAATGTCATGTGCGCCGTTTCAATGTATTTGATGCATCGTAACGTTTCGCATGTCATTAATTGGATGCGTGTTTCATTTGTCTAGGGAGGATGGGAACGATTATATTTTGGCTTTGCTTTGGAATGTGTTTGTGTTATCTACTGCGCTCAAGGTTACTTTCCCAGGCTAGCAACTCTGACGATTGCTAGCACCTGTGCCGGGCGGGGCTGTTACGAGGGAGGCGGGATACGTTTGAAGCAAGGGTTTAAGTTTGTATTTGGCGCGCTTTTGCTCATTCTCAGCTTTCTCTGTATTTGCTTTTAGTACTCTAATAAATCAGATTTCATTTAGCATCCTCTTGTGAGTCTGAGTATTTGGGGCTAGGGCAATCATTACATAAAGCTGAGAATCTCAGTTCCTAACTCCGCTGGCCCCTGTCCAAGGAAGACAAGCGTCTAACTTGTGAGGGAGAGAGCCCGCGATGACCGAACCCGAAATCGTGATGATGGATGAAGGGGAACCGGACTCGACCGTGAGGCCGTCCGGCCGACCGTCCCAAGGAGGGGAGCTGTCCGCCATCAGAGAGGAGGCGAGCTCCGGGTCGGAGAGCGAAGCCGGGGGGCTGAAAACGGCCCCGGAGACCACCGTGAATTCTCCGGGCGAGCTGCTCACCTGGGATGAGACCCGAGGAGATGCCACAGCAGCGGGGGGCCCATCCTGGAGGCAGAGATACCCCTTATCCCCCAACGTGGTGCAGGTGCAGCCAACGGAGGGCTCACCCACTCCGGATCGAATCAGAGTGCTGGAGTCGAAAATGGATTCGTTGGAGGCTATTCTGAAACAGCTGAGCTTGGATGTAACCTCAATGCGAGAGCTCCGGGAAGAATCCAGCCAGAGGCATTCAACCCCTTCCTCCCAGGGGCTGACCCCGGAACGGCGACGGGTGGTGCGGAGGCGCGAAGGGGACCAGTCGGTCCAGATGGAAATCGCAGCATCGCCCGGGCGATCGCCCCGGGGCCCCGTGCTGCCCCGAGTCAGGGAAGCACCAGCCGCAGCAGCACCGGTGGTGGGGCGCAGCCCGGCGGGAGGCGGCATGCGAGACTTCCCTGTCAAGTTTGATGGGGACCCGACCAAACTCTCGTTCTTCCTGACGAATGCGAAAGCTTATATGGAGGAATGGGGGGCGGTTTTCCAATCGGAGAAGGCAAGAATCATCACCATTGCCACCAAACTGAAGGGGAGGGCGGCAGACTGGTATGTCCAGATGTGCCAGTCGGAAGCGCCTGAACTGGAAAATCTCGAGGAGTTCCTCTGGGCGTTGAAGCAACACTTCGAGGACCCCTTAGCAAAGGAGAGAGCAAAGCGAGCCCTGAAGGAACTCAAGCAGGGGTCCCGATCAGTGGCCGATTATGCTTTGGAGTTTAAAGCGCTAGCTGGGAAGGTGGATGACTGGTCCCAAGCAACCATTATCAAGCTCTTCAAAGATGGCTTGAATACCGAGGTGCTGCGCTGGTCCCTGGGGAGGGACGACCCATACACGCTGTATGAGTGGATCCTGCTAGCAGGAAGGGCTGAACATGC
This sequence comes from Candoia aspera, assembly GCF_035149785.1. Taxonomy (NCBI): domain Eukaryota; kingdom Metazoa; phylum Chordata; class Lepidosauria; order Squamata; family Candoiidae; genus Candoia; species Candoia aspera. The sequence continues at coordinate 130,398,321 of NC_086155.1, read as the reverse complement.
CCAAGAGGTCTTTGCCCAGCGGAAGACCGCCAAGTCGGGGCGGGAGATGAAGCCCAGCCGCACATCGACCACCGGGGGAAAACCGGGACAACGACCCTGGGACGAGGAGCGTGAGAAGCGGTACGCCAAAGGATTGTGCCTGAGATGTGGTAAGGAGGGGCATCGAGTGGCAGCATGCCCGAAGGCAAAGGTGGAGGAACGGCCCGGAAAACCGCCGGCGAAGTCCCCTGCGTTGCCGAGGAAACAGAAAGCTGCGGTGGCTGAGACCGAGGGAGACGATGTGATGTTCTACGAAATTGAAGGGGAGACCGAAATCCCGCAACCGGCGGGAAACGCCAGCCACCTGCTCTAAAGGGCGCCGCTGGGCAGGTGGTAGAGGACGGGCGCGAGCCTCCAGCGGTGAGTGGCACTTACCGCATACTCATGGTGAAATTGAAATTGGGTTCCCAAGTCAAGACGGTGGAAGTATGGGCCATGATTGATTCGGGGTGTTCCCGGTGTCTGATGCACCCCGACATGGTGGCGGCTTTGGAGCTCCCCACTTTTCCCCTACAAAGACCCATCGCATTTACTCAATTGGATGGGTCCATGGCAGGGGGCAAACCGGTCACCCATTTTACAGGGCGGGTAGCCTTGCAACTGGGCAGTCACCAGGAAGGGTTGTCTTTTGTCGTGGCTCCCGTAGGGGGCCCATTGGTGGTGTTGGGGGTACCATGGTTGGTGCAGCAAAACCCCCAAATAAACTGGGTCTACCGGACCATCACATTTAGGGATGGGTTTTATCAAGCGGCAGAGGGGAAGGGTGCCCCAGAGGAGATGGTGGGGGTTGCGGCAGCTGCGACTCCGCCTTACCCGGCCTCTCCTCTGGAGGGCTTGCCGGCCGAGTACAGGATGTTTGCTGATGTATTCGGTGAAAAGGAAGCTGACCAGTTGCCCCCCCATCGAAAGACAGACTGTGCCATAGAACTGCTGCCCGACACTCAATTGCCTAAACCAAAAATTTATTCCATGACGCAAAAGGAACTGACTCTGTTGAGGGAATTTGTGGACAAAAATTTGGCGCGCGGATTCATTGAGCCGGCGAATTCACCCGTGGGGGCGCCGGTTCTTTTCCGCCCAAAAAAGGATGGGACATTGAGACTTTGTACGGATTTCCGCGGATTAAATGCCGTCTCAATTTCCAACAAATATCCCTTGCCATTGATAAAGGACATGTTGTCACATCTGGCCAAAGGCAAGATCTTCTCTAAACTGGATTTAAGAGAAGCCTACTATCGTGTACGAATCAAGGAGGGTGATGAGTGGAAAACTGCATTCAATTGCCCGTTGGGAGCCTTCCAGTATAAGGTGTTGCCGTTTGGGTTGGCTGGGGCCCCTGGGGTATTTATGCAATTAATCAATGAAGTTTTGCATGAACATCTGTTTAAAGGTGTACTGGTGTATTTGGATGATGTATTGATTTATACGGAAACCATGAAAGAGCATGTAGCTCTGGTAAAGAAAGTCTTGTGTAAACTCAGATCTGCTGAATTGTATGCAAAGCTATCCAAATGTGCCTTTCATCAGACCCAAATTGACTACTTGGGGTATAGGATTTCTGATAAAGGTATAGAAATGGACCCTGCCAAGGTGCAGGCTATCATGGACTGGGAGAGTCCCCGTACCCGCAGGCAACTTCAAAGTTTCTTGGGGTTCAGCAACTACTACAGATTATTCATAAGGGGGTTCGCTGAGATTGCCTTGCCCCTAACGGACCTGCTTCGAACAAAAGGGGTGGGAGATACTAGGAGAGTCAAGAATCCCGGAGCGTTGTTGAGGTGGACGCCTGCTTGTCAAACGGCGTTTGAGCGGCTGAAAGCAGCTTTCGTCAAAGAGCCCATTTTACAACACCCTGATCCCTCAAAGCCTTTTGTTGTACAGGCAGATGCCTCCGATTATTCTATTGGCGCATTGTTGATGCAAAAAGACGAGGCAGGATGCCTCAAGCCCTGTGCTTATCTATCCCGCAAGTTCTCTGAAACTGAGAGGCGTTGGCATGTTTGGGAAAAGGAGGCATTTGCAGTGAAAGCTGCATTAGAAGCTTGGCGGCATCTGTTGGAAGGGGCTAATCACCCCTTTGAGGTATGGACTGATCATAAAAACTTGGAGGCACTTAGTACCCCTCGAAAACTGAGCCCTAAACAGGTCCGTTGGGCTCAATTTTTCAATCGATTCAATTTTCAGTTCAAATTTATTCCAGGGAAAAAGAACTTCTTGGCTGATGCCTTGTCAAGGCAACCTCAAGACTCTGGGGCGGCGCCAGATGTGGTAAGCACCCTATGGTCGGCGCCCCAATTGGGCATGCAAGCTGTGACGCGAAGCCAAACACGCGCGCAACAACCGCCCACCACAAGCGCTGCTCAGCCAAGCCCTTTGTCAATTCCCTCCCAATTGCAACAAAAGTTTTTAAAAGAATTGAAAACGGATACTTGGTTGCTTGCGAATAAAGACAATGTTACTTTTGACAGAGGCTTCGCTTGGAAGTCCGACCGCCTCTACGTTCCTGAAAGCCTCCGAAAAGATGTGTTAACACGTTCACACGATGACAAACTCGCAGGACACTTCGGGTTTGTAAAAACCTTGCACCTCGTTCGGCGGCAATTCTGGTGGCCCACATTACGTAAAGATGTCAAAGACTACATTGCTTCCTGCACTGTTTGTGCAATGTCCAAGCGCAAGGTGGGCAAGCCCCAAGGGCTGCTGCAGCCGGTAGCAGCCCCCTCTTCCCCTTGGGAAGAAATCTCCATGGATTTTATTGTAGAGCTACCACCCAGCCAACGCAAAACGGTCATTTGGGTGGTCAAAGATTATTTCTCCAAACAAGCCCACTTTATCCCCTGCGTGTCCATTCCGTCAGCGCGTCAATTAGCCCGCCTATTCCTTGTACACGTGTACAGGCTACACGGATGTCCCTCCCGCTTGATTTCGGACAGAGGTACACAATTTACCTCGCAGTTTTGGCGGGCGTTTCTCAAGCTGTTAGGCACGAAACAAGCCCTCTCCACGGCTTGGCATCCTCAGACGGATGGGGCCACTGAGGCGGTTAACTCTACTCTAGAGCAGTACCTGCGCGCTTTTGTGAATTATCAGCAGGACAATTGGGTAGACCTTCTACCATTTGCTGAAGTGGCTTACAACAATGCAGTGCATCAAAGCACTGGGCAGACCCCGTTTCGGGTAGCTCAGGGTAAAGACTTTGTACCTATCACTGATCTCCCACAACCTCCTGCAGGTGCAGTCACTACAGATGATTGGTCAACACAACTGGCTGACTCTTGGCCAATGATTCAAAATGCATTGGCTGATGCTCAAGCGGATTATAAATTGTATGCTGATCGGAAGCGGGGCCCCCAACCTGCATTCCAAGTTGGGGACTCAGTGTACCTTTCTACCAAGTTTATCAAGTCATCACAACCTTCAAAGAAACTTGCGCCTAAGTTTGTGGGTCCTTTCCCAATTATCGCTCAGATTAACCCTGTGACTTTTAAACTTGATTTGCCTCATAACCTTAAACGCTTACACCCTGTTTTTCATTGCAGCTTACTCAAACCGACTATTCCTTCTGATCGCTGGCATCGGCAACCTCCACCTCCCACCCCCATCATGATTGATGGTCAGCAACACTTTGAAGTTAAAGAAATTTTGGACTCTAGACGCCTTCGCAATACTTTGCAATATTTAGTTCGTTGGAAGCATTTCCCTCATCCTGAGTGGGTCGCTGCACCAGATGTAGCTTCCCCGGTTCTGGTGGCCCGTTTCCACTCCGCTTATCCCTCGAAACCAGGTCCCTAGGGGTATTTTAGGAGGGCGGTATGTCATGTGCGCCGTTTCAATGTATTTGATGCATCGTAACGTTTCGCATGTCATTAATTGGATGCGTGTTTCATTTGTCTAGGGAGGATGGGAACGATTATATTTTGGCTTTGCTTTGGAATGTGTTTGTGTTATCTACTGCGCTCAAGGTTACTTTCCCAGGCTAGCAACTCTGACGATTGCTAGCACCTGTGCCGGGCGGGGCTGTTACGAGGGAGGCGGGATACGTTTGAAGCAAGGGTTTAAGTTTGTATTTGGCGCGCTTTTGCTCATTCTCAGCTTTCTCTGTATTTGCTTTTAGTACTCTAATAAATCAGATTTCATTTAGCATCCTCTTGTGAGTCTGAGTATTTGGGGCTAGGGCAATCATTACACCCAATCTGTTATAGGAGCAGCCAGCTTTCTCTTGTCAGCTATGAGGATTGGGACTAAATTAGTCATTGTGTACTGTAATCATTGTTGTAATGGTTGCCTATTCTAAAACACCATCAGACTCATAAGTAGGAATTCAAAGATATCTGATTTATTAAAGAATAGTATGCAGGATCACAGAGAAAGCTGAGAATGATGAAAGAGCACCAAATTCAAACTAAAAACCCTCGGTGCAAATGAAATCCCTCCCCCCGTAGAATCTTCTCAAGTCCACAATCCCAGGTGCTCCTAACAGTTTCTGATGGTCTGCGGGAAAAGGCCTTGAACAGATAACATAACCCAAACACATTCCATTGTACTGATTTCACATACAGAGCTTGGTACAGGGTCTCACAGCAGCTATCTCCCAAACAGAAACGCGCGTCAGTGCCATGGCATGTGAAACGTTATGATGTATAAACTATATTGAATCAGTGAACATGACATGCTGCCCCCCAAAAATGAAAAATACATTAAGCAGCAGGCTTCAAAGGATAAGCAAGGTGGAAATGGTTAACTAAATCAGGAGCGTTGACATGGTGGGCAGACACCCATTCAGGATGAGGAAAGTGTTTCCATCAGACTTGATCACAGGTTTTGAGTTCATAGATTTGGCTTTCTCTGAAGATACTCTCTTTATGTAAGGTTCTATCATATTATTTTTAAAGTGGAGGTCTGTTGACTGGATACTAAAAAAATAATTGATTTATTCAAAATAGCTAATAGTCATAATAGGGTAAGACAAGGTTTTTATTGTGAATGGAATATGCAGTGAGGATTTTCTAACTCTTTTTTTCTACTGAGTTCCTGATTAATCTCTTCATGGCTTTCCTTAATGTCAATGAATACTGGGTTAAAATGTAGATTTTAGAAAGGAAAAGGGGGTAACACTTGTCTTGATATTGTGAAGATGAAAATTTAGAAATAGTTTATTATAAGTTAGGTTGATATATACTAATTATTTATGCTTTATTTATTATACATATTTCTGTATTGTCCAGCATCATCAACAATCCAACCAAAAACAATATGGATTAACAAGGCCACCCAATCACCCTACATAATGGCTCATCCTGGTTGTCACATTTTCTACTGCAGTATTATAGCTTCTGGCCCACATTCAAAGGCAGCCCCTGATAAAGAGCATTGCAGTAATCTAAATGCATGGTAATGACATTATGAGTTATAGTTATCAAGGCTTCCCAATACAGTATGGCCTAACTGGCCTCCAGATCTCAGCTTTTTCAGATGGAAAGCTTGAGGAAGGAAGAAAGTAAAAGTGCTGCTCTACACTGATTTCATAATCCATACAATATATTCATTATTATATTCATCGTTTAATTAAATTGATGAAAATAATCACTATAATCCAACATTGGAACAATAATGCAGAACTTGCTCAACACATTGGAAAGGGAAATAGGCTAAGACTTACTGGGTTGTTCATGTGTTGCCATCCCAATTCACTCCTGGTTCTAGAGGATATTTTGAAAAAACGGAGCACTATTCTCTTTTGAAAGATGCTCCTTGTGTTGTTATTATTATTATTATTATTATTATTATTATTATTTTAATTCCCTTTAGAAAGTGTCTGCTTTAACTGACAAAATGAGGACCAGTTCCTGTAAAGCGGCCAGGACTTTTATAATCCTATCCTTTCTGGCCAGCCAATTGTCCTGAATTTCAGTGGTAGAACCTCATATAAAACCATAGATCCTATACGGGGCATATTTCAAGTTTCAAGGGAGAAATAAGAATGATGGGAAAAGCGGTATTCGTCTCTGAAAGCCCCATCTTGATACTCTCTCACTACCCTTGGGTGGCATTTGTCCTGGGGTCAAAACAGACAGAATAGCAAATGCAGTGTCATTGTCCATACCCTGCTTCTGGGTGTGTATGTGTGTGTGTGTGATGTTGATGCATGTACAAAGGGGTGATGCTTGGATCACAGTGCCACATCTTTCATCTTACATGTTTCAACCCTTCCCCATGGATGTGGCTTAATGACGGTGACTTCATTGTCTCCCAGTCCAAATCACAGTCCTTAGTCTAAGTTTAGCATCACTCATTAATATTTCAAACTGTATTTTCACTTTCTGCCTAGGGACGGGGTGGTGGTGGAGAAACACTTTTTTTAGCCACTTCCACAGCATTGACAAAGCTCCCAGTAATCCTTTGTAAGCATAAATGCATGGACACCCATCTGCTACAATATCCAATGAGTATCCATGAGTCTCTGTCCTGTTCCGCCCATTGAAAAAGCTGGGATTAGGTGACATGTAGCTACTCAGATGAGGAAAATGCTAATTGTTACTAGGCAATTTCCAGGCTCTTGCTTTCCCTTACAATTCTTTATCTTAACATTAGACATGGCCAGAATAGCCTGTTAAACAGAGAATGCTTTCCAAAAGATATTTGTCTTGGTACAGTAAAATGTATGGACATTCTATTGTAAAAGCAGTGTATTCCCAAATAAATGCATGCAGCAACCAGATTTTTCCATAATAGGATTTCATTAAGAGACAGATATAACAAGTATCCAAGTAACTGTACTTTTACTTTTGAAGGATTGGACATCTGCATATATAATCAGACGTCTCATTTGTTTGAAATGGTCCAAAACAAGGGAAGGGAAGGGAAGGGAAGGGAAGGGAAGGGAAGGGAAGGAGTAGCCTCCCCCTAAGAAGTCAGCTATTTCTGGCATGATAGATCATTTGTTTTTCTCATTTCTAGAGAAATGGTACTTTGGATAAAATCCTATCTGGGATTATTAATTCAACTTAATGATATTTAACAAGCTTCACACATTATTAATAGCCTCTGCTCATGTTTGTATAATGAAAATAAGCAGGATATTGCTTGCCCTGCTGGACTCTACAATCTTGTTAGGATTTTTCCTTTATTGTGGTTCGCAGGCTCTTTTCTTACTTTATTTTCAATTCCTAACTTGCATGGCAGGGTTTGGTTAATTGACAAACAAGGAGGCCCTTCCACATGCTGGGGCCTATGTCACCTGGTAAACATTACAGCTGAGAAATTATTCTCAACCATGCTGGGTATTTCTCTTGGTGTGGAAAGAGAATGAGGGAGAAAGAGAAGAGGCAATATATCTACACTGTAAAAGGAGAGTCACGCTAGTCTATGGTAGCTCAAAATCAGAAGGCTTCTGGTTGCATCTTTTCTGACTAACAAATGTTATTAAAAGCTGTAATTCACTTCATCATATGCATGGAGTGGTTCAACTGATGTATGATTTGAAAAGGTGATGAATACCTATTGTGTTTTTGAAGTCCTTCTGAAGTAGCCTGAAATCTTTTGATATATGCAAGTTCACAATCTCTTGCTCTATAAAGCTGATGTAGTTTCATTCTTCTAAAATGGCAACTTTCAAATTTGTAATCAAGTGTCGCAGGAGATTAAAATGCTCTGATGCTACTGTATGCTCGTTTTTAGTCCTGATGTCAAAGTTGTGTTCACTAATTGCTTTGTGCAAGTCTGATGTGTGTGTTCAATGTAGAATGCCCAGGGCATCGCTGGCAAGAGGTTGGCATACATTACTATGAAGGAACAGCATGTGAAGTTGTTGGGACTTGTGATGGTGATGTTGGTGAAAATGAAAGAAAAAACAGACATCTGGCCTTGTTACAGGCCCTGCTTCCCATATTAATATCACTGTTCTGTTGTTACTTGTAAGAATAAATATCAGGTTGGGAAGTTGTTTGAATGCAAGTATGGACCTGCCACCCAGTGTCTGAGAAAATATGGTATCCAGTAGGGCTTTTAGCTTATTAATAACACATTAATGGTGTTACACATATGTCAAATTCTCTTACTGGAAGAATATTGGAACAAGACTCAGGCACAACAGAAAGGATGGGAGACTACAAAGGGAGAAGTTTATTTGCTCTTACATGGAACTGTGGGTCAAGCAACGAAATACACAAAAGAGAATATATGTCGTTCAGGGTTGAACTGTGGAGTCCTTGGTGCTCTCTGAGCTTGGTTGTTTGCTTGAAGAAGTTTCATTACCCAACTAGGTAACATCATCAGTGCTAGTGAGTGTGGGTTTGCTCCCTGTTTATATGCAGTAGCTTGACCTGCCAGTGTTGGGGGGGAGGGTTATTTTCTCCTTGGTAATTCCTTGATTATGGTATTGTCTTCCGCTTGATAGTTTGTCTGGTGTTAATCCCTGCTTATCTGGGTGTTGGCTGCTAGAGAGGATGTGTTCTGGTCTTTTTGTTTCCTTCTTAGCTTTTTTATTGTCTCCTTCAAATGGTGTATAAATGTGGCTTATCTCTATGTGTCTATTGATGGCTGATTTGTCTGAATGCCAAGCTTCCAGGATTTTCCTGGAAGCCATCCTCATGTAGGGGACAATAATGCTTCCATTAAGTAATCATTTCATGTTTGAAAACCTTTGAGGGACATTTATGATAAATTGCCATTGTGATAACTCATTGTGACTATAGCAATTTCTCTCCCAAAGAAGTTTCCAAGGGAACCAGATGCTTTGTCTTTATAACTCTCCATTTACACTGCAATCTGAAGGGGGCAAGAGAAGGCACTCAACCTTCATCCACACTGCTTTCTGAAGGATGACAGATGGCCATTCATGTTTTGAAGAAAATCAGAGGTGTCTGAAAACAGATTGAGGTCCATTACCCTTCATTAATTGCATGGATGAGCAAGCCATGCTGCATTTAAAGATCTTGCTCCAAATGTGTGCTGTAAGACTCAATGTGTGAAGTGGATTGATCTGGGATTTCACAGCCCATTGTTTCAGATGAGACAGATTTATCTCCTCAAACTTTCCATGGAGGAAGGAGCTATCAAAAGATTAGGCTTGGAGGTGAAATATTTTGAGAATCTACTTCACTGGACAATTACTCTAATTTAAAATGAAGCTTTAAGTGTACAGTTACCATGCCCTTGATTGTACTGCTTCAATCTCCCAGATGCAGTTGCTTTTGAGAAAGTTATCTTTTAAAAATCGCAGTGATCTTCAAATATTTGAAAGCAGAAGCTCTGTTGCCAGAAAAAGGGAAACGTTGTAACCCGTATAACAAATTTCCCACATTTTCCCCATGCATCTAAGCCATCAGAAGACTAGTAAGCATCTATTACAATCAGCTCCAAGATCACCTATTCAGTGTGGGAATCTGTGAGCAGGACCAGGGGAAAAAAATAATATATGGTTCTTTAAATGCATCCACATTCTGCTTGCAGTAAAGTAAGATAGGGGTAAAATCTGTTATTTGAGCTGAAAAAATGGAAAACAGTTCATATTCATGCAAACACTGGATTTCACACCTAGGTTTCTTTTTGATCACGGGAAGAACAGTGTTGTCTTTCTAGTCTGAGGCCTCTGAGCAGTTTCCAAAAAAAAAAAAAAAAACAGGCTTCCACCACCAGGATGAAATGAAGAAGGAGAAATGTGAGCCATTTGAAAGAACAGAAATAAAGTCCAGTTTCAGAGATGGTGTAGATTATCAGTTTGGTATTGGAGGTTAGGAAGTCAGGATATCTTTGGATTTAGCCAATCTGGGGCCCATTCCCAGCATGCATGTTTTCCAAGCATCACCCTTTCTAACATTGGAAACAATTAGCTTCTTACCTTAGATAGCCCTTCTATATGTTCAGAATATATTCATATATATTCAAATCCAAATACTTCATAATCCCTGAGATGCTCTTATAAGTACCATAAGATTCCAACCTGGGTTTGCATGTGACATCTACTCAATGTAATAAAATCTGGTCTCACAACATTCATATTTTCATTTTGGAACTCAGCCGATCTCATAGGATTTTTGAAAGTAAACATCCCAGATTTTTTTTTTTAAAGATTGACTGAGCTGCTATCATTTTTTTTTTTTTTACTTAAACACCCCTCCCCATCTCCATCTCCATCTCCCCCTCCCCCTCCCTCTCCCTCTGTCCCTCTCTCTCTCTCTGACTTGCTGGAACATTTTTTTGAGGCTAAATTATAGTACATCTATACAATCAGCAGCATTCTTGCTCACAGCATGAATAAAATTAGCAATGGTGGGAGGAAATGCTCCAGTTCCTAATGAAATATACAACATTATGTGATGCAGGACCATGCATTTGCATGGCCTAATAATAAACACCTTTTCCATTTGCTCAGTCTCCTATTAGTGGAAAATAAAAGCAAATAAAATGAAATAAAAAAGAATGGGGTAAAGGATACACATTTATTTGAAGAAATGTACTTTCAGTAAAAGTAGGGAAGTTGTAAACTCTCACACTTTCTGTCAGACAGACCAAACTGCAACTGAAGTACATCTCCCAAAAGCCCTGCCACCATGTTCCAGTGGTGAAGAAAGCTGGGAGTTGTAGTTCTGCAATATATGGAAAGATGGAGGCTCCTTTCCACTGTTCTTGAAGTAATGGGCTATTTCCCTCCAAACATTGTTTATTGTTGAGGATAACATGGTGCCTATATCTCATAATAGATCATTAATAACTTTTTATTATTATTATCAGAACATTTTGGTGGGATCTCTTGGAAATATTCTAAGGAGTTCATCCAAGACTTTGAGGCCCACATTAAGCCACAGTACTATATCCCTTTGTTAATATCAAGTGGTTGATTGATTTCTGACCACATGTCAGTTTTAGATCCAACTTTGCAATAATAACCATGGGTTGCATCCAGAGTTTCAGGCTCCTTCAATTTTGGCAGAGATTCCTGTAGGAAGAAGGGAAGGAAAGAAATAATTTCTACTCCCCCCCCCCCTCTTCTTTTGCAGAACCTCTATGCTAACCCTTATGCTGTTCTGGGAGGTCAACTAACTTTCCAAAGGAGATTTTCAAAGAGAATGAATAAAACTGCTTTTCCCCAGTAAAGAACACCCCATGAATGGAGATCTGCACATAATACATTTATCACCAAATAAGTAAAATTAAATCAGTCCACTTGCCAGCACTCTTGAAATGGCAAAATCCTAATACACTTATATGAAGAACAGAACATATAATTCAATTCAAGTGCTCATATTTTCCTTTTACACTGTTTCAGATTGACTGGACAAAGAAAACAACTGTTGAAAAGTGTTTTACTGTTGTAATACCTGAAGAAAAAGCTCGCCAAGGTGAGAAATTAAATACATCTGTAAGCTTTTCTCATAGACATACCACCCCTCCCTCCCATCTAACACTGTATAAATCAATGGAAGAAAAATCACTGGATGCAAAATGCTGTTTTGTTCCTTTCTTTTCAGTCTGAGAACTGTTTTTTTTTTTTCCCCCTTAAATGTCACCAAGTTAGAATTAATAAGTTTTTAAAAAGCACAACAATTTCTTAAAAAAATATTATAGAATTGGGAACTAATAAGTTTTAAAAAATCTCAAAAAATGTTTAAAAATATTGAATTGGGAATTAAAAAAAAATATTATGGTAAAAATATAATAATTTTCTGCATAAAATTAGTGTAAGTGAAAAGTATATGCAAACCTGTAGCATTAAAGTATTCAAATATTATACAAGTGAAATAAGAAAACCGAATGTCATTTTCATTAAACCTCAAGTGCAATATAAAATAGGAAGATGTGATTCATTATACGAAGGGCTTCACTTGTATTCTCTAGGCCTGACTCATTTTGTTGCCTAAGAAGAAGCTGCAAATGGTACCTAGCCCCGCTTCCCTACTCAAAGCATATATTGACATTCAAATTATTTTGGCATCCTTGTCTCTCTGCTGCCAAAACAAATAAACAAAAACAAACAAACAAACAAAAGTCCCCTTCTTCACAATAAGTATGGGAAACTAAAACACGAAATAACGAACAATTGTTTCCACCCTGCAAGATCCAAGTTTTCTTTGGGGGCTGTTAAAAACATGAAGTCCTGACCCCTGCACTTATGATCCTAGATATAAAATATCTTGGATTGTAAAAGAAGAGCTGGCATTTCAATTAATTCTGAAATGACATTTGCTAAATTTCTGGGATTGTATGTTGGCTCTTCTTCCAGCCTGCCGAATCGTCCTACAAAGCTTGCTGCCTATTTAATAGAGCAGGTGGGGTAGGGAACCTTTCCCAGGTTAGACTGGGTTTCCTTGTTTTGTTAGTTAGTGGATGGGGTGATTACCCAATGACCCAAAAGGTCATGCAAATTAGAGTTATATAAATGACAAAAATGCAGTGTTTTGTTTTGTTTTTTCTGGGAAAATATATATATATATATAAATCTAGCCTAAAGCATTCTAATCTGTTTCTTTTCTAAAAACGATTGACCAACATGTGTTAAATTTTGGAAGTATGGTTGCAAGAAATGGGAAAAACACAACTTAGAAGGTGTATGTGTCCTGCAGCCTACAGATTGCTCTGCAAGATTCTCGTTGAGAGCAGTAGCAGTAACTTGCTTACTTATGTATTGGATTTATACCACCACCTATCTTATACAATAATCCTAGTTGGCTCACAACACAATCAACTACATAAAAATACTTCATACTCTTCCCAACATGGTACCATGATAACCCACACTCCATACTCACTGGCTAATTCTCATACTAGCCCACTTCTTTCATCTATTATTATTATTATTATTATTATTATTATTATTATTATTATTTCCTCCCATCATCTAACCATCCCTCTTACCTATGTAGAAGAAATCCTGGGACAGTCTTTTAAACCACATGTTAGATAGGCAGCCACAAGTCTAACCTATATGTCTTAATATGAGTGTGTGGGTAGAATCATTCTCTAGTATATTGCTTGTTTTGCCCTTACAGTGCATCTATCTTCTTCTAAATTTGAGTATTTGGATAAAATATAGAAGGAATAAATTTCAATAACTTTCAAGAACTAGACTGATGCTTTTTCAAACAGCCTGGAAAATAGAGGAATTGATCTAAATTTTAAACAACATTGCCTTTCAGTTTGATACCTGATTTAATTAGAATCCGAGGGAACCAGTGAGGAATTGAAACAGGATGTCTTGGATATCGACCTTCCCAGAGATCAGAATACTATCTCTCCTATTATGGGGGTGATGTAGGATTTATCTCACCTAATTACTTAATGAATATCTTAAGTGTGTCACTTCAAAGACTTTTATCCCTGGTGAGATTTAACTCTCTACTTTTTAAGCTGAAAGAAGAGAGGTACAATAATACCTTGGTATAAAATCAGCTAAGACCCTGTACACTGGGGGACACTAAGTCCATCCATTTTATATACTGTAGCTTAATGTGCAGACTTAATAAACTCCCTGCTGTTATATTTGTCTGACTCATTTGATGAGAAAACTCATCTTCTTCTACTTATTTATTTGTTTATTGCAATAAGTCTAGACTACCTTAACTTCTTGTGATTTGTTTGGCTGATTTGTCTGCTGAAATATCTAGAAAAATATCCCAGCTCTGTGCAATTGTTATTGCTGCTAAGAGGTCCTATGCCTCCACAGGAGAAGGGGGGTGAGGGGGAGCAAATGTATTATGTGTGTCATGACATCCACTTGCAATTAAGGATGTAGCTTTCATTGTGACATCACAATTCATATTTTATCATTTTGGCTTCAGTGTAGCTAGGAATGGATGCCTATGTTAATAGTTTTTCAGCTGTTTCATATTAAATGTACTACGTTTATTTTTCCCATAGCATAATTAAAATCAGTCTTTCATTTTTTGAGTTTAGATTTAAAAAGTAGATAATTGTCTCTAATATTTTGACTTGCATTTTTTATTTTATCATTGCTCTTCGTTTTATCATTTCTATTTTCTATTGATTTTAATTCTCCATATTGTCCTTTTCCTTTTATTTAAACTGCATAATTTCTGTTATTTACTCTGATAATAAATATACTATTTTTTATCATAATTTTCTTTGAATGCAGCTTGTTCCTTGGTGATAGTGTGTAAACATATTTGCGACAAGATTTTCTTATCAGCTTTTTTCAACCTACAGCCTATAAAAGTGCTGTAAAATATTTTAAATCATAAATAAAGGCCAGCATTTCAGATTTCCTGCCTGCCTGCCTGCCTGCCCGCCTGCCCGCCTGCCTGCCTGCCTTACTTGCTTGCTTGCTCTGTTTCTCCACCTCATTTTATCTGCATAGCAACTGGGTGATGTGGGAGTTCAGCTGAGAGAGAGTAAATGCCCCCAAATTTTCCATGAAGTTTCCTGTTCAAATCTGGTTTTGAACCTGGATTTTCACAGGTCTTACCATTTATATATTCATGCAGCCCACAGTCTTTACATTTGTATAGTATGGTGTGTCCATGCACACTGTAGAATACACCACATATTACTAATTTTGTTATACAGTCCTATAGCCAATCTCTGGGCTATGAGGAAAAATAAAGTACTTAGCATTCTTTGCAGAAGGAGGTGGGTAGAAAGAACTTGAACATAAAGAAAATTAAATTTCCCTTGCCTGACAAATTAACTCCATTTCATCTTATACTTTTTTTGAATGTAAGTAACATTCTAGTGGTCTGGCATTATTTAGCTATGATTAAGTCCACTTAAAGCAAAATTATCTCTTCCTTGCACCCTCTTTCAAAGCTTCTTTGAGAAAGTGCAACACATTCCCACTTCCTTTCATCATTTATTTTCCATTTATACCAAAGAAGCCACATTTGATTGTGACCTTGACTAAATTAGCAACTAAGAATTACATTTAAAATTACAAAAAAAAAAAAAAAGTTTAATTTCAGACAGTGAAAGGTTTTTATGAAGATGCTAGCAGAATTGAATGTAGATGGAAAGAAATACAAGCCCAGAATTCTAAAAATTATGTTTATAATCTTTTCTTTGGGAAGAGGATGGTAGATCAAATGAACATTATTTTTTCCCCTTGGACAGAAATAATCAGAATCTAATGGAGCTCCAACATGATTCTCCCATCACAAGCACATGAAATTAAAACTGCAAAACTGCTGTTATATGACTAAAAGCCTATCAGAGGTTTTTGTTTTTGTTTGGTGGGGTGGTAACCCCTACATTGCTTTGGCTTCATTCCCTTCTTAGCTCTTATTATAGTCTCCTTTGAAGCTGAGGATGAAGCTGAAGAGGCAGACTAGATGGACATTGTCAGCTTGGGGGAGCTGGCTGGCAGGCAGGCAGGCAGGCAGAGCACTGTGGCAGTGTCCAGGGACAAGGAACCTGAGCAGGAGTGACTCAAATATTGAGTGACTGATCCTGATAGGGTGCCTTGCCCAAGGATGCAGCAGGAGCTTTGAAAGGCAGAGCAAGAAGAGAGAGGAACAATTCCCTACGTTAAGCCATGACAGCAACTGAAGCTATATAAGAACAACAACTTCAAGGCCCTTTTCTATTTGTTGGAAACAACACTTCTATCTCTGGAAGTACATACAGGTATCCTTGCTTACTGAGTGCCTCATTTAATGACTGTTTGAAGTTATGACGGTGTAAAAAAAAAAAACAGCTTTGCAACCAATCCTTGCATCTATGATCATCACAGTGTCCCAGGACTGCGTGATCACCATCTGTATGCTTCACGGGCAGCTTCCAACAAGCAGAGTTAATGGAGAATGTGGAAGTAAAATCGCAAGTCACAGTCACATGATGATGTCTTGCTTAATGACCACAGTGACTTGCTTAATGACTGAAAGGGAAGTGACATTGTAAGTCTGTCATGGTCATATGATTTTCCACTTAGTGATCATGGCACTTAGCAATGAAGTTCCCGGTCCCAACTGTAGTCACTAAGTGAGGACTACCAGTATCTTGGGCTTCTTGCTCCTGCCTCCCTGCATTGAAATTTGAACTTTCCATGATCCTGGAGTAGACTCTGTGGACCCCTGGGCCTGGCCCTGTACCTCTGGACTCCTCTCTGCTTCAACCCACGTTTGTTCTCTTTTATAATATGCTCTGACTAAAAAGCAAAAGTCTCTTTCTTTGAATATCTGCTGGCTTTTGATTTATAGCCTCTCAGACCAAGTGTTATCTCTGCCTCTCAAATTAACTGATTTACAGTATAACCCCTCCACAAAACTGGTCTGTAAGCTTGCTATGCCCAGACTGTTGTTATTGCTCAGCCTGCTGAAAGATAGCTCTTGACTTCCGTAACGAGGCTAGCCCCCTCTTTTACTTTTGTTCTCTCTTAAGCTAGTAGAACAATACACTTCTGTGATAGTCCAGCTAATATAAAATGGAAGTTCAGCTCAACTCCCAATTTGTGGAAAGGGTGAAATAAAGAAAAAGAATACACACACACACAATGAGTGTGTGTGTGTGTGTGTGTGTGTGACTTCCAATCTTCACAAATATAAGCAAGTTTGGTAGCTCTTCATCTTCCATAAGGTTACAAACAAATATCTCTTCTTCCCACAACCCATCTCTTATTTATAAGCAAATCCATAAGATATCAACTTTTCAATCCTGGAGTCAGCAAAAAGTCTGTAAACATGTCTTATTGTATCCTTGATCAAATAAACCAACTTTATATTCCTTCTGTTTACCTCTGAAAATCTTGATCTTTAGTTCATTAAAAAAATGTTGTAGGATTTAATCTCTCTTCTTCTTTGTCCCATTGCATAAGTTTTTTTGAGGCTTTAACATGCCTCTTTTGTAAAGCCAATAAAAAGATACTATCCAGGTCATTCTCTTGGTTTATCATTTGTATTTCCCTTTTAATTTTTAGAACTTCAACTAGCATTTTTTGTATATCCAATAAAGAGTCCTTATCTGGGTCATTCTCTGGGCCTGTCACTTGTATTTCTACTTTAAATACCTTCTCTATCTTGTAACCCACACTTTTTTTTAATCCAATATTTCTGATTCTAAGAATTGGTCTACTCATCAGTTCTTTGGTCTCTGCCATGTTTGTCATCTCTGCTCTCTGCTCTGTCTGCTCTGCTTGAACTAAATTCAAGCAGAAATGGCTCCTTTACATATGATGCATCACACAGCAAGGTGGATTTAGACATCAATATGTACTACTGGATCAAACTTTGCTTGTACATTTCACACGATTAGAGCAGGTTCAAATGTCTTGATCATGACTGAATGGGTGCCAGGCTAATGCTGGCTTCAGTGTTCACTGTTTTTAGGAATAAGAAGTAGCAAGGCTGAAAATATCACATTACATTACAACTTCTTTCTCTGTGACTTGTCTCTGTGGCATTGCATCTTACCATGTCAGCCTGTTTCTACAACCCCAGCAGATTAACAAATTAACATAATCACAACCCTGGTACAATTAAGTCCTAAGGCTGCCAACCAGCTATGAGAAATATCCTGACATTCAAGAAACCTCAGTGCTCCAAAACAACCAAACATTACACTCCACAAATCTAAGTCAGTGGTCATTCTTCAGAGGCATCTGAAGCCTGGGATCCCAGAAAATTAAGTGAAAAAGTTAAGGGTATATTTCTTTATATATAGTGGCATCCCCCCAAAGGGTCAGACATGACCCGGTGCTTGCACAGGGGACCTTTCACCCTCTCACCATGTGTGTGTGTGTGTGTGTGTATGTAAGGTGAAAGGTTCCCTGTGCAAGCACTGGGTCATGTCTGAACCTCTGGGGGGACACCGCTTTCATGACATTTTCTTGGCAGACTATAGTGGGGTGGTTTGTCATTGCCTTCCCCAGTCGTCACCTTCCCCAGCAAGCTGAGTACTCATTTTACCGACCTCAGAAGGATGGAAGGCTGAGTCGACCTGAGCCGGCTACCCGAGAATCCAGCTTCCTCTAGGATCAAACTTGGGTTGTGGGAGAGTTTTTGGTTGCAGTACTTCTGCCTCTCACTCTGCACCACACAAGGCTGTCTGTGTTTGTGTGTATGAATTTTAATAACTTTCAAGCAAAGATTAAAACTACAGAAAAACAAAAAAATACAAAGAAAAAAAATAAAAAAGAGTAGAAACACAAGAATTTTTTTTTCAAAATTACAAAAAGACATGACTTCTGACTTTTAATAGCAAAGACATGCAACAATTTTCCATAATCAATCCATTACTCTATATTAAAACAAAATCACATTATGTCTATAAATCATTCCATTGGCACATGATAAAAATCACTAAATACAGTTGCTGCCTCTCCTTAAATTAAAACAATATACAGTATGTGTGTGTGTGTGTGTGTATGTATATATGTGTATACACACACACACACACTTACATATACATATGCATATACATATACCTACACACACACACATACCTCCTAATCAACTTCCCCCAAAGTTAACATTTATTTCATTATTCCCTTCCTACTACTGTTCTATATATTCCTGTGTACTATGATAAAGATCAAACTAAAAAAAAACATATAAATTGTCTGCCACTGTACTTGATAATACAGCTATTTTAATAATATTAAACCCAAAACCAGACATTTATTGTTTTTTTTATACTTTAATAATCTTAATCCAAATCATTAAAGATAAATGAAATCAGCCAAACCCTAAAAGCAATCCAGATATATATTCTTAAACCCTTATCCCACTTCAAAATAAACCAGAGCATTTACACATCTGCACAATGCGCACAGAGCTTTTTTCTTAAAAAAAACCAAACAGCCCAACTGCCCCCCTCAAAAACTTTGACTTCTCTTCAGGAAACCTCCTATACATAATAACCCCTTCTTTTCCATGGTGTTCCATCAGAAGATCAATTTCACTTATGGCTTGCAACTCAATCTCTTCCTTTAATTTCTTCAACTCGACTATCCAATCATCCAGCATTTCAACAGAAGTCCCAATCTCACTCTTAGAAGAGACATTTCCATTGCTGTTAAATTCATCAGTTTCATCCATGAAAGCTCCAACCAGATGACACATTTTAGACCTCATATCTTCCACAATGTCCTGAATGCCTTGCATAAAAACTTGGTAGGAATCAGAAAGAATCTGTTTAAAATCTCAGTGGAAGTTAGAGAAAGTCTGTTTAAAATCCTTCATGTCTCAAGCAGTAGATTATGGCACCTCCTAGAAGCTTAATGTAATGTTTGCCTACCCCAAACACTCAGACTCACAAGAGGTTACTTAAATGAAATCTGATTTATTAGGGAAATTATGGCAGATACAGAGAAAGCTGAGATTGACTAAAAGAGTGCCAAATACAAACTAAAAACCCTCGGCTCCAAACGTAATCCCTCCCCTCTACCGGCCATAGCAACCACCCCCCTCCCAGGTGCTGGTAACCATTTTCACACATCCTGGGAAAGCAACCTTGAACACATGAGATAACCCAAACACATTCCAACCCAGCAGCCAACAGATAACAACTCCCCGAAGAGGAATCTTCCTCCCTCCCGAGATCAAACACGTATCAGGCAAATGACATGCGAAACGTTACGATGCACCAAGCACATTGAAACGGTGAATGTGACATACTGCCCTCCCCCCAAAATAGCTAAGGACCAGGTTTGGAGGGGTAAGCATTATGGAATCGACGAACAAGAATAGGGGAAGCCACATCATGAGTGGCCACCCATTCCGGGTGGGGGAAATGTTTCCAGCGAACTAGGTACTGCAGTGTGTTGCGAAGCCGGCGAGAGTCAAGAATTTCTTTTACTTCAAAATGCTGTTGGCCATCAATCATGATGGGAGGAGGAGGCGGGGGTTGATCATGCCAGCGGTCAGAGCGAGTAAGGGGTTTGAGCAAACTGCAATGAAAGACAGGGTGTAAGCATTTCAGATTATGTGGCAAATCAAGTTTAAAAGTCACTGGGTTAATTTGTGCCACAATAGGAAATGGACCCACAAATTTAGGAGCTAATTGTTTCGATGGTTGAGAGGACTTGATGAACTTGGTAGACAGGTACACCATGTCACCCACTTGAAACGAAGGGTGAGGGGCACGCTTCTTATCAGCATGCTGTTTGTAAGCAGACTGTGCATCCGCTAGTGCCTGCTGGATGACTGGCCAAAAGTCCGCCAGCTGCGTTGCCCATTCGGATGGTGAAGCAGGCTGGACAGGTGGCTGCGGCAAGTCAGGGATTGGGACAAAATCCCTGCCGTGAACGGTGCGAAAAGGGGTTTGACCGGTGCTTTGATGAATGGCGTTGTTGTAGGCAACCTCAGCAAAGGGAAGGAGGTCAACCCAGTTGTCTTGTTGATAATTCACGAAAGCACGCAAATATTGCTCTAGTGTTGAATTTAGCGCCTCTGTGGCCCCATCAGTCTCAGGATGCCATGCCGTGGACAATGCCTGTTTCATGCCCAAAAGTTTTAGAAATGCCCACCAAAACTGAGAGGTGAACTGTGTGCCCCTGTCAGAAATTAAGCGGGAGGGACATCCGTGTAACCTGTACACGTGTACCAGGAATAGGCGGGCTAACTGTTGTGCCGAAGGAATGGAGACACATGGGATGAAATGAGCTTGCTTGGAGAAATAGTATTTTACTACCAAAATAACAGTTTTTGTTGGCTGGGAGGTAACTCCACTATGAAATCCATGGAAACCTCCTCCCAGGGGCAAGCGGGACTGGCCACTGGTTGCAACAAGCCTTGAGGCTTCCCCACCTTACGTTTAGACATAGCACAAACAGAACAGGACACAACATAATCCTTTACATCCTTGCGCAACGCAGGCCACCAAAACTGTCTGCGAACCAGGTGCAAAGTTTTTACAAAGCCAAAATGCCCAGCAACCTTATCATCGTGCAAACGGAGTAAAACCTCCTTTCGCAAGCCGTCAGGGACATAGAGACGATTGGAGTTCCAAGCGAATCCCCAGTCAAAAGTAACACTGTCTCTATTTGCTAGCAACCAAGTGTCAGTTTTTAGCTCCTTTAGAAACTTTTGTTGCAATTGAGATGAAATGGACAAGGTGCCCTGCGGGGCAGAATCACTTCCGGCAGGCTGCTGCGCATGGGCTTGACTGCAGGTCACAGCTGGCATTCCCAGTTGTGGCTGTGTCCACAGCGTACTGACCACCTCTGGCGCTGAGCTGGAGTCCTTGGGTTGCCTGGACAGCATGTCTGCTAAGAAGTTCTTTTTCCCTGGGATAAACTTCAGTTTGAAGTTGAACCGGTTAAAGAACTGAGCCCAGCAAACTTGTTTAAGGCTCAGCCTGTGGGGGGTACTAAGGGCTTCCAAGTTCTTATGGTCAGTCCACACCTCAAATGGATGATTAGCCCCTTCCAGAAAGTGGCGCCAAGAGTCCAAAGCCGCTTTGACTGCAAAAGCCTCCTTTTCCCACACATGCCAACATCTCTCCGTCTCAGAGAATTTGCGCGACAGGTAGGCACATGGCTTTAAACAACCCGCCCCATCTGCTTGCAACAACAGGGCTCCAATAGAATAATCAGAGGCATCCACTTGAACAACAAAAGGCTTGGAGGGGTCAGGGTGTTGTAAAATAGGCTCCTGTGTAAAAGACTCCTTCAGCTTATTGAATGCCGCCTGACAAGCCGGAGTCCATCTAAGCAGCGTGCCTGGGTTTTTTACCCGGCGGGTTTCTCCCACCCCCTTCGTCCGAAGCAAATCTGTCAGGGGCAAAGTTATCTCTGTGAACCCCTTTATGAACAGCCAGTAGTAATTGCTGAACCCCAGGAAACTTTGAAGTTGCCTGCGGGTGCGGGGTCTCTCCCATTCCAGGATGGCCTGGATCTTAGCAGGATCCATCTCTATGCCTTTATCTGAGATCCTGTACCCCAGATAATCAATTTGCGTTTGATGGAATGCACATTTGGACAGTTTGGCATACAACTCAGCTTTCCTTAGCTTGCGAAGCACCTGCTTAACCAACTGTACATGTTCTTCCAGAGTTTCAGTATAAATCAGTACATCATCCAAATAGACCAATACCCCTTTAAACAGATGTTCATGTAATACTTCATTGATCAATTGCATAAACACCCCAGGTGCCCCAGCCAAACCAAACAGCAAAACCTTATATTGAAAAGCTCCCAACGGGCAATTGAATGCCGTTTTCCATTCATCCCCTTCCCGGATCCTCACACGGTAATAGGCTTCCCTTAAATCCAGTTTCGAGAAGATTTTCCCCTTAGTCAGATGTGATAACATATCTTTTATCAAGGGCAAAGGATATTTATTTGATATTGAGACTGCATTGAGCCCACGGAAATCAGTACAGAGTCTTAATGTCCCATCTTTCTTCGGGCAGAAGAGAACCGGTGCCCCCACTGGCGAACTAGCTGGTTCAATGAACCCTCTTGCCAAATTTTTTGTCCACAAACTCCCATAACAAAGTTAGTTCCTTCTGAGTCATTGAGTAAATCTTTGGCTTAGGCAATTGGGTGTTAGGCACCAAGTCAATGGCACAGTCAGTTTTCCGATGGGGGGGAAGTTGATCCGCTTCTTTCTCCCCAAACACATCAGCAAATGCCTGGTATTCCTCCGGTAGACCCTCAAGAAGAGGGGTTGGGTACTGCGGAGTTGCAGCTGCCGCTACCCCCACCACCTCCTCTGGGGCTTCATTCCCCTCCAGTGCTTGATAAAATCCACCCCTAAAGGTTACAGTTCGATAGACCCAAGTTATCTGGGGATGTTGCTGGACCAACCATGGGACACCCAAAACCACCAAAGGACCCCCCACCAGAGCTACTACAAATGACAACCCTTCCCGGTGACTACCCATTTGTAAGGCTACCAAACCGGTGAAATGTGTGATCGGTCTGCCCCCTGCCATGGATCCGTCCAATTGGGTGAAAGCCATGGGCCGTTGCAATGGAAAGGTGGGCAACTCCAAAGCAGCCACCACGTTGGGATGGATTAAGCACTGTGAGCACCCAGAATCAATCATCGGCCACACTTCTATCGTCTTCGAGCGGGATCCCAATTTTACTTTCACAGTGAGAATGCGATAGTTGCCACTCACCGACACAGGCTCGCGCCCCTCCTCTACCACCTGCCCTGCGGCGCCCTTTAGAACAGGTGGCTGGCGTTTCCCGCTAGCTGCAGCAATTCAGGCTCACCCTCGTCCCCATAGAATGGCACGCTTTCCATCTCGCTGTCAGCCACTGCTGCTTTCATTTTTCTCGGCAGAGAGGGGGACTTCGCAGTCGACTTTCCCTGCCGGTCCTCGCCCTTCACCCTCGGGCACGCCGCCGCACGGTGCCCCTCTTTGCCGCAGCGCAGGCACTGCCCCTTCGTGTAGCGGCGCTCCTTCTCCTCTTCCCACGAACATTGACCAGATCTTCCAAAGGAGCCCGAAGGGCGGGTGGGTTTTCCATCCTGCCCCGACTTCGTCGCCCGTCTCTGCATGAACACCTCGTGGGCATGCTCAGCCTTTCCAGCGAGCTGGATCCACCCGTACAAGCTGTCAGGATCATCTTGTCCCAGCGAGCAGTGCAGCACTTCGGTGTTTAAACCATCCTTGAACAACTCTATTACAGTTGCCTGCGACCAATCTTCCACCTTCCCTGCTAGCGCTTTAAACTCCAGTGTGTAATCAGCCATGGTTCTCGATCCCTGCTTGAGTTCTTTCAAGGCACGCTTTGCCCACTCCTTAGTTAGTGGAACTTCGAAATGGTGCTGTAGGGCCCAGAGGAATTTGTTAAATTTCTCCAGTTCAGGGGCTTCCGACTGGCACATCTGTACATACCAGTCTGCTGCCCTCCCCTTAAGCTTGGTGGCAATGGTGATGATTTTCACTTTTTCCGAGCGAAAGAGCGACCCCCACTCTTCCATGTAAGCCTTGGCATTCGTCAGAAAGAACGAGAGTTTTGTCGGGTCTCCATCGAACTTGACAGAGAAGTCCCTCAGTCCTCCGCCGGGCAGGCCGCGCCCCCCCACTGGCGGTTCAGCTGCTTTGACAGCTCCCGGCTGCCTCTGCTCAGGGATGAGCAGTGGCACTAGTTCCACCCTGGGAGCCCAGTCCCCCTCTCTTGGGCGAGCTCCCCTTCTCTGTTCCAGAGACTGCCTGGGAGGAAGGGGTCGAATGCCGCTGGCTTGACCCCTCCCACACTTCTTTCAGCAAACTCAGGTCCATGTTCATTTTCTTCAGAATGAGCTCCAGGGAGTCCATCTTCGACTCTAGCACCCGAATTCGGTCTGGAGTGGGGGAGTCCCCCGTTGGTGGCACCTGTACCACCGTTGGGGACAGCGGGTATCTCTGCCTCCAGGACGAGCCCCTCGCCTCCGAGAAGTCCCCACGACTGTCGTCCCAGGTGACCAGTTCGCCCAGGGCCATGACCGTTGTCTCTGGTGCGGTTTTCATGCCCGCAGCTTCGCCTTCAGACCCCGAACCCGCCTCCTCCCAAATCGCTGAGAGTTCTCCCAGGGGGGGTCTGTCGGGTCGCATCATGGTAGAGTCGGGTTCTCCCTCACTCGACCCATATGTCATGAGTAAGGATGGCGAGCAGGGGGCTCCCTTCCAGACTGTTAAGTGCATGTGTAGCACTGAGGAATTGGTGAGCCATTCCAAGAGGCACAGATTGGGACCGCCTTAACCTGCGGGGTTTATATGGCTGGGTTTTTCCCACGCTTGTTCAGTTTGTTAGGATTACTGTTATGTACTAGCAATAAACATTAGAGAACAGTTCCTTGTCTCAGAGTGTTTCCTGGGAGTCAGGACATCAATCCTAACAAACTCCTACTCCCATCGAAAGAGGGAGGAACAAGGAATTAAGGAGAGATTTTTAGAAATGTCTGCAGAAAACCAAGAAATGCGGCTCGCCATCCAGCAATTGGCAGCAGCCCTACAACAACACCAACAACAAGTAGATCTCCAGATCAACACATTACAAGCTGCCATGCTACAGCAGTTACAACAACCAGCTCCGATTAACCCACAACCAGCACCAGCACTAGCAGCAGCACCAGCAGCAGCTCCACCAGTAATGTTGAGATCCCAGGGCAGTCTACCAGAGAAATTTGGAGGAGAAGCAGGACAGCTGAGAATCTTTCTCACACAGTGTACTATGTTCTTCGATAGCAGACCTGCAGAGTTTCCCACAGACAGAACCAGAGTCACTTTCATCCTAAGCCTACTAAAGGGACCAGCTGCCAAATGGGCTATTCCCATGGTGGAGAACAATGACCCGATTCTCAACGACTACCAGAACTTTTTTGCAGGGTTCCGAGCACACTTTGACGACCCGATCAGAGAAGCCACGGCCAGCCGGGAAATTTGGAAGCTCAAGCAAGGTAACAAGAGGGTGGGAAGCTACATTGCGGATTTCAAGTTGTTAGCAGGAGATCTGGACTGGAATAAGAGTGCATTAAAATACTAATTCAAACAAGGGCTGGATGAGGAAATTAAGAATGAATTAGTGCGCCAGGGAACACCAGCTACTCTAGAAGCCTTATATCAGTTATCGGTGGTCATAGATGCCAGGCTAGAAGAGCTCAGGCAGATGCAACTGGGGAGAAACAGGACCCTCAGAGCGTTTTCAGGATTTCCAGCTCTCTCCGTAGCATCCTCTCACTCAGCACAAGAGGAGCCAATGCAGATTGGGGCAAGCAGGAGACTGATTTCCAAGACTGAGAGGCAGAGAAGGAGAGAGAGAGCCCTGTGTTTCTACTGCAGAGCCCAGGGGCACATGGTGAGAGCTTGCCCAGCGAGAGGCCAAGCAACTCCAGTAAGAGCCCCAAGGCAAGCAGCTGAAACAGGAACCATCTCCGCCTCTGTTTCCAACCAGGGAAACTCCAGCGGTCTCCCTCCACAGAGCTCAGCAGGGAGACCATCAATCAATTAAGGAGGGCTCATTCCGAAGATTCCAGGCAAGCCTTTTACTACTTACCCGTACTCATACACGTCAACCCAGAGCACCAGGTCAAGCTAGAGGCCATCGTGGATTCCGGAGCTTCAACCAATTTTATTGATGTGCAGACCATACAGGACTTCAACATCCCGACCAGAGAATTCCCATCCCCCATAGAAGTGGAGACCATTGATGGCCAGCCACTCAAGGCAGGGCCGATTAGAAGGCTCACAGAACCGGTGCAACTGACAATGGGAGACCACACTGAGTGGATCCAGCTTTATGTTACTGCAGCGCTAAATGTGCTGGTAATCCTAGGCACGCCTTGGCTGAGGATCCACAACCCGTTGCTGAACTGGACTACAGGAGCAATATCCTTCCCAGCTAAGGAATGCCAGCACCACAAGATTCAAGCCGCTCCACGCTCTCCAGCAACCAACACAGTCACAGTAGCAGGGGGAGTCCACTTGCCAGCCAAGTATACAGATTTTGCAGATGTTTTCAGCGAACAAGAGGCCACAGCACTACCCCCCAATAGGGACTGTGACTGCAACATTGAGTTGATACCAGGAGCCAAGATTCCAGCAAGGAAACAATATCCCATGTCCCCCAAGGAACTAGCCACCTTAAAGGATTACTTGGACTCCAATCTCCAAAAGGGTTTCATCCGACCATCTACTTCCCCAGCGTCTGCTCCTACCTTCTTCGTACCAAAGAAGCCTGACCCGTTGGCACCCGCAACCCAGGAGACACCCATGAGAGTGGTCCACGACTTCAGTTTTTTAAATAAACAAACAAAAAGAGAATCCTATCCTCTGCCCTTAATCTCGGATCTGCTAGATCGCTTACAGAAGGCACACATTTTTACCAGGTTGGATCTCAGGAGTGCGTACAATCTGATCCGGGTGAAAGAGGGGCACGAATACCTGACTGCTTTCGACACCAGGTTTGGAAAATTTGAGTACCTTGTTATGTCCTTTGGCTTGTCTAATGCAGGAGCCATATTTTCCAGATTTATGAATCAAGTTTTCTCTGATTTACTAGATAAGTATCTGGTCATTTATCTAGATGACATATTAGTTTTCTCTGAGGATGATACAACTCACATAACCCATGTACGTAATGTTTTGCAAAGACTGAGAGAGAACAGGCTGTTCGCCAAGCTAGAGAAGTGTGCCTTTGATTTAACTGAATTACATTTCCTGGGCTATAAAGTCTCAACAGAAGGCATATCCATGGATCCTTCTAAGGTCCAGGGAATTCTCTCTTGGCCACCTCCCCGAAATGTTAAAGATGTACAAAGACTGTTAGGATTTTATAATTTCTATAGGCGTTTCATAAAAAAACTATAGTGATCTCGCTAGACCCCTCACACAGCTTTTGAAGAAAGGAGCAAAATTCATTTGGGGGGAGAGACAGCAAGCAGCCTTCCAAGAATTTAAGCAGCTCTTTGCATCCCAGCCACTGTTAAGACACCCTGATCCCATGAAGCAATTCATCATGCATTCAGATGCTTCAGATATTGCCACTGGGGCAGTGTTATTGCAATATACAAACAAAGCCGAGAATACATTGCTTCCTTGTGCCTTTTTTTCATGCCTGCTCTCACCAGCAGAGAGAAACTATGATGTTTTTAACAAGGAGTTGCTGGCAATTAAAGCAGCATTCCAAGAGTGGAGGCACTGGCTAGAAGGGGCGACCTTTCCTGTGAAAGTTTGCACCGATCACAAGAATTAACAGCTTCTACAAAACACCAGATCCCTCACCCCACGCCAGATCAGATGGAGCCAGTTTTTCTCCCGTTTCAATTTTGTTATTTCTTATGTGCCCGGGGCGCAAAACTGCTTGGCAGACGCCCTGTCTCGATCCTTTCAGGCAAACCTCACCACTCACCAGGAGGTCCAGGCTGCTATATTACAACCTCACAACTTTGATCAGTCTATGAGGGGGAGCCAGACAGAGACTTTAGCAGCAGGCAGACAAGCAGACGACCTATTTACAAGAGTCAGAGCTCAGCAGCAACAGGACCCATATGCCAGGGCCAGGATGGATGACCTCCAGAGGGCCCCGCAAGACACTGCCTCCCCATTCAATATGGAGGCAGGAATCCTCTGGCATAGTGGGCGATTGTATATTCCCCCTTCATTGAGGGAAGAAGTACTGAGACTGTGTCATGACCACCAAACGGCAGGCCACGGAGGCGTTTTCAAAACTCTCCATAGATCTCTGAGAGACCACTGGTGGCCTAAGATGGTTGCAGACATTAAGGGTTACGTTGCTTCTTGTCACACCTGCAGACGAGCCAAGCCTCTCCCAGGGAAGCCCACAGGACTCTTGCAACCCCTACCCACCCTCAGTAGGCCTTGGGATACTATCTCCATGGATTTCATCACTGATTTACCCCCGGTCCAGGGCCTGACTTCCATACTGGTGGTGGTGGACCTTTTCACAAAGATGGCACATTTTATTCCTTGCAAGGGCCTCCCATCTGCACCAGCCACAGCACAGTTTTTCATGGACCACGTTTTTAGGTATAGAGGCATGGTGAATCACTTGGTGAGTGACAGAGGCCCACAGTTCACTTCCAGGTTCTGGAGGGCCCTTTTCCAGTCATTAGGGGTCCAGATCCACCTGTCATCAGTGCATCATCCTGCCAGTAATGGGCAAGCCGAGAAAATTAACCAGTGATTACAGCAGTATCTCAGGTGTTACACCACTTATCGGCAAGACAATTGGCCAGCCCTGCTGCCCATGGCAGAATTTACTTATAACAACTCTGTGCAGTCATCTACCCAGATGTCTCCATTCCAAGCACTCTACGGGGTTAACCCTCAGGTGTTGCCCACCTCCTCCCAGCAGGGAACTGTCCCAGCCATGGCTGATTTTCTTAAAGAGCAACAAGCCGCACAGGAGTTGTTAAAGGAGCAGCTGAACAGGGCAAAGAGTGCTTACAAGAGGGCAGCAGATGCTCACAGACAGGAGGGGCCAGCTATTGTGGTAGGAGACAAAGTGTGGCTCTCTACCAAATTTTTGATCTCTACCAGACCCTCCAAGAAGTTGGACTCTAAGTTTGTCGGCCCTTTCACTGTGGCGCAGCAGATAAATCCAGTGGCTTATCGTTTACAGCTCCCACCATCCATGAAAGTCCATCCAGTGTTTCACAGAGCCTTGCTAGCCAAAGACCCTCCCCCAAGTGCCTTGCGATCGCAACTGCCCCCCCCCCCCGTTCAATAATTATGGAGGGAGAGGAGGAGTACAAAGTTGAGGAAATTCTGGACTCTAGGAGGAGGGGAAGGGGCATCCAATATTTCATACACTGGAAAGGGTACCCTGAGGAAGAGCGCATGTGGGAGAATGCCAGAGATGTTCATGCACCAGCACTGGTTCATTGTTTTCATCAGCTTTTCCCTCACAAACCCAAGCCTCGCACTCTACCAGAGATTCCTCTTGCGCCTGAGCAGGCTGAAGAAGCCCAAGCTGAGGAGTTTGTGAGTGTGTATTCCCCCCCCCTGCCTGAAGCCTTCACTCCAGTTACAGAGGAGGTGGGGGAACCACAGCCCTCCACCTCGGGCTTACAGTTCCCAGGGGGGAGGGGGGCTGACCTTTCTAACTCTCTAGATGTTTTCCAGCAGCAGCCACCTGGCCCGGAGGCGTTATCTGACTTGGAGGGCAGCACTGCTTCGTCCTTGGAGGAGTTTTCCTTTGAAGACTTTCCATCGTTGCCCAGTTCCCATGGGACTTTAGAAGCAGATGGCGAATCTTATCAAGACTCTGGAGGGGAGGGGGCTGAAATGGAATGTGAATCTGGAGGGGAGGGTGATGTCATGAGTAAGGATGGTGAGCAGGGGGCTCCCTTCCAGACTGTTAAGCGCATGCGTAGCACTGAGGAACTGTTCAGCCATTCAAAGAGACACAGATCGGGACCGCCTTAACCCTTGGGGGTTATATGTCTGGGTTTTTCCCACGCTTCTTCAGTTTGTTAGGATTCTTGTTAAGTACTAGTAATAAATATTAGAGAACAGTTCCTTGTCTCAGAGTGTTTCCTGGGAGTCAGGACATCATCACTCTCCATGAGTAGCACATTTGGATCAGTCATCGCCAGCACTCTCCCTCACAGGATCGAAAGAGCCTGTCTTTTCCTGGATAGGGGCCAGTGGGATTTGAAGTTTTGGATTCTCAGCTTTATGTAACATTTGCCTACCCCAAACACTCAGACTCACAAGAGGTTACTTAAATGAAATCTGATTTATTAGGGAAATTATGGCAGATACAGAGAAAGCTGAGAATGACTAAAAGCGCACCAAATACAAACCAAAAACCCTCGGCTTCAAACGTAATCCCTCCCCTCTACCGGCCATAGCAACCACCCCCCTCCCAGGTGCTGGTAACCGTTTTCCACACATCCTGGGAAAGCAACCTTGAACACATGAGGTAACCCAAACACATTCCAACCCAGCAGCCAACAGATAACAACTCCCCGAAGAGGAATCTTCCTCCCTCCCGAGATCAAACACGTATCAGGCAAATGACATGCGAAACGTTACGATGCACCAAGCACATTGAAACGGTGAACATGACACTTAACCAGTGAAAGTCGAAGATATGAAAGAATTCTAAAGTGTGTTTACACAAGCAAAAGTGAGATATGCAGACAGTTCCCCAGGGAAAGTAGAAGTAGAAAACTGAAAGTTCAAAACAGCTTTTTTCAAAGTGTAGGAAAATGCTAATATCTTCATATTTAGTACAAAAATAATAACAGGGAGACAATTATTTACTCTCAATCCTCCTTAATATTTGGATGGAAAACAAAGTCCAAAACTTAAAAAATATTTTTTTAAAAAAAAAGTTGATCCCCAAATAATGATAAGCGCCAAAAGAACCCGCTTCTCCTTGCTGTAGAAAGCCTCTCATAGGGTACATGTACTTAAAAAAAATATAAATTGTGTGATTTAGAAATGGGGTGGCTGGTCTTAGTGTCCCTTTAAGGGGACACTAATGTAATGGTTGCCTACTCCAAAATACTCAGTCTCGCAAGCCAGAGCTTAAAGATAACTGATTTATTATAAGAATAGTGTGCAAATACAGAGAAAGCTGAGAATGAGCAAAAGCACACCAAATACAAACTAAAAACCCTTGCTTCCCAAACCAACCCCGCCCCTATCCCCCCTTAGCAACCACCCCCTCCCAGGTGCTAGCAACCATTACATCGGCCTTAGAAAGTAACCTTGAACAGAGTTACAAATCCAAACATACATTCCTAAGCAGCAAGATAAGAAACAAAGCGAAACAGAAAAATACCAGCAAGCCTGCAATACACAGATCAGACAGGTGACATGTGAAATGTTACGATGTTAACAGAATGTTGAAACGGTGAACATGACATATCACCCCCCTGAAAAAAACGGAAAAGGGAAATGCTAAGGGGCCGGCTTGGCCGGATAGGCAGCATGAAATCTAGCAACCAGGTCAGGAGATCGGACATCATGAGCAGCGACCCATTCAGGATGGGAGAAATGCTTCCAACGAATGAGATATTGTAAGGTAGAGTGCTTGTGGTGGGAATCAAGGACCTCTTTGACTTCAAAGTGTTGTTGGTTATCAATCATAATGGGTGGGGGTGGTGCTGGTTGGGGATGCCATCGGTCAGATCGGAGATACGGCTTGAGTAAGCTGCAATAAAAAACAGGATGCAAACGTTTAAGATTATGTGGCAGATCCAGTTTGAAAGTCACAGGATTTATTTGTGCAACAATAGGAAAAGGACCGACAAATTTGGGACCAAGTTTCTTGGATGGTTGTGGTGATTTGAGGAACTTTGTGGAGAGATAGACCTTATCCCCTACCGTAAATGTAGGCTGTGGGGAGCGCTTTGCATCCACATGTTTTTTATAAGAGGCTTGGGCATGGTGGAGGGCTTGTTGAATTTTCTGCCAGGAGTCCGTTAGATTTTGGGCCCAATCGGTCAGAGAGGAAGGCAGAGATTGTGGGTGTGGGAGTTCCAGTATCGGGACAAAATCACGGCCAAACACCGTCTTAAAAGGAACTTGGCCAGTGCTTTGATGTACCGCATTGTTATAAGAAACCTCAGCAAAGGGAAGAAGATCCACCCAGTTGTCTTGTTGATAATTAACAAAAGCACGTAAATATTGTTCCAATGTGGAATTAACAGCCTCATTAGATCCATCTGTCTCAGGATGCCACGCTGTAGAGAGGGCTTGTTCGGTACCAACCAATTTCATAAATGCCCGCCAAAATTGTGACGTAAATTGTGAGCCCCTGTCACTCACCAAATGGGAGGGGCTCCCATGGAGACGGTACACATGTACTAGAAATAGGCAGGCTAACTGTTGTGCGGTGGGAATGGAAGCACAGGGGATGAAATGCGCTTGTTTAGAGAAAAAGTATTTCACCACCCAAATCACCGTTTTACGTTGACTGGGTGGTAGGTCAACTATAAAGTCCATGGAGATTTCTTGCCAAGGATAGGAAGGGTTAGCTACAGGTTGCAGAAAACCTTGGGGTTTTCCTGCCTTGCGCTTGGTCGCCACACAAACAGGACAAGCAGCCACATAAGCTTTTATATCCCTCATGAGAGTCAGCCACCAAAACTGTCATCTGATGAGATGGAGAGTCTTGAGGTACCCAAAATGACCAGCCTGTTTATCATCATGAGAGCGTAGCAGGATCATCTTTCGTAAAGCCTCAAGTACGTAAAGACGATCGTTCTTCCAGGCAAAATCCCCGTCAAATGTAACATTGTTTAAGTTTGCCTGCAACCAAGTATCAGATTTCAGGTGGAAAAGAAATTGTTGTTGCAAATCGGAGGGAATTGTCAAACGTCCCAGACTGGAGGGAGGAGGAGTGGCTGTCCGTTGAGCTTGCTGGGTCCGCGTCTGACTACGCATCACAGCTGCAAAGCCTAATTGCTTTTCAGTCCACACAGTACCCTGAACAATTGGCCCAGGGCCAGAATCTTGGGGTCTGCGGGATAAGGCGTCGGCCAAAACGTTTTTCTTTCCTGGAATGAATTTGAGGGAAAAATCAAAGCGGCTAAAGAATTCAGCCCATCTAATTTGTTTAGGGCTGAGTTTTCGACTGGTGCTTAGTGCCTCCAGGTTTTTATGGTCAGTCCAAACTTCAAAAGTTTGA
Organism: Candoia aspera; assembly: GCF_035149785.1. Classification (NCBI taxonomy): domain Eukaryota; kingdom Metazoa; phylum Chordata; class Lepidosauria; order Squamata; family Candoiidae; genus Candoia; species Candoia aspera. Next base: position 130,365,296 of record NC_086155.1, on the reverse strand, counting down.
GAAGCCCCCTCTAATAAGTGGCGCCAGGTTTCCAATGCTGCTTTTACAGCGAACACCTCCTTTTCCCAGATGTGCCACCTCCTCTCAGTTTCCGTGAACTTACGAGACAGGTATGTGCAGGGTTTCAAGTGGCCGGACTGATCTGCTTGGAGCAGAAGGGCTCCGATGGAGAAATCGGAGGCATCAACCTGCACCACAAACGGCTTAGTCGGATCGGGATGCCTCAGGATAGGTTCTGTTGTAAACAGTTGTTTGAGCGCGTCAAACGCCTGTTGGCAGGCTGGGGTCCACTTAAGTAGCGCCCCTGGATTTCTTGAATGCCGCATATCCCCCTGAGCTTTAGTTTTGAGTAAGTCAATGAGGGGGAGGGCAATTTCTGCGAAATTTTGGGCAAATGCCCGATAGAAATTGGCGAAGTCAAGGAAACTTTGTAATTGGTGCCACGTGCGTGGGGGTTCCCATGCGACTATGGCTTCAACTTTTGAGGGGTCCATTTCAATGCCCTCTTCTGAAATCCTGTAGCCCAGATAATCAATTTCCGACTGATGAAAAGCACATTTTGACAATTTAGCATACAACTCAGCCTTTCTCAGTTTAGCGAGCACTTGACGCAGCAAGTGAACATGTTCTGCCATTGTTTCAGTATAAATCAATACATCATCCAAATATACCAACACCCCTTTGAACAGGTGGTCATGCAAGACCTCATTAATTAGTTGCATAAAAACACCAGGCGCTCCCGACAAACCAAAGGGTAACACTTTATATTGGAAAGCCCCCAGAGGGCAGTTAAACGCTGTTTTCCACTCATCCCCTTCCTGTATACGAATAGGAAAATAGGCTTCCCTCAAGTCCAATTTTGAGAAGATTTTCCCTCTGGCCAGATGTGATAACATATCATTGATTAAGGGCAAAGGATATTTATTTAAAATTGACACTGCATTGAGCCCACAGAAATCTGTACATAGCCTCAAAGAACCGTCCTTTTTTGGTCTAAAGAGGACAGGTGCCCCCACCGGGGAGTTGGCTGGCTCAATAAAATCCCTGGCTAGGTTTTTGTCAATGAACTCCCTCAGGGTAGCCAACTCCTTTGGGGACATAGCATAGATCTTTGGGTTAGGCAATTTCACATTGGGTAGAAATTCAATAGCGCAGTCTGTCTTTCGGTGAGGTGGCAAGCGATCCGCCTCCTTTTCTCCAAACACATCTGCAAAGTCTTGATATTGCGCGGGCAGCCCTTCTAGTGGTTCCAGAGTTTGTACAGTCGTTGTGGCTGCCCGTCCACCCTCCTGGTCTCCCAGTAAATCCTTTTCTGGCACTTTATAAAATCCATCAGTGAATGTCACAGTCCTATGCATCCAGTTGATAAAAGGATTTTGCTCGACAAACCAGGGCATCCCTAAAATGACCAATGGGCCCCCCACCGGTGCTATGACAAAGGGTAATTTCTCCCAATGAGTACCCATTTGCAGTGCCACCAGTCCTGTAGAGTGAGTGACCAGTTTACCCCCAGCCATAGTCCCGTCCAATTGCGTAAAAATCATTGGCCGCTTCAAAGGGAACCTAGGGAGTTCTAAGGTGGCTACTAGATCAGGGTGCATCAAGGAATGCGAGCAGCCTGAGTCAAGCATGGCCCACACCTCCACCGTTCGGGTACTGGATCCCAATTTCACTTTGACCGTCAGGGTAGGAAAATTCCCACTCACCGAATCATGGTCGCGCCCATCTTCCTCCACCTGCCCCATGGTGCCCTTCAGAGCAGGTGGTTGCCTTTTCCCACCGTCTGTACAAAATCCAGTTCCTCCTCGTCTCCCCCAAAAGGGTTGTCGTTAGGATCATCCTCCGCGCGGGCAGCCCTCATCTTCCTCGGTACCAAAGGAGACTTTCCGGAGGATTTCCCTGGCCGCTCCTTGGATCTCTTTTTTGGGCACGAAGCTGCTCGATGTCCCTCTTTCCCACATCTCAGGCACTGGCCCTTGGCGAAACGCTGTTCTCGTTCTTCCTCCCAACTTTTCAGTTTCGGGCGAGTTGAGAATCCCGGGGCACGGGCACTTTTACCCAACTTCCCTTGCTTCAATTCCTTGTTATGTGCGAAAGTCTCTAGGGTGTTTTCAGCACTGCCGGCCAGCTCAATCCACCCATACAACGTTTTCAGATCATCACATCCCAAAGTCCATCGGAGGACCTCCGTCTCCAGTCCCTGTTTGAACATTTCCACTAGAGTTGACTGGGACCAGTCCTCCACCTTTCCAGCCAGGGCTTTGAACTCTAAGGCATAATCCGCGACTGAGAGAGACCCCTGGGAAAGTTTCTTCAGTGCCCGTTTCGCTCGTTCCTGTGCCAAGGGATCTTCAAAGTGCTGCTTTAATGCCCACAGGAACTCCTCACAGTCTTCTAACTCTGTGGCTTCGGCTTGGCATAATTGGACATACCAATCCACTGCCCTCCCCTTTAGCTTATTGGCAAGGGCATTAATTTTGCCATGTTCTGAGCGAAAACTTCGCCCCCAGTCCTCCATATAATTCCGAGCATTAGTAATAAAGAAGGAAAATTTTGTGGGATCGCCATCAAACTTTACCATAAAAGGTGGAGGGGTTCTTGTCAATTCGTGCACCTCAAGGGCCTCCGCGAATACCAACGAATGCCTGCCCACCATCTGTGACCCTTCCCTGGTCACTCCTGACGCATTTCCCTTTGATTGCCAGAGAACCCGAGTCCTACTTCTTCCCCTAGGCGATGGGGATCTCACCACCGGGTTGGGCCATCGGGTTGGAATTTCCTCCGGACCCTCTCGCAGGGACCCCGACCCCCTGGGGTTTTCTTTTAACATGGCCACTAGAGATTCGATTTTCTCCTCTAGTGCTTTTATGCGGGCGGGGGTAACAGGTTCTTCCAAGGGTCCTGTGGTCACCAAGACCGTAGGTGACAACGGGATCTCTGGTTCCCAGGACGCTTGGGGCGATTCGACCTCGGAGTCTTCTTCCTCCCCGGTCCGATAGCCATCCCCTGTAGCGTCCCTCACTTCAGACGGTAAACCTTGGTCTTCCATCTGGATACCCCGCTTATCCCGGCGGGCTGCCCTCTGAGCTCGGGAGCTCGGGGTCGGAATAGCCTTTGTGGTATCAGGTTCTTCCTTGCTCCCTTCGCTCTCTCACAGCCCAGGTTCTGTCATCGCTAGCGCTCCCTTTCACCAAAGACTTGGATGGGGCTAGCAGAAAATATACTTATGGATTCTCAGCTTTATGTAATGGTTGCCTACTCCAAAATACTCAGTCTCGCAAGCCAGAGCTTAAAGATAATTGATTTATTATAAGAATAGTGTGCAAATACAGAGAAAGCTGAGAATGAGCAAAAGTGCGCCAAATACAAACTAAAAACCCTTGCTTCCCAAACCAATCATGCCCCTATCCCCCCTTAGCAACCACCCCCTCCCAGGTGCTAGCAACCGTTACATCAGCCTGAGAAAGTAACCTTGAACAGAGTTACAAACCCAAACATACATTCCTAAGCAGCAAGATAAGAAACAAAGCGAAACGGAAAAATACCAGCAAGCCTGCAATACACGGATCAGACAGGTGACATGTGAAATGTTACGATGTTAACAGAACATTGAAACGGTGAACATGACAACTAAGAAGACATCACTGGGAAATGGTGATGTCCCAGCTTCCCGGCTAGCTCATTCCACTTGAGCGTGAATGCTGTTTGTGATCTTCTGGCTTCAAGCAGCCATCCAGAGAAAGATAGGGTGATTCCAAGTGTGTTCCTTTTTCTGGAAAAACATTCCTGGGCTTCAGGAAAAACTGCCACATTTTCAGTTCTGCCTGCTGAGCCCATGGGCACAGCTGTTCAGTCCACCATTTCCCCACTGGAAGTCAAGGGTATATTTCTTAAACTGCATGGTGATGGTTGTGGAATGGAAAGAATAAAGTCAAGGCACTTGCTCCACTGAATATGTACTACTGAGGTTCTTTGATGAACAGTTTTGAGCTGCTGTGTTGTCCTATCCTCATCTATGCTTCAAAGGAGCTACATTATTTTATTCACACTTATTTACTTGATTGGCACCTAAAAAAGCCATAGTTCCTGGTCAGATCATAACCTTGGTAGAAAGAAGTCCCATGTTTAAGCCATGGCTTTTTTTTTTTTTAGTATTGCAGGTAGCAGCTTTATTGTGAAATATCAGTCTTAAAACCATGGCAAGCTTTTGACCATCAGAAGCAGCAAGACGGCCCTTGCAGACTATGGCTATCTGATCTGGGCTCCAAAAAAAAAAAAAAAAAAATACTGTTAACCACAGATGGCAGCAAAGAGATACAGAAACTGTAACTCTTTACAGCAATTTTATAGTAGTCTAGATTTTTGGACTTCAGGTCTAATAGCCCTTTCACAGTTTTATTTAATTTGGATTTCAACTGTCATTACCTCCAGTGGCTAGGAAGGTATAGTTGAAAACCACTGGAAGGTACTCTTTTACATACCCTAGAACAACTAACTGGAATTATTCACTAAGCAATTACGTTCAGTTGTGCCAGGGAGAGAAAGATAATTTACTCCACGCAGTTTATTATGTCTCTTTTGAAATCACTCTCTTATACATATGTAATATAATAGTATTTGGACGAGAGATAACACTAGAAAAACTTCCAGCATAATGTAGGGACTGCTTTGAGATGCAAGAACTATTGTGCTAAATCTGCTACCTCTAATTAGTATGAACCAAGGCCAGATAGGTCAAAATGTAGTGCACAAATGCCCAATTGCTAGCAACATGGAGAGATTCCTAAGAACCAACTGTAGGAAATGCATGGCAGATAGCACAGGGTTGACTAATTTTTCCCAGTCTGCTATATTGTGGAGGTGGCTGCTGATATGGCGAGAACACTGATTAACTGGTATGGCCTTTTAAAAGCACTTTATTAAAAATCAAAGGGAAAAAAAAAAATCAGCCTCTGACCTGCTGTGCTAGATTTCTGTTTTTATTATGGTTGGCTGCACAGTCAGCCAAATGTTTAGACTGGATTTGGTATTTTTGTCCACTGTCCTTCGCAAGGACCTGGGATAGGCAGATGTTGTTTAATAAAATTAAAGGTATTGTTACAGGATGTAAGCTGTTCCAAGTAAAGCTGCCTTTTGCAGTTGACTGATGGTGATTTTGTCAATGCCGATGTTGTTCAAGTGGGTGCTCCAGATGTTTTGGAATTGCACCCAAGGCATCTATTACTAGTGGTTCTACCTTTGCTTTTTTTTTTTTTTTTTTTGCCACAGTCATTCTACTTCTATTTGCAGGTCTTTATATTTTGTAATTTATTCCAGTTCTTTTCCTTTTATTCTGCTGTCTCCAGCTATTGCAGTGTCCACTCTCAAGACGTTTTTGTCTTTCTTATCAACAATTGTTAAGTCTGGTGCTGTGTGGCAGATGCTTGTCTGTCTGAATTCTGAAGTCCCAGAGCCCTTTAATTTCTTCATTTTCTACTACTTTGTCTATTTTATGGTCCCACCACTTCTTGCTTGCAGGCAAGTGGTATTTCTTGCAGATATTCCAATGCACCATTGTTGCTACTTTGTCATGCCGTTGTTTGTAATCAGTCTGTGCAGTCTTCTTGCAGCAGCTAACCAGGTGGTCCACTGTTTCTTCAGCTTCTTTCCATAGCTGGCATTTGTCTTCTCAGTTCTGGCTTTATATGCATTTGTTCTTAAGGCTTGTTCTTGTGCAGCCAGAATTAGTCCCTCTGTCTCTTCTTCAATTTTCCTGTTCTTAGCCATTGCCAGGTCTGGTTCTTATCTGCTTTGGCTGCTAGATTTTTTATGTAACTGGCCATGTAATACTTTGCCTTCTCATGTCTCTTTTCTATTCTTCATTTGGTCTTTCTTATAGGCCAGTTTGGTCTCTTTGGTATTCAGTAAGCCTTCATGGTGTACCAGCTTCAGTGCATCTTCTTCACTGTCCTTCAGATATTCTTCCAGTGCCCTGTTTTCTTCAACTGTACTTGCAACGTTCCATGCCCACCTATGCTGCTTGGTAAATAGAGTCTGTCAACTTCGCTGCATGGATGAAGGGCATGATTCATTGTCATTATTTTTCTGGTCTTCCTACCCAGGGCTTCTGGTTCAGCTTCAGTCCACTATTACAGCTATGTATCTAATAACTGGAATTGCCCAGGTGTTCATCACTTTGATGGTATTTCCTCCACTGAGTTTGGACTTTAAGATCTTCTTCACTCTTCTGATGTATTCACTACTAAACTTCTTCCTGACTTCAGTGTGCTTGATGTTGTCAGCCTGAAGAATGCCCATCTATTTGCAGTGATCTTCTTCATCCAGACTCTTGATGCTATTTTATTATAATTATAACTGTAATTATAATTATAATTATTTACAATATTTTTACTTATGTGTCTGGCAGGTAGAGGAACATTCACAATGTAACTCACTTTTACTTGGGCTTTGACCATAAAAGTGAGCATGGGTGGAAATCTGTTTAGTCTATCATAAAGACCTCACTATTTTACAATAAAGTACTGGAAGGTATGTAGGCTGGATGCAACAGTCTGCAGAGAGATGTGATGGTACTGTCAAGGAAGATTGAAAGTCATTTATTCAGGCTTGGTTTACACATGTTGAGCCTGAAAACTGTTGCAGCTGCTTTAATAGGCCCAAGTCAACTACTTAAAGTAGCTATAACTTTTTTCAGGCTTGTGAATAAATGTGAAAAAGTTGGGATGCTTTGATGAATTGCCAGAAGAAACTATACATGCAAGAGGTCTGAAGTACTTCATTTCTGAAGTGTGCTAAGCCCTAAAAATCATAGGGTAAACCATCTTTTCTATGAGTATGATTCATTGCATAACAGGATAGAGTACATTACAAATTCTTCCAGAAAGAAATTGCTGCCAGAGTTGAAGGCAGAAAATGATGAAAGTGTTATGTTGTCAGGACACAAATTCTTCCCATTTGTATGTGCATTGTGAATTGCATATATATAACAAAACACTGAGTTTGTATTCCAATGACACAATGCTCCTTTTGGCATGTTGATGAAAACCTTAGATCCTGTTCAATATTTCTGATTGCTTTTCAAGTAACTCAAAACCTTGATGGTCATGCTTCCTTTAACCAAATATGAAAGCCATAATGACATTACTTGATGTCTTCTTGAAGTAAAAGTGAACTTCTTACAGAAATATAATAAGGGTCTGCCTTCCATTACATCATAATTACAAGAAAATGGCCTTTGGTGAAAGATTAAAGTCAGAATGAATCTATTCTTTTTTCACTGAGCTGAATTGGTATTGGTCCCAAACAATAGATAACAGAGGAAACAGATGTGAATTAGGATGGACCATCCATACTAGGCACACATGCTGGTAGTGTAATAGATATTGATGAGGTCACCCTGTGGGATGTTTTACTATTCTCCTAGATTCCTCACAGTTGGAGGTATCATACCTGGTACTCTGCAGGCAATTCTATGTCATTTATTTATTTCTATTTGAAAGGATAAGGCCTAGACAATCTCCAAGAGTCAAGATGGACATACAGTGGATATAAAAAGTCTACACACCCCTGTTAAAATGCCAGGTTTTTGAGATGTAAAAAAATCAGACCAAGATAAATCACTTCAGAATTTTTTCCACTTTTAATATAACATACAAGCTATACAATTCAATTGAAAAAGAAACTTAAATATTTTAGGGGGAAAAAAAAATAGAAGAACATGGTTGCATAAGTGTGCACACGGTTAAACTAATACTTTGTTAAAGTACCTTTTGATTTTATGACCGCATTCAGTCTTTTAGGGTAGGAATCTATCATCATGGCACATCTTGCCTAGGGAATCTTTGCCCACTCTTTCTTGCAGAAGCGCTCCAAATCTGTCAGATTGTGAGGGCATCTCCTGTGCATAGCCGTCTTCAGGGTACCACACAGATTTTCAATTGGATTCAGGTCCAGGCTCTGGCTGGGCCATTCCAAAACTTTGATCTTCTTCCGGTGAAGCCATTCTTTTGTTGATTTGGAGGTATGCTTTGAGTTGTCATGTTGAAAGGTGAAATTCCTCTTTATCTTCAGCACTTTAGCAGAGGTCTGAAGGTTTTGTGCCAAAATTGAATGATCTTTGGAACTGTTCATAATTCCCTCCACCTTGACTAAATCCCCAGTTCCAGCTGAAGAAAAACACTCCCAAAGCATAATGCTGCCACCACCATGCTTCACTGTGGGTACAGTGTACTTTTGGTGATGCACAGTATTGTTTTTGAGCCAAACATACTTTTTGGAATTATGGCCAAAAAGTTCAACCTTGGTTTCATTAGACTGTAACACATTTTCCCACATGCTTTTGTCAGACTTGATGTAGGTTTTTGCAAAATGTAGCTGGGCTTGGATGTTTTTATTTGAATGTTTTGGCCATAATTCCAAAAAAGTATGCCTCTTAAATGTTATCTGTAACTATTCAAAAGTATTTTAATTTTATTCCTGCCTTCTAGAGTATTAGAAAATCTCACTCAATTTTGTTTCATTTGTAGATGTAATAAGCTCTTCCACCACCTCCTTGTACAAGTCATTAATAAAACTACAGCTGTGAAATTTAAATGACAGACAACCTTACTAAGCAGCTGAAGACTCAGTGAATGAAAACTCAATCTCAGTTTCAACCAAATATGGTCAAATGCAACTCTGGACATTCAATATTCTCCAAAAGATCCATGGATCTGGATAAAACACTGTGAGAATGCTAATATGAGTGTGTAATTCTCACTAGCATGATAACAATTATTTTAAATTTCTTCAGAATTATTTTTAAAAGAAAATCCCACAACATTGTTCTTTCTTGTGTAAGTTCTCCCAAGGCAAAATTTCACCAGTATAAATTCTCAGAAGTGGAAATGTAGTGTGTGCCAAGACAAGAAATTCCACTACTTTGGCATAATCTGCTCATTTTTTTTTCCTCCAAAAGTGAAAGCTAGCATGAGCCAAGCTTGATGTAACTTCTCACACTTTCCTAAAGGAGAAGGTACAAGGCAACTGAAACTGGCTTATGCCTGGAAAAATGCTGAGCAGTCAAAAGCCAGGTCTCAGAAAAGACCTGTTCTAAGGTGGCTTTGTATGAAGCTTTTAGAAACAATGTAATGCAGCCATGTCAATACCAATCAGCCATTATTTCTTCTGACTGCTGATACAGATCCCCTGGTTTCCTGCAAGGTGGGGGAAGGCAGTGGCAAATCACTTCTATACTGTTGTGAAGAGAAATCAAGCTCAACCTGAGGTAGTCTTCACCCTACCTTTATCCCTCCTTATGCACAACTTTCAGAACCATCTACCTTTTTTGAATGCATCTTTGGGAGAAAAAATGTGTATGTTTGACAGGAGAAATATGGAAGCCAGCAGACACCAGAGTCACTGGTTTCTTTTACATCACAGTTCCTAGTTTTGTGATGGCAGCTTAACAACAACAAGCTTAATTGCAAGGTAAGAATTTTGTAACATGATCTATATGAGCTTGCCTTAAAGTTTGCTAGAAATCTCCAATAAAGCACTCAGCTGCCAAGCTTCCCAGCAGCTTAGGAACTGCCATTATAACAGAGACAAGATTTTTCTGGATGGGAATAATAACATCATTGGCAGTGTATGTATAGGATATCATCATCTCTGTTCTACTAAAACTAAAGGGAAGATGCTAGAAGCTACTGTTGGCGAACAACATCCATTGAACGATTATCCATACTTTGTCAGATTAAAATTTAACTTAATTTATTCAATTTAAGCACTGCCTAACTCCAAACTGACTATGGGGGTATGTACAGTACAGTAAAACCAAACAGAATAAAAATACAATAATTATAAAATAAATAATAAATAAAAACAAGGATTAAAAAGTGTTAGCCTAATCACATTTTAGTATGATAATCATAACCTCACAACTTATCAGTTTCCAAAGTAGATCTATGATTATGCTGTGTAAAGCCTTATTATGTTTCCTAAATAGTGGATTTATTTCTTTATTTTGATTTAAACAATGTATATAGCCACCATCTTGTTCTCATGACTCTTTGTTGTTTATTCGTTCAGTCGCTTCCAACTCTTCATGTCTTCATGGACCAGCCCACGCCAGAGCTTCCTGTCAGTCGTCAACACCCCCAGCTCCCCCAGGGATGAGTCTGTCACCTCTAGAATATCATCCATCCATCTTGTCCTTGGTCAGCCCCTCTTCCTTTTGCCTTCCACTCTCCCTAGCATCAGCATCTTCTCCAGGGTGTCCTGTCTTCTCATTATGTGGCCAAAGTATTTCAGTTTTGCCTTTAATATCATTCCCTCAAGTGAGCAGTCTTCTCATGACTCTACACTGTTAAAAAGTTATTAAAGAAACAACAACCCAGAAACCAAAAACTAAAATTAAAAAGTAGTGGAACAAGAACAGAGCCATCCACAGAATATGCAACATACAGTGCATCACAGCATACTGAAGTAAGGACTGAATGTTTGTAGTTTAGCTCCTTTGCTACATGATGAATAATCATCATAGGGAAACAGAGGGAGAACCATAAAACTCTCATGATGGGTGACATCAATCAGAGTTTTCTGCAATGTATTTTGTAGCCTTTGTTCAGAATATCTTTCCATGCCTAAGGCATGCTGATCACATGCTGGGTTTTTGCGATCTCCTGCGTGCTGAGTTTATATTCCCTGTATTTAAGTTAATTAATGTCATCACTTAGTAACAATTGCCCTTTGGATACTACCATTGTAGACCTGTTACTATTTTATATTCATATATATAATACTTATATATGAAGTATTATATTCATATCCTGGTTCTTTAGAAAATGCAGTGGAATATACAATATAAAAAGAAATGACTGGTTTTAGAAGTTCGGTAATTCTGAAGTTTCAGAAGTATACGTTTCTAACTTTTAGACAGTTAGTAAGTCTTTTTGAAAACAGTGGCTCTTACTTATGAGTAGAGATATTTAAAGAACTAATTATTTGCATATTTTGATATGTATTGGCCTGATCTATTCCAAATAAATGAATCACAATGCAGTTATCCTTCAGATTGAGAACTTCTTTGAATTTTTTTTGAAGAAACAGCAGAACTCAATGTCATGGTGCTGGAGCTTGAGCACCTCAATGATGCCATGAGCTAAACCATGTCTTTTTCCTCCACAAAGAATGAAGACATGTCCCACCTCAAGGCATGGATTAGAGATAAATCAGTTAACAGGCTTTGTAATTAACTGAGTTTTTCATCAGAAAAATTCACAGAAACATCAGAAACTATTTCTGTGTGCACACGGATCTCTGTATATCTGTGTTTATTGCAACATGTATTATTATATAGAGAGAAACATTTTGTGTCTGAAAAGGAAGCAGAATCAGAGGAAGGAATATTTCCAGTAAGGAGAAGAGGACATCATATGAGAGGTTAGAGGCCAAAACTTAATTGTGTATATCCAATGGGGGAGGCAACTTTTGACCTCTTAAGAGCTACCAGGATTAAAGTGATGATGTGGTGATGTCTATAGAATCAATGGATCTGAAAATATTGATATTTTTGTATGCTTTCTGGAGAATTTGAAGAAGCTACAATATGTAAGCTTCAGCAAAGGATCGTTACCTTGGCATGGTGCTGGAGATTGAGCACTTCAATGATGCCATGAGCTAAACCGTGAAGGGCCACCCAAGACGGGAAGGTCATGACAGAGAGGTCAAACTAAATGTGATCCCTGGGGAAGGTAATGGAAACCCACCCCAGTATTCTTGCCGTGAAAACTAAATGGATCAGTACAACCAGAGATATGTCAGTATACCATCGGAAGATGAGACCCCCAGGTCGGACGATGGTCAAAATGCTACTGGGGAGGAACAGAGGATGAGTTCAACTAGCCCCAGACGTGATGATGCAGCTAGCTCAAAGCCGAAAGGACGGCTAGCAGCTGACGGTGCTGGGGGTGAACGGCAAATCCGATGTTCTAAGGATCAACACACCATTGGAACCTGGAATGTAAGATCTATGAGTCAGGGCAAATTGGATGTGGTTATTGGTGAGATGTCAAGATTAAAGACAGACATTCTGGGCATCAGTGAACTGAAATGAACTGGAATGGGCCACTTCACATCAAATGACCACCAGATCTATTACTGTGGACAAGAGGACCACAGAAGAAATGGAGTAGCCTTCATAATTAATAGTAAAGTGGCTAAAGCAGTGCTTGGATAAAATCCAAAAAATGATAGAATGATGTCAATTCGAATTCAGGGCAAGCCATCTAACAGCACAGTGATCCAAATATACGCCCCAACCACAGATGCTGAAGAAGCTGAAGTAGAGCAGTTCTATGAGGATCTGCAGCACCTACTGGACAACACACCTAAAAGAGATGTCGTTTTCATCACAGGAGACTGGAATGCTAAGGTGGGCAGTCAAATGACACCTGGAATTACAGGAAAGCATGTCCTGGGAGAACAAAAGGAAGCAGGACATAGGCTGATAGAATTTTGCCAAGACAACGCACTCTGCATAACAAACACTCTCTTTCAACAACCTAAGAGACAGCTTTATACATGGACTTCACCAGATGGACAACACCAAAATCAGATTGACTACATCCTTTGCAACCAAAGGTGGTGGACATCTATACAGTCAGTAAAAACAAGACCTGGAGCTGAATGTAGTTCAGATCATGAATTTCTTATTGCACAATTTAGGATCAGACTAAAGAGATTAGTGAGGACCCACAGATCAGCTAGATATGAGCTCACTAATATTCCTAAGGAATATGCAGTGGAGGTGAAGAACAGATTTAAGGGACTGGACTTAGTAGATAGGGTCCCGGAAGAACTACAGACAGAAGTTCACAACATTGTTCAGGAGGCGGCAACAAAATACATCCCAAAGAAAGAGAAAACCAGGAAGGCAAAAAGGGATGTCTGCTGAGACACTAGAAGTAGCCCAAGAAAGAAGGAAAGCAAAAGGCAACAGTGATAGGGGGAGATATGCCCAATTAAATGCAAAATTCCAGAGGTTAGCCAGGAGAGATAAGGAATTATTTTTAAACAAGCAATGCATGGAAGTGGAAGAAGACAATAGAACAGGAAGGACAAGAGACCTCTTCCAGAAAATTAGAAACATCGGAGGTAAATTCCAGGCCAAAATGGGTATGATCAAAAACAAAGATGGCAAGGACCTAACAGAAGAAGAAGAGATCAAGAAATGGTGGCAAGAATATACAGAAGACTTGTATAGGAAGGATAACAATATTGGGGATAGTTTTGATGGTGTGGTCAGTGAGCTAGAGCCAGACAACCTGAAGAGTGAGCTTGAATGGGCCTTAAGAAGCATTGCTAATAACAAGGCAGCAGGAGACGATGGCATCCCAGCTGAACTGTTCAAAATCTTGCAAGATGATGCTGTCAAGGTAATGCATGCGATATGCCAGCATATTTGGAAAACACAAGAATGGCCATCAGACTGGAAAAAATCAACTTATATCCCCATACCAAAAAAGGGAAACACTAAAGAATGTTCAAACTATTGAACAGTGGCACTCATTTCACATGCCAGTAAGGTAATGCTCAAGATCCTGCAAGGTAGACTTCAGCAATTCATGGAGCGACAATTGCCAGATTTACAAGCTGGGTTTAGAAAAGGCAGAGGAACTAGGGACCAAATTGCCAATATCCGCTGGATAATGGAAAAAGCCAAGGAGTTTCAGAAAAACATCTATTTCTGTTTTATTGACTATTCTAAAGCCTTTGACTGTGTGGACCATAACAAATTGTGGCAAGTTCTTAGTGGTATGGGGATACCAAGTCATCTTGTCTGCCTCCTGAAGAATATGTATAATGACCAAGTAGCAACAGTAAGAACAGATCGCGGAACAAGAGACAGGTTTAAGATTGGGAAAGGAGTACGGCAGGGCTGTATACTCTCACCCTACCTATTTAACTTGTATGCAGCACACATCATGCAACATGCTGGGCTTGAGGAATCCAAGGCTGGAGTTAAAATCGCTGGAAGAAACATTAACAATCTCAGATATTCAGATGGTACCACTTTGATGGCTGAAAGCGAAGAGGAACTGAGGAGCCTTATGATGAAGGTGAAAGAAGAAAGTACAAAAGCTGGCTTGCAGCTAAACCTCAAAAAACCAAGATTATGGCAACCAGCTTGATTGATAACTGGCAAATAGAGGGAGAAAATGTAGAAGCAGTGAAAGACTTTGTATTTCTAGGTGCAAAGATTACTGCAGATGCTGACTGCAGTCAGGAAATCAGAAGACGCTTAATCCTTGGGAGAAGAGCAATGGCATATCTCGATAAAATAGTTAAGAGCAGAGACATCACACTGACAACAAAGGTCCGCATAGTTAAAGCAATGGTGTTCCCTGTAGTAACATATGGCTGCTTGAGCTGGACCATAAGGAAGGCTGAGAGAAGGAAGATAAATCCTTTGGAACTGTGGTGTTGGAGGAAAATTCTGAGAGTGCCTTGGACTGCAAGAAGATCAAACCAGTCCATCCTCCAGGAAATCAAGCCAGACTGCTCACTTGAGGGAATGATAGTAAAGGCAAAACTGAAGTACTTTGGCCACCTAATGAGAAGTCAGGACAGCCTGGAGAAGATGCTGATGCTAGGGAGAGTGGAAGGCAAAAAGAAGAGGGGCCGACCAAGGGCAAGGTGGATGGATGATATTCTAGAGGTGATGGACCCGTCCCTGGGGGAGCTGGGGGTGTTGTCGACTGACAGGAAGCTCTGGCGTGGGCTGGTCCATGAAGTCACGAAGAGTCAGAAGCAAGTAAACAAATAAACAACAAATCATAAATAGCACAGGATTTTGGACTGGTTCTCTCTGAAGAAAATGAACCTTTGGATGCAATGCTATAAAAAGCGGTCAGTTTATACCCAATGATAAGAAAACTGTGCCTTTATACTCCTGGCTCCAGTTCTTTGCACCATGATGATAATCCAAAATAAAATAAAATAAAATAAATAAAACAGAAGTGATTATAGGATTCTAATATATAAAATAGGCTCTGTTCTTGGTTCTTTGTGCTTGTTTGGCTTTTGTTAGAAGATCTGGACTTCTATATAATCATTTTTTTTAATACATTATTTGAAATTATCAGTTGCAGAATTCTGAATCTTAATTTCCACCACTCATCCATTTATGTTTATGTTTTCCAAATAGACATTTTATTGTTCATAATTCACTTGATATACTAATGATATATTAGTATATCAAGTGAATTATGAACAATAAAATGTCTATTTGGAAAACATAAACATAAATGGATGAGTGGTGGAAATTAAGATATCATTAGTATATCAAGTGAATATATATTCACTTTATTATTCACATACATACATACATACATACATGCAGCGTCCCCTAAGAAATAGAGCTAGGAAAATAGAAAAAGAAAGAAGATAGAGCCATCCTTGATGTGTTCTTCCAAAAAAAAAAGAGAATCTACTTGGGAGCTTCTGGGGAAGAAATGGTGGACTGAAGACAGCTCCACAGAAAGGAGCTGACAACCACAGCAGAATGAAGAGCTTGCAAGTAGACCAGCTCTTCAATACTTCCTCTCTGGACAAGGAGAGGACTTGAGATCACTCAAAAGTGCTCCAAACAGCTGCTCCTTGTGAGTATACTGCAAGACAGCCGTCTCTAGTGGGTTTAGCTCTGGGAGATGGGGGAGTAGCCATCTTGCTCAAACTCTGGTCGGCACCTTTGAAAGGACACTGGGTTCGCTTACTTCCTTTTCTAATCACTTTTGGAAATTGCTTCTTAACTGCTTTGCAGCTATTAGGAACCTTTGGATTGAGAAGTTTTACAGCATCAGGTGAGTTTCCTTCAAACCTTAGTGAAAGAACTTTTAACTACAAGTTTAAGATTTTTTTTTTTATTATTATTTTTGGAATAAACAGCAAAAGTGATTACAACTAATTTTAGAAAGTTACAAATGGAATAAGGATCCAGATAAATTTGAAATAAGAGTTTGGAATTAATTGTGAAGAATCCTTCCCATTTTCCTGGGGGGAAATGCTTTTGTTTTGAATTAAAAAAAACTTAATAAGATAAAATTGGGAACTAGAGGGAACTAAAGGTTATAATTAAAGGAGAAGAACACTCAAATCCAGCTTACAATAACAGAATGAAGCAAAATATTTTAACATTGGACATACTGAAGGATATTATTGAACAATGGACCCAGAAGTTAATTTTAAGAGTATCTGCCTCTATAGATAGACCGTGTTTAAAAGGTATTATGCAAGTGGAACAGGTTCTACCTGACAAGACTGAGACAGATTTGATAGTGGTTTTAAAAATGAGAGTAAAACAATGACATGGAAAAAGATGTCATACTGGACATACAAAAGAAACTGGTTGATATCTTAATAATTAAAAGGTATGTACAAACAACAAACTGAAAGAGTGACCTGGATAACTTTTCTATATTGGATTTACAAAAGAGTCTTGTTAAAGTTTTGAAGGATTTTGTAAGAAGGGACAATGAAAAAATGAAAAGAAAGTTACAACATTATCTGAGACTAAAGATCAAGATTGTTAGAAATAAAAGGAAGGAGTACAAAGTTGGCTTATTTGATCAAGGTTAAAATAGGTATGTTGTTATCTCAGGTAACCCGTAACAGACTTTTGCTGACATTAGGACTGAAATGACAAGGTTTTATAAATTTGTTTACAGATAAGAGATGGGACATGGGAAGAAGAGATCATTTGTTGTATTTTGAGAGAACATGATAAATTACTAAAATAGTTTATACTTGTTGTGATGAAGGGGCTAGTCAATTTATTTTTATTTATTTATTATTCAAATTTTATTACTGCCCATCTCCCCCAAAATAGGGACTCTTTATATTCTTTTTTCTTTACCGTATTCTTATTTCTATTTCTTTTCTATTTCGCTTTCAATTTCCCCTTTTTTCTTTCTTTTCTGCAGCTTCTATTTTTTTTCTTTTTTTTATTAGTTTTTACTGTTGCAATTGTAATCTTTAATAAAATTACTACTAAAAAAAATCTACTTACAATATGTTTTTTTTTTTCCCCCTGTATAATTTCCTCCAGGTAATATGTTTATGTGAGTGTATCTTAAATTTGCTTATTTGTATAAATTTTCAACTGGAATATAATATTTACTACCAGATTCCTTTTGTTGCTGCTCTCTGATGCTACAGTGAAATCAGTTTTGGCAGATTATATCATATCATTTCCACTGAAATCAATAGTAGACTTCTTTTATACTCCCAACAGGTCATTGCCAGTGCCCTGTTCAGACCATGCACCAAACCAATTCTCAATAAAACTCTTTATTAAGAACTATTTACCATCAATAAGTCCTTGGAATAAGGAGACTGGAGCAATCAAGGCTAGACAATATAGCAAGGCAGCACTAGGTATTATCTGGAAGTGAGACTGGATCGAAATGGAACATGAGGACTGGAGACAGCAGATCTTGAACTGGAATAAACCTGGAATGACACAACATGGGATGGCTGGCTCAATGGATCTGGATGCGAGGCTACGATCAGCAAACTGAGATACACGGGATCTCAGGCACAGAACTAAAAACTCAGAGCAAGGCTGGACTCGACTGGAATCACTGAACTGGACTGGCTCTCTGAAGAAAATGAGTTGTAGCGAGACTTGGAACTTAGCACTGAGCTAGACTCGGCTGGGAGTCCCGGACTGGGCTGGATTCTCTGGGCAAGAGACTTGAAGCAAAGCTTGGAACTCAGAACTTGACTTGACTCATCTGGAAACCCCGGGCTGGACTGGATTCACGGGACAGGAGACCTGGAACAAGGCTTGGAACTTGGGATTCAGTATAACTTAGCTGGAAGTTCCGGACTAGACAAGATTCACTGGGCAGGAGGCTTGGAACAGGAATGGAACTCGGAACTAGGCTGGACTCAGCTGGAAGTCCCGGACTAGGCTGGATTCGCTGGGCAGGAGGCTTGGAGCAAGGCTTGGAACTTGGAACTAGGCTGGGTTCAGCTGGAAGCACCATGTGTGCCACAGACTCAGATCCTGAGCAAGGCAAGTGACAACCCCTGAAATTCACAGGGGTTTGTGAAGAACAGTTACAGTAAACTGCTGACAGGCGGCTGTGCAAAAAACCCTCAGCTTGGTTGCGCTGCTGAGAGCAATGCCAGCTGTCGAAGCTGGAGGCAAGGAGCTGGCTGCCGGGGTCAGGTGACACTGGTTCCTCAAATGCAGTGGGCCCGAAGATCCCTTCCTCAGAATTCAAGTCTGGCTCTGCTTCTTCTTCAATCATAGATGCTGCTTCTGATGTTGGTAGGGAATCTTCTTTTGAAGCTGCAGGTCTAGAGGATTGGTTGTCTCCGGCAGCATGCTGTCTGTGCTGCTGCCTTTTATCCCATTCCTTGGCACTCTTGGAGTCTCCTGCAGCCAACTGGGTTGCCTTCTCCTCTGTGTGCTTTTCGGCATGTCTCTGGCACGCACTGATTGGCATATTCAAATCCCCCTCCGGATGTCGCCCAATCAGCATTGTGGATTCTTTCTGCTCTGCTGTGTCATGCTGGAGTTTTGTTTCCCCTAATCCAGCACAATAGGTTTCTAATTCCTCCTCTGACTCGGTAAGTGAAACTAAATCCAAGCCAGAGGCAGGCCTGGTCCTGACAGCCAGTGAAAATACAGCTTTTCTCTGACTCACACATTTCACAGTGTTCTCTCTGGGTTAATGTCTCATCAGTCCAGTTATAACCTGTTTTGTAGGAAGTTTTTCTTTCTTTCTTTCTTTCTTTCTTTCTTTCTTTCTTTCAACAAACAAATCTACTCACAATACCACCAGGCATACTTCACTATGTGGTGGTGGTAGTCTGCCTACATAACCTTGATACAGTAATTCCCATTTCCAGTTTCCTTCTTTTAGTCATGATCACAATCCCAAGAATTAGTTCATGACAGACCTTGTTCCCACTTTGCAGTGTGATGCAGTAAGTAGATAATTGAAGTAGAACTAGGGAAAGTCAGATTCATATTCTCACTTAGCCACATAAGTTAATGACTTTGCCAGATAGGTATGATACATTTTATGGAAAGCTATATATACTACCTAGATAGATATCCTTCATTTAAAAAAAAAAAAAACTATCTATCTATCTATCTATCTATCTATCTATCTATCTATCTATCTATCGTCTGTCTGTCTGTCTGTCTGTCTGTCTGTCTGTCTGTCTGTCTGTCTGTCTATCTATCTATCTATCTATCTATCTATCTATCTATCTATCTATCTATCAATCATCTCAAGCAGTAAAAGGGCATGCCTTGGTTGGCCCCAAAGAGGATCTGGTTGCACTCTACTTTCATGACATTGTTGACATGCTGGCTAGAAATTCTGGAATTTGGAATTCTAACACCTGAGAACACTTGGTTACAGAATCACATAAGGCTGTGATTGGTTTTATAACATTTGCCTGGTATGCTGAAATGGCCAAAGGATTTTCTACACCCCCTGCCCTTCTATTATATTAGAATTGGGAATAATTGCATATTAGTTGGACCAGAATCAGGACACCTGAATCAAATAAATTCTCTTTATACAATATACAATGGATTAGGAAAGTGGCTGTCAGAAAATGAGATGATGACCTCTATTTTAAACAGCTGGAAAATATATTGATCCTCTCAACATGTTGCTAAACTACATTTCCCAACATCCATGTCTGTTGTCCATGTTGGCTATGGATTTTGATGGTTCAAAATTTGGAGGTTCATAGAATGCCCATTCTTAATATAAATAAATTTAATAGGGCATGCATTATGTTACCCATGATGCAGAAGGTTGCTGTTTTCCTCAAGAACTCATTATAGATGTTCTGGGGGGCCTGGCTGGAAGCAGGAAGTTAAATTACCTTGCTCTGTCTCTTTATTTTTCTTTATTTAAAAAAAAACAACAACCAATCAAGAAAGAATGAACAAACCTGCAGGAATGAAACAATAATGTATGGAGATATTTCCAGTTCCTTTGGCCTTCTATGATATTACTGTTATGTAGTATTCCAGTGTATTTAGTTATTTTGTACTGTAACGTAAGAGGGAAAAAAATATTTCTGTCCCCCAAACCATGTAATGTAAATTTAGATAAAAGGTGAAATATAACACTGGCAAAGAAAGATGGGATGGGACTTACTTTATTTCAATTCAATCATCATATCTTTTCTCAGACTGAACCAAAAAATGGCCACGGCATCATTAGTTTGTCTCCCAATAAATAGGTTATGATTTGGGACTGCCAAACTGAGTAGCTTTTGTTTTCTATGAAAGTAAAGGAGCTGAAGAATTTCCTGTCCATGTGGCCTATAAAATAATTCTCCTTCAATAGATGTCTTTTAAGAAGGAAAAAGTAGAATGAGGTGGGAGGAACAATTGTATAAGATTCTCATATATATTTCAGATGAAAAGTCTAGATCTTCATTGGAAAGCTGCTGTACTTAGAAGCATCTGACCTAGCTAGGATTTACAGATTTAATTACCTAAGCAGAAAGGCACTCATAAGACATCAAAAATACACACTTCAGAGAAGGTTGGACATTTTAATTCGAAGCTTGGCTTGATGCTCGTTCAAAAGATGTTTGTGTATATTTAATGGGAGAGACTGAAAATCCACTGAGGAATTTTCCACAACTCCTGGCAGAATAAGAAAAAGTTATATGTGTTTGTTTCAAAAGTTCCTTTGCTATATTCATTCTAGGGCCTTGAAATGTGATGCCTAATAAGTTAGACATTGTAAATTCTCTAGACAATCACTTTGATTGCACTTGTACAGTAACTTTTCAAGGCATTTGATTTTTTTCCCATTAAAGCTGAACTGATATCAAACTGACTGTGATATACCAAGATTCAAGCCACAGAGAGAAGGAGAAAAACAGCAATTAATTTAAGTTAAAATCAGAAAGGCTGTCTAACTCAGAAATGAGCCACATGTGGCCCAAGATGTTGAAATACTTGAATTCCTATAAGTCCTTACTATTTTCAGTGCTAGCTAGGAGTGATAGGAGCTGGATCCTTGTTAATCATGTACATTCAACAAGAACAAAAATAGAACATTTCCAAAAATTAATGCATTTACTTTGCAATTTCTGTAGCTGACCATATGTTCAGACATGGGAATATTATGTGAGAGGAATTATCTCAAGACATCTGCCCTGGTTATAACAGGAGTGCAGAGAGCTGGGGAAGCTGGGCACTGCCAGAGGTACTGTATATCTTTTCTGCAGATCAGTCAAATGACACTTGATTCAGGAGCAGGTTTTCCTGCTGCTTGCTTTATTGAAAGAACTAACTCCAGTGAGATCTGCAAGAATTGCAACTTGTACAGGCCACCCAAGGCCATCAGGAGCAGGGAAGTGCTTAATCAAAAAAATAACACTAATAATCCAATATACTAAAGATATAATTGCTCTGTGAAAGGCTGAGGCACTCACAAACACTCCTTGGACACTATACAACTAGTTAAGAGCAAGAACCTCATATCTGACTCAAAAGTATTTCAATGAAATGTTCTTTCTGCTTCCTACCTTCCATGTTGCTTATTCCATACTGTCTTCTGTGCATTTCATTCTCTGCTGCCCATTTGTTGTAGAGATTTCAAACTCAAACAAGCTCCATACTAGTTGGCCTGCTAAGCTTGAATATGTATGGATTCTATGAATGCCTCTGAATTCTGTTGATGGAGCTCTTGGAGCACATTTGAACTTGTTGGCTGCAGTTCTTCAGTCCATCTCTTTACTACCTCCATATAAAAAGAAGAGCTGTTTTGCTAATCAGAACAGGATACGTGCATGATTCATAATTGCTCTTTTGTTCTATTAAATCAATGTGCTTAGCATTTAGAAGCTGAGGAAGAGGGGGATTTATTTATTTTCAGGGTAGTGAGGCCTTTCCTTGGGCAGCGGCTGAGCCCTGCCTGCCTTCCTGCAATCTTCTCTTTTTACCAGGCAGAACACTCAAGAGCAAGTTATTCGAATTAATGCAGTCAAGGCCACAACTGAAAAATCATCAAATGATTCAAAGTGCAGACTGTGTAAAGAAGCAGAAGAAACGGTAGATAATATACTCAGCTCATGCAAGAAGATCATACAAACTGACTATAAACAACGACATAAGACAGTCACAAAAATGATTCACTGGAACATCTGTAAAAATAATCATTTGCCAGTGATGAAAAATTGGTGGGAACATATAGTTGAGAAAGTAGTCAAAGATGAGCAGGTTGAAATATTGTGGATTTCTGAATACAAACTGATAAAGTCTTAGCACATAACATACCAGATTTAACTGTGGCTGAAAAGAAGAAAGTGTGGATAATTGATGTGGCAATACTAGGGGATAGTAGAAAAGAAGACAAAGAATTGGAGAAGATCACAAAATATCAAGATCTGAAAATTAAAGTTGAATGATTATGGCATAAACTGGCAGTGGTGGTCCCAGTGGTTAGTGGCACACTGGGTACCATACCAAAAAACCTTGGACAGCACTTAGAAAATCTGCACATCAACAAAATTTCCATCTGACAATTACAAAAGGCCACACTGCTTGGATCCACACATATACAGTACTATGCCGATACATTATGACATCCTAGGTTTTTGGGAAGAACTCGATGAAAATGAAGGCCAACACCAGCTAAAGGACTGGCAGCTGTGATTTCATGTTGTTGTGCAAATACTACTACTACTACTACTACTACTAATAATAATAATAATAATAATAATAATAAAGTATTTGGCAGCCAAAAAGGGGAAAGAGAAAAGGTAAATTCACAGGGCAGACAAACCTTTCAATATTGGGGCAGAGGGAGATAGTTCTGACTGCAAGATTAGGTTTAGTGATAGACAACATAGAATTTGAACAGCTTTACTTTAAAGTATTTTTTGAGTAATCAATTAATAGACTACTTCTCCAGACTGGCATGTAATATTTCATACCAGGATATCCTCCTGCCTTAGATGAGTTAATTGATTGGAAAGGGTTGTGTCTTGCATGAGAGATCCAAAACATTGAGGTAGCTTACTCAAAATCTGTCTCCTTGCATGGATTTCCATTCATATACCTATCCAGTCAGGATACATTATTGTTGCATTATTGAGTTTAAAGAAGACTAGGACTAAGGTGCCATATATGGGCTAAAAACATCCAGCTGACCACTAGATTGTAGCAACAAATTAACATTTTTCTATATCTGGTTGCTGCTGTTTCATAGCTTTCTGGATTGTTGTATCTGAAGAGGGTCATGGCTCAAACTGTTTCAGCTTGTGTCTCCAAAAAACATGGAACTCTCAAATCGGTTTGAGTTTTGTTCTAAGGAAAGATGGCTAATTTGAACTGGTTTGAAAAAAACTTGGGGGGTGGACTGTTTTGTTTCAAGTTCAGAAAAAAGCCCATTTTCTACTTCATGCACACCACACCCTACTCTTAACCACTGCAGTTTCCCATTGTTCCAGATGCCCCTACACAGTCCCTGACTCAATAAACATAACAGAGGACGTTTAAAAGCATATTTTGATAGAGCTGTATAAGGCTTTACCTAAATAAATGCACATTTGTGGTAAAAAAATATAGTTTGATGTGCCATTATTTTGTTAATGTATCATTACAATCATTTTTAGCTTGCCTTTTTTCCTATATGTAAATATGCAATCAAGAAGAAATACGTGGATTGTTTTTTTAAATGCAGAAACACTACAGAATGGACTGCTGGTAAAGACATAAGAAGATGCTGTCATCTATTAAAGTTGTCATTACTGAGAAGGATTCAAATAAGACAGCTTCTACCCATCACTCCAAATATTCAGCAGTATTTTGATACTCACTGTGTAGTCTAATAGGATCAAAATTGTTCTAAGAAAAAGGAAGCAGTTTTAGAAGGTAATCCTTTCAAGGCTATTCTTTAAGTGGGAGCAATTATTAATCATTTGGTCTTGTCAGGTGTTTATAGCCTCCTTTTTAAATCCCTTAAACAACTCTGTTTGCTCTTAATTGGCTATCTTAACTACAAGGAAGTGGCCTACACTGTTCCTTTTCTAACCTATTTTATTGCTTTCATGAAACCTTCTTTTGATACTCTCATTTATTTGACTATTTTTATTCTTATAAAAACCTTGCTGATATTCAATCTGTATTCTTCCTCGCCCCATTTCTATCCTAACAGTCAGGAATCACGCTGAGACGAGGAGTAGGTCTCTAGTGTTTATTACTGCTACATAAGACAGAAAATCCTAACAAACTGAAGAAGCGTGGGAAAACCCAGACAGATAAACCCCAAAAGTTAAGGCGGGTCTGATCTGTGTCTCTTTGAATGGCTGCTTAATTCCTCAGTACTACACATGCATTTTCCCCACTGGATAGAGGCCCCCTCCTGCTCGCCAACAGTACTCATGACAATTTCCTAATTAAAGGCTGTTGCTGTTTTTCTCAATCTCTCTGGCCATAATGGGCAAGTGATCCCCATGGCTTGCTTGTTACATTTTACCCATTTAAAATTGTATCTTGCTCCAGTGTCCTCTTCTCCAGGCTTAAACATTTTTTTCTTTTACACAATTTCTCATCACAACCCAATTCTTTTGCTGAGTTATTACTCTTTGGTGAATCCCCTGTAGCATGACCATCTGAGGCCTAGCTATGGCTACATTAAATGGAACAATTTCATTCCGTGCAACAAATGCAAGGCTTCTGCTACTTTTTATTTATATGACATTGACTTGGAAGGCTTAAAAAGTTTATGTGCCTTGCTTCCCAAGCACCTCAACTTTGAAGCTGGTAGTGAGAAATTTGACTTACCCACATTTACTTTTATAGCCTTAATTTTGGCACATCTCAACAGTCTGCAAGTATTCTGTTAATGTTATGGAAGGGATTTAGAATATTCAGACAATGAAAGCTAATTCTCTAATGTTGAGATAGTCACTTCCAGATCCAGTGGAAACCTTTTGTATCATGGTTGGCCAATTTTTAAACAAGTTAACCAAAAGGTTTGTTCACCATTTCACTCATGGTAAAAAGAAACAAGCTTTTATGTTGTAAATGAAAAAAAAAGAAGAAGAAGAAGATGCCACCCTTGGATTTTGTGTCTTTCTTTCTGGGAGCTTAAATTCCATAATAAATTGATTGCCTTTCCAACTCTTCTCTCAACATAAAAGTTACCTACAAGCAGAGTCCAGCAGAATTTTAGGATAGGCTTGGGAAAAACAAGCAAACAAATAGATTGCTTTTGCACAACTGAACCTGGTTACTGAATTAACTCATTTTATGTCTTCAGACAATACAAATCATAAACTAGACAAACAGGCTGGGTTTGCACAATACTGTATGCCAAACCATAAAATTATACACCACTGTTACTGCTAACAAAATATATTACGTAAAAACAGCTGCTAGTTTTTTAACTCACATTGATCACCTGTGTTATGTGAATATAGTTACAGAATGTAATACGTCTATGTATATCAGTCTTCCCCAGTTGGGCATTTGCTAGATATGTGGACTTCGACTCCCAGAATTTTCAGCAAAGGCCATGAGGATTGAGCCTGAGGATTTCTGGGAGATGTCTGTTCATCTGGATAATATCCAGGTTGGGAAAGGTCACTGTATTAGATAAAACTTGGGCTTGTACTTGCTGGCAGCTTCAACGCAAGTAATCTGTGATCATTTTTATTTCACTTCAGTCCCTTCGGGTCAATTTGCAATTTTTCTGTGGATTATTCCCAAGGCTGTAAAAATGTCTGACCTTGCCAGTAGGGCAAAATACAACAGATTCTAAATTGCTTTTCATTATTAGCCATTGTCACTGAAGAACTGTAATGCCTCTTCACTGGACTTTCAGATTGTCACTACAATATATTTATTTTTTTAAAAAGAACTGTTGTTCTATTTCCACCATTTCAAAATATATCTGCAGTTTGATGTGTTTCTGATTATAACTGAAGAGGAAGCTCACTTGGTGTTAATTCTGTAAGCCTTCTATACATCTTATATGTCCCAGCAGTGTGAAATGTTAGCCAAATCCTTGATTTCAAAAAGTGGTTCAGATTATACAGAAATTCACTATTATCCTTTTCTTGCTCAGAAGATGTACCACTGTTGTCTACATAAATCAATTAAAAATCCATCCAACTTTATTTTTTTCTAGATTCTAGATTATATCCTGCCACATGTGGATCCTTCTTGTGTGATCACTGTTCACTTTCTCATTCTGGGCCATCACAGCTCTATCTGAACTTTTATGGAGCTTATACATCCCTTCTGTATTTGCAAACACAGATAATTTGTTCATACATTTGTGTTCCTTGAAGCCACCATGCAAACTGTCTTTACATCCAAATTATCCATCTGTTTCTCCTTCATACCTGTTATGCACAGCAGTGTTTTTATAGTGCCATGTTTCACCTTTGAGTTAATGTCTTCAGTACTGATTGTATTTCTACTAGTTCTTTGATATGGTGCAGTTTTCTAATAGTTTTGGCAATCTGTCTTGCCATCTAGTGCTCAACTTCCCTTCCTGCACTGAAATTGATTTGGACTGTCCATTTACCTCCAACTGTTCGGGGAATGGGAAGCAGTTCAGTAATAGTGCAAATCTCATTTTTGTGAAGAGAATACATTTCTTATATGAAAACATTTGGCAATGCCCTTCCAGCAAGTTGTTTCTGCTGTCTCTCTTATTGTCACATTATGGAAGAATCTATAGGTTGTATTCTTTAAGTTTTCCATCTTAATAATCTGAGCTCCAAGTCTGGTTCTTGATGGGGATGGTCCAGTCTGTACCAAGAGAACTTACAAGTTCTGATTCTGTATCACAGCATTTCTAAATGACAGGTGTTTGCTCTTTTCTCAGCATCCCACTGTAAACCAAATATTGGTTTAGCTTTGTCTAAACCAAACATTATTTTTTTTCTGTGTGAAGCTAGACCACTTGTTTCTTTCTTCTATCCATACAAGATGGGCTATCTAGTTATACATTATAAAAGTTGTGCACTATAGCAGCATTATTCTTTCAAGTTGTTTAATAAATTTAGATTGTGTAGAACTAGATTTTCTCAAGTAGATATTGGCAGACATATGAAGGCAGATAAGCACACACCCACACACAATAGCAAGATGTTTTGTTATAGCCTGATGAAAGTAATGAAATATTTTATATAACTAGATGTGTTGTGGAATGTATGCTCATATATTTGATACAAGTGGCTTTTTTGCAAGATGACTGAAATACTCAAGAAGCAAATGAATAGGACAGAGTGGAGACATTTATAAAGGTCTTTGCAGGTTTCTATGGAAAGTCACCAGGGACTGAGAATTAAACAAGCAAGGGGAATTGGTGGCAAGAGAAAAAAGGAGATGGGTAAAATAAAATCCATCAGCAAGCACACTGTGAACATGAAGCAAAAAAGGGCACAGGACACTCACAATAAATGTCATTTTTTAAAACTTTTTAAGCCTGGAGAAATCCAAAGTAAAAATAGTCAAGTTCTATTGCTCTGGTTTCTGTGACATGCATGGGATTAAAATGCCCTAAAATACATCATAAGCTCTTCTCTGTTTCACTGGGTTATAACAGGGAGGGGAGGAAAAACACAACCAGGCTTCCGGGATTCTCTTACTATAGCCTATCCCAATAAGGTATAGTTCTAGTTTTCCTGTCAAATTGGTTTCCTGATCTGGTCTACCTTGCAGGGCTGACAGCTAGTGAAGAAGGCATCTCTGAGTAATTCGTTTTACTGTTACAATTAACATCTAGAAGAAGCTTTAGTTTTCAGTTGCAGCATCATGCTCCTTACATCTCTAAAGGCCTATGGAGTTGGGTTCACATGCAGAAGATTTTTGGCAGTGAATACTTTATTTCACTTTGAGCCATTTCTAAGAAACACAGATGTTTATGAAATTCTAGAACATCAACATCTCAGGCTCTGTCTTTGGGAAGAAGATGTGTTAGGAGACCAGCTTGCTGCCCTCTCCATTGCTCCTAAAAACCTGAGTATATGAGGTTAAAATGACTACCCCTCTGAGAAAACATCACCTCACTCACATGCCTGATACTGTACAAGTGTGCTTGTACAGCTGCTTGGTTACAACCTTCCATTATGGAGGAACTCATTAAGAAGTGCCCCATCTCAGAACTTTTCTTGTCAGATTTTGAAAATTTTGCAGCAAGATCTGAGGGGAGTTCTTGGGGAGAAAATCAATCTTCCTTCTTTATAGTTTCTAAAGTTGCCAGTATGCTCCCAGCACTCTCTCTTATCTTAGATCATAGATCATAGGATAAGGATTACTTCTTTAGAATGGCATGATTCATTTCTCATTCTAAGATCTTGCAGACAAACATGCAGTCCCAATATGCACATGAGATGAATCCCTATTGGTCACATGATGCGGGAACTGGGGGCTTGCAATTGGGAGCAATTTATGTGTAACCCTGTGCTAGCAGTGTATCAAATGATGGTGAAATGTTGTTTCAAGGGGGCAAATCCTGCTTCAGAAGGGCAATATATCACTACCTTGAGAGGATTCGCCATGCCTTTCACACACTAAGATTCTGGCATGGCAGTGTGCTGTTGTAATTAAAAATAAGAGGCCAAATGCAGAATTTCACCAAGCTAGTCTTAAGAATTTGGAAGGTAACAGAAGCTTGCCATTACAGCAAGCATAGAAACATGAGGAAACAATAGTAATTAAACAAAAAAATCTGAAGAGGAGAAAGGGTTGTATTAGTATGGACCTGAGGGGGTGGGACAAGGTATTCAGTTACTGTCTGGCAACAGGCACTGATTGGCTGGCCATTTTGTCTACTTAGTTATCAGCCAGAAAGGTCAAAGCATAGTGTCCCTACTGTCCTGATGTCCAAGCAGATCTGAAAAAAATATATATTCAAAACTGTCTGGGTGGGACTCAGCAGCCTTTTAAACTGGATTCAAAGGAACTGGGAGGTAGAACTGCTGGCTGAAAAGGTGTTCCGTTAGCAAGCCTTTCTTCCATTTGCTTCACCACATGCCTCTTCAAATCATAATAGCTTCACTGCATCACAGGGAGATACTAACAGGCTGCAATGAAGCAATAAAAGCTCTCAGCTTCTCTTGGGTAACTGCAGTTGGTCATAGTCTGAAAGCAGAGATGGTATGTCAAACACATCTCCCTTACAAATAATTAAAAGCAAGAATGGGGAATTTAAAATGGCCTACTTCCTAGAAATAAATGAATATTAACCAACAGGAAATAGCAAAACTGAAATGCACCCCCTGCTCTGCGGTGCCTTTGCTTTAGTCTTTTAGTTAGATGTTATGGGCTGCTTCAGGAAGTTTGCAGAAATTGATGCAAAAGGGAGATTGTGTGTGTGTGTTCAGGCATTTACTGCAAGTCACTTGCCAATTATATGCCTCCAGGAGCTCTGAGGAGCCATAGAAGCACTCTGCAAATACAGGACCACTGGAAAGAGTGCAGCTGTTTTATTCCACAGTGCACTGTGGTTTGGGATGTTAAAGCAAAGGAGGTCATAGCCTTACCTCTGGTATAATATACTGAGTGTGGATTGGCTAAATAAACAGTACTGTGAGCTGTCATGTTAGTGCTGTATTTGAGAGGAGAATCTACCTTTCCTGGATCTACCCACGTCTTCTGCATAATTTACTTTTTTTTAGGGCTTCATATTCAAATTTAAATTAATAATCAGTTCTTTGCTTTTATTAGACCCATTGCCACAAAAAGAATGCTACCTGAATTCTAAGTTGACAATTATGATCACGTTAGCAACTGTTTTCTAGCTTCCAGTTCCTAAGAATCTGATTTTATTTAAACCTTGAATGATTATTTAACTCATCTACAATTGCACGAACAACATCCTAGTTTTGAAAAAGATTATTTTTTAGGGCACTTGAGCTTATGCTGCAGCTTATTGGATTAGCACTGATAATGCTGACGCAAGACACTTTGTTCAGTTTTGGGAAACAAGCTTTATTCTGAGAATTTGAATTTATTTTTGTCAAGCTAAGCTGAAGTCTAACAAAACAATGGTATGATTCATATTCCTTCTAGATCCAATAATCAGATTTTACTTTAAGACAGATTGGAGGAAGTCTCCCTCCCTGGCTGGGTGGTGGTAGGGATGGATTCCCAAAGACATGCTAAAGCAAATATTGCATTTTCGTATATTTAGATTGTTAGCCTGTTTGATGATCTTAATAATAATAATAATAATAATAATAATAATAAATAATGGCAATAGCAGACATTATATACCTCTAGGAAGTCATAACGATGAACACTGACCCCATGAAGGAAATATGAAAGAAGACTTCATACCAACCCTCCCAATAAATTGGAAAAAAAAATAAAATCCAGGAATTGCCATCATCCTCACTACCGTCACTATCATAACCAATTCATGGTTTCATAATAGTAGAACATTTCAAAAAGTGCTACTATCTCCAAATTGCACAGTCACATTAATGAAAATAAATAGAACTTTAAAGGAGGAACATCTGCCTACAAGTTACACAACTTGTATTACAGCAACTATACAAGAATAGATAGAGGTACTTAGGATCCTGCCTCATAGATAAATAGGTCCCCTTCTTCTTCTTTTTTTCTTTTTGCCCTGCCTTTATCCAAAATTCTCTACTTTTAACTCGCAGTGGCTTTCAAAGTCACAGACAGAGAGAGGACCTTCCTTTCAACCATTGTATATGAACCTGGAGATGCCATGATTTAAAACCAGGACCTTTTCCATGCAACACATTGCCTCTGTATTAACCCAAGATCCTTCAAATCATTAGCTTGATGCAGATACCAGGACATTGCTGACGGAAATGGTTTCTCTTATTTCTACCATTTAATTTTCTAAGACACATATTGACCAACAGAATAATTTATTCAACATATTAAACATGTAGCACTGGCCTTGAAAGCTAAGCAAGGCAGGTCTAATTGATTCTTCAGTAGAGAATCCCCAGGGGCCTGTGGGCTAGACTGGGAAATCAGGAAAAAAAAAAAAAAAGCATCAATGGCAAACCACTTCTATACTATTGTCAAAAAGCTTGCATGGATATGTCAGTGAAGCCAACAGGAATAAGCTTGGATCTCAGGTATCATTGGAAAAAACATGCTTAAAAACTACATACCAGAATGGAGCAAGGATTTAGCACATTTCTTCCATCCTTCTCTCTTATTAGTTTAATCCAAGGGACATTTTTGTTTTTCTGCCATGAAATGCTCTTCATATTCTCTTGCTTAGTTCATAGTTGAATAATAGCTAAAATGTTATTAAAGGATTATAATAGATCTAATAAACTGGGAGCCGATAGATTGCAACACTTATGGTAGATAGGCTCACATCCATTTGAATCTTAGAGTCAGTTTGTCTGTTGAACAAATCTAATACAACAGTGTAAATCAATTTGGAAAATCAAGCCAAATCTATTTGATTTCCTAAATATTAAGTCAATTTTGAGACATATGATCCTTTGATAATCAGAATTATGATCCAATTTGGAATGTTTATTTGATGTCGCAATTTAATAGAATCCTTTACTCACATCAAAACTTTCCACAGACCAAGATAGTAGGAAGAGGAATACTAACAACTACTAGTTCTACAGTAATAATAAACATAATTACTGCTACTACGACATTTTTCAACAGTGCAATAGTAATAATTACTACTACATTGTTTAACAGTGCAAATATATCATAAATATTTGTGATGGAATTAATGAAATTGAAAAATGCAAAACTTTTAGAAATAGTTTTTCCTTCCCTCTTGTCCCATCCTTAACTACAATATTATGTGCTATTCAGACAGTGCTGGCTTACTCTGAATTTTGATTAACCAAAGAGGTCAACTTTCATTACAAACTGCATAAAAAACAGTCCATTAAATTGTCCATTTTAGGCCAGTAGTAATGTCTCAGTTTTGATTACTTTAATTAATGCAGTACAAGACAAATGCTTACATTATTTTAAAAATAAAAATTATATCTATTCATTTATGATGGAACTCATTCATGAAGAACTCACTAAAAGACACGGTCTGGTTTCTTGTTGTTCCATAAAACATTAACACTGCTATTAAAGGTGGTAACAGTGATAGGACTGTTTTCAAATAATTCTAGAAATGCTGCTAAGGTAGTTGAAAAACTAATATCAAACTAATATATCCAGAACTGTTCTCTGAGTCTTCATTTTGACATTGGTATCAACCTTTGTTACAGTCTTTGATCACAGATATTATTTTATCTTTCATTAAATCAGAACTGTGGAAGTTATGGTCACTACTGCTCAATGTACCAGCTGTTATTTCAAAGTTATACAATCTTACAATCATGCCTAAGAGAAAAATCATTATTTTTTGAAAAGGGTCAAATTACATTTCCAAATTTCTACAAACTGTTAAGGCCAGATGAATCTCTGACATAAAACCCTTTGCAAAGGGTTTCACTCATGTTTCAGTAGTATGGCCATTCTATGAATTACCAGAAGGCTTGAAAATAAGAAAAAATAAAACTGAGGCAAGCCTAGCTTTTTTATTTTGAACAGAACTCAACCTCCAGATGACTCCTTCCCTTCTGAAGCTTGTGAAAAATGTTTTAAAGGGATGAAGTGCTGTCAGCTCAGATTCCATGATGAGAGAGTAAGAGAGGGAGGATAAACACCTACTGTATGCAACCTGAAGCCATATGCACACAGAAAGCAGGAGAGGAATACTACCCTCTTTATTCTGCCATATATGATGCTATACAGAAGGGACAACAGTGTTTTAGACATGTAAAAAAAGAATTTTAAAAAGACTTGCTGTTCTAGAGAACTCTGACTTCAAATACCAATGTCACAGAAATGCTTAGTTTGGAATATGAATCTCACATATCTCTGTCCCTAAGGAGGCAGCCATCCTCAATAATTCTTCTCTAGTTCAGAAAACAGTTTCTTTGCTGAGAGGGCTGGAAATTCCCTAAAAACTCTTTTGAATTCATTTTTCTCCAATGAAGACCATCTTTATTGCTTTCCCATTCCAGCAGACACTCTGATTCCCAGTGAGTTTAAACACCACCAGATGGTGATCTTCCCATGACTATAGAATTATAGGAAGTTCCTCCTTGTCCAGAAAAGCATGCCATCCAACATAGAAAGTCAGATTCAAAATGTATGTTGCTGAATCTTGCTAGATACCACTAGGCTTATGCTTGCTATGGTGATTCTGGTACTAAAGAGTGATGTGTGGATCAATTGTCTCATTTTAGTGGGACAATATCCTGGTCTAGCATTTTTCTATAGATTTTCAAATTAAACAAATGTGTGAAAAAAATGTTTAACTTTGTAGAGTGTTGCACTTTCTTTATGAAGTGTTCAAGCATCTAATATTTTATTTTTGTTCTTAAATTGTTTATGGACTCAGATTAAGACTACACAGAAAAAACACATTTTTCAGTTGATGATACATCACATGGTATGAAGTTACTCAACTGGAAAGCATTGTTCTATCTTGCAATGTTGCAACCTTGCATTGCAGCATTGCAATCTTGCCATGTCTTGCGATATTCTATCTTGCATTGTTCTATCTTGCAATGTTCTATCAAATGAGAAATATAGAGATATAACTTGATGCATACATGAAGTTAAAATTTTCTACATGATAATTGGGGAGTGTGTTATGCTTTCAGCTCCGCCTCCCTGTTTGGGGCACATTATTAATCCTGTTTCCTGAATATCTGTACCTCAGTAGAGATTTCCAGGAAGGAAGATGGTTCTTGAGTAGCTGTTTAGACATATATTTCTGTCTGATTATGGAAGGTTTCCAGTAGAGTAGAAACTGAGTTATAACCTGCTTCTCATGTGTAGCTTGTTTCCTGCTATAGAGGGAGAAGGAGGAGCAGTTATGTGAATGCATGTTTCAGCTTCATGGCCTTCTGCTAATCCAATGTATTTTTAAAATAATCTCTTAAATTACAGAATAATAAAAATAAAAAGATTTTTTACTTCCTTACATTTTGTGACAGTCTAGGAAAGTAAATAGGTTGTAATGTAAAGTGAATTTCATCACAAGAGATAGATTAACAAATGACAAATAGAAGAATGTGATTTAATGTGTCAAAAGAGCAACTTGTGTGATGTTAGAATGAGTTGCAGACAGTTGATTTTCTTTTCCATTCCATATGTAGGAAAAGTCTGGCTGGTTGTGATCAGAGGCCAGGAACAGATCTAAGCATTAGGATTTCCTCTCAGAAGAGGCTCCAGCTGCTTCTTGAACCTTTAAGGGAACCTTTTTTTTTTATTTTCTAATGTTGCTTTTTATTATTGTATCAGAGTTCATGGTTTGCTTGGGATTTATAATTGTGTGTTTTTCCTTTCAGATAGCATATTTTGTCCTTGTTTTGTGCTTGCTTTTGGATTTAAAAAGGCTGCAAAACTATTCAAGAAAGATAGGAAAAGGCAGGGAATATTGATAATTTGTCCTTCAGTTAATCATTTATCCTTCAATTCTTTTTCTTTCTGTTTTGACAGACCCACTACAGAGAAATAAATATTTCTGTGTTCAAACTGAAATAACTTGTTCCTTTCCCAGTAAGGCTGGATCCTTCAGATCAGATGCTTTTAAGTCTAGCTCATTTCAGCTGTAGCCGTTATTGGCAATCATCACAGATTCTGGACACTATAATTCAATAATGTCTTTAAGTGTTTTTGTTTTTTAATTCATCTCTTCTAAAGTGATTTGTCTGTTCTAAAGAAGCATGGGAAGGAAATCACCAAACTTCCTCTGAAATCTCTTGGGTTATAGCTCAAAAGTCATTCAGTAAAGCTGAGAAAGAACTGCTTTTGGAACTCATGAAAATCCATGAATCCCCTTATCCAAGGATGGTTCTTCCCTTGATGAATCAGTTATAAGTAGTAATTTCTGAAAATGATTGGAGTGGAAAAAAAAAAAGACGGGGGGATGCAAATTAAAATGAGAGAACTCCTGCATCCAAGTTTGAAGGTCCCAAAGAAAAGAACGTGGTTTCTAAATTGCAGACCACGAGTAACTACAGTTAGATGTGCAAAAGGGTTAATAGGATGGATGAAATTATAAGCCTGTCCGTTATTGCACTTTTCTAAAATAATAGCCCTTTCTGGCTTTAAAAAGTATTTTGCTGCAGTTGAAACAGGACCCAATGAGGCATTCATTATCCTCTTCAGACAGAACTCTTGATAACATGTTTTTGTCTGATTTACCAGTATCTCACCAAGGAACCACACATTTAAATACAGTGTAAATAGCCTGATAGAGAGCATATGAACTAGGATGTAGAATTGTAGCCAAGAATGGTTCTCTCTCCTCAATTCCATCCTTCCTTAGGGAGTTGTTGGTTCCTTGATTTATGTCCTTCCAGGCCCTCTACAGCTCATTAAGATTTAACAGTGTAATACCATGATTACTCAAGTATCTCAGTCACATGGAGGTTGTATCTGCTGATACAGCAGGAGCACATTAGTTTAGAACAACTAGCACAGTAGGGTTGGGTGTGGGGGAACTGCAGGAAAAGCCTCTACAAGGATTTTAAATGGCTTTCATCCACTGATTCTGTTCATTCTAGATTTAAAACATGGGGCTTCCTTGTTCAAGAGAAAAAAAGTACATCACTAAACATGGAAAGA
Organism: Candoia aspera; assembly: GCF_035149785.1. Classification (NCBI taxonomy): domain Eukaryota; kingdom Metazoa; phylum Chordata; class Lepidosauria; order Squamata; family Candoiidae; genus Candoia; species Candoia aspera. The sequence goes on along the minus strand of NC_086155.1, from coordinate 130,329,637 downwards.
AATTGCTTTCTTTATAAGTTAGTGATTGTTAAAAGAATTCCCAAAGGAAAGAAACATTTTGCAAAAAATGTGGAGGATATGCATTGGGCAAAGCCTCTTGAAAACTGTAAATGTGTTTTCATCAAATTAGCAAACATTCTAATGGTGAAAGAGATCACAAAACTTTGATACTTCTCTGGTGAGACTTGTATGGGTAAAAGAGCTTATTGACTGTGCACATATCAGGATAAAACTTTAGCTACTTTCACAAAGAATGGTGAGGACTCCTGTTAATATAAGGCCTGACAAGGACAAATAGATTTTCTACCACGTGTTGCATGAACAGGACTTATAAACTGGCTGATCATAGGAATAGAACTAGGGTGGAAAAGAAGTAGGTTTCATCATATTTCATAGGTGGAATTTTTTTTTTCTACTGGTATACAATTCATGGTTACATCCAATGAATTTTGGATGGACAAAGGATAAAAATCTATCAGCAAATTCAGGACTTAGTACACTCTAGGCAGAATATCATGGGTGTCTACATGACAGCAAGAAGAATCATGCCATTGATTCAGGGCTGATGCATCCCACAAACAATAACAGACTGACAGTGGTTTGCACCAAATCCACTTAATCTATTTGAACTTCCCTTTGTTTTAGAACAGCAGTAGCCCTGGTGAAAATGAAAAATTGATTGCTTGCCTGTCCAAGAAGTGTATTTCCTTTCCAACATGGCCTTTTCACTCATTCTTGAGTATAAAGAAAAGCACTGAGAAACCAGTGGTGGCTTTTGCAAATAACGTGAGGCAGGAGATGTTCACCAAGAAAAAAAATGGGATGAACATCCCCTGTGGCTGCCTTCCCCAATCAGAGTCTTTCTAGATGCTTTGGGATACAACTCCTAGTTGTAGCAGCTATGAAAGATAGGAGCTTATGCGGTCACTCCTGGGGGATGCCTGATTGGAATACAAGAGAAAATCTAGTTTTTTTTAAAAAAATCAAACCTACCAAACTGTGTTCTAGTGCATTCATGTAGTCTCTCTGAATCCTAATGAGATGCAGTCAAGCTCCAAAAATTACATATAAATGGGACTTTGACAAAAAAGACCAGTATATAATTATTAAAATGCTTTGATGACTGCTTTGACCAGTAGCTCCATGAACTGCATGCTAAGATATCAGTTCAAAGAGTGATGAGAATGGACAGAAGCTCCAGAAAGATGCTGAATAAGTGCAGAAGCACCCTAAAAACCACAGGCAATAATCTAAATGTGACCTTTGACTTAAGGCCACATTACCAGAAAAAATTGGATTCAGATATCTTCAGGAGAATATAAAACTATTTTTAATTGTTTATTGCAGAACAGGAAAACAAGAGAAAGAAGTCTGTTCCAGTGAGAAATTCAGTGACCCCTGCATTCAAAAAAAACAAAACAAAAACCTGGAGTCAGAGACCATTAAATAGAGATATTCATATAAACATAAGAAGTGTGCATACAGTGATTTTAAATAATAACAATTAGCAATTTTAGAAGTGCCAGGAATCTTGCTCTGAGAATGATGTATCAGTTTAGTTTTAAAAAATGCATCCTATATGGAGACCTTGGCAATGCTTTCCTTTCTATTGTCAAAACATATGAGACTTCGTAAGTGACTTGCTGAACACCCAATTAAAGTAACATTTTCTTTTATCTTATTATTGCATGGTCTTTTTTTTTTCACGTAGCTAAAATCTTCAGCAACCAATTACCATTAATGTTCCTTAGTACTAAGTATTCTGAGCTGGGCTTTTAGGTTACACTCCCATAAATTCCTTGGAGTGTGACCCATTGAACTGAGTGAAGTTTATTCTGAGCGGATCAACATGTGTTACACTGATATATATAGATTAGATATAGATATACAGTATAAAGACTGTCTCTGTTAAAAACAGCCTAATGGATCAGACTGAAGATCTGTTTAATTCTGCAATGGTCAACTAGTTGCTTAGGAGACGTAAGTGGGGCATGAGGACATTAGCATCTTCTAACTTCTGTTTCTGGAATGTGGGGCATATCTACATAAAACCTGTTAAGTTCTTCCTGTCCAATGCTCATGGTGGCTTGACTCTAAGTGGATTTAAGAAAATTCTGACTGAGGCTAGATCTGTACCTTCTGTTAAACCCCTTGACAGTCTAGGTCACTAATTACTTCCTGAGGGCAGGGATGGATTATGTCATCCTCCTGTTTCTCCCAGCCCATTAGAAGTTTTCCAGTTCCAATTCAAAACTGCTGTTTTCCAATCCAAGACTTCCAAATTGGTATCCAGTGCTTCCTTCTATTCTAGCCCCAACCTCAGCTCTTACAGGCCTCCCTCTACTCCAGCAGCTGGTCACTGTCCTAGGTAGCCATTTTGTCTGGGATGCTGAGCTGCTCTATTCCCTACTAGTTGGCAGTTTCCTTTTGTTTGTTTGTTTCTTTGTTTTTGTCGATCCAAAAATGGCCTATTAATGAATTATCCTCAACCCTAGAAGGTCATGCTCAGTTCAACCCTTCCATCTCCATGTGTTTCTGCACCAGCTGAGGCAAACATGCTTCCTGGCCACAGTAGTGCAAATCTTCTCTTTCTTTCCTTTTTTAAAAGCATCTTTAAGTTGCAACTAGGACCACTGCTACTTTGTTTCCATGTAGCTGAATTATCACTTCTTCCTTGATGCAGAGTTCCCATGGACCTACATGGAAGGTAAGAATGAAAGAGCAACCTGTCCTTGTTGCTTTGATTATTGTAGCATCAGAGCTACAATGGTTATCAAAAGGGCAAAGATGGAGGGAGAGAAAGGGTCTATGCTAACATCAGAGGATATAATGTGGAAAGGTGTATGTATGTGAAGGCCTCCATGTGGGCAAACATCTGGGAAATCAAAAGAAAGGCACAGGGACTAGGGAGGAGGGAAGAAATCCCTAAAATGGAACAACAGGAATTGGGTAGACAAGTCCACATAGTAGCCATCTAGTGAGGCTTGTCTTCTCTGGAAGGATGGGAAGAGCAAGAAGCAGGGAAACAACCAATCAGATCTTGTGGTAGCCACAGTCCAGACTGAGTGCCAGCCCCACCCCATTGCCACCAATGCAGTCCAGACTGGAATTTCTTAGGTTTGTTTGAGAAACAACAAAGAGCAGCATAGGAGACAATAGACTGCAGTGTGGAGTTGCCCTCAAACACTTTGGCAGCAGCTTGCAAAATATTCATTCAGAGTGCAAGCTACCACCTTCTCCCATTGGACAATTCCCCTGCTACTAAGTTCTCTCAAGTTTACATTTGAGCCAACTGCTTTCTTTTCTGTAGATGCATCTTACTGGAGATACACACATAAGAAAAAAACATATGTATACAAAGTTAAATTTATACATTACAAAATCTGAGCATCAAAATGCACAACTTATATGCAGGTAGAACAACTAGCTTTGTTTGTTTGTTTGTGGTTTCTCAGTCTTTCCTGAATAAAGTCCACTTCAAATGCCTCTTATAACAGGATCTCCTCATTATCTCAGTAGTTGTAACACATATCTGACATGCAATATGTCCCTGGTTTAAAATATAGCAGAAATGTAGGTGGTTTTGTTTTGTTTTTAATTACTATTTTCTTTCTCTAAGCTACCTACTTTGTCACTGGGCTTTAAAACAAAAAACAAAAACTAAATTTAGCTGGAAACATGATAAAACAGGGCACCAGTGGAAAGTAGGTAGCTCAGGGAAAGAAAATGGTATATATTTTTAAAACTGTTTCTTCCAAGGTTCAAATCAAGGACATTTTGCATATCAGACAAGTAGACAGAAAATGTAGGTAACTCATGAAAAGAATAGTAAAATCTTGCTGGATTTCAACCACAGACTTGTGCATCATAAGCAAAGATAGCCATTACTTTATTGAGAAGACCTGCTATAAGAGGTGCTACAGAAGACTTTATTGAGGAAAATACAATGCAGTGTTCCTACTGCTGTGAAGTAGCCAATCAAAGTGTGGGTGGGGGGAGGGTCTAGAGAAGTATTTCTCCAAATGTGGTCTGAGGACCCCTGGAGGTCCCCCAGGATCCTCTCAGGGGTCCGCAACATCAAAATTATTTGCCAGCCTATGTTGCAAAATAAAACAATATTAAAATCCTATCAAACTATTTTGAAAAGTGGTAGTGGCAGTGAATGCATCAATTTTAATTTTTAATATGGTAAAGTTGGTCAGAATAAAAGTATAAATTGATAAAATGTTCTCTGGGATCCTAAGATCACCTGTGATCTTATTTTTTTCCTCAATACTGGAGGAATATTGTGTGGCAGTAAGTGTATTTTACCTATTCTTTCTTTATTTTTCAATACACTGCCTGTCACTCCTTCTCAATTCCAAATTAAATAGGAAAAAAATCTAAAATCTAACTTGGAATATTTTTGCCTATAGTATTCTATCCTTAGCACAACCTTGCCTTGCTTGGATAAATAACTGTCAGATTTTTTTTTCTATGATATTTTAACAATCACTAGGTTCATATGTGCCACCTGTAAATATTGATAAAACATGACATGAAAAAATAACCTGGCTTCAATCATAATACCAACATAGCTTTCTATGGTAACATAAACATAGAAGTTGGGAGGTAGGGAAGGGAGATGCAAATAAGTAGAAAGTGATGAACATTCTTTCCCCAGCTCTCTGTACAAATGTTCATAAATACAAACTTGAATGACTGAAAAAAAAAAAATCATGTCATGGTTCCAACCCAAGAACAAGTTATTAAAAGAATAATTTTGGAAATAAGTCTATACATCATACAGTTTAATTACATAGGCATGCATAGGTGTGCAAAGCACTAAAAGTTCAAACTGAGAAATCAAGTAACCAGTTTTGGCTGTTGCTAGATTGATATTACTAAAACTCCCAGGTTTTCTTAGCCATAGGCGTAGCTGAAATGCAAGTAGAAGGGTTGAGCATGAACCAAAGAGAAATCCGCTGGGTTCTGCCTTTTTCCATTTCAACTTCCCCTAAGAACCATTGATGATTTACTTGAACTGATGTCTAGAAGATATGTCCCAAACTTTGTAGAATATTCTTAGAACCTTGTGAGGACTGGATTGGTGATTGCACAGACAGTTGGCTTTACAATTTTCTCCATCTCCCATTCTGATTTACACCTTTAGAACTAGGGACCTTTGAAGCCAAATATTTTCAGTCTCATCAACAGCATTTTGAAAACAAACAAACAAATAAATAAATAAAAAGGAATGTGCAAAATGTTTTGAGCATGAAGAATTATGACCTCAAAATGAATGGCCTTAAAACACCTATAATATTTCAAGGGTTTTTGTTTGTAACTGCCACAACCTTTGACCATTTAGAAGGACATCATTTTGAGTGTTTCACTTGTTCCAGATCTGTGATTGGGCTGTTGCTTTGTGGCTTGTGATTAGGTTGGGTTAGTTATTTTTCAAACTTTTTCTAGCCTAACCAGCCCAGCATTGGTGATCAGTCATACCCCTATTGTTATTGATTTAAAAGAGGGGTGATGAATAGGGTGATGTGGGAATAGAGTATCGAGATAAAATAGCACTTAAAACATATGACTAGATAGAAAAAGTCTACGTGCAGCTTCCCTGGTGACAGATTCATCCATCCATCTCAATACAATCCTTTTCTACAAGTCAAAGCTCTTTCACTTTCATGGTGGTAGGACTGGGGATGTTCAATATATCTCTACTGCACATTATTCCAATTCCCTTTCAATGTTTCAAAGAACACATGTCCCTGAAGCAGTTTTATATTTTAATGAAGTGTCTATATTGGAAACATCCAAGGGAGATGCAGACTGCTTCCTAAACTATATTAAGGCATTTATTCAGAAAGGCATATTTATTTATTCACTTATTAATTAAATGCGTACCCGCATTTCTGTCCATATGACCCCCAAGGCAGCTTGCAATGATTAAAATACAAATTATAAAACATGAACACAATTAGAAATGGTATAATAACAATAACCATAAACTGTTCCAGCCACCTACTGAAATGGAACATAAGACCCTCCAAATTATTAAAAAAAATTATTAAAAGGAGAGTATAATGGTAAGTATAATGACATTCCTATAGATTATGGTCACCTCACCTACCTGTCCTCCACTTTGAATCTGCTGGATCTCAGAATAACTGGGCAAAGAAAACTGGGAAAAAATAACTTCCTTCTCCTTTCTCAACACCGTCTCCAAAAGAGGTGCCAACTCAATGCTTTCAGGCCTAATTAAATCCTAGATAATAGACGTTTTACCAGTAACTGACCTGGAAGTGAAAGAAGAGGAGCTTTAGGTTGGAAGGTCTACCTTCACTGTCACCTGGACTTCATGGTTAAATTGCAGCTTGAAAGAAAGGAAACCAACCACTTCTTTCCTGCAATGGTCAGGTTACAGCTTTCCATCATATTATCTCCTACTGCCAGTGACAACTCCAGTATTTGCTCCAGTCCATGCCACAAGGGAAAGAAGGAGGGGGTGAAGCAATTAATTATAAATTGCCTTGAAACAAACAAAGCAGAACATCTGTTAAAATCACAAGCAACCTGATGGTTTGAGGAAAAAGCAAGAAAACAAACAGCCAGAGTGATAAAACATAAAATTCATGCTTCCATGTGTAGTGCTTTTTTACAAAGGTGGGTCATGATTGGTGCACATGCTTGTGGAAGGAATATAAACCCAAGCGGTACCTTGGTCACATATACTGAATTTGAAATTCATTTAAGGAAAACATTATTACATAAACTTAGGTAGCAAATATGCTAATATGTAATTAGGTATTAGTCTACCATTCTGTTTATAGTAGAAATTGTGTTCACTTATCACAATATTTTGAAAAGTATCCTAAAATAAGACACAAGGAGAAAATACACACCTGGTCATTTGTAGATCTGTTTTACTTTTCTTTTCTTTTCTTTCTTTTTCTTTTTCTTTTTTTAAGATGTAGTAATTCAGACAATATTTTAAAAGCAGTATTCTAATTATCATCAGCTATATACAGATTTATTAGGGAAATAATTAAGCTTTCTAACATTGTAAATAATTGGGGGACAGTCTGAGTGTGGTGCATTACATAAAGAAGAGGTCTGATCAGAACTTCACACCAACAAAAGGTAACTTTTTATGACGTTGCTTTTTGTGCCATTTGATTCATGCACCCAAAGAAATGGCATGGTTAAGAGCCATCTCTCCTTTGGTCAATGCTGAAAGTGGAACCCATTTCTACACACTAATTGCCAAGAAATGGTGTCAAGAATAAAGCAAATTGAAGCAAGAAGCAAGCAGTGGTCATCTGAGATTCTGCAAAATGAGATATTGCAAAATAAATGCCAAGCATTTAAACTTTAAATGAATGCATTACATCTTTAAACTTGGAAGGGCTGGTTTATACACCTACCTAAACTACAACCTTCATAGCCATAATGCCGAAGTTTAGAAAATAATGTGTAAGATCATCCAGTGTAGGTATTATTATGGATAGTGAAACTGAATGAGTGAACTGGGAGGATAAAAACTGTTCTCCATGATTTTGTTAGATACACAGCAAGCTTGTAGGACATAATTAGTACTGTATACATCAATGTCTCCTTAGATGACATCTCAAAGGTGCAACATTGGAAGAAAGTATGCCAGGAGCTCCCTATTCTGTTTTCCTATTCTTAAGATTTAAAGACGGCCAGTGTGGTGCAGTGGTTAAAGCACTAAATTAATGCCATGGAAACCTGTATTCAAATTCACCCTAAGTGACAGAAACTCATTCAGCAGCTTTGGGCTAGTTACTCTTAGCTCACAGAGCTGTTGTAGAACGGAGAAACAGGAGAAGGAAGAGCTGTGTATACCACCTTGAACTCCTGAATGAAAAGTGGGATATACATCTAGTAAGTAAAGTGGGTAAATAAATGGTGGACATGGTGCATTAGCTGAGGAATTGGGTCTTGCCATTAGAGTAGGTGGGAAATAGTAGATGCTTAATGTCAATTTTTAAAACCGCAATGATTGGAAGAGAAAATGGGTTTAACAACCTGCCATCTTGTGATGGATTCTAAAAAATGGGAATGGGAGGTACAGATATCAATATCACCTGGAGAACCCAGTAGATGGCACACAGCTATATAGAGCAGGCATGCATCTCAGTCCTAAACATAATTCTGAAATTAAGTTTGGTTTCTGCAAAGAAAACTTGTAGAAGAGAAATGCCCCTTCCTTCTACTATCCTTCCACCTCCAACATCTCCCCAAAAGCCTCTCCAAAGGCACACAGGCCCTCTGGAGAATGGGGTGTTGGAGTAATTGTGAGAAGGAGAAGCCAACAAAATCAGAGGGAGTCTGTCCAACTGGAACTGACGTTCTCCTCCAATCTTGCCCTTCTGCCTTCCACTCCCTGTTGCTAAGGAGGATCCTAAGACTCGGGGGTGGGGTGCAGGGTGTACAGGAGGCCCAGAATATGCAGGAAGAAAGAAGGAGAGGTTTCCTTCCACAATCTCTTTGAAGACTATTTTCCCATTCCTTCATATTTGGGAATGAGCCCTGTTGACTTCAAGAGAGCTTCACTCTGAGCAATTGCAAATAAGACGGTGCTGCAAGTTGATAGATCAACATAATTATCTTTGCAAATCAAGGGCTTCTGCTGCTAATACAACAAAAAAATTTCCCTGGTATGGCTTCAGCTCCCACACAGAACCATAAACAAGACGTAAGTAATAGCATACTTTTTCTTGCTTTTGCCCAAGAATCCCTCCTTGGGAGGGAGATGGGCAGTGATAAAATTAGATAAATAAAATCAATAAAATAAATACTTTATGTCTTGAATAAAGCTTTCATAGGTTTAAAGTTCTCTAATTTGACAAAAGCATTCAGCTTTCATATCAAAAGTAAGTTTTAATAATTATTATGGACAGTCTTTTACTAAGCTCCATTCAATGAAATATATACATTAAAAAATGGATTGCACAGGTTAATGTGGACTTGAGGATAAACTGCCTTTAAAAAGAAACAAACACACAATATCATGAAATGTTCCTTAGACTACCTGGACTATAATACCATTCCCAGTGCTCTATTCCAAGAACTTTTGTATATGCTGATTTTTGCACACGTTGGATTATTCATTGCATGCATGCCCAAATATGGCACACTTCATTTTTGTATACACTAACCTAGTGCCTGGCATTCTGCACATGCACAAAATGCACCCAACATTATTGCAACCTTTTCTGTAAAGTTGGATTTATGTAAATCTGGGGACTGCCTATAGTTTCAATACCATTTCATCTTTTGCTTGTCAGACCTTAGTATTTTCAGGTTAAAACTACCAATTTCTGAACAGAGTAAAGATAACGGACAGTTCTCCAGAGAAAGTAACAGCAGATAATTAAAAGTTCATAACGGCAGATTCAACGTGTAGGAAAAATGCTAAAATCTTCAAAATTAGCACAAAAATAACAACAGGAAGATGATAATATACCCTCAATCCTCCTTAGTATTAGATGGAAAGCAAAATCCAAAGCTTAAAAAATAATTTTAAAAAAATCACAAAATAACAATAAGCACCAAGAGAGATAATTTATCCTTAATGTAAAAAGCCTCTGTTAGGGTACAAATAAATTTGGTGCTTTAGAAATGGGGTGGCTGGACTTAAAGTGCCTTTAAGGCTGCAATGCAGCTTGGAAATGGTGACATCTCAGCCTCCTGGCGAAGTCTTACCCATCAATCGCAAATGCTGTTTACAATCTCCTTGCTGCATCTCCAGAGGACAAATGGGTCAATTCCAAGCATTTTCCTTGATCTGGAAAAATGCTCCTGGGCTTCAGTAGAAACCAGCCTGAGTCCGAAAAGACTTCCATGATGCCAGTTCTGCCTGCGGAGCTTGCGGGTACAGCTGTTCAGTCCCCCATGTTCCCACCGGAAGTCTGCATATGCTCCATCTTCTTGAACTTGATAAGATCATCAGTCCTGATGATAAGAAGTAGGATTGCAGAATTGGAAGGGGTCGTGACCTCAGAAGTCATTTAGTCCAAACCCTGCAGGATTTGCTAAAGAAAGGCGGAAGCAACAGTTAAGTCAATTTTAGCTCATATCACAACAAAAAGGCAGCTCAACTGTTATCTGCACTCATTTCCCAGCTTTGAAACATCTGTGTTAGTTACCCGTAGAAGGCATTTTCCAGATGCAGGCTATACTTTTTAAAGTCCTAAGCATTTTATTGATTTCTTACTTACTGATTTATTTTATTTTGCAATGTTCTTTACCTTTGTCTCCTGCTTTTCCTTGCAAATGGCACTCAAAGAATCCAAGAACAACAACACACTGTATTTTTCTGCCTCCAATATAGGAGTTTGAGTACTCCCCTGCAGATTGCTTTCACAATTCCTTATGGCTTGTTACATTAGGGAAGTGTTTCTCAACCTTGGCAACTTGAAGATGTGTGGACTTCAACTCCCAGAATTCCCCATAAATTTGTCAGCAGTTCCTCCCCTCCTTCCCTCCCTCCCTCCCTCCCTCCTTTCCTGTTGTTGGGCCATAAGGAACATGGAGTACAGGGAATGTATTACTTCAAATAATAAGTTTGTGGCTCTCAGGATTTAATCAATTTAATACTCTCCTCTTTTTTAATTTTATACTCTATCTGGAATCCTTGAATAGTCCTGTTCAGATGTAACACAGAGAATGGGACTTGGTGAGTGATGTGAATTCACTTCTTGTTTTGAACATGTTGGTCTAAGAAGGAAAACTTGTGTGTGAACAGCTCTTGCTGTTCTATAACCAGATATTACAGGTGTCTGTGTGATGGGAAATTCCAATTTAGAAGCATCTACTCCTATTCAAACTTTGGCTCTTGACATGAGCAATTAGGGTCAGAGATAATCTTTTAATTCTGACATGGTTCAGATGGAATTATCCCAGTCTCACCATACTCATTACCCTCCTGTCTCATTTGTTGTGTTACACACAATGCTCCCAGATTTGGTTTATGGTTACTCACTCAGACGCTCACAGCCTGTTGAGGCATGCAGATCTTGTAAGCCCTCCTTGCTTTCTATCTGGGTTTTCCAGATAGATGCAGCTTGATCAGACAAGACACACAGCCCTGGTCAGCAGCCAGGAAGTAAATAGGGACACACACAAATAATGTTCAACTGAATGCTGAGGCACAACAGTTTCTTTGTAATACCCGGGAGATCCAGTGAAGCTAAAATAACAGCAAAACTTTACTGGATGCAAGGTACATGTGCTCTTTTTCACATGCACACACAAACACACACCCTTACACATGTCCTTCTCAACTAGGCTGCCAGGCACTAGCTAGAGGGATGGAAGCCGCCAAGTCTGGATCCAAAGACAACTCAAGGAGTGGGCGGGCTTCAGGACCCCTTTTATCCCCAAAAGTCCTTGCTTTGTTGATTCACAAGGCTAGGAGCTACTCTTGCCTTGTTAATTGACAAATCTGATAGCTGTTGATGGGATTGGGGGGTGTTTCAATGTGCTCAGGCCCAACTTCCTTTGTCTGGTTCAGGTGACATTTTTCCTTTGTTTCCTTAATGACTTGCTTCCTTCTTATCTACTTCCCTGAAGGGATATTTTAGACAAGATTCCTGGCTTTTTGTCCTCTCTGCTTAGGTACCTGCTTCATCTTTAGGTTATGGCAGCTTCAGCCTAGTCTCACAGTTGCATCCTCAATTTTAAGGAAGTTGTCATAATTTGATAGACCACAATTTTCTTTGATATCTAGCTTGGCAAACTATGGCTGAAATGCTACTTTCAAACCAGGATATCAAAGGAACAGATTCTGGTATACCTGATTTAGGTATATCAGAGTCCATGGAGCTGGGTGGGTGAGGGAGGGAGGGAGGAGCAAAAATGAAATTAGCTCATAAACCATAGGAAAAACTTCACTGTCTCATTGCCTTACTGTTAAAAGCATGAGATTGCCAGTTTTTATATCAGTTCCAATCTGAACCATCCTGAATATAAGTCCTGTCTTTAAAAACAAACAAAAACATTACCATAAGGAACAGATGGGTAGGGGAACTTTTTTTTTAATTTCCTTTTAGCCTAAGGTACATAACTGAAACTTTTATTCTTTTTGAAATATTGCTTTTGCCACTGATTTCTCAACTACTACACAAACCATTAAGCTTTATTACAACAATGAAGCCAATTATGGTATCCTGGTTTCCAGTAAACCTGGATACAGCCCACAAAGTGTTCATATACAGAAGATTGTGCTGGGTAGTTAATAGCTTTACAAAGGTTGTTTGCAGATGTCTTTAATGTCTTATATTATGATTATTGGGCATTTTATTTGTCTATATTCTTCAGCAGGGCAATCAGTGGCAATGTGTTTAATTACTTTATGAGACAGTTACATACTTAAATTGCAAGAGCAGGAGAATACTCTTTAAAATAACAACCACCAGCAGCTGGAACAAAAATGAAATACATGTGTAAATTTGCTTCCCCCTCCCATAAACACATACTTATTTCCTCACAGTGCTGAAGTGCATATATTTAAATTGATCGCTCTGTAAAAAGAGTAGCTGTGAATTGGTCACCTGAAAATTAAAGCATAGTATATCTTCCTTTGGAAAGGTTGAGAAGTAAAGAGTTTAGCTAAAAGGATGAAGAGAACTACCTTACAGAGGTGTACACAGGGTATAGTCAAAAAACTCAAGATGGTGGACATGACAGTGCAATCAAAGCTCAGCCTTTTTAATGGTTTTAGTTTTTTTAACATAAAAATGGGTGGAGCTTTGCTCACACTATTGTGCCCAATGTCTTGACTTTTTTTTACCATACACTGCAGATATTATGAGATATCAGAGACTTTAAGAGCATGATGGAAAATGCTGGAGTTCAAGGAATATGGGTAAGGATATAGCTTGGCTTCAGAGCCATAAGATAAACTCTAGGTCAGGTTTCCAAATCTCAAGTCAAAGTATGTGAACCAGCTTTTCACTTAGAACAGCTTTTTGGCTGATCTCAAACTAAGCTACTTTGTGAATGGAAGACCACCAGAAAGTCCTAAGGCTGTTAAAAAAAAATCCCTAGAAAGTACCAATGGGAAATTTCTGCTAAGGTGTTGCCAGAAAACAGCTTTGTCATGTCCATGTAGTCACCAGTAGTCAGGTTTCACTTGAGGAACTCTTTCCCTTTCTTTGCCTCTAGAAAATACCCCTAAACAAGGCTAGTATGATAGAGCTAGATTTTAGCAAATCCCTCATTTTTCAAATGCCTGCTATTATCTTATCAGAATGCACTTAGTCTCAAATGCTTAGTAGCTTTTTCATGTTAAGGAGATACTAACCATACACCCTTTATTATAAAGGGCTGCCCTTTATTTTAGAAGGTTACCTTTAGGTTTATTTAATGTATTTGTTTTCTTGGTGTTGCTCTTGAATTTTCCTTTTTAATGCAAAGTTATAAACATAAACTTAAAAAAAAAATGCTTATGAACCTCTTTCAGATTTGCCCCCTTTTCAGGTTTCTCCTTTATTTTTTTTCCCAAGAAAATATAGTCACTGTGGTTAAGGAGTTCTCTAGCAAATGGTGCTAAGCCAGTACATAATGAGGAAAAAGCCTTGTCTCTGAGGTCGTGCCTCAGTGTACATTTGAATATAAGGTCTCCCCATAGTTCCTTAGCTCAGCCCTCTTTGAATCAGCTCATGGAATTTGGGTACCAAACATTAAATTTAGCATCAACTAACTCTTACTTCTTCAGCAAAGGATTGTTACCTTGTTGTGCTGCTGGAGCTTGAGGATCTCAATGATGCCATGAGCTAAACCGTGAAGGGCCACCCAAGACAGGAAGGTCATGACAGAGAGGTCAGACTAAATACAATCCCTGGGGAAGGTAATGGCAACCCACCACAGTATTCTTGCTGTGAAAACTAAATGGATCAGTACAACCAGAGATATGTCGGTATACCATCGGAAGATGAGACCCCCAGGTTGGAAGATGGTCAAAATGCTACTGGGGAGGAACAGAGGATGAGTTCAACTACCCCAGACATGATGACGCAGCTAGCAAAAAGCCGAAAGGATGGCTAGAGGCTGAAGTAGAGCAGTTCTGTGAGGATCTACAGCACTTACTGGACAACACGCCTAAAAGAGATGTTATTTTCATCACAGGAGACTGGAATGCTAAGGTGGGCAGTCAAATGACAACTGGAATTACAGGTAAGCACAGCCTGGGAGAACAAAATGAAGCAGGACATAGGCTGATAGAATTTTGCCAAGACAACTCACTCTGCATAACAAACACTCTCTTCCAGCAACCTAAGAGATGGCTTTACACATGGACTTCACCAGATGGACAATACCAAAATCAGATTGACTACATCCTTTGCAGCCAAAGGTGGTGGACATCTATACAGTCAGTAAAAACAAGACCTGGAACTGACTGTAGTTCAGATCACAAACTTCTTATTGCACAATTTAGGATCAGACTAAAGGGATTAGGGAAGGCCCACCGATCAGCTAGATATGAGCTCACTAATATTCCTAAGGAATATGCAGTGGAGGTGAAGAATAGATTTAAGGGACTCGATTTAGTAGATAGGGTCCCAGAAGAACTATGGACAGAAGTCCGCAACATTGTTCAGGAGGCGGCAACAAAATACATCCCAAAGAAAGAAAACCAAGAAGGCAAAATGGCTGTCTGCTGAGACACTAGAAGTAGCCCAAGAAAGAAGGAAAGCAAAAGGCAACAGTGATAGGGGGAGATATGCCCAATTAAATGCAAAATTCCAGAGGTTAGCCAGAAGAGACAAGGAATTATTTTTAAACAACCAATGCATGGAAATGGAAGAAAACAATAGGAAGGACAAGAGACCTCTTCCAGAAAATTAGAAACATTGGATGTAAATTCTAGGCAAAAAATGGTTATGATCAAAAACATAGATGGCAAGGACCTAATAGAAGAAGAAGAGATCAAGAAAAGGTGGCAAGAATATACGGAAGACATGTATAGGAAGGATAACAATATCGGGGATGGCTTTGACGGTGTGGTCAGTGAGCTAGAGCCAGACATCCTGAAGAGTGAGGTTGAATGGGCCTTAAGAAGCATTACTAATAAGGCAGCAAGAGATGATGGTATCCCAGCTGAATTGTTCAAAATCTTGTGAGATGATGCTGTCAGGGTAATGCATGCTATATGCCAGCAAATTTGGAAAACACAAGAATGGCCATCAGATTGGGAAAAAAAATCTTATATTCCCATACCAAAAAAGGGAACCACTAAAGAATGTTCAAACTATCGAACAGTGGCACTCATTTCACATGCCAGTAAGGTAATGCTCAAGATCCTGCAAGGTAGACTTCAGCAATTCATGGAGCGAGAATTGCCAGATGTACAAGCTGGGTTTAGAAAAGGCAGAGGAACTAGGGACCAAATTGCCAATATCCGCTGGATCATGGAAAAAGCCATGGAAATGTTCAGAAAAACATCAATTTGTGTTTTATTGACTATTCTAAAGACTTTGACTGTGTGTACCATAACAAATTGTTGCAAGTTCTTAGCTGTATGGGGATAGCAAGTCATCTTGTCTGCTTCCTGAGGAATCTGTATAACGACCAAGTAGCAATGGTAAGAACAGACCACGGAACAACGGACTGGTTTAAGATTGGGAAAGGAGTACGGCAGGGTTGTATACTCTCACCGTACCTATTCAACTTGTATGCAGAACACATCATACAACATGCTGGCGGGCTTGAGGAATCCAAGGCTGGAAGAAACATTAACAATCTCAGATATACAGATGATACCACTTTGATGGCTGAAGGAGAAGAGGAACTGAGAAGCCTTATGATGAAGGTGAAAGAAGAAAGTGCAAAAGCTGGTTTGCAGCTAAACCTCAAAAAAACCAAGATTATGGCAACCAGCTTGATTGATAACTGGCAAATACAGGGAGAAAATCTAGAAGCAGTGAAAGACTTTGTATTTCTAGGTGCAAAGATTACTGCAGATGCTGACTGCTGTCAGGAAATCAGAAGACACTTAATCCTTGGGAGAAGAGCAATGACAAATCTTGATAAAATAGTTAAGAGCAGAGACATCACACTGACAACAACGGTCCAGATAGTTAAAGCTATGGTATTCCCAGTAGTAACATATGGCTGCGAGAGCTGGACCATAAGGAAGGCTGAGCAAAGGAAGATAGATGCTTTTGAACTGTGATATTGGAGGAAAATTCTGAGAGTGCCTTGGACTGCAAGAAGATCAAACCAGTCCATCCTCCAGGAAATCAAGCCAGACTGCTCACTTGAGGGAATGATATTAAAGGCAAAACTGAAATACTTTGGCCACATAATGAGAAGACAGGACACCCTGGAGAAGATGCTGATGCTAGGGAGAGTGGAAGGCAAAGGGAAGAGGGGCTGATCAAGGGCAAAATGGATGGATGATATTCTAGAGGCGACGGACTCGTCCCTAGGGGAGCTGGGGGTGTTGACAACCGACAGGAAGCTCTCGTGTAGGCTGGTCCATGAAGTCATGAAGAGTTGGAAGCGACTGAATGAATAAACAACAAACTCTTACTTAGAGATCCAAGGATGATAGTGTTGAGCACATGTCAATGGCCATTTCACTGAAGGAATAATGCAACCTGTTAGTGAGCAACAGAGTTTGATGCAACATTCAAGTAGTGCCGTCTTCTGGTGCTTCTAGGGTACTATAGCTAGCTGTGTCTCTCCCAAATGTGGATTGAATGAGGAACTCCAGAGTCCAGCTTGTATTTCTCAACAGTTATCTATTAGCATTTTGGCTTCTTATGTTATGGGGATATTGAATTGCTGTTTTTCTCCACTTATTTGAGCATCTGGGAAATCACCATGACAACAGCACATGCCAGGTGTCTGTTTAGAAAGCACTCCATTCCTCCAGCCTTCCTCACTGAAATTCATTACCTTAATTGCCAAGCTAATACTGAGGCAAAATGAGGCTGAGCAGAAAGATTAAAAGGACCTCCTTCTTGATTAAAAACTTCATAACCTAGAATTGGTGTAGTCTGTAAACTGCATCAGATATATATAAATTAGCTTTGGAATGGACAGTGCCTATTAATATGTATAAGATAAAATACAATAGTTCAGAATTACAATTGCTGTTAAATAAAAGGAATCAAATTAGTAGTAGTATATTCTTTTTCAAAAGTGTTAAAAATCTCACTTGAGGGTACAAAGAAGTCTTGTTGTTTTTTTAAAGAAATGCTTCAAGAGAACAAAATTAAATATAGAGATAACCCCAAGAGACAGACCTATAGGAAAGGGTTGGAGATGGTAGAAGATCAGTATGAATGATCTGAAGAAATTGCTGCAGCCTGGGCAAAAGGTCAGACTTCACTTCAGCATTCAGAACTGCCTCTTCATCCATGTGTTGCAAACTGCTACAGCATAATTACACAGCTAAGTGAAGTGAGCAAGATGTGATTGTGAATTCACCCATGCCCTTTTAACTAAAACCTAAGACATCTGTGTTGGCTGCTACTTTGTGTGTGTGTGTGTGTGTGTATCTTGGACTAAGCCAAGACATTTAAAGCACTATATAACTTAGCATGTGAGATCTGAAGGAATGCCCTCTGCCATTTATTTAGCATATGCATTAAAATCACCCACAGATGATCACCCACTACCTGATCACTTCTGCCATTGTGATTCATGCTGATATGATAAGATTGTGCTTTTCAGTGGTGGTACTCCAGCTGTTTAACTGTCAACCTTGGAGATTTTCTGCTGGTATCTAAAATGCTGTTTGTTGACCCAAATAAATAATGCATTTGGATAATTAGCAAGGGAATTGGAAAAAGGCTAGAGAAGTGGGCTAGGTAAAGTGCTGGACATGCTTAGCTGTAGTTTTCACAAAGGCCTAGCCCTTGGCTTTTGATTTGACTACTAAATGGTTAAGCACAAAGCTCAAGGCCAAACCATTAAAAATGTAGGGCATGCTAGGGAAAGTGGAAGGCAAAAGGAAGAGGGGCCGACCAAGGGCAAGGTGGATAGATGATATTCTAGAGGTGATGGACTCGTCCCTGGGGGAGCTGGGGGTGTTGACAACTGACAGGAAGCTCTGGCATGGGCTGGTCCATGAAGTCACGAAGAGTTGGAAGCAACTAAACGAATAAACAACAATCAAACATGGCTTCAAATCAAAATTGAGCCCCTCACCAAACAGTCAATAGCCTTCCTAAGAAGTTTTCATTGCACCAGGTTCCAGCTTTCTCCTGCTACAATGTAAAACCTGTTTGTATAAAATCTTACCATTCTTGCAAGAGGAAGCCATGCCCTGGCACCACCAACTTAACTGTAGAAGCTTGATTAGCTTACCATGTAGGTAGATAATAATCCCAATACTGTTTAAGAATATTTCAGACTAGTCTTTCCTTATATCGGTATCATCTCAGAATCCTCAGCAATGATCATTTTAGCTGGAAAATTATGGAAGATTAAATCTGCATTCCTGGCAGCATCAAAGTACAGATAATTGTTTGAGTGTATCAAGCTTTTGGACACACCCACTGAGATAGACATTGTCTGAATATAGTAATGAATGTTTGGTAGAGGATGAAGCTTTATCCTAATATTCAAGACAGCATGGTAGTACAAGCATGAAAGAGAATTTCTTGTCTTGGAAATATAGATTTGGCTCTAGCTGGAAGACCAATGCTTCAAATGGATCATGATTAATAAGTAGTATGCTGGGTAAAGTTTGAGAGAATCGCAATTTGGTGTAACAGAATATCAATGGGTTAGATTAAAGGACATTGATAGTGCTCAACCTGGCTGCAGAAATACAGTAAGACAATTATAGTAAGACAATTAATTGGAATAGAAAGTTAAGTGAAAGATCTGATTGTTTGGTCCTGGAAAGAACAAAGTTCTTCCTTTACATTTGTTTGGAACTGAACTGACAGAGGTTCATAGAGTTAGAGGTATCTATCCATTTCACAACAAACCAGATGAACTGTTGAACGAAAGAATGGGCCTGACTTTCTACTCTAGCACCTATTCAAAAAATTAAAAAGTAAAGAAAAAAAACTTAACAAAAATGAAAATTAATACTAATGTTAATTAACAATTGAAAGTCTGCCTGTCCAGCTGTTTGACAGCTATCTCAAAGTGACAATAATTATTTCCAAGAAAATTCTTATAGGGATATAAGAATTTTAGCAACTGAACTATTTCTGATTTAGTACCAATTTATCCTCTAATATGCAGAGACTTTTTCATTTCTTTCTAACAGCCTTCCAGTGATCTGGAGGGAGGGGGTTCTTTAAGCTGATAATGGAGAAGCTGGCAGCTGTGTATTTGCACAAATGTTTCCTGAAGCTTTATCGCTCTGGGAATTAACCACACCATTGACAAAACAGATGTGTCTTTACAGATTTTCCAAATCCTACAAGAGTGGAGCCAAGCACATCTTCTGATGGAATGAATTCTTTAGTCTGGATCCTCTCCTACATTCTAGACAGTCTCATTCTTTCCTGCAGAACTTCATGATTGGATGGGTTCATAACATCACTTAAATAGTCATGTAATCCTATCTTATAATGGTTTGAAGGAAACTACCTCAGATCTCCTTTTGGTGAATTTTAACTCAAAGTCCTATGAAATATAAACAAAATGACCTGTTTAGGAGCTAGCTTCACATTCCATCCTTTGAAAAATAAATAGGGACCTTTTAATTTTAGCCTTCTGAGAACTCAGCCAAATGTACATTAACATAGAGAGTCCAGAAACATTTTGGAAAATTTGTCCTTTTCTCACAAACCCTATTATCCACTGTCCAAAACTGTATTCCCATCCCTTAGCCCCAGCCAGATCTAAAAAGGAGTACGCTCTGAGTATAAGGGTTCCTTGAATTACCTAGAATTCTTTGATGAAAAAAACAGAGTAGCAGTTTTGGTAGCAGAGATGGAGGTTAAATGGAGACAGAGGGGAAGGACCAGAAAAAGCATCCTTGCTCTCTTCTCATGTGATTCAGATCATATGAAGGCTAGAACATCAGAAAGCAGACTATGGGGGGAGGGACTTTAGACAACTCCTTTATGGTAGTTGTGGATTTGACTGGATCTTCAGTCTAAGAAATGGCAGATATTTCAGCAACAAAGCAGAAAATATCCTGATGAGATAATAAGAAAACATCAGACAAGCACCAGTGGCACGGAAGGCAAAAGGTCCAGCTAACTGCAAGAAGCAAAGAATGAAATAAGGATTTGATTTTATTTGATCTGAACATTGGAGTGCACATAATTCAAGGTTAAAGCTGCATCTGCAAGAGTGAGAAACAAAAAGAGGAAGCATGAGAGTTGGAGGATTATCCAAAAGTAAATGCCATAGTGTTGTGTAGTGTATGTGGTAGTACTTGGCAGTGCAATCCCAGTTCAGTAACTGGGGAAAAAATGTTTTGTATGAAAGCTGTTTCTCCTTTATTTCAACTCACTAACTGGCTAAGACTTAACAAAGCATAGCCCAAATGTTATCTTTTTTTCTACCATAAGAACTTGGCCTCAGCGGTGGTGCTAGCTGAGCAAAATTATCATATATTTTTTTTTCTCTACCCCAACCCCAAGGCATCTTTACATTCTGATAGCAAGAAAACAAAACTGCTTTAACATAAATATCTCAAATAAAACCATATATTCCCTCTTCCTTTTATTAAGACCTACACAAATGTATGGAGGCTGTTTCAGCATTTTTAGTCATCTGAAGTTTTAAGGCAAGATGTTCTCTCAATTTCTGTGTCTAATCATAGGACAAAGAATCAAAGGAAGAACTGCAGCAAAAAAAAAAAAAAAGTTCTTTGAGCTATTTCAGTGTAAGATTTTGGACAGGGTTTATCCTCTCTGGCAGTGTCAGAATACTTATTCTAAGTTTAGGAATCAATTATACACAAAGTTGTTAGTGGATGCTGGACTTTATTACTGAAGATTAGTGAGATAAGCCAGCATAACACAAGACTTTTTCAGAGCATCTGTTGGATCAACCAGTTAACCAATGAAGAATTATCTCTGTTTTTCCCCCAGGCAAGTGAAAAGGGCAGTAATGAAATCTTCAGGTGTTCCAGAGACACAGGAGATCATAAGAGCATTAAAGTAAAATAAGCAATCAGGAGTTGGATACTACTTTTTTTTTTCCTTTCCTTGATAGCACTCCTGCTTCACAATAAGTGTTTAAATGGCAAGCCATCTTTGCAAGGTTATTTATATTTGGAATTAGAAACCCAAGGTTGCATTTCAGGTAGTTCTAGAACTTCTATTAAACTTCAGTTTAAACATTGGACCTATCATGTACAGAAATGTTTTAACCAGCGAGTAAACTCCTGTGAATTTAAATAATGGATCTATCTAGAGATATAAGCACATGCTCAAGATAGATAGATGAATGATAGATGGTGAGAGAGAAAGAGACATCTGTGCTACTCTCTTCACTACTGCCCAACCATCAAAGAACTCTTCAAGATGCCAGACGGAGCTGACAGGATTAAAAATATATACCAAGGCATTTTTATGATTTTCTTTATTGAAACATTTTAAAAATAGAATAAATAACCACACACAGGAGAAAAGAAAAGAAAAAAAGTAATGAATAGAAGGATAAAATACCAGTAGATAAACACCGAGTTTCCAATGGTCACAAGAATTAAAGTTTGGTATTTCATTCATTTATTGTTTAATTGATTGAATAGAACTGAGTAAGTTGTATCATTTTCAGAAGTCTAAAAATATCTATAAAAGTCTGAGCAAAAGGTTAATATTATCACTATCATCATTCCAAGGATGCATACATACAACCATTTAAAAAAGGAAAAAAAATAAGAAAAAGAAACAAAAATCAGTTAAAATATTATTAGAAAATTACTTGTTTTCAAATTCCCTCCCATTTTATCCCAACTGTTAATTACAATCAACATGTTTATATGCATTTAAAATTGTTTCTGATTACAGTCCTTATGTTGCTTTCGTCTTAAAAACCATATTGTTATGCCTAAGACAAAATGTCTAAGTTTGCCTTCTTGTGTGATGTATGATATATAAGGGAAGCATTCTTTCTTAAATTTGGCCAAGTGTCTCTTAGGAATATATACTGTTAATTTTGCCATTGTTGTGTAATTCCCATTTGGTTTCCTAGCCTGATATTGTCAGCCCTTTGAGGTAGGCCCGACTTGAACACCAAAGTCATGAATACTAAAACTACTTTATTATAGGGTTACAGTAACAGAATCTTGCAACTCTGAAAGTGCCTCCCCACTCCCTGCCTTTATCTTAAACAGAACTAGGGAAGGTCAAGCCTGAGATGCTTTCTCAAATTACATTCCTGCTTTGGACTCAAATTTCTCTTATCTGACCATGACTTTGGCTGTGGCTCTTCAACCTTTCCTCAAGGTTATTCTCACACCCCATTACAGATATCAGCAAAGTGTCTCTTTTTCAATGTTAGTATATGCCTAGATATTTAACTTGGTTTTATTTTAACCTCCGCTGCAATATTTGAATGGTATGTACTGCTTTTGTTGTTACATTTCATATAAAAAGAATTTCAAGAAAGAAAAATAGAAGACAGAATGTTCAAAAAACTGTTAGGGACAAACTAAGAGCGAAGGAAGACATAGCTGTATATAACCAGCTAGATCTTTTCTAATATTATTTTTGCAATATTTGGCCATCATTCCTAATTGCAGGTTGGACGATATATGAGTACTCATTCCCAAAAGGTTGAAGGTCACTAGTATTTATTAAACTTTTTAAATATGAAAAGAATATTAATTTCATTAAGCTGTTAGAAATATTGCCGTAACTTCTCTCGCCAAGCAGTTCATAATTGGTATCACTATCACAGGGCTGAGTCAAGACTTTCAATTTTCTGTAAAGTACATGGCCAATTTTAGATAATGGAAGTCCCTTTTATCTTAATCCTCCATTATTATTATGTCTCAAATGGGCCCCATTTAATTCTGACATCCTGCTGAAGCTGATCTGGATCTTATCCTCTGGATACACATAAGTGCTGTGTGTGGTCAATTGAAAAGATTTTTTTTTTTAGCCAAGTGCTTTATGGTGAACTGCCTCCCTCTAGAACAGTAAATGTCTACTTGAACAGAACCTACAGAACAGAGCCTTTAGCTTCTAGGTATTTTCTGTTTTCAAGGCAAAAGCTATTTTTGTTACAAACTGCAAATGCAAGCATGAATGCCTGCAATAATTCATGTGATTGCTATAGCATTAGTTGCTGACATGTGTGTTTGAATGAGCCATCATACTCAAGCCACTGATAAAACTTAAATATATTGCCTCATTTACTGCAAATACAATGAATTCAAAGCATACATTTCCAGCCAGCAGGTGTAGGAGGGCACACATGGGTGTGAATGAACCATGCCCTAGATGTTTAGCATAACTGTGCTATTCTTGCCATAGGCACATGAATCTCAACTACTGCTAGAGTTTTGCAAAAAATCATGCAGCTGAGATAGCAAATAAAGCACAACACTGAGACACACCAGGACTTTCTAACTACCGATGCTAAGCACGT
The DNA here is from genome assembly GCF_035149785.1 of Candoia aspera. Classification (NCBI taxonomy): domain Eukaryota; kingdom Metazoa; phylum Chordata; class Lepidosauria; order Squamata; family Candoiidae; genus Candoia; species Candoia aspera. The sequence continues at coordinate 130,306,099 of NC_086155.1, read as the reverse complement.
AACCCCAGGATTTTTCAGCTTGTCTCTTCGATATGTAACTATGCACAAATTATGTTGGTGCCACAAAATATTCAGGAGGAATAATTTCAGGCACTCCCTAGAAAAGAACTGAAGTGATGAGAAAACCACATCCTTGAAAAGGTAAATTGGTGCTTTTCATTAGAAATTAGAATGGCAGACCTTGAAAGGGTGCTTTCAGAACGCAGTTCAATTAAGCTGGTATGGTCAAATGCTTGTTCTATGCTCAGGGATAGGTGCTTGTTGTGCAGATCTTCACACTAACTCACAGCTTTTCAGGGAATATGTGAATACAGTGCAGTTGGTTGCGGGCAGGTCCAGTTTTGCTACTGCATACTCAACATGTACTTTCCATGAATGAAGAACAGTTGAGTGACAATGTGATGTTTGGTTTACCTATAGATAAAGGCAGGGTGGGGTGAACTTGTAGAAATAGACTGAGACAAATACGAAATGGGATCTTTTTCACAAGACAGCCCTACACAATTTATGACCCCCCAAGCCAAATTCAACTCAAAAGCCATGATTTACAGTTCATGAGGACTTTACTGACTATATTGTAAATGAAGAACGTCATGGCACCTTAAATATAAATATATTACTATATTTATTTTGCTTAAGCTTTTGTGGATCACAGTCTACTATGATGAAAATCTAAGGCACAGGGATTTTGTGAAAGAAAAAAAAAAGAGGAGGAGAGACAAATACATGAACGCATATCCATAATTGACCATTATGCTAATAATAAAATACTAAAAACTGGAGCCAAAATGACCTTTTTTTTTTCTTTTTATATCCTTATTCCCCCTTTTGTGTCATATCTTTTGGGATTGCAAAGCTGAGAACAAGATATATCTGATTTTATAATTCTGTAAACCCTTCTCTGGGCCTTTCAGAATAAAGAACTAGGGTATAAATGTTCTGAATGAACGAATGAATGAGGAAAGTGTCAGAGGGCCCACACAGCTTGAGATTCTAGTTGTGGATGTCTGTCATAGAAGAATGGAGTGTTGGGTAAAGTCAACCTAGTAATGAAGTCAAATGATATACTGTATTTCTACTGCATATCATATAAGGATGCTATAATCCATTACATTAATATACTTTCAGAGACATGGGAGTTTTGTTTAAAACTTATATTAAAAAGGGGCCCATACAAATTCCCATATGATCAAAGGGCATTAATTTTTATGTATAAATTGATAACACATGAGTCACAAGGAATTGAAAACAAATCACAGTATTAAGATGCTGCATCAAGCACCATTCAGGTTTTAGCCTTAAATCAGTTCATGTTTGCTAGCTCATTTAAGCACTAGTCAGGTTTTCTTTGAGACCAAAGGAAACAAATTCTATTACAAACCTCCACCTCAATCTGGAGTGATAACCAGCAATGCATGTTTTGGAATAGTTAATTTCAGGTTCTGCTTCATGACAGAATGTTATGAAAGACAGCCTGACTCTGTGAGATAAAATGCAGCATAAAGTAACATAAAGTAGAAGGAAATACCTAGCTCCTTTGAATGAATTCAGATCTTCAGTTCTGGTTGGATTACATCCCAACAAGCCAAAGGGATTGGCAGATGTGATCTCAGACTACTGTCTGTAATCTCTGAGAGCTCCTGGAGTACAAAGCAAGTTCCAGAAAACAGGAGAAGAGCTACCATTTACAAAAGAGAAAAAGTGAACCCAGGAAACTACAAACAAATCAGCTTGACACTGATATCTAGGAAAACTCTAGAAAAGGTAATCAAGCTGTGGGTTTGGAAGCACTTAGAAAGGAGCTACATGATTATTAGAAGCCAGTAGAGGTTGTAAAAAATAGATCATGCCAGACCAATATTATTGCTTGTTTTGACAAAATGACTAGATTAGTAGACCAAGGGAATGCTGTGGATGTAGAATACTTAGCCTTCAATAAGGCATCTAATAAATTTGGCCATAGCCTCCTTTCTGACAGAGTGGAACAATGTAAGATGGATGGTCCTCAGAACTCACAGTACCAACATAGGCTCCTTAATGGTTCTTTGACTACATGGAGGGAGTTATGCAGTGGGGTGTTCTGTCCTGGGTCCAGTGCTCTTTGATAATTTCATAAATGACTTACAATAGATGAGGGGATAGAAAGAATGTTCATCAAATTTGCAGATGACCCAAAGCTAAGGGGGGACAGCAGGCACCCCAGAAGACAAGCTCAAGCTTCAAAAGGAACTTGGACAGAATTAAATATTAGACCTTATACAAAAATATGAAGTTCAGTGGCAAGAACTGAACTGCAAGAAATGTAAGGTTCTGAACTTACTGTAGGTAGGAAAAACCAGGTGCATGACAGTAGTATCAGCAACAGTGCATGTGAGAAGGATCTGGCCATCCTGTTCATCCACAGATGAAGTATGAGCCAGCAGATTTTCAAGCAAAGGTTAGACAGCTGTTTGTCTAAGATGGTATAAGGATTCCCTCCCTGGGAAGGGGATTGGACTAGAAGACCTCTACTGCCCCTTCCAAACATATGATTCTGGGATGGAAACTGAGGTGTTGTTTGGCACTGGAAGGTGAAACTTCTTTTTAGACAGAGTTTTTACAAGGGAATCCATCTAAAAATTGAACAGAAGTGGAGTAAGAATACGCTGTTGCTTGGCATCCTTCAAGCTGTGAGAATTGCGAGGGCAGAACATCTTACACTTAGATGATCTCATGCAGCATCATGATCAGATGCAGTAAGCATCTATACAGGAGGTTGTCAGTTCCTCTCCATGCTAGTGATAAAGTCAAAAAATGCCTTTAAATTGATAAAGGTATCATAAAGGGCTACATGAGAGCAGCATGAATATTTTTTTCTACCAAATATCTCAGTATGGTGCATTGATCAAATGTTGACCATCCAGCCCTGAAGCCAGCTTGTTCTGTCTCTCTAAAAATTCGAATGTACTGGAAATCATTCAATCAACAGGTTTAAGAATCATATGCTCCGTGTGCTTTGTTGCATCCTTAATGCATTTCTTCACCTGGAGCTTGGCTTCACCTGCTGAGGCTTGTATGAATTCTGCCATTTTAAATACCGGGTAAAACTGGTCTTGTGGAGTGCTTCTCTGGTTTGGTCAATCCATGTCAATGGGTTTGCCTCTGTGGAAAAGAGGACTTTCAGTTTAATCCTTGATCATGCTTGGTCTCTCAAACAGTCTTCAGAGAGGCCAAACTAAAAGTTCTTGATTTAGACTTAAGAGAGCTAGATTTAAAACCTCAAACCATTGCAACAGAGGCCTGTATATGACCCTCTCCAAAACAAATTATTTCTTTAATACTCAATTTCTTCCTCACTGAAACCCTTCACAGTAGCAACACACTTACTGAAGGGAAAATATGGTAATATCCCATTCTCAGGGAAATTATGTCCATGTTCTGGTGAAGCTAAAAAAACAGTTACCTATGTGTTATTCTTACTTATGCTAATTGGTGGTCTAGGCCAAAAACCTTCCCTATTGATTAAGTCTTTGTGCTGGCAGAAAGAAGAGGCTGTGTGTGTGTGGATGTGTGGATCAAGGCACTGCTATCTCTGTGCAAGTAGCAATATTCTGTTTTGCTGTATGAACAGTAATTCTCATTAGGAAGTGTTAGATTTGGGCCTTTTGGTTTCTATTTTTTTTTTCCTTTTATGAATTTCTGTTTATTGTATTACCTAATCCCTGTACCTGATGATCCCACAATATTGTCAAGACCCACTTGGAGTTCTGTACAAACAGAAGGAAACTTTGACATACCTAAAGGTATCATCCTACAAACTCTCAAAAAGCAACGTTGTGTCATAACTGTTGTCTTTGCAGTGCTGAGTGTTTCCCACGAGCAGACCAAGGCTCCCTCCCACTTAAAGACCTTCTTCTTTGGTTTATGGCCACCCAGAAGCAAATTATTATTATTACTAGATAATATTTTATAGAATAAAAAAATATTTATGGAAGTCGGCAAAGCTCTTCAGGAGGCTTGTTAGCTACTAAGCTTAGGAATTCCTCTGGTGGACAGACATACTCCTCCATTATCACAATCTCAGAGCAATTCAGTGGGGCTTGTGCTTCTGAGCCAATTAACTTCCACTCTGTGGCAGAATGGGAGGAAATGTTGCAACAATAGCTTTGCAGCATGAATGCAGGGCAGGTGATGTCATACTGGCAAGATTAACTTCTTATACTGCCTCCCAATTTCTCTGTTTCCTCCATCCCCCTTGCTGAACCCAAGGTACAGTTCTCCCTCTTAACAGCCATCTTTTCCTCTGGTGTAAAAACAAATTAAGTGGGAGGCAGCCTTGGTCTGCTCATGGGAAATACTCAGCACTGCAAAGACAACAGTTATGACACAGCATTGATTTTTGAGAGTTTGAAGGATGAAGCCCTTAGACAATGCTGTGTCAAAGTTTCCTTCTATCTGTGCAGAACTCCAAGTGGGTCTTGACAATATTGTGGGATCATCATTCTGTTAGATTTCTCTTCTATAAGCCCTAAGGGCTCCAGTTAAAAAAAAATCTATACAGTATGATCTTAATATATTTCGGTGGGGAGATATACGAACTCCAACTTTTTCAAATTCACCAGTCATGAGCAGTCTTGTACCTTCTCTAAAAATAATCCCAGGTGAACACTCAAGAAATAATTTCTCTCCTGTCCCCATGAAAATAAATCCTCCACATTTCTTCTCAACAGTTTGAGTAGACTGAGACATCTCTTTCACATAAATTTTCTATCATGAAGACCCAAAGATCTTTTTAACATATGTCAATTGGAATCAAAGTTGACATATTATTTTGTTAGAAAGTTTATCAGCATTTGTTCTTACTTTCCTCTGAAGCCAATTTAGTGGCCTGCTAGAACCACTGAAAAGGAGCAGAGTTTATAACATAGCTGAGAAGCTGGCACAGAAAAAGAAAATTATCTTAGATAGCTTCAGTGAGCACATCAGAGAAACATAGGTTATGGATCTTACACACTCAGCCCTCACAAGCATAAAGAATCACACATTTAGACAGATTAGGGTAAGATAAGTAAACTAATTTCTTACTTATTTTATTGTTGCTTCTGCTACATCCATCTTGGTGGAAAATATGAAGTTCCTTTGTTCTTTTCTTTCTAAATACTTAGTTCTGCCCTAAACTCTCAGCCCTACAGCTGCCAAGAGCTGTGTGGAAGAAAGGGGAATTCCAGGCCCACCACATGGTGCCTAGAATGGAGGAGAGCAGCACACGTCTGTGTGCTTGCTTCTGGTGGAGAAAAAGGAAGAGAGAAAGAGGAAGCTGGAGTGGCAACAAACAGCTTCCTCAGAGTTGCATTGTGGGACAACTTAATTTACATGTTAATTCACATGCAAATGAGGCATGCTGGATTTGCCAGAACTTCGAACATCCTCCACCCCTACCTCCATCAAAAAGAATCAGCTTTTTTTTTTTTCTTTTAAAGAATGAATACTCTTCATATTTTTCTCCTTGGGGCAGGGGGGATGTGGTTATATTTGAATGCAGAAGGTTTTGATGATCTATTCTGGTGTTCTGCTTCAAACACCCACAGGAAAAAAGAGAAGGAATCTGACATACCTATAACTCTTATAGCTACGACTTAGAGAACACTCTACAATTTTAGCTACTTGTTTAATAGCTTAAATGAGTAGCTATCATCCATTCTTTAATTCAAGCAAACTTTGGAATATCAGTGCATCACATTTCAGTTTAAAGAATTACAAATGTCAGGGAGGGGAAAAGATTATGACTACCTTCATAGTGCCCACTAAGCACTAATGGTTTGTGTAAGCATGGCTTTTGATTAAGTTACACCTGTCTAGGTTCGCATATCATACTAAGCCTTTAACCAGCAGTGCCCCACATTTTCTCTTATGAGAACCATGCACCTCATCAAAAGTACTTTGTGCATTGGCCAAATATCTGAAAACAGGTTACCTATTATTTCCTCTGATAATATTCAAATCTAGGTTTCAGAATCATTCTGTATTAGTCATAGACCAGTACAATTAAAAGTACTCAGAAGTGTTCGATAAAATTCTCAGACATGATACAAGTACATATTGTCATGTTCCCCGTTTCAATGTTCTGTTAACATCGTAACGTTTCACATGTCAAACAGTTTTCCCGTGTATTCCCGGCTTGCTCATTGCTGGTATTTTCCATTCGGGCGCTCTGCTTTGTTTTGGAACTTTGGAATGTATGTTTGGGTTTGCAATCCTACTCAAGGTTACTTTCCCAGGTGCGTGTAACGGTTGCTAGCACCTGGGAGGGGGTGCGTGCTGACGGGTGCTGAGGGTGGGACTGGATTGAAGGCAAGGCTTTTAAGTTTGTATTTGGCGCGCTTTTGCTCATTCTCAGCTTTCTCTGTATTTGCATACTATTCCTTTAATAAATCAGTTATCTTTAAGCCCAAGCTTGTGAGACTGAGTATTTGGGATTAGGCAACCATTACAAGTTGAAATTTAGCAAGCTCACTATCATTATACATAAAATCAAAGGAGCAGCCTATGTTACAGTGTATTAAAACTTATTTGATGAAGACATCCTAAAATATTCATTATTAACTACTTAAATACAATAAAGGATAATATCTGAGGTTTGGATGCATTAGATTATTTTTAAAAAAGTTTACAATTAGGTATTCACCAAGTTTCAACAAATCCTTAAAGCTGCTGCGCAGAATCTCGTTAACTGAACTGTGACTGCAGACCACTCATCTTTAAGCAAAAACTGAAGATATTCAGTGTTGGAGCAGCCAGGATACCTAAGTCATTAGGAAGATAAATTTTGTTTGAATGTCTCTATAGAATGAGCATCGAAGAAGGACATGTGAAGTGGTTTCTACCTCTCTGGAATCACAGGGACAGAGCCTTTCAGCCAATGATATATTTTTTATATTTGCCCTCTAGGACAGCTAAGGGGAGTGCATGACATCATGCAGGTGAAAAAGCTTTCCAATTATTCACTGCTTCTAGCTGGCTAAGATATCTAGCAGGGGTGACAGTATATCTAATAAAGTCTGGAGCCAAGAATAATGGAGCTTTCTCTAAGTCCACTCACCTCCCCATGTCCTCTACCCTTTGTCTCAGGTTTTGTTTTGCCTTGTCATAGTCCAACTCAAGTATTGCAGATGAAGAAAAACCTAATTTTGCAAGGTTGGACTCAATAGCCTTAATCCATGAAGAGGAGAAATTATCTTGGAGAATTAATGGTGCAAGGCCTTGAGGGGAAAAAAAAAAAGTTTTAGCCAAATATTTAAGGAAGCTATACAGATTCTTGATTCAACTTTTGTCAATCCTGTCTTCAGGTGTAGAAATGTGCTTGAGACACAATCAGGCATCTGGAGAATTGCTCTAATAAATTTAGATTGTGTTCTTTTTAAAGGTGTAAAACAAGAAGCTAAGGTTCCAAGAGGGGTCCCATAAAGAAGCTGTGCTAGCGATTTGGCCTGAAAAAGCTTAATTGTGGCAGAGACATAGTATCCTCCTTTAAAGCAGAAATCTAGGTTTCCAAATTCTTTTGTTGTTTATTCGTTTAGTCGCTTCCGACTCTTCGTGACTTCATGGACCAGCCCACGCCAGAGCTTCCTGTCAGTCGTCAACATCCTCAGCTCCCCCAGGGATGAGTCCGTCACCTCTAGAATATCATCCATCCATCTTGCCCTTGATCAGCCCCTCTTCCCTTTGCCTTCCACTCTCCCTAAAATCAGCACCTTCTCCAGGCTGTCCTGTCTTCTCATTATGTGGCCAAAGTATTTCAGTTTTGCCTTTAATATCATTCCCTCAAGTGAGCAGTCTGGCTTGATTTCCTGGAGGATGGACTGGTTTGATCTCCTTGCAGTCCAAGGCACTCTCAGAATTTTCCTCCAACACCACACTTCCAAAGCATCGATCTTCCTTCTCTCAGACTTCCTTATGGCCCAGCTCTCACAGCCATATGTTACTACGGGGAACACCATTGCTTTAACTATGCGGACCTTTGTTGTCAGTGTGATGTCTCTGCTCTTAACTATTTTATCGAGATTTGTCATTGCTCTTCTCCCGAGGATTAAGCGTCTTCTTATTTCCTGACTGCAGTTAGCATCTGCAGTAATCTTCACACCTAGAAATACAAAGTCTTTCACTGCCTCTATGTTTTCTCCCTCTATTTGCCAGTTATCAATCAAGCTGGTTGCCATAATCTTGGTTTTCTTGAGGTTTAGCTGCAAGCCAGCCTTTGCACTTTCTTCTTTCACCTTCATCATAAGGCTCCTCAGTTCATCTTCGCTTTCAGCCATCAAAGTGGTATTATCTGCAAATCTGAGATTGTTAATGTTTCTTCCAGCGATTTTAACTCCAGCCTTGGATTCCTCAAGCCCAGCATGTCACATGATGTGTTCTGCGTACAAGTTGAATAGGTAGGGTGAGAGTATACAGCCCTGCTGTACTCCTTTCCCAATCTTAAACCAGTCCGTTGTTCCGTGGTCTGTTCTTACTGTTGCTACTTGGTCGTTATACAGATTCTTCAGGAGGCAGACAAGATGACTTGGTATCCCCATACCACTAAGAACTTGCCACAATTTGTTATGGTCCACACAGTCAAAGGCTTTAGAATAGTCAATAAAACAGAAATAGATATTTTTCTGAAACTCCCTGGCTTTTTCCATTATCCAGCGGATATTGGCACTTTGGTCTCTAGTTCTTCTGCTTTTTCCAAACCCAGCTTGTACATCTGGCAATTCCTGCTCCATGAACTGCTGAAGTCTACCTTGTAGGATCTTGAGCATTACCTTACTGGCATGTGAAATGAGTGCCACTGTTCGATAGTCTGAACATTCTTTAGTGTTCCCTTTTTTTGGTATGGGGATATAAGTTCCAATATGATGGCCATTCTTGTGTTTTCCAAATTTGCTGGCATATAACATGCATTACCTTGACAGCATCATTTTGCAAGATTTTGAACAGTTCAGCTGGGATGCCGTCGTCTCCTGCTGCCTTGTTATTAGCAATGTTTCTTAAGGCCCACTCAACCTCACTCTTCAGGATGTCTGGCTCTAGCTCACTGACCACACCCTCAAAGCTATCCCCAATATTGTTATCCTTCCTATACAGGTCTTCTGTATATTCTTGCCACCTTTTCTTGATCTCTTCTTTTTCTATTAGGTCCTTGCCATCTTTGTTTTTGATCATACCCATTTTGGCCTGGAATTTACCTGCAATGTTTCTAATTTTCTGGAAGATGTCTCTTGTCCTTCCTATTCTATTGTCTTCTTCCACTTCCATGCATTGCTTGTTTAAAAATAATTCCTTATCTCTTCTGGCTAACCTCTGGAATTTTGCATTTAATGGGGCATATCTCCCCCTATCACTGTTGCCTTTTGCTTTCCTTCTTTCTTGGGCTACTTCTAGTGTCTCAGCAGACAGCCATTTTGCCTTCTTGGTTTTCTCTTTCTTTGGAATGTATTTTGTTGCCGCCTCCTGAACAATGTTGCGGACTTCTGTCCATAGTTCTTCTGGGACCCTATCTACTAAGTCCAGTCCCTTAAATCTGTTCTTCACCTCCACTGCATATTCCTTAGGTATATTAGTGAGCTCATATCTAGCTGATCTGTGGGTCTTCCCTAATCTCTTTAGTCTGATCCTAAATTGTGCAAGAAGAAGTTTGTGATCTGAACTACAGTCAGCTCCAGGTCTTGTTTTTACCGACTGTATTGATGTCCGCCACCTTTGGCTGCAAAGGATGTTGTCAATCTGGTTTTGGTGTTGTCCACCTGGTGAAGTCCATTTATAAAGCCGTCTCTTAGGTTCCTGGAAGAGAGTGTTTGTTATGCAGAGTGCGTTGTCTTGGCAAAATTCTATCAGCCTATGTCCTGCTTCGTTTTGTTCTCCCAGGCCATGCTTACCTGTAATTCCAGGTGTCATTTGACTGCCCACCTTAGCATTCCAGTCTCCCGTGATGAAAATAACATCTCTTTTATGCGTGTTGTCCAGTAGGTGCTGCAAATCCTCATAAAACTGCTCTACTTCAGCTTCTTCAGCATCTGTGGTTGGGGCGTATATTTGGATCACTGTGCTGTTAGATGGCTTGCCCTGAATTCGAATTGGGATCATTCTATCGTTTTTTGGATTGTATCCAAGCACTGCTTTAGCCACTTTACTATTAATTATGAAGACTACTCAATTTCTTCTGTGGTCCTCTTGTGCACAGTAGTAGATCTGGTGGTCATTTGATGTGAAGTGGCCCATTCCAGTCCATTTCAGTTCACTGATGCCCAGAATGTCTATCTTTAATCTTGACATCTCACCAATAACCACATCCAATTTGCCCTGGCTCATAGATCTTACATTCCAGGTTCCAATGGTGTGTTCATCCTTAGAACATCGGATTCGCCGTTCACCACCAGCACCGTCGGCCGCTAGCCGTCCTTTTGGCTTTGAGCTAGCTGCGTCATCACGTCTGGGGCTAGTTGAACTCATCCTCTGTTCCTCCCCAGTAGCATTTTGACCATCTTCCGAACTTGGGGTCTCATCTTCCAATGGTATACTGACATATCTCTGGTTGTATTGATCCATTTAGTTTTCACGGCAAGAATACTGGGGTGGGTTGCCATTACCTTCCCCAGGGATTGCATTTAGTTTGACCTCTCTGTCATGACCTTCCCGTCTTGGGTGGCCCTTCACGGTTTATCTCATGGCATCATTGAAGTGCTCAAGCTACAGCACCACGACAAGGTAACAATCCTTTGCTGAAGTTCCAATTTCTAGCTGTTTGTAATTTCTTAGAATAGCTCTATGCAAGCCTTACACACATGCACGTGCACACACACACTCACAAAAGAATGTGCTGTTCAATTGTGCCTGATTCTTCGTGAGTGCCTAGACTAGTTTCTTGGCAAGATTTCAGAAGTGGTTTGCAATTGGCTCCTTCCTAGTACTGAGAGAGAGAGTGATTGGCTCAAGGTCACCCAGCTGGCTTTGTGCCTAAGGTGGGACTAGCATGTCATTTTGTTGTTTATTCATTCAGTCACTTCCGACTCTTCATGACTTCATGGACCAGCCCACACCAGAGCTTCCTGTTGGTCATCGCCACCCCCAGCTCCCCCAAGGACAAGTCCATCCCCTCTAGAATATCATCCATCTATCTTGTCCTTGGTCGGCCCCTCTTCCTTTTTCCTTCCACTCTCCCTAGCATCAGCATCTTCTCCAGGGTGTCCTGTCTTCTCATTATGTGGCCAAAGTGCTTCAGTTTTGCCTTTACTATCATTCCCTCAAGTGAGCAGTCTGGCTTGATTTCCTGGAGGATGGACTGGTTTGATCTTCTTTCAGTCAAAGGCACTCTCAGAATTTTCCTCCAATACTACAATTCATGTCCTGTCCAGACTACCAGATGGCCAGGCAGGATTACTTAAAACTCTTTTATTTCAATCAACTATTTACAGTAATAAAGTCCTTAATAAGTAGCAACACAATCAATCAGGTCTGCCCAGGCAGAGGAGGAAAACTAGGCAAGACTGCAGGATCAGGATCCAATGAAGACTGAGGCAAGACGGCTAGGCAGAACTCGGCTAGACCCCTCAATGAAGCAGCAAGACCCGGGGAGGCAAATGTGCATGGCAAGGAGACTGGAGATGACTGAGGCAGCGAGACTAGATTGGAACCTGGAAGCAAGGCTGGACTGGACTGGAGTTGCAAGACAAGACCTGGAGCTGGAACTTTGGCTGGACTTGACTGGATCTGCACAACGAGGCTTAATGCTGACGGAAGGATCGCACATGGCTCAAGCAATGAGGCAAGGCTGGGAGCTGAAAGCCAGGCTGAGATCCGATGGACTGGTGAGGCTGGACTCAATTGGAGTGACGTGTGAAGGAGACAGTCCCACAACGTTAGAAGAAGCTGGCTCTGATTCCACAATGACTACAGACAAGGCTTCTGCCTCCAGTAAGGACTCATCCACTGAAACAAGCTCGAAGGATCAGTTTTCTCCGGCAGCTTGCTCAATGCATGCTTGCCTTTTAACACGTTCCTTTCTGTGCCTTTTCTCTTCTGCAGCCAATCGGGCTGCCTTCTGATTTGCACCCATCTCAGGTGTCTGGTCTTGCACACTGATTGGAGGTTTCAAATCCTTCTCTGGAGTTTGCCTAATCAGCAGTTGCGTTTTCTCCTGCTCTGCTGAGTTGTTTTGGGTATCTGTTTCCCTGATTCCTATTGGATAACTTTTGTTTTCCTCAGACTGTTCAGGATAAGTTTGGTTTTCGGAGTCTGGCTCAGACTCAAACCTCACAGTTCAAAAGTAACTATCTTCCGTTGCTCAGCCTTCCCTATGGTCTAGCTCTCACAGCCATATGTTACCATGAGGAATACCACATGCCATACAAGTATTATATATTTTTTTTGTATTGTATTGTATTGTATTGTATTGTATTGTATTGTATTGTATTGTATTGTACTGTATATTGTATGCATACCATACAATGTTATGCACAATTAAGTAGTAGATCATATAATATACACAGATACTTTCTTTAATGGCCCATATATAAACTGGTATATTGGACTGGGTTTCAGTTACACAAAGGCTAATTCTGATTGAATCTTAGAGTAGTTTGATGATAGAACCTTTTACCCATGGGTCTGATGGGCTACATTTCATTGGATGTGTTCAGATGGAAGCTAGACTGCCATCTGTTATGGATGTTTTAATCTGGATTCCTACATTGAGGAAGGTGTTGGACCTCATAGTCTAACTGGCTCCTTAAAACTCTTTGCCTCTATAAAATCACTTCCTGCAAATTAAAAATAACCATAAGAGTTATTTAAAAGAAAACCATAAGAGTTATTTAAAAGAAAAAGTTTGAGTTCAGCCCTTTCCCAGCTGGGGAATTTTCTTGTGTACTGAGAATCTAAATGTAGAATGGTACAACCACCCACAAGGAAAAAAAAAAAAAATCAAATTCAAAGCCTGATCACTTAACTTTAGTTTGAGTCAAAAGAACAGGGTTTGGGGTTGTGGGATTGGTATCATTTCATCCATCCACCCTACTTTATAAATCTGCTACATATGGAGACCAGACCTTAGTTTTATTCTTTATTTTAGGATGCCAAGACATTTCTTATAGCTAGCCCTTCCTTGATAATCTTCCAGAACTTATCTCCAATTAGTTTCTTGGTTAGCTTGTGTTCTTTCCAACTAAAGCCCTCTGAAAATAGCACTGTAGCATTATTAATACATGATCTTATTAACCCCTTGTGGTAATACCCATGCAATGTCTTTAAAGTCACAGTTGTTTTAATTAGTGCATCAGCATGAAGCATGGCTTACACTCAAAATGGCCATATGGCACACCACTTGGGGAATCTTCTTGTATACTCAGAGGGCACAAGTGCATTTATTGAAAATTTAAAATGTATTATTTATCAGGGAAGAAATAAAATTAATTCCTGACTTATCCTCAACATGCAAGAGAAGCAGAATGAAGTATGCTTTGTCACTAATGCTGAGGCATCAGGGTATGTTGTTTTTTTAATGTTTTACCCCTGTGAAAATCTCCAGTGATTTTTTTTTTTTGCACTCTCTTAATTTTGTTAAAATATTTACAAGCCACTTATCTATTAATAAGATAATCTGAAGCAATGCACAAAAGGATGAATAAAATTACAATGGTAGAAAACATCAAGTTATTATAAGACACACCAGATAAAATCTTGGGCCATAAGCAAGCAAAAATATGACATAATATCCAGTTCTACTTAGGCGGGGATTACAACAAGCCAAACAGGAGTCCAGATGTTTGCGTGAAAGAGGCAGGGGGTTGTTTTGTTTTGTCTCTTTCATGAGGATCAAACAAATGCCACTTGCAATTCAGGCAAGAGGAATGGTAAACTCAACTTTCTGTTTTCCTTCCTGACTTTTCTAAAAAGTTCCATGCACGTGTTTCAAAAAAATGCAAGAACTCTTTTAATCCTCCTCCTTTCTTAATCAACAATAATCACTTGGTTGTCCAATGTCGTTGATTATTGTTTCACAAGAAAAGATTAGCAGCAGATTTCTCATGCTCTTTGCAAGCATGTGTGGAGCTCTTGAGAAAAGAAAGTAGACCTCCACCCCTTCCTTTCGTGCTGATCAGAGGAACAGAAGATCGCTGCACCTCTCCTCTTTCCTTCTTTAAAAATAACCACCTTGCATGCTCTCGCTAGATATGTGAAAGATCTCCTGTACATAATACAACATTACATGGCCAGATGATCATTGCCTGAAAAGAGTGGGAGAGACTTCAATCTCTTTGTGAATGCCCAGGTAGGGATGGATGGATGTATGGATGTATGGATGTATGGATGTGTATGTGTATGTGTATATATATATATATATATATATATACACACATACATACATACATAAACACACACACACACACATATACATACATACACACACACACACACACTGTATGTATGTATGTATGTATGTATGTGTGTCTGTGTATAGTATATAGTGTGTGTGTGTGTAAATGTAAGTTATTTCTACTTCCTCTAGCTCAAGTTTAGATTACAACTAAACTTACTATTGTACTATTGTTCTGTTTTGGCACAGAATTAAATGGGATATGGACTTGCTTAAAACAACATAAAATAATGGAATATGGCTTGATTCCATCTATATCTCTATATGCATTTGAATACAAATGCTGCCCATCCATATTGCACTCTGGATTTGTATCCTGTCATAATGTTCTGGTCCAGTTCCTTATAGGTGACTAGATATAATGAGTCCTGCACTACACAAAACTTCTATATCTAGTAGTGGTATGGAAAGAAACCCTCAAAGCACAAGACAAGGAGGATTGATCCTGACATGTAACAATGAATACATATTCCCCCCATTGTTAAAGTATAGCACTTTTTTTCTCAATGACATCAAACTGTCAAAAATAACGCTGTATCTGCTTTCTCCAAACTAAGGCCCCCCCTAGACATACGCACTTCAACCGTCAACATTCTTAGTAATGCCTAGACTGCCTGTGGAACTCTGGGACATTAGGTTCATACATCTGAAAGACATTTATTTAAGAAGTCTGGCTTATGTAATGATATATCACTATGTTCACTACATGATCCTAGTTAGCTTGTGTTATACATTGAAGAAACTCTAAGTGTAGGATGGATTTAGTAGAAAATTGGAGTAGTGAACAGATACGATAAAGACTGATCATGTACATGATCTTCATGGACAACTGAATTCCTACAGCCTCGTATGCATTGAAAACTATTCATTCAGTCAAAAAGTTAGGACAAACCATTATGTCTTACTGAGGATACCGAGGCATTTCAAATACTGAGGCATTTGAAAATAAGTACAGATGAACAAAATTGGATATCAGGTGGAAAGAAAGATGTGTGGTGAAGATCAAGAAAGAAATGAAAGTGGGGAACAAAAGGATTGGAATCAGAAGAGTAAATGGTTTGAGGGGAAACATACAGAGAAAACAGAAGAAATAGATGTAGAAGTGTAGACTATGGAGATAATTGAAAGTGTCAGAAGCTTAAAATAGCAAAACAAAAAGAGAAGCCAATGAAGAGATGACAAATCAGTAATCTGATCAAAATAATGAATTGAAGGAAGTGAGATGAACAACAACATTTAAATCAAGTGTAGGAAACAGCCTACAGCATGGACAGACACCCATGGAGTTTATTCATATTGCCATTATTATTATTTTTTTAAATCCTCATGGTGAAAACTCCCCATGTGATTTTGAATCTCAAACATGTAAAAGAAGCAACAAATCAATTACAGAAGCCATTCCAAGTTCAGATGAAAGGGTGAGATTCATTTGCACATGAGCACCTTTATTCCCAAGATCATTCAGCAAAAACAAACAAAAAAAAACATAAACCAATCCTAAAGAATTATGTCATAATTGTTACTCAAGATATTGCATAAGGTGATCAACTGCAGCTGGCTTATTATCAAATAGATTGTGACACGTTTAATCATCCAGATTCTAATGACACCTATTCAACAACAATGTACCTTAGAGGACAGGACAGAAAACAACTTTATATCTTCTCTTTTCAGAGCATCAGTAGATGACTTCACAATAAAAAATAAAGCCATTGAAATCCAGTGTGGTATATTCATGACACTGGGTCATGTGTAGCAGGAGCTAGTTGGTCTTAGCTGATCTCATCAAAGCTAAGCAGGGACAGACCTGGTTAGTACTTAGATGGAAGAACACCAGGAAATTCAGAAGGGGGTTGGCTTTAGGGAGTGTGGGGGGGAGCTAGAAGACAACAGGGACAAACTGCTGTTTTTTTGCCAAGAAAACTACAAGAATATGTCCAAGAGCTGAGGTTTCCTGAAAGCTGCCTTTACCTTTATACCCTTGATCCAGCTTTAGTTCTATGCATCAAATGGCACACAATTTATAGCCCCAGATGGTGGTGTACATTTCTGTTTGCATCAAAAGGTAAGTTCAGTCTGGATCCCAATGTGCATTGCCAGATTGAGATAATATACATTCTCCTCTCAGTTTCTGGAAAATAGAAAGGTCTATATTACAGTATATCAAAGAATTACATCCTTCTTATCTTCACCTTTTGTTCTCTTTCTATTTTAAAATGTAGGGATTTATCTTTAAAAGTACTGAAACTATAGATATCTAAAATACATATTCATAAAGCTAAATTTTAATAAATGATGACAGATCATTCTACTGACATAACAAAACAAGAGTATCTAATTAAACCTGAAGATGAATGAGTGGCAGTTGACATGAGCTTGCTTTGTGCAGAGAAAGATATTACATGGAAAGACCAGCAGATATCAAGAAAGTGAGGCAGTATGAGGAAGAAGAAAAGTTTTGTTTGCAGGAATAGATTTTCCTTGTGTTAGAATTGTGTTGTGGGGGCAGGTGGAGAATTAATCTGTGAGGCTTGAGTGTAGTTAAACCAAGCATAAAATATGGTTATTTTTCTTTTAAAAGCAGACTGACAATGAAAATCTGGAGCCATGGTCTAATTTTCCTTTGCTTATCTTGCACGTGGCCTTTGGTTTAGCATGTGCAAGTATATTCTGCTCCATCTAAAACAGTGAGTGAAGACCAAGGAGCCAAGCATCTAGGCCAGCAATTTGGAGTTGTGCCTTGGCTTTTCATAAACTCACCATATGATCAAACACATCTATACCTGTGCAAACTGGCAAAGACAAGCCAATTTTGTATCCTCACTAGAGAAAATTAACAAGGACTTCTCTGTCTTTTCATACATATTTTTAATTAGGAGTTTTAAAACTTTGCAAACAATTTATAAAAGCACCATTTGGTCTCTTCTTATATGTATTTACTCAAATGTAATATTTCCCACCACTGGAAGCTTGCAATCCAAAGAATGATCTCCATGAACATGAGACAGCTCTTCAGCTATAGTACATTTAAGGAGATCTGGCACTAGAATCTACATGATTGGGAACCATTACACACACACACACACACACCTTTGATTTTTGGAAGGATAACATTATAGATAATACAAAAAATGTATAGGATCACAGCTAGACTATTTAAGCCTCAGCATGTTTTACTGAGAAATAATCATTGAGTTCAATAAACATTCTTACTAAAAGCTGCTTAGGGATATTTTTTCACACTTTATTTTAAAAGTCTTCATGCAAAGCTATCTATATTTGTTTATCTTGCTCTGAACACACACACTCACACACAAACATAAAATTGTACATAAACTTTGCACATTTGACAGTTAAATATATATTTAATTAAGCATATTTTCTTGCAACCAAGTTCCACTGAATTACATGGGGTTTACTCCTAAAGGAAATGTACATGCACATAAGATTACAGCCTCCAGCTACAATTTCAAGAACATTCATTTAGGGATAAACCTGAAGGGATATTATGCATTTATTTAAGAGGGTGATGATAAGGATGCTCTTCCACCCATCAGGCACTTAGGGCAGCTTAAAAGCTTAGCAGTCATAGTGTATTATATAAAGCCCCTTTTATTTCATCAGTATATGTTGGCAGAGTGCTAGGGAAGCATTTGGCCCAGGAGAGATCAGAAAAGTCACACACCAGGCATTTCTATAAAAATAATATTTACAGAAAACAAACATATTTAAAGGCTGTTTGCTGACAGGAGAGATTTCTCTCAGCTGCATATTCTCTGCAAGCCTACGCAGAAGGGAAACTGAAAACTAAAACAAGTTCAGGCAAGTTCCTCCCTTAAGCAATGCAACCATTAACACGTGAAAAGGGGACAATTAAATTCAACCTCTTCACCCGGCCAAAACGATTAGTTACCATAGTAACGTTAATCTGTAGTAGAAAATATATTAACACTCCCCTTTTTATACTACAGAATGAGATGCAAACCAATTTGCTTTGTTAACTCTTTGTGTCTTGGTACAGCAAGAGGTTTGGTTAAAATATCAGCAATCATGTCTTTTGATTCACAATATTTCAACATTATTTCTCCTTTGCTTATCATATCTTTGATATATTGATATCTAATATCGATATGTTTTGTCCTATTCTTGCAGGCTAGAGATTTTGCCATAGCAATGCAAGCTTGATTATCCTCATAAACAGTTATAGGCTGGTTCACTTCCATACCTATGACTTTTAACAAATGTTTAAAACATATAACCTCATTACAGGTTTGTGTTAGAGAATAAAACTCTGCTTCTGCAGTGGAAAGAGCAACAAGGGTTTGCTTTCTAGAATGCCAGCCTAAGCTTGACCCAGCAAATTGAATTAAAATCCCAGAAGTGGATTTCCTGTCACTGACATCTGCTCCCCAGTCAGAATCGCCAAAATCCTGCAATTTCTCTGTTCCAGAGGCATTTAGCTTCAGGCAATAATTCTTTGTTCCTTGAAAATACCTCATTAACCTCTTCAATGCTGCTTTTCCAGTAGATGTAGGCTTCTCTGTCTACTTAAAATGGCCACAGAAATTGAGATATCTGGGTGAGAGTGATTTGCAATGTACAGTAAACTTCCAATTGCAGATCTATATTTCTCTGCCTCAGTTAATTGAGTTTCTCCTATATCTTTCTGAAAATCTGTTATCATCGGAGTAGAGACTGGTTTACAGTCTTGCATATTAAAATCCTCTAGGAGCTTTTGAATTTTAGTACATTGGTTTAACAGAAAGCTACCATCCTTCTCCCTGTGTATTTCCAAACCTAGGTAATTTGTTACAGTTCCAAGGCTTTTTAATGTGAAATGGCTTTCCACACAGGCTTCAAAATCAAGCCTTTGTTTTTCTGTTGGTGTGAACAGCAGCAAATCATCAACATAAATGTACAGATACAGACGGCCTTGTCTGTCTTTCTTCATATATACAAATGGATCTGCTTTTCCTTTTTCAAAACTAAAACTCTGCAGTTTTTCATCTAATTTTTGGTTCCAGGATCTAGCAGCTTGTTTTAACACAGAGACTGACTTCTGCAGTTCACAGACTAGATTCTCCCCTTTTTCATAGCCAGGGGGTTGCTGCATGTATAATTTGTGGTCTAAATCACCATAGAGAAATGCAGTTTGAATGTCATAGTGGTGAACTGACATTCCTTTGAGTGCAGCAATTTTTAACAGTAATGTAATTGATTCACCTTTAATAACTGGTGCAAAAGTCTTGTCAAAGTCTAAATCTTTCCTTTCAGTGAACCCTTTTGCAACTAACCTTGCTTTATATTTTTGGATTTTGCCATCAGCATCCCTTTTCAGATTGAAAACCCACCTACAACCTAGACAGCGTTCATTGTGAGGTAGATTTACCAGTTTCCATGTTTTATTTTCTTTCAAGGATGCTAATTCTTGTTGCATGGCAGAATGCCAATTTTGTGCAATCTCAGGTGGTAAAACATTCACTTGTTCTAAATACTCAGGTTCTGTGAATATGTGAAATGCCTTTACTGTTTCAGCCCAAAAACGTGATGGAGGAATGCCTTTATTACTTCTCTGAGATCTGCGAGGTAATACAGGGCTTAAATTTTGATTCCTATCACTTTCCTGATAAGCATCTGTCTCATCAGACAGATCTTCAGTTTGCTTTTCTGATTTAATGTCCTCATCAGGCAAAAGGTCACCATCAGCAAGTCCTTGCTGTTCTCTTGTTGTGGTCAGATCAACTGGAGAGCTAGAATTTAATCTCCCACAGTTTTGTTCAGCAAAAGAAGCTCTTTTGCTAGTTATTAATTTCTCTCCCTTTATGAACCTGTAGCTCCTCTGGCTTTGTTCATAGCCAACAAAGGTGACTTTCTTTGTTGTGGGGCCTCCTTTCCTTCTCTGTTGTTTTGGAATATGAACCCAAGCAGTGCTACCGAACACTCTCAGATGGTTTACCTTTGGTTTCACACTATAAAACAAATTGAATGGAATGTCCTAAATCACAGAGTTATACAATCTGTTTTGTACATAACAGGCAGTAGATAATGCCTCTTCCCAATACTTAAAAGATAAATGTGAATCTTTAAGCATGCATTACATCGCATATTTCTTTCAGCAACACCATTTTGCTGAGGGGTGTAAGGGTTAGAAAGGATTTGTTCTATCCCTTTTTCTGCTAGGAACCTTTTGAATTTGTGAGAAAGGTACTCTCTTCCTCTATCACATTGGAGTGCAGATACAGGCCTAGGGAATTTTCCATTTGCCCATGTCACAAAACCTTTAAATTTATCAAATGCCTCATCTTTATGTTTTAAGATGTAGATAAATGTGTACCTTGAGAAATCATCAGTGATGGTCATTGCATACCTTGCTTGTCCAAGACTTGGAGCAAAAGGACCAATAATGTCACAGTGTACAATTTCCAAAGGTCTAGTTGTAACTCTGTCACTGTGCTTACTCACAGGAGCTTTTAGTGTTTTGCACTCCTTGCAAACTACACAGTCTAAGTATTTGTCACAGGGTTTTATTTTTAGGTCAGCACACAGCTGTGGCATTTGTGCTATATACTTGAAATTAGCATGACCAAATCTCCTGTGCATCAGGTGTACACATTGGTCATGATATGGCATGTTGCCAACTGCAGCCTTGCAGCTTGGCTTCCTAGCATTTTGCACAATGTACAAGGAGTCTTTTAATATACCAGTAGCACACAATTTTCCATTTTTACGTATCTCACAACCATTTTTCTTAAATGGTATGTCATACCCTATTGCAGCCAATTGTGCCACAGATAAATTTGGCACATACAACACACCTTTTACAGTTCCTCCAAAGCAGGATAAATACAACTCACCTTGTCCCATAATTTTGGTCACAGATCCATCAGCCAAAGATACACTTTGTCTTTCAGTTTTAGACAGTGACACAAAAGAGCTTTTACAATTACATAAATGACAGTTGGCCCCAGAATCTAACACCCATACGTCAGAATTACCCTTCTCAGCAACCTGTGCAATTTGGGTTGTCTGAAGAGCCTTCTTCTGTGTTGCCCTTGTGTTCTTCTTCTCTGTCTTTCTACTCTTGGGTCTCAAGACACAGTCTTTCTGCAAATGTCCAGCTGAACCACCATTGAAGCATTGCTGGCTGGCTAGTACTGTGGTCTCAGCTTCTGTTCCCTTCTTTTCCCTTGTTTTCTGGTACTGCAGCTTTCCAGAAGAGATGGGGGGGGGATCTTTCCTCTCTCTTCTCCCATTCAGCGAGTAAGCACTGTGTAACATACAATGGGGTGAGGTCTGCTTCAGGCATAGCCTCCAGGGTACAAATCAGCATGTCTCACATTTCATTCAGTGAGGACAGGAGGATATACAATTTTGTGAGAGGTGTAAATTCCATTCCTCTCTCCTGAAACTCAACAAACAGCTGCTGAATATAATGCAGGTGCTCAGGAAGGCTATCTCCTTCTGCAAGGTAGGCTTTGTACAGCTTTTTTGTCAGGGTAACTTTACTCTATGCTGTTGCCTTTACATACAAGTCTCTCAAACCATCCCAAAGTTGCTTTGCAGACTGCATACCTCACACGTAGACTAGCTGATTGTCCTCAACTCCCAGGATAATGGTGGCTCTAGCCTGCTCATCCTGTCTAAGCCACTCAGCACTGGGATTTTGTGGGGGTTGCTCACCAACTGGCAGCCAAAGATTCTCTCTGCGAAGATACATCTCCATCTTCAGGGCCCAATTCAAATAGTTGGTCTCTGATAGGTGCTCCAGAGGCATCGCTGAGGGCTGCAAGGTAGCCATGGCTTCTTCCTTCCTTTGCAAGTCACCTCAGCTGGCTTCTTTGTCCTGTAGACTGGCAGTTTCTGGAAAATCTCCAGGCAGCTCCAAAGAAAATCTTCACAGGTCTTTCCTACTTGCCTTTAAATTGTTCATGAGGTGTGGAGCTGATCTCTCTATTCTCTCTTGGTTTTACTGGGGTTACTGGGCTGCTTACTGGGCCCATAACCTGTTGGCAGAGTGCTAGGAAAGCATTTGGCCCAGGAGAGATCAGAAAAGTCACACACCAGGCATTTCTATAAAAATGATATCATTTACAGAAAACAAACATATTTAAATGCTGTTTGCTGACAGGAGAGATTTCACTCAGCTGCATATTCTCTGCAAGCCTACACAGAACGGAAACTGAAAACTAAAACAAGTTCAGGCAAGTTCCTCCCTTAAGCAATGCAACCATTAACACGTGAAAAGGGGGCAATTAAATTCAACCTCTTCACCCGCCAAAATGATTAGTTACCATAGTAACCTTAATCTGTAGTAGAAAACATATTAACACTATATCCTTTTATACTTGGAAAGGCTCCCAGTGTGGCCTACACATCAGTAGAAAGAGAAGGACCTTGCCCTTAGCTGTACAATTTCAAAAGACACCACAGAAAAGGAAAAGAAGATGGATGGGGCAGGAAAATGAATTTTTCTTAGTCTTTTGCTGTGCCACAGCAGGGTAATGAGATGACAAAGACAAGACAAAGCTTGATGGAACTGGCTTCTCAGCTTGGAATGTATAAGGCAACTTCCTTGTGAGCAAATGTTAAGAATGTGTTTCATGCTTCAACAAAAAGACAGTGCACTTTAGCTAAATGGCAATATTTAAGCCTCCCAGGGTCATTTGCCTTCTTTCAAAGACAGTTTTGGATGATTTGAGTATGATCTTCTATTTTTGAACGATGTATAAAAGTATATGAAAAAGGTTTATCTGGCCAGATTCCATTGTTTATTGCAGCCTTTCTCAACTTTCTGACCCTGGAGGAACCCTTGAAATATTTTTTCAAGCTTTGGGGAACCCCTGCATATTCAGGCTCAAATATAGGCCAGAAGTTACAAAATTATTATATTAATTTCACGTGTAGGCCTATAGATATGCATTAACAATGCTCTTAAACTAAAAACAAAGAATGAAACTTACCGCTTTAATGTGAAGTTGCCTGAATTTGAAATTATTATTTTTAAATAAATCTTGATCTCCCAGGGAACCCCTAGTGACCGCTAAGTGAACCCTAGAGTTCAATGGAATCCTGATTTATTGACTGCTGGTAATGAACCATTAAAAACTTTGTTTGTTTTCCATTACAGGAATCAACATAGGCTCTCTTTCTATGCTTTCCCATACTTTTCCCCTTTTCTGGTGATGGGGCTGTAAGAAAATTCAAAAGCATTTGTAGTATTTATTTATTTTTTAAATGCCATTGGTGTGTCATCTGAAATCAATAAACTATGGTCAGCCTTGAGTATGATTTGTTTAAAAGAAGCCAACCTCAGCCAAACATAAAGTTGACTTCGATAAACTGACTATTATTACAGGTTAATGTAACATTTTTACTCTCCTCCTGATCATCCCACTGAAGAAAAGGAGGTTATGGGTATAAGCCTGGGGGAAGAGGCAGTGCATTCTTATAATGATAAATCCTGTGAATTCAGAGGGCAGAACCTGCTTCCCCAGGACCACACTTGAACTAGAACAAGCATAGCAAGCCAATATTTTGTCAAAATACTAAATTGTGCATTGTGAAGTTAAAACTCAAGTTCTCTCCCTTATATACTTGTGTGTGATACGTGATGCACATTCCAGAGGGAAAAAACTTTGCATTGCAACATTGGGATGCACACTTTCTCATTTGCACTCCACTCCCACCCCTTGCAGATGCCCCTGCTTTGACTTCAAAACCCTTTGGAACAGTCTCTCTCCAAAAGTTACCAGTGGATTTTCATGTAACATAACAGGAAATGAGCTAAATAATCATATTAACGGGTTTTAATTAATTAAATGTAACTTTTTGCAGGCTAGTCCTGTGGCATGCTACTCAATGACAAAATGCAGTCCTTCCCAAACTCCCATGTTATACATCCATGGTTTCATATTACTTCCAAATACCTTTACTGGATGACTAGGAGTTCTTCATTCTCTCTCTCCTGTTCACATATCAGTTGGAGGGTATGCCACCAGTGTTCAAAGTTCAGTGGCTACAAATCAGTGGTTTAAAGATTTCAGATTGAATATTTACCCTAAATAACTTCTACATATCTTCATGTAATATGAAACCATGGATGTATAACATGGGAGTTTGGGGAGGGTTGAGTTTGGTCACTGAGTAACATGCCACACAACTAGCCTGCAAAAAGTTACATTTAATTAATTAAAACCCATTAATATGATTATTAACTCTAAAATGTTGATATATACTGTACATCGATTTTCTTTTCGCATCTACAATGCCCTATATTGAAAAAAGAGGTAGTCTTCATTGCCAAAACACTACCTCTACCCAAACATCTTATCTTCTTCTTTCTTTTCTTCCCTTTCTTTAATATAATTCAGCAGTTCAAGAACTATACGTAGCGTCAGGATTCTCAAGGGAAAGTTAGGATCATTAACATGAGTGAATAAAGGGATTACAATTGCCATGGTGACACATTGGGATGATTATTACTATTACAATATGAAACCAGGGCTTGCTTTGTTCTAAAATATAATTCTTAGACTGTCTTGTCTGGAAATGTCAGTTCACCCTCCCTATTTAGCATTTTCAGCCAAAAATGATGAGCAAATTGAAATGTTGGTTATGAGAACAGAAGCAAAATAACATTGCCAGCAGGAAGTTTCAGGTGGCTTTATCCAAAGGGTATTGTGTAACTAGACAAAATATTGTTAAAAAAAAAAAAGATGGAAGTGCTTAAGGAGTTTTGTTTGCATTGCCAATAAAAAAATAAACCTGCTTACAACCAAATCCCGAGGGAAAATGTTTAAAAAGCAGGAAAAAAGGGGAAGAATAACCCAGGAATAGTAGATCTATCTAGTATGTAATATCATCAGGACTTTCTTTTTAAAAAAATCTTTATTGGTGAAATATAACAGCCAGAAGATATGATAAAGTACAACCAAACATATAACGGTGCTAATATAATCAGAAAATAATATACTGAATAGTTATTAAATGAGTGACTTTTGAAGAAACTAAAAATATATCCATAAAGTGTCAATATAGAACTAGCTCAATCCTTTAACATATTATTAAATCTAGCCATAAAGACCATTTATTGTTCCACCTTCTCAGTTTTAATACAATACGTGATTTCAATACAGTGATATTTATATAATATACCTAGAGATTCTTAATATTCTTTCATATACCTGTAACCCAGGGAGTTGCAGTAAAGTTGGAGAAATGAGTGAAACTGGTGCCATCTAGCAAATATTTGGCCAGAGAAGCAAGAAAATAACTTGGGTGTTAGAATCTGTTGCCTAGAGGTTGTATTTAACAAGATGCAGGAACTAAGCTGCAGATGTTAAGGCAAACAAGAATAAAGAGGTGAAGAGGACACAGGATGAGATAAAGGGCTCTTTAGCAAACAAAGTGGAGTCTGAAAGGAAAGCAGAATTGAAATCAGAGTTCTGAAGGGATAGGGAGTTTGTCTCATGGGGGTGAGAGGAAGAAATTAAATTTAGATTTTAGGTAAAAGGTATGGAGTTGTGGGCACCTAGTAGAGACCTAGATATAAGAGCAGACACAGTGGAAGCTTGATCCAGACAGGCTTCACCCTGTTATGTGTTTGTGATCTACTCTGTAGTTGAAAATGCATTGGCCCTTTAAGTTTCCCCCATACAGAAGTTCCAAGCCACTGAGTTCAACAGTTATTGTTATATGAAATTATTCTCATGCAGGTAGGTATCTATACAAATCTGCATTTAAAAGCCTCTGAAGATGAATTATAGATAATAGGAAGCTTTGCAAGTATGCATTGGGAAGGGGCAGGGAATAAACCAGAGCTCCAGAAAAGGACTTCAACCCTGTATAGCAGGAGACAGGAGGTAAGTTAAGTGAAAAGTTCTGACCAATGGAAAATTGCACCACCCACAAGCTCTAAAGCACCACTCTGTTGCAAACAATCCAAACCAAACCAAGCTCACCCATTTTACTTGTTTGAAATAAATCTCAACCGAGCTGGGGATGGGGGTGGGGTAGGAACTTTCTCAGCACTGCAAAGCACCATGGCACTGATTTTGGACTAGCACAGACACTTCGTGTGGGTGTGCCATTATAAAGAATGAGGGGGCATAATGGGTTGATTGACCAAAACTTCTCTCACATTTTTACTAACTTTAAATCACTCTCTCTCACACACACACACACAATTTTCCACTACTTTCTGAGTTTTTTTTTTCTTTTTTTTTTTAGTGTGTAGCCTTGGCTTTCATTAGGCAAGGTGACTGTGTGGTGTACAGATTTTTCCCCACTGTTATAAAATGTAAACTTCTTTAAACAAGTAGAAACTACCACAATGGTCTTAGCGTAGAGACTCATGTTAAATATTCCAATCAATCAGCCATAGCTTTCTTCAGCATAATGCTTTCCATTTCCTGAACCCTTGGCCTCTAAGACAGTGTTTCTCTGTCCATGCCTTTAGATTTTCTTGTAATTATATTTTGGGCAATGTTCTCTTTTCTGCATGCATGGGCCAATCTTGGCCATATAAGAATCCAACCTCAGGATATGAGCTTGCCATTGTTACAGTAGCTATATATGAGGCAACGTTGCAGATGTTAAAAACAAAAGTTAAAGAGAGAGAAAAAATAATCAGAGAAATTGGTTAGCAAGCTCTGGTCTTGAAAGAACTCCTGATGAATCCCAAACTGATTGCTTACTAGCAATAAAGGCTTCATTGTTATACCACAATGGGTAAAATAGTTCAAGGACTCCTACAAGGTTGGTGAAGGAAAATAAAGAGCAATGAAAAGGAAAGAACAAAAGGTTTCTGTAGACCTCATATTCTAGACTAAATGGCAGGGTTCATCTTCCTCCTTTTCACTCTATGTATAAAGTCATTTGACACAGCTTTGCATTTTACCCAAAACCTATTGCTCTTATTTATTGGACAGAAGTAGAAGAATACAGCTCTATTTCAGAATTAGTTTTCATTCTAGAAATAAAGATTCCTGTGCCCAAATTGAATCTTTTCACTCTGCATGGAAACACAATGATTTAATATTCATCCATTTTTTTTACAACCTCTCTAAAAAATGACCCAAAACATTTACTATCTGACACAATGAACAAGATAGCATTTCTAGCTCCTCTCCATGATGAATCACTTCAACTGGATGATGATTATGATGATGATAATGATGATGATGAGTTGGATCATATCTATAGCTCTTATCAAAATCAAGAAAAGACGACAAATATATTTTGTTCTGCCCTGTCCCCATAGTTGTCAATCTGATGCCTATTAGAAACAGTATATCAGTCTTCTCCTGCACCTCATAAGAAGTGAACCTCCTCTGTTATTGGAGGTAATATATAGCTATCATAGTGACTATAAACACTAAGCACAGTCCATACTAATATCTGTACCTTACTCTGATGATACAATACTGCTCTTGAGGATCAAGTACTGTTGTTGAAGTCACATAGCATATAAAGCCCTATCCATTCTCTGGCTAATGGTACAACATACTTCCCTTCATGTAGAAGATTACATGTGGTAATGGAAAATCAAGCAATTCCCATCTCACCGACTGTGTCTGCATGATAAATCAATAATATTATTGTTGGTTTTACTCTATGATCCGCATGCAGATGGAATGCCTTTATCACAATCTGTAATCAGGGCTGGTTGTAGAAGGCTTATTTTAAACATAGCCTGGTATGTCCTCTGAACCCAGCCTCATGACTAGCTTGTAGTTACGTAGCCATTAGTCCTCCAGTAACCTAAGACAGGATTCAAGAACAACTACAAAGTGGAGCTGCTCCCACAACAGTGTTTCCATTGTTCTTGCTTTGTTTTTAAGACTCTGTGGGAGTCCTGGTGATTCCTTCCTTTTGTCCTTCCACAAATAGGTGTCACTGAACATTACTGGCACTGGTTAAATAAGTGGAAGTACTGGCCAATACAAAGGTTACTAGGATATGAAACAAAAAGAAAGGATTAAGAAATTGGTCAGGTGTGGTATGTCATCTAGGTGATATTTACTGTGTTGTGTAAGTGCAATCATTTAAAGGGAAACTATAATTTCTAGCAGCATTTTGGCAGATCTCCAAAAGCATTTGTCTATGATGCTACAGTATGAATCCTTTGAAGGGCAGATTTTTACACAAAATGTTTCTCCACTACAAAATGTGGAAAAGAAATATATTTCACTGATAGGGAAACTATGTCATCTGGGCAGTTAGATATTGCATATTGACAGTTCATCATGTGATAACTCTGGTTATTTTAATTTTTAAAGGTGTTGATGTTCTAATTTTGAAAGTTATGTAGAAATGTTCAGATATTAAAAGTATAAATTATTTGTAGAACATTCATAAAATGCATTATGTATTACAGAATCACATGATCAGATATAACTTATTCACCTGAATTATTCTAAGACACTTTGAAGAACATCTACTTCTTTTCCATTCCCACCTCCACCACTAGTCTTTACTATATCTATCTATCTATCTATCAATCTATCTATCAATCAATCATTTGGAAGCAGGGTTCTTTTCTGGATTAAGACTAAATGTTTCTCCACTGTTTGTTTGTTCAGGGAGAGATGCATATACACCCAGTCATGTTCTGCAAGGCAATGCAGTTTGAAATTTATTTAATTTTGAATGTTTTGCAAAATAATTAATGCATACATAACAAATCTGAGATCTTATGGTTTTGTTTCAACCCCTATAGCATACAGTAATGCTTCCTCTCATGTCAGCTAAAGGATTTTGGTAAAGCAGTTTTGTATTTAATTACTGCAAGTAGATCAAATATGACTAGATGTATGAAACTGTAATTGAAAACACAGTCATGCAACTAGTTTTCTGTGCTATAACATTCCAGACAACATATTCAAGTTCTGAGATCATGACATTGTGCTTTTTCTCACCATTGTCAGAGACTGGGGAATATAGATATAGATATTAAGATATAGTATAGTATAGTATAGTATAGTATAGTATAGTATAGTATAGTATAGTATAGTATAGTATAGTATAGTATAGTATAATATATTGGAATATACCACTTAGGGTTCTACTCAAATTTATGGTGCTAATATCAATATTACTGAAACAAACATTTGAGAATATCTGTTTCTGATATTTTCAAAGACATACAAAAGGGGTTTAGATTTCCCGGTTATTTTTTGTTAACTTTCATTTTAATAAAAGGTTTAATTTTGGCCACTTTGTTCAGCAGCATGCCCCTAATATCAGCACAGAAAATATTTTATTCTTCTTTTCATTTGTCTTCAAAAAGACTTCTCTGTAGGAATTTATTTGCACTATATTTTCTACCCCTGTGGGAAAACAACATGGCTGATGTCCTGGCATCAGGAGACACAAAAATAGAGAGTTAAGATATATTTCTGTGATCATTTAATGTAGTTCCTAAGAAGGTGAAGCTCTCCTTCTGTCTAACAAATATCAAAGTAAGCTTGCATGCAGCACATTTTTCAGTGGCAGGCATATGAAAGGTGTGTTGTGGCAAAGATGAGCCCCATGCATCATTATGACTCACCAATTTTCTGGTTTTCACAACATAATAGATAAGTACAGGCACTCCTCAAATGGCTTCTTCAGAAGGGCTTCAGACTGAATGCTCCTTAAACAGGGTGCTGTTTAAATAATTTAAAGTGAAATTAAAGCAATGGCCCATTGTTCATGTACCGATTTCTCAAAAGCCCCACATGAAGTTATGATAAAATACCACAGATGGGCCTGTCATATATAAAACAGGACTGCATTTTTAAAAGATACAACATTTAATATAAAGCAATCAGTCAAATGCTGAAATGCCCTTACATTCCTTGAGTATGGCTACAAAATCTGGAACCCATCAGGCTGAAAACACTCCTTTCCTATGCATGGTAATGCATAGTGTCTCCCCTGAAGATCATAAAGTTAAGGGATACAGGATTATCAATTACTTACCAGGATGTAACAGAATACAAATAGAGAAAATTCTAGCTTTGGCTCTGAGGACCAGACTTTGGGTGACAACTGCAGGATCCCATCCAGTAGAATAAAAGGGACACCTATTGGTTAATTATCTGAGAATTTGGGGGTTTAATTTGATGTTCCAAGCTGTGGGACAAGATTGGAGATGTATGTTGAGATATGTGACATAAATATGACTGAGAGGGAGGGAGAGCCAACAGGTGATTCTAACTTTACAGGACTTGAAAGAAGTGGGCAGGATGTCTGCTTGCTTTGTTGATGATGCCAACAAGTGGTACAAGTAAATTTCCCAGCTGGCATGAAAACAAAAATCATCAGTTACTCTCCTAAAGTGGAGTGAGGCTGGGGCTGAGAAAGGAGGTGAGTTTTGGTAGATGGCCAGAGAGGGGGGGTTAGCCATTTATCGGAACCTTTAGAGCTTGATCTACCTTTTTTTTCCCCTATTGCTTTCCTTATTGCTGGATCTGATAGACCAGAAACTCTCTACATGCTTAGAATGGTTCCAATCTATTACCTTCTCTAGCATATATAGATATCTTGGTCTATTGCTCTCCCCAGCAATCTTAGTAGAGACACTGGAAGACCAGAACCCCACTTCAGTTGCTGAGATAGGTCTTGCTTTACTGATTTCTTTAGGGTTATTAAAAGAAAAAGTAACTCTGACCAACCATGAGTATAAACTCAGGGTCAAGCCTACTTCATGATGATCAGGCAGTCAGAGTCAAAGTGTAACCTCCTCCTCCTCCCCCCTTATTGTGTGATCAGGCTGCCTGCCAGCAGCCTTATTTAAGAAGGTCAGTCCCTTTTTAAGGAAAAGGCAGCAAGTTCACCTGGCTGCTACAACCATTTAGTAAAGTATGGATAAAGTGACTTAGACTGATCAAAGTCTTGACACTTCATTGGCAGAGTCCATTGCAGTGACTGGGGTAACATCTAGCCACATTAATGAGGACCCGTTTGGGCTTCTGAACTCTGCTGATAGCAGGGCTTGTGTTGGGAATATAGGGGGAATTGCTACTTCCATACTGGATCAGAGAAACATGAAATGAGATCACCTTGACTATTGCTGGGAATGAGAGGAGGGCTGGGTCATACAGATGTATCTGTTTTTTAAAGATGTATCCGTAAAGATTTGTTAGCAAATCATAAAGCTGAAGTTACTTGGACAAGTAAAAATGCCCTCAGAGAGGATCTGTTGCTGTGTTTTAGAAGCAGGTGGAATGGAATAAGGCCTTCTTGATTTTTCTTGATTCATATGAAGCACAGCCATGATTTTCCTTTGGTTCTTCTCTATGGAAAGCCACTAGCTGATTCTCTCTGTCTGTCTATCTATGTATTGTCAGTCATAGCCATCTATCTATTGTCAGGGATCAATTTAGGTTTAGGTTTAGGTTTAGATTGCATAATCTAATTAATGACATAATCAACATTTTACCCCACTTGGGTTGGGAGTGCATGATCTTCTAGAACAGGTATACTGTATATAAAACACTTCAAAAAGAGGATACTGGCATCCTGCAATTTGGTTCATGGAATCTCTCTTGTCTTCCATACAAATGGCCTAGCCATAACTGAAACCAAAAACTAAAGCATTTTGTAAGGGGACCAAAACAATCTGGTGCATGCCATATCCATGTTCAGAGCTATCAAGGAGAGTGATAAACATGTAAATTTCAATCTGCCAACATTTGCACCCAAGGATAAAGATACGATGGAGTAGTTATATCAAAAGTTCTATTTTTCCACAATATTTCACATTTTAATATAAGGAAGAATATCCATAATAGTTTAGACAGAGTGCCTGTCTATGACTATATGGATCCCTTGACTTTATTCACCACCTTTTCCTTAAAACTCTTCAGCTATTTCTTTGCATGAATTTAAATTTGAACGAATAATGGTGGTGGCCTTCATGTTAATGTTAATGCTTAAAAACCAGGTCTAACTTTCCAGCAATACAACTACTATTCCTTAGTCCAATCTCTCACTTCTTAAAAACCATCTAAGTAGGATATACAGCAATAATAATTAAAACATTTATCTTCCACTAATAGGATCACTGATTCATGCATAGAAGACTGACAATAAAGATATTGACTCAGCTGTGGTTGAACTGAAGGCAGGTTTCAAAGAAAAAAAAAAAAAACAGCAGAAATTTGAACATTAACAGAGCTGATATGCAAAAAAAAAAAAAAAACAATTCAAATAGGTGAACAAACCATTGAAAAAACTCCTTCAAGTGAGGCAAGATGAGAGCCCTTTGGTTGTCTTATATATGTAACTATATAACCAACTTGTATTTGTTTCTGTGCTGAAATTATGCAACTAATTTATATAATTAATTTCTGTCATACCAACTTGTTGGGATACTGGGTAAATAGGTTGCTCAGTGGAACTACATATTCATTTCTAATTCTACATTATGCAGAGAGTGTACACTGACAGAAGAATTCTTCTGCAGATGTTTAACCACAGCATGAGGAAGGTGATATAGTGTCTGAGGGGAATAGTGCATTAACCCTCACTCTCTCCCACTACATTAAAAAATGAACTCCTAAAGAAAGCTATTATCTCCTTCGGTCAAAAGTATAGAACTAATTATTCAAAGGAGCACTTCGCTTTGATGACAGTTCAAGCAAAGTGACTTGTGAAGTGCATAATGCCCCACTTGGAACTGTCAGAGTAGAGTAGCCACAGTGCTTTGTTTCATTTGGCGAAAGAGTGTTCTGCTCATGCACAGAAGCCGCTTACATCAGTGGCCAGATGAGTCAGATCAGCCTTGAGTTGATGTCTCACCACATCAAGGCAGATATTGCATATAAATGCATATTTTATAAGAAAGTATATGCCAAAATGTGTCTATTCAGAAATATGTATAAGCATTCCTTCTTTTTAAAAGAAAATAAATAAAATCAGCATGGAACAGACCCCATTTTTGGATTCAGTCATCACTATTCAGAATTATTTTGGGACCAAAACCAGCATTTGACCTTTGAGTTGCATACTGGGACCTAGGATGAAGAAAAGAGCAGGACCAGGGTAGGAAAAAAAATCAATGAATCTAATATAAATTCTCTCTTTCCAGTGTATTAAAACAACATTTCTGCTATGGAAATAATAGCACTGTCCTAGATTGGAAATATGACTATGCAAATGTATGTTCTGCTAACTGAGAAGAATGGGCTTGAGACTTTCAGAAATGAATCTCCCCACCTCAGTGCACTACATGTCAAGCAGAAAATCCAAACACTGAGCACACTGTTTATCTTGGGCATAGTCTTCTCTTCTCTCACAGGGAAAATGGGGCTTGGGGGAATACAGGGGACCTCATGCAGAACCTGTTGGCAACTGCTCAGAGCAGCTGCAACTTCTCCCAGAATTGCACAGATGCCCTCCACACCTGTAGCACTATCTTGGGAAAAGATACCTTTGGTTTAAGAAATTGCCAACAAATTCTCTGTATGTACCTCTGCCAACTCCCAAGCAAACTGCAGCTTCTGCCAAAGGTATGATACTTTTGCTTGCAAATATGTGGTTACTTATTGCAGGAAAAAAATGAACATGACAAAGAACTGTGGGTGGAATAGTAGAGCTTACTGGCCTTCAGGCTTTGAGGTATGTTTTATTCTAATAGTTGCAATAATTTTTACTTTTGGATTGGATCAGATCATTAGAAGTGCCCATTCAGAGGAGATCTTGTCCCTTTGTTTGGGGGAACTCAGTTTATGTAATCTCTCCTTGTATAGTGATTAATTTGACTGGGCTGTTGCTTTAGAGATGGTGCAGAGTTCACAATAGCAGAACTGTCATGTCCAACTAATATTGGTTGAAAGGAATCATTCAGTGAATCAGAGGACAGCCCAGAAATGCCCACAGGTTCACAATTTCTGTCAGACCGACTGAAGCAGTGTTGTGCCATTGTGTGACAAGTTCCACCTCTTCCGTAAGGGCATGTGATGTACCAACACACATATAAAATGGGCAAAGCCAGCATCTCATCAGCATGGTTTTTCATCACTTGTCCCCCCTTGAGTAGACCATGTGCACAGAGCATCCATTTAGTTATATACTTCTCAAGGACTGCTAGAACTACTCTGGTAACTAATGTGTGTGTCCTGGCTGGAGATTTATTAATATAACAATTTGGGACTGTGCAAGAGATGCCTATGAACAGCAGAAGATCAAAGTGAAAACATCAAATATTAAGTGATTAACTTTTCTCTTTTCACATGTTCTACTGAAGAGACATCTCAAACAATTTAAAGGCTCCTTTTGATCAATTGTCAACTGCCTCTTTAATAAACACAGCTTATTCTATTATTAAACAATCTATCGCGTGAATGTTATTTTTCCACCCAAAGAGATTCAGAGATTGAAGAAAAGGCTAACCACTAGAAGTTCCACATCCCACCTGTACCACTCTGTCAATGCCTCTCCCATCTGGCCTGTTCACTGCTGCTGCACCAACACTCTGCACTGCTTTATTTCTTAGTTACACTCCAGTTTCATGTGAACATTAGCCTCTATTGCCACATGAGTTGGAGAAATAGAACTGAATGTCAGGGTTTATATGTCATGCTGAGGCAAAAACCATTATTTACAGATCGTAATAGCAGGGTCCATACTACCCATTAAGCAAAACCCAATAAAACACTTTATACTGTAGCCATTTTGTGCGAAACCAGAAGAGAAATAGGCATCCCTTCACTGAGCATTTCACCCCTTCTGTTTTCCAGCTAAACTACACACAGTGAGCAGAAATATGCTGTTGAAGACAGTGCAACAGAAACTCAGAGTTCATTTTTGACTCAGCTCTATACTCTATTTCCTGTCTGAATCACAGATATCTTGCTATACTCTTTAAATTTATAGGCAATTACAGTATATATACAAATAAAGCAGGGCGTAAGTCTTCCTTTGCCTCTTATTTTTCCACCTCAGGCCATAGCTATGGCTGACAGATTATGGCTGTTTACTTTTTCTAAAACAAGAAGTTGTTTATTTTCAATATTTAAGCTGATTTTCTTTAGGTCAGTAAAAATTACAAGCTAGAGTTATGATCCATGGTATTTATTGCTCAGCGTAGGTGTACAGGTGTCAGTCTGCAAAAGAGGAAGAGGAGGAGGAGGAGCGTTTTTATCAGTAAGAGTCCAGAATAGATAAGAGTTAACTTCCACGAAATAACCTAAGTGCTGCTAAAATTGAATGATCATGTACCATGACCAATGTTTTCCTTTCTTAAGTCAGCACAGGGATATAAATACACAAATCAGGTCACTTGGGTAGATTAAAAAAGCAGTGTTTATGCTTTCCAGGAAATTCATCAGATTCATTCATTCATTCATTCATTCATTCATTCATTCTCATTCATTCATTCATTCATTTTTATAGGCTGCCTTTCAACAAAAGCGTTCATAGATGCTCTGAAATTAGGGTCCTTCCATCATACTATGACTGAATCCCTATTTGTTGCGTTCATGGGAACTTACCATAATCTTCCCTGAAATGATAAACTCATATCTAGAATGTAGAATTTTATATTATATACACATACAAACCTCCCCCACTTTTTAAAAAGCACACCAAAGTCTCTATATGTCAGTGAGAAGGCTTAACTAGAATGGATATTCTTACAATTGAGTTTTGCATATCAATGGATGGATGGCAGAATATTTGATTGTGAGAGTTCTTATCTGAAATGTATTATTTCAACAATAATTAAGTAGTGGAAACTAGTTCTTGGCTGTGGATATCTGATGGCTGATCAAGCTGAAAGTTTAGAAGGGCATAGATGAATTGTAACCAGAACAAAACAGCAGGAAAAGAGACTTAGGGGTGTTGAAATCAGTAAGTACGCATCTCACAGAAGCCCTTTGAAGTCAGAGCTATCACCTGGAATACACCTGCTCTTTTTTTAGGATTTGGAAAGTGACCTTGAGGTTCCTTTCTGATCCACATTAAATGGTGATGCACACCTTAAATCACTGCTTGGCGTTCCTTATGTTCTAACTTACAGCGGGCTCCAATTTTCCACTTTCTTTCTGCTTTAATGGAACATGAATATTTATTAAATAACTTTTTGGCCCTAGTCTTAACATGGTTTAAAAAAGAAAAAGAGCCTCCACACAAACCACAAGGAAAATGAAAGCAACACAACAGTCTCATTTATCTGAATCCCATGGGGCCCATGTACTTTGCATCATTGCAACAGCAATATCCAGGCTCTCAAAAACTGTTCAAGGTAGCCCCATCAATCAAAAGCATGCCAACTCTTGTTGTATAAGTACTTGGGTTTGCCCTAAGTAACACAAAAAAGAAGGCACTGGGTGAGGGTAACACTCCATTCATTAGGTATTGCATACAAAGTACACAGTACTTCGTATTCGGTAGCAATGGCATAAAATAGGTAATCTGGAGGCAGCAGAATCTTGCAGTGGGAGGAAGCACAACTGGTTTCTTTTGGAGAAAGAGGATCAATTCTCATATATGAGATTGTGTAGCTACTAGCAGCATTGTAGAGCTTTATGGATGATTACAAAAGCAGGGGAACAGCTGGAACTCTTCATGTGGCTGTTTTCATACCCTGATTCCCCCACAATGAGGCTTTATAGAATTACTTTCCAGAGAACAATTACAGTGTATGGTCCCAAACAATTGCAGTGTATAGTCTCTAACACACCAACTGTAGCTGGACATCTGACTTCTTCAGTAGAAAGCTTATTGGAACATTCTGAATAGTTAGCTATGTTGTCTTTGAACAACTTCCACTGTGATTCAAAAACAGCAGATCTAAGAATCAGAATACAGATGGATAGCTTTATTTATCATTACTGATCAGCATGCACAAAAAAAGAGCAGGAGGAAAAAATAAAACAGCTAAAAGAGTAACCAGAACAAAATTCAACTGCTGTTATTCCTCAGTCTGAAATAACTATACTGTTCATAGCTGTATGACTCTTATGAATTGACTGGGCTCTTGTACAAAATTTTATCACTTTCTCCATTGTCTCTCGCTATTGATACCCTGAAATAAAATGTACATGTACATAACATTCCTCAATCCTTCCTGGAGCCTAAACTAAATAATAATAATAATAATAATAATAATAATAATAATAATAATAATAAAAAAATAAAAATACACTCTTAAGGAGGGTTTTGTTTTTGTTTTTTGCAGTGGGGGGTGCCTTTGAGTCAGTGTTGACTCCTGGTGACTTCCTGGAAAAGTCCCTGCAGTTTTCTTGGGAAGATTTCAAAAGTGGTTTGCCATTGCTTCTTTCCTAGGGCTGAGAGAGGGGGACTGGCCCAAGTTCACCCAGATGGCTTCATGCTTAAGGTGGGACTAGAACTCATGGTCTCCCAGTTTCTATCCTGGTTCCTTAACCACTACACCAAACTGGTTCTCTAAGGATTAGGTCTCTATAATAAGCCAACCAAACACACTTGAGCAACACATTGTTTCTCATTTGGTATTATATGGGCACCTAGACCCGTACAGAGTGTGTTGGAATATTCCATACAGATGTACCAAAGGAGGACATTAAAACATGCTTGAGTGTTTTTCTATGAGAAAATCTGGATTGATTGGTAGCACCTACATAGCCCTTGAGAAAAAAAAAACTAAGTGGGGTTGTATTTGACTGGTAAGTAGATGGGAGATCATTAGGAAATCCCAAAGAAAGCAATATCAATTTTCTAAGAATTCCAGGAAAATGACATGGATGTGTCCATTAAGTCACCAAGGAGTTGAGTTTGTTTCAAGGGGGACTTTACTGATGAAGAGTAAGTGTCCTGAACCTAGGAATGGATAATTCCATATTTCTAGTTTTGTTGATTATTCAAGCACAAAAAGTTATGGTGCATTATTTGCCAGGAATGACAAAATAGTATGCACCAAAATTTCTTACCCGTTTTTATACATATTTTACTGATGGGTTACAGCTTTGTAGACTTTTTTTCCTTCTGTATATACTTTTGATGAACACTTTTTTTTTTCCTTCTTCTTCTTCTTGGAAATATACTTTCCTTACTTTTATGCATGTAATCTCTACAACATGTACACAGTCATGTGCATATTTTCTGAGTGAAGAACTATGTCACAATATACTCAGATGTATGCGGATATAAATATAAATATAAAGTGACAACTTTCGAACATCCTTACTTGAAGCCTTTCTTACAAAATTATCCCAGATTTATCATATGGTGTTCCTTTTAAGTTTCTTTATTACCTAGGAGATGAAATCTACTACCACTGCCAGAGAATAACAAAATGAGTTATCCTACATGCTCCAAAACACTTTTTTGTCTTCACATCCACAGGGCTGCATAGCCCTTGTGCAAATGTACAAAATTCTTTTCATGCTCACACATGATCACAGTTGAACACAAATACAGAAACAGAGGTACTGTACCTTTCAAGTCATCCTGAAATTGATGGGATTTGGACATTTATAGAATACTTCTACCATGAGGCCATATGCATGACTGATTTCAAATGGAGAGAAAACCTTATGTGGATTATCTGTGCCCAGAGGTCAGTTTCATATTGCAGATGTAAGGAGAAGCCATGAGCAATTACACTTCCCCTAATGGCCTACTGCAGGATTCAGCGCATGAACTGGACTACACTGGTCTTTATCATTTCATGTTCACAATG
Organism: Candoia aspera; assembly: GCF_035149785.1. Taxonomy (NCBI): domain Eukaryota; kingdom Metazoa; phylum Chordata; class Lepidosauria; order Squamata; family Candoiidae; genus Candoia; species Candoia aspera. The sequence continues at coordinate 130,267,055 of NC_086155.1, read as the reverse complement.
TGTGTGTGCGTGTGTGTGTGTGTGTGTTGAAATTTCCCTCATGTGAAAATGAGCAAAGATACCATGTCAGAGGTTACTGTTTGATGCCAACAAATTCTCTGTCCTGGCAACTGAAGCTGTTTTCAGACAGGATATTTTCAGGCAAATAATTCTGAAAACATGATGGCAAATCTTCTGTGTAGACTTTGGCACCTGAGATTAAACTGCCTGGATTTACCCTGAAAAAAATAATTTTAAACATCTGAAGCATATCTAAATCAGCTGAACATAAAACAATTCTCCTTCTTGAAATGTTTCAACACTCATTCATGTTGGGATATTATGGGATACAATATACTTTCCAAAATTTCTTCTCATTTCATGTTCAATTTACCCCTTAAATTCTTTGATTTAAATGTACCTAAAATTTCACAGCTTTCATCTCACTTCCTGAAATGAACTCTATTTGTCAGAAGGTATGACAGATTTTCCCCAATACTTTTTTTAAAAATAAAAATGCTTAATTCTCTTTAGAGTTTGCTTCAAAATTGAATCAAATGGAGGGAATAGATATGTATTGATTATACAAATTGTACAAATCTATATTTTATGTAAGGGGGAGGGAACTAGCACCTCTTACCTAGATGTTGTTCATTGGCTGCTCCATCTTTCTCAAGGCTTTCCCTCCTTTGCCATGTTGATTAAACAAGCTTCCCTTGATCTCAAACAAGATTCCTTTAATTTAAGACTTATTACAGTGATTTTGGAGGGATGGGAGGGTCACAGATCAGGAAGAAAGTACCAATCTTCCCTTTCATGCATGCTACAACTTTCCTCACTCCTCCAAGTAATCATCTCCCAGCATGCCACAATTAGTCCTTGAATGGATAAACCAAAATATGCTCACTAGAAATTTTGAAAAGCCACTCTATGAAAAAAAACACATCTGTTTATTTACTCTGCATTCCAAATTAAACAGCAAGCAAATTAATTTTTAATACCAAATTAATAGAGAGCTTATAATAGGGTACTCCATCAGTTTAAAATTATCAAAATGATTTATTAATATTGCACTCTTGAGAGTAACACATGAGGATCTTTTTTCTCTGTGAAAATTAAATTAAGAATGTGTAATGAGAATCAGACATAAGTGGTACAGAATCTAGAGACAACAGAGAAACACTTCCTCCTTAAATGCAGACTCTTGTTTCATTATGGCAAAATGAATGGATAAGTGTTGAATTATAACCAATATATTTTCTTGCTAGCTAGCTTGCTTTAGGTTTTTGTTTTTGTTTTCCCTTCCTAGTATTTTCCCACATGTGCAGGGTCCACTTTTTTTGGATCAACTGAATGTTGATTGTGACAGGAGTTGACTGACCAGCTTGTTGCCCAAGCCTGAAGTTGGGGGCTGAGAGAGAGTGACTGGCCCAAAGTCACTCAGCCAGCTTTCATGCCTAAGGAGGGACTAGAACTCACAATCCCCTAGTTTCTAGCCTGGAACCTTAACCACTACACCAATCTATTTCCTGTTTTGCTGTGTCTGACAGGGTGAATCCAGCAATGCCATCAATGCAGAGGGTGCATTTGAGAGGGAGCCAAGTGGTTGTGTGGGATAGTGTTCTGGCCATAGAACTGGACTAAAGAGAAAATGTAATTAAGTCACCTCTGGGAGAAGCAAAAGAGAAAACAAGAGGGTAGAACCACAGTTGAATGTTCAAGGAAGGAAAGGTATTTCTTTTGTGAGGGGGTATATTTGAAAATATGAGGAACAGAGGGTAGCTTGACATCTTCAAGGGTTTTTATTTTTGTTATAGGAAGTAGAATGCCTGAAGTCTTAAATAAATAAATAAATAAATACATAAATAAAAATTCTTTGTGCTGGAGGATAGGATGATATCTGTCCAAGACGATGTCTGTAGAATGGTCCCAGAAACTCACAGACTGCAGGATCACAGCTTGAGTAGCTCACTCACTTCCACATTATCACTGTTTCTATTCTCAAGTCCTTCAAAAGCATTTTGAATATGATCCGTGTTGTCTTCACACCTGCTAACTTTTCAGCACAAAGAACGAGGAGCTCTATCCTAAGCAGCCATGGATCCTGCTGTATCAAAAATCTCTTCATCCCCATTTTATACAAAAGGGATTTAAAAAAAAAATGTAACTCCCACTGGATATCAATGTACTTACTTTAATTTCATGTTGAGTTTTCTCATGTGCCAGTAGTTTCTATGAGAGCCAAGCCAGAAATAAACAAACTCAGGCTTCTGAATACTACTGCTGTTGTCATGGGGTCATGTAGATCCAGAAGTGCTTTCAAACTAGCTTGGAGTCCCTCAGTGAAAATACCATTAATTAAAAGCTGGATAATAGAATATCCTGTATTCATTAACTCATTCATTTGTTCATTGATTTGTTGACTGCCCACTTTCCAAGAACTCAACAATGACAATAATGATGATGATAATAATAAAAATAATACTTTATTTTTAAAAACAGACAACAGTCCAGCCTAAACCAACTAGATCTTCTTTAAGTGGGTGTTCCTTGCTTTTGGGGAGGGTGGGAGATTTTTTCAATGGTGGAATCATCCAATAAGAAGGCATGTTTCCTCCTACTCCCCACCCCCAAAGTTGGACACCCTCAGCCTTCCTTCACTTAAAGATCATCTGGAGTGCTTGAGTCTGAGCAGGAGAGAATAGCAACACAGATCAGAACAAACCACCACAGAACAACAACACAGACCAGGAAAAAAATATTTCTAGAAACTTAAGGTTATTGAGAAAATTAAACAATACCACAATTTAACTGTTAACTTTGGAGGCTGTCACAGACAAAGGACAGGGCAAGATGGCTGGAAAGGTATATGACTAGTAATTGCAACTGTAGAGAGTAAGGAAGGTGACCTTGATGGAAATATGCAGAAACCATTATCTAGGCAGAAGTGGCTGAAACCTCTTTTTAAGTCTTTTTGGTTATCCATTGAAATGCCTGAAGTGCTCAGAATCCACAAGCCAACTGCCATATCCCCTACCTCACTGTAATATTATGGGATTGTTTCATGGATTCTAGAAGACAAACTGCTCAGGTTCACAATCTGCAATTATAGCTATGAATACCAAGTGGAGATCATTTTTACAGTGTATTGTAACAAGTGACTTGGATCTAAATTTGAGTAGGAAACTTTATGGAAATTGCCATGGCCAACACACTGCATGACAAGGTGTGAAGGTTGAGAAACTCTGTCCATATGGTTATCTTGGCATATAAGTCAGTGAGGTGGTTCAAATATTGACCAGATATCAGAATAGAAGAGAGAGAGAACTGTAGAGAGCATTGTATGCTATGTTGTTGGTTGGCAAACCACAACAGCTGTGCGAGATGCTTATTTACATTGAACCTTCCTTGAACTTCCATAGTGGATAAGGTTGTAGCAAAAACTTTCCTCACAAGGCAACAGGAGCTGTAACCTGAGCTGTGCCAGGAGGCTATCAGGGGGGTTACATGAGGTATGCATTGCTATTTAGACCAATCAGCCTTCTGCTATGTGAATTACGGTTTTAGTGCACTTGCTTAACTGGGGGAATAATAAAAGAGAGCTTACGGCTTGAATCGGGGCTCTCATCCCGAGGAAGTTGTGTCTGTGCATTCTTCCTACATTCTTCATGAGAGACCACAAGCTCTCATCCCGAGAAAACTTGCAGCCTGTGTATCCTTCATGAGAGACCACCACAGAGAACATTATGGGATGGATGATTAGTTATGGGCTGAGAGTCAAGTGGATGTTTGAAGTAGACTGGATTTGCTTCTCTTGTATTCTGTAAAGAGGTTTGTTGAACTCTGATATATTAAGCTGCATTTTCATAGTAAAACATAGGTTTACTTGTCCTTTGCTTCTATACCTTCTCATTTAAAAATCTTGTATTGCATGAGCATGTTCACAGGACACAAACTAAAGGCTGTATAAATTGAGGTACAGATTCTACAAAAATATAAAGGAAGATGCAGCTCAGGTTAGAAAACAAACAATTGTTGGGGAGGGCTGTGATGGGGCTTCTGATGCATTTGCCATCCGTTTTCCTGGAATCCCAACTAAGGAGGGATGCTGCTCTATGAACCAATGAATGTCTATACTCAGATATTGGATGGCTGCCCAGTCCTCACTGATGAAAAGTCTGAGGTGATTGAAAAACAGAATCAATCTTTGCCAAAACCATGGGAAGGATATCAGGACTCTTTTCAGACTCTGGACTCTGAAAGGATAAAAGATCTAGATATTAAGTGTAGAAATAACTACCTCCTTTTGTTCTTGCTTGATTGATACATGTGTTCCACAATGGTTTCCAACTTGGCATACCATGGCTGGGTGACATTGGGCCAGTTGCTCTCTCTCAGCCCAACCCAACCCAACCCAACCCAACCCACCTGACAGGGTTGTTGTCCTGGGGAAAATAGGAGGCAGGACTATTAGGTATGTTCACTGCCTGGAGTTATATATAAAAAGGTGGGATAAAATCTCTCTCTCTCTCTCTTTCTCTCTCTCTTTCTCTCTCTCTTATCTATCTATCTATCTATCTATCTATCTTGTGCATATAGTTTTGATACCTAGTGACTGCCTGAACAAATCCCTGCAGTTTTCTTGGCAAGGTTTTTCAGAAGTGGTTTGCCATTGCCTCTTTCCTAGGGCTGAGAGAAAGTGACTGGCCCAAGGTCACCCAGCTGGCTTTGTGCCTAAGGCAGGACTGGAACTCACAATCTCTAGGTGGATGCCTTAACCACTACACCAAACTGGCTCTCAATAATAAATAATAATAATAAGAAGAAGAAGAAGAAGAAGAAGAAGAGCAACAGCAACAGCAACAACAAGCAGGCAAAGAAGATGACAACAATATCTGGCAATGGTTAAAAGCAGGAAAGTTGAAGAAAGAGGCAGAGGGGCTAATTCTGGCTACACAAGACCAAGCCTTAAGAACAAATGCATTATAAAGCCAGAATTTAGAAGACAGCAGCAAACAGCAAATGTTGCCTCTGAAATGAAGCTGAAGAAACAATGGACCACCTAATAAGCTGCTGCAAGAAGATCTCACAGACTGATTACAAACAATGGCATGCAAAGAAGCTACAATGGTGCATTGGAATATCTGCAGGAAATACCTCTTGCCTGCAAGCAAAAACTGCGGGACTACAAAATAGACAAAATAATAGAAAATGAAGAAGCTAAAGTGCTCTGGGACTTTAGAATTCAAACAGACAATTATCTGCCACGCAATACCACAGAGTTAATAATGTTGGTAAAAAAGAGTTATTTCCCATCCAAATCATCAAAGTCTCCAGTCACTGAGTCAGAACCCCCATGGCATCACTTGGGGGTGGGGGCAGGAGTGGAGATGCTGAGCTTGGTATCAGCATACTGATGGTACCTTGCCATGTCTAGCTTATTATCTTCAGTTGCTCTATCAGTGTAATTATTATGGCCTACAATTTGCTCATGGCAAAGTTTCATCCTCATTCCTTGGGTCAAGGAAACAATTTCAAGCGCTAAAGGGAATGTCTCTGAAATTGCCTGCCAGATGCAAACAAGTGTTAAAACATACATAGTACAGGTAGTCCCCAGTTAACAATTGCAATTGGGACTGGAATTTCTGTCATGCGACTAGCTGCACTGGTTGCTGGTAGTGACCTATTAAGCCCTCCATGGCATACAGCAAGGGCCTCTTGATTATGTCTACCTATCCCATTAGGTCCAGCAGTGTGGAACTGCCTGTGCAGTGGTTATGCTGATTTGTTTTTATTTGTTCTATTTTTTACCTCAGCTGCTGAACACCTCTGTTTTCCTTTCAGTGTTAAGAAGTGTTTCATGGTGTTTTTACCTGTTGGTAGCTGCCCAGAGTCATGAATTTGAGATGAGGGGGGGACATATAAATTGAAATAAATAAATAAATGTACTGGATTATGCAAAGGGAGTAGCTTTTTGCTTTGGGTCTGATGCGATTCTGCAAGATGCCTGCATTGGTATGACCATCTGGGCTTTGTTGCATGAAACCTGGAGAGGAAATTAACATTGTGGCAAATTACATTGCAACCACACATCATAAATAAACCTGAAGGTTTATTAGGCATTCATTAAAGTCAAGTCTGGGTGATTGGATATGACAGTGATGCTGTGACAACTCTGCAGATAAAGTGCTGTGGGGTGTTTTTTAAAAAAATAATGTAGTAATGTTGATTTTTTCTTATTATTTCATTTTTTAAAATGAAAATATGCCACTCAAATTTGTTCATATGAATTTAGAGACTCTAGAGGCTGCAAAAAAAGGGACCAGGCCCACATCTAGGCCAAAGATTTACTATCTCTGAAATAGATGTAGTGGGTTCCTGGGACTAAGTGCAATTACAGATTTGAGGTTGGGAGCATAAAGGAGCAACAGTATGAAGTACAGCCAGGCTAGAGTAGAACAAAGAAATAAAGAGATGGATTGTTGGAAATTAGAGGAAATCCAAGTGTTTTGGGGTCAGTTGCATTTAATGGAGTATTACCTAAAAAACAAAATAAAATTCCCAACATTTATTTCCAAGAAATGAGAAATGCTAGTGGCATCCAGAACCACTGATCTTTTATGAGGATACTTCTGGACTAGATTCTGTTCAATAATTTACTTCCATATAGATTTCCAGTATTTCTAATCATAAAGATGGGTTTACTTTTGTCTTGGGCTAAGTGTGTCCTGGAGATCAAACAGCAAATTTTGTCCCTAAATTATTTTCCGAAAGCACTCTGAGTTTTGTAAAGTCACATCAATTAAATGTTGCTAATAGAACTTCATTGTGCTCTTATTTCTACCAGGTAATGTGTCAAAATAAATGATGAATATATACAGCCTCTGATATATGCCTACTTAAGACATTAGCCAAATTAAATCTTTAAATAATAGAGGAGATCATAAATATGTTGAGATTGTACTATCAGTTTCAAATGGATATTGCCATCTGTATTCTTAAAATTATGAGAGGATGCCTCAGGGATAATTTACAGTAGATTTTAACAGCGATGAAAAGAGATCCCTTTTCTCTCAATGAATGTCATAGACATTATGGAATCCAGGTACAGCATGCTGCACTTTGAGATGCTGTCCATAAGAATAAGGACTCAGTGATATTCAACAAAAAGCTTAGAGACCTGTAAGCAGATGCAGAATTATCCTACCTTCCTGATCAAATAGTTTTCAGGATATCAGTTTCTTTTGTTCCATAGAACTTCCTGGAGCCAATTAATATAACTGAAAAAGAGAAAAGTTGCAGTCTAGAAACAGCTAAGGACATTTCTGTGCTGTTCCAAATGCTGTAGTCCTGCACCCTAGCAGCTGCTGTTATCAGTTCTCTCACTAGAAGATGCCCCCCTCCCCCCATGAACATGTCTGAAAAAAGCCAAGTTTGGATCCACTGTATCCAAAGCTGATCCATTCCCCCAAATGTTTTTATCACTTACCCCAATACTGGAGCTGATATATGGAGATCCCCTTCTCTTCTGATGGCAGGAAAATTCCTATGTTGCTGCCTTCATCTCATCCCCAGCCCATGATAAGCCATTCCTAGCATTTCATTGTTAAAGTAATATTTCCCCCCTTAAGTCAGCTGCCTAGTCACATCCATGAGGTATGTACAATCAGTTGGAGATGTAGGCCCTAGGGCACAAACCCTATAGGATATAGACAGAGTTAAAGATTTACTCTGTGCCCCCTCTTTGTAGACCATTCTGCCAGCTCCTTCCCCAAGGGATTGCTAAGTTGAATTCACTTTCTCCGGCCTTTCTTCCCAGACTACAAAGAGCACATTCTCTTTGATCTTCCTCCTAGTAGGATGAGCTAACTAAGTGCTAGGCTTATCCATTTCTTGTAAATATATCTCCTTTCAGTTACAGTTATAAAACCTGCTCCAGTGATCATTGTTGAAGTTACTCTCTATTTCAGGAACACTCACACACACACACACAAAACACCCATTTCAGTTAAGGTGAAGTCAGTGGTGGGTGGGATCAGAGACATTGTGCTGGTGGTCCTTTGATTTGTATTACAGATCTATTATTTTTAGCATGAGGATTCCCTTTGAATTCCTCTGGCAGTTCTGTTCCATTTGCATACAAATAGTTTCCTATTAAAAGCACAAGTTTACCCATTCCATTCAATGTGGAAGCTATTATCAGCCAGTAAATTTAAGTGGTGCTTTATCAGAATTGCACAATTCTAGACTACTCAGTTAGTAATACCATATGTATTTTAACTCCATGGTCTTTACTAATTTAGCACAAAGCTGAGATAGTGGAATGATGGGACCAACAACTCCCAATTTCCTCTCAAACAAAAAAATGAAAGTTGACATTTGTTGCTTACATAAAGAAAATAAGGGAAGGGAAGATAAATCTTCAATAAATGTGTTGCTTGTGACTCAGTTCCCTTTGTCACTTCAATCTATTGTGGCTGTGTTTAACTTCATTAAAGTTAAATTATGACAGAATGGGGGACAGGAATGGTGGACGATCAGATTTGTCCTATTGTTGCTGCAATTTCATGACTTGGGAATATTTCCTCATTAGGTGGTGCATGATATTCAGTGAGGGTGGAAAGCTGGAGAAATTAGCGAGTTCCTTTGACTATCACATGCTGGACCCAGATAATTAGGACAGCACCATTTGATAGTGAATCAGAACAGACCCAGTAAAGACAGGATAGGAATCAACAAAGGGGACAGGAAACTTCATACTGGTAGAATTTTCTGCTACATAAGAATGATCAAAGACCACTTCCAAAGTAAGGAAAGTCCTGTTGTAGGAGTATGCTTTGATGACTAGAATAACTTTATATCATAAAAATAAATCTGATATAGAACACAGTGCAAAATGGAACCCATTCTTCAGCTACAACTTAATACATGGATTTGTACCACATCCAAAATTTTGGGTTTCTCTAAAGTCCAAATTTCAATTTTACAAGATATCTAAATTAAAACAGTAGCATGCATTTAATTTAGTGTAGCATATAATTTATTTGTTTGGTGATTTTTATTGAGTTGACCATGGTATGGAATATTCATGTTTAGTTTAGAGTTTAAGAGCAATTTTTAATCTTTTGAAATAATATATTCAATTATGCATAATTAACCAGTGATATACTGGTTGTATAATCCCTATGACATTTTAATTCCTTGTTTGTTCCTTGTATTTTTCTCTTTTTCTTGTTTCTTTGAAATCTCTAGTTTAAAAAAAGAAATGCAAACAAACAAATGCTCAAAAGAAAAGTCTTGGGGGAAAAGAAGTATGGAAAAGACCTATATGGACTAGAAGGATCTTAACATAGCTATAATAATATCTATAATATTAACTTCAATACAGAATGGCACTGAGTAGAGGAGAAATGCCAGTTGGAGGTCTGCTAGAATTGCTTACTGGTATATTTCTGCTGACTCAAAGATGAGTAGATTGCACTTTAATTCAGCAGTTGGGAAAGGCCTAGAAGAAAAAAAGGGGAAAGGTGGCAGAGGGGAACAAACTTCTAAATTTCTGCCTCAGCTGATGTCAGCCTTGTGGAGTAAACAAGATAGCACACAATAATTCTACTTTATTGTAAAGCTACATTAACAGAATCTTGCAAATCTGAAAGTACAATCCCCCACCATCTCCTTTTCAGCCCAAGAAACTAGGAAGAATATCTTCTGAGTCTCTTGCCCCACCACTATCTAGCTGTGGGATATGCCGTCTCTTATCTGACTTACCTGACTTGGCAATGTCTCTTCACCAGTCTCCCAAGGTTTTTCCCACAAAGCGTTACAGCTGGCATCTAATTCATTGTTTCTGTCATGAGTAAGGATGGCGAGCAGGGGGCTCCCATCCAGGCTGTAAAGCACATGCGTAGTACTGGGGAATTAAGCAACCATTCAAAGAGACACACATCAGGCCCGCCTTAGCCTTTGGGGTTTATATGTCTGGGTTTTCCCCACGCTTATTCAGTTTGTTAGGATTCTGTTTATGTAGCAGTAATAAACATTAGAGTACTACTCCTCATCTCACCGTGTGTCTCACTGTTAGGACAGTTTCTCCATGTATCACTTAAAGTTATTTTTCCCAACTCCAGATTCTCAAGATAATTTTGCATGCTTATAGTACCCTAATTATTGCTATTTTATATGTTCTTGATGAAAAATAATTACTTTAAGAATGGGATGTAGTGTAATAACTACATGCCATTAATTATTATTAGGCCATGACCCTCTTCTAAGAACCAGTCTTAAAAGTGCAAGTACACAAGCCACTGATTTGAGTAAGGAGCTGTTAAGAAATTACAACAGGGTCTCAAAATTACTGCCTGTATCAGTAATTGCTTAGGTTAGAAGTATGCTTGCTCTGATTTAAAAAAAAACAAAATAAAAATGAAGGTTTCCATTTGTTTTAATTAGGAAACAAACCCATTTCTCCCATCTACAGTCTAAAATGTACCATACTTGTTCAGGATTTCACCTGACCATTATGTTTCCAAAGATGTTGATGTTAGCATTCCTAATGACGGAGGTCAGTTCAGTGAAATTTTGCATCGAAAATGTTGACTTCTTTTGAAACTGTATTTCTGCAGAATATGACACATAGGCATGAGTCCTACAATATACTGTATACTTGTCAAAGGTTCTTTGCAGTGTGTCCTAATGCACAGTGAAACAAGGATAGGGGAGGATATGGATCTTGGAATCCATAGGACTCCTGCCTTTTGAACAGATCAATCATTTTTAAAGGTGTAGAAAATATGTAGTAAGTTGTCCACTACACATTTTGCTTGGAGAATCAGAGAAGATAGCACAGGAAGTGGCAGAATGGTTCGATCATAACCCTAATGAACTTCATCTGCCAAATATCCTGCTTTCCTCCCCCTTCTCTCTCCAGATTCATGCTTTGGTTCATACACTTCAGTTTGTTCACCCATACTAGCATATTACTCTCTAAATGCAACTGCTACAATGGTTGAGTGGGAAATAAACTATGAACATTGACTTTTTGTCAAAGGTGAATTGATATATAGTTGTACTGACATATTAAAAAAAAAAGAAGAATGATTGTGCCCTGACCCAGTTAACTATTGGTTTTGATGTTCTTTGTTTACCTGAGGAGTTGGGTAGGAGATCTGTGTTTTTTTTTACCTTGAAGTGAAGGTAAACACTTATACTTAGTGCTAACTAGGCATCTTTTCCTTTGTCATTTCACTGACAGCTTAATTAGGTCCAGGTTGTCTCAATAGACCAATCATGAGCCATATTAAGCCAGGAACAGTGAAAAGGGTTCTACCTGTTTGACATGATTCTACAGTGTCATATAAATCTGGCACAATGGATAAATCTTAACTGAATTTGTTCTAGATGGCATCAATGAGAAGTCCTATAATACAGATTCTGGGACAAGTCACATGTTATTTAAACAATTTGCTACAATAAACATAATTTCTTTTATATACTGTATTTGAGGACTCTCTCATTTTGTTAAATAACTTAAACAATAGAACGGCTTTCATTTTGCATCTTAAAAATACATTTATGGAAGGAAGAGGGTTACAAAAAATTCTTGGAGATCAGAAACAAAAGGATTTAATTCATTTAATTGAAAAGAACTACCTTCAGCCACTCTTCTTAAAGTTTGATGCTTTCACCCACAATATTTATGCAATCAGACAGAACTTCTCTCTATTTTTAGTCCGATGGCTTGGTCATAGTCATATTTAATTAGACTTGTTAAAATTAATATGATTTCAGTTACTCATGGCTACATTTTAGCTTGCAATGCCTGGGACACTCCTTTCTTTCAGGAACTCACAAATTCCAAAAGCTTCAAATAGAAACTTTGCAACAGCAAGGGCCATTTTGGGATTTTATCTGCTGAAGAACCTGGAGTAGTTCTGTCCAACTTGGAACTGGGCTAAGAAGAGGTGTTAGTAGCTCATTACAAATACCATAGTAAAAATTACAATAAAGCAAAGCATGCACCATTATTCAATGTTCCTGTCTTTACAGGGTCAGAGTCTTTCAGCATATGGAATTTTGTGGTATTTAACATTCCAACACTGCTGAAGGTAAATTTGTTGTTTCTAGCTTGGTCAAGATATAATGCTGATTTAAAATATAAATTATTCTAACCAACTGAGTTCTAAGTGATGTCTTATCAAATTATGTCTGTAATTCTGTGTTGAGAATCCTTTGTTTGAAAAATATCATTGCCTGATTTAGTCCCAGGGAGCGTCAGCATCTCACCTGAGAATCCCATTTTTTTGTAATTTGTCTTTTATTTGGTGTTTCCAAGAGGGATAATATTTGTCTATCCGAATAAGGTGTATCAGACTTGATGCTGAAAATGAGTTTTTAGCAGCTATCTGAACACACATAGCCATGTTTATAAGCCCTGACTCCAAACATAGAGCATGTTTCTCTGCCTAGAATAACTTCCTTAGTTTCCTAAGGAATCCACTCTTAGTTTCCCACAATTAATACTAGAGTTCAATGTAGAAGCTGTGTCAGTGTTTTGGTATCAAAAGTTTTGAACTAACTGGTATATACTGGGTGTCTCTAGAGAAAAAGAAAGAGGATTGTTGCTGAACTCCTCTGAGTGTTCGGAGTAACTTCATGACATGAACATATCACTTCCCCAAGGACTGTAGCATGAAACCCAATTACTTAAAACAAGGGACTCATTCTATTTTATCTCCTTTGAGGACCCAGTTGAATCTTTTGAACCCCCTTGCAAAATTCATAACCTTATTTTCTCATAATTAATCTCTAATGAGTGTTCCTTACAGAAATGGATCGGTGCTCCAATGGCTCTTCTAAGGCTTACCACTGTCCATGACATTATGATAGCATCATTTACACACAGCATGATAGATATAGATCTGTTAGAAAGTTTGGAGGAATTAGACTTTTCCTTACTTAAGGCACCAACCATTACATTAATATAATGATTTAAATGTAGTGAGCCAAAATGAATCCTTGTTTCACCCCCCTTGCTAGCTGGCATTGCATTTCAGAAATGCCTGGTTATACTGTATCTCGCCTTCAAACTGATCTTATGGGGTGCATATAATAGGGGGAATAACCCCCCATCTATTGGAGATACTTGGAGTTTGTTTCAAAGAGTTTCTTTAGAGATGGAGTAAATGACCTGCTTCAGACCTACAGACAGGTCAAAAAGAATCAAGTTAAATGCCAAGTCTCTTTTTCAATCAAATAGGAGAGTATCAGTCCTTGATCTAACAGAGCGGCCTGCCTGAAATCCTTCCTCTTCCTAAGAGGTTCCCTTCTTCCAGTCAGTCTAAAAATCTCCAAGAAAGGTGTCTAGCATAGATCATACTAACTATGCTAAGAAGACTTGCTAGGCAGTATTGGGTTAGGATGTCTTTTCCTTTTTTCCAAATAGATATAATTATGGCTGTGCCCCAATCTCTAGAAATTGAGGCTCTAAGTAAAAAAAATGAAGCCAACACTGAACCTCACCAACCTGAGTGGGTTCATATCAGTTCTGGAGTCAGCTGCAAAGGAGGCTTGAGAACTCTTGTATGCAAAATTCTAAATTGAACCCACTCAGTATTAGAAACAATGGCTGTTGCAGCCTTGTTTGGTATAGTCAGGATTTTGATTCAACTCAGACATCTGGATTTTGAATCTTAGCCTGCTTTTTTTAAAATGTAGTTTGAACTGTGATCTGGATTTTGTCCTTGCTGTATTCCATCTGCTGTAAGTCCTCGACCTTGGTCTACTTGATTATGCTTTTTGTTTGAAGCCCTGAGACAGCACCTCATGATTCAGATAGTTGGAACCCACGCTAATAGTCAATTCAGAGGTAATTGCTATCAAAGATGCTGTAGGAAAGAAGGAGTCAGGAATTATTTGAGATAAGAGCCCTTGTCCACAAAGGACTGGGCTTTACTAAAATCTCCATTCCTGTGTCCTGATGAAACCTAGGGGAAGTAACAAGGGTCATCATTCTAGTTACTAAATAAATATAACTAAATAAAAATAACTCAAAGAAGGGAGGAGCAGACCTTACCTTAGAGTTACAAGGAATGACTTAAACAGCCGTTCCATGGTTTTTGGCATCTTGCTCAGATATGCTAGGAAAAGCATCTGATTGGCAGCTTTTTTTATCAACTCAGCCATAACCAGCCTACTCCTGTGAAATGTTTATCTCTTCTTTCCTAATCAGCAGGTAAAAAACCCTAGAGTACCTGGCTTGGCTTTCGTGCTCCTTATAAATTTTCTGTGGAGGCTGAACCCTGATGGATGAAGAGGATCCTCTTCCTCTATACTGACTCTTGTTCTTCGGATTGAAATTAAATGCAGCTGTGGGGTAATTTGTCCATAAACCCTGCAGCTGTATATGAATTTACAGCTTTCTCTGCTATCTTCTTGTCTTATACTTCTTGTGGCATAGTTAATAGGATTAGAGAAGGGAATTTCCTCTGTCTTTTCCTGCTAAGATAACACACATTGCCCAGAGCCATAGAGAGGATAGATGCAATATCACTACCTACAAAGAGTCATGTAAGCACCAGTAAACAATGTGGAAAGACAGAGGCCAAGAACATGAACAAAGGGATTCTTGCTTTGTTAGAGTTTGGGAAACGTGCCAGATTTGACCCTGCCTCCCTCTGTAGCTGTGAGATCTTTTGAGACTTTCCTATTTTGTATAGACTCATCCTTATTTATTTGTTAGATCTATATCCCCGTTTTCATGCAGAGATCTTGGAATACTCCCTCACTTTTTGAGTAGGGCAGCTATATTCATTTGTGCATTATTTGAAAGCACCTTGACTTGTGAAGAAAATAACTCTAGGTGATTATTCTCGTTTCTTTAATCTATGAATTGGATCTATTTCTTTGTTCCCTCGGCAATGGCTTGCTCATACATTTCATTGGTTATTTTTTATTACATTCTTCATTTTCCCCATCTTATCCCCATGGATTTGCTGTTTGTTTACATTATGGATTACATTTGACAAATCTTGCTGCTTTTTGAATGTATTATTCTTCCTGGTGTCTTGTATATTTATCTTTCAATATACTTCACAGACTTTGATTATTTTTCTTCTCTTATTTATTCCTCTGCACATTCATTCCTGCCATCAAAAAGCTGACATTTCTTGATCCAGATATGTAGCTGTAAAAGAAACCTGCCACTATCACAGAAAAGGTTTACAGATACCTGTCATGATTCAAGAGGGGAAAGCCTACTTTGAAACTCTAATGCTGAAAGCCTTGAAGCCAAACTGGAGATGTTTGGATGTTAGGTTTTAGAAAAGTAAAAAGTTAAAGATACCCTTTATTTCAGCAAAACTCCTGGTTATTTTCTGATTATATTCATGTAGTTTTCTTGGTATCATGAAAGTCATTAGTCATTGCCTTTTCCTAGGACAGTTTTTTTCAACTTCCAAATTCAGCTACAGCATTGTGATTTCTGGTGCTTGCTGATTGTGATGGCCACACAAAATAACCTGAAGGATAATAAAATGAATGAAGCCCATCATATTGGCCTTGCCACTACAAATCTCTGATAAGCAGAGAGTTTAATGAAGTAATCAGACTCATTGATTGGCTTTTCTCACTGTCAGAAAGACCTTAAGATCACTCAATTCTCCCCTAACATTGTGTGCATATTAAAGTGAAGTTGCATGATTGTATATTACACGTAACAACCTCAGAAGTAGCAGAAAAAGCCATCAAACCTTTAAATTCTTTGAAGCCATTTTACTCGATTTCCTGACATGAAGCAAGTCTTCCACCTGGATTTCTGAATCTGCTTCAGTAGGGTGATTTTACTGTAAATTTGTCAAACTGAAGCACTCCTTCAAAGCTTTGCACAATCTTGTTATCAATTTTGTAGAATCCAAAAGGAAAGAGATGCAATAGGTAGATTATGTTGCATATTGAACAACATTATACCATCAACTGTACTAAAACTCTGGAAAAAAATATGGTGTTGTGATGCAAAACTCAAAGAAAACACTAACTGAATATGCAGCTGCTGAGAAGCAGGTGAATTCCATGCTGGGAATCATTAGGAAAGGAAAATAAAACTATCTTCTCCATTCTGCTGATATGAACTGTTCTGTCCAATGGAGGAATAAAATAGAAATCATCATTAGTAACAAAAGATCTGCTAAATCTATGCAACTGGTGAATGGTATATGTTAAGAAGGTTATTGAGGCTAAATTTACATAAAGAAGTTTTATCGTAAAAAAAAAATAGGGCTGAAAAAAATAATTAGTTCATTCAATAAATTATGTAGAGCTTTAATTGATCTCTTGATGAAGAGCAACACCAATCAGTGAATATAGTATTATGTGCCCAAACTAGGGGGTTTCATCAGATTCAGTTGAACATAACAAGATAGAAAAGTGTAATTCAGACTAGATTTCCATTTATCTGTGGCAAAATAGTAAGGTCTGAACCTAGTCTTTTTTGAAGCTGCATTCCATATGTCTATTTCTCCGAAGCTCTGTTGTACTGCAAAGGGTGTGGGTATGCTGGAAAAAAAAAAAAAAAAACAGATAACACTCCTTAAATATATTCAGTAGTCAACAGGTTTGCCTACATAACAGGTAGACAATTGCTAGCAGATCATCACTGGTCATCTCAATCACACCATCTTAGCTTGTGGAAAGTTCTTGATAGTAACTAATATCTTCCACTTTGCTGGTGCTTGGTTTCTTGTCATGAACAGTTGTTTTGTGAGCTGTATCAGCTAACCAACCAGGCTTAGTGATGGACTTACTTAATGGAAACAACCTCTACCTTAATTTTTGACAATTAAGTCCACTATATTCCAAAAGTGGCATCACTATTCATTACAAACACCCTCTTCACAATCTCCTCTCAATGTATCTAACATGTTTTAATAGAGCTTCCCGCCATGGAAGCATTTGCACTGAAAATGTCATCAAATGTTAATTCACAGGTGCTTAAATATAATGATAAATCAAGTTTTAAAGAACAATAGGTCAAAAGATGCATTTCCATTGATTTCTGTGAGACTTGGCATGTTTCATCCCCCCATAACCATCTATTTTGCCTTTAAATTTATTCCCATTCTGCTGATTCCTAGATGAAGAATGGAGGTCTTTTTCTCCCCAATTTTACTTCAAATTCTTGGAGCCCGAGTCAGATTGGACTACTTCTGGAATGGCCTGTATTGGATCAGGCCTTTCTGGAGTGTCCAAACTGCATCAGGCAACCTCAGAATGAAACCTGTTCTGAAGTGATTATAGCCAAATGAATTTATTTATTCTAATAACAAGCCTGAGAACATAATCCTTTTAATTAATTTTGTTTTTTGCACCTTACTGCTTTAGGTATTCCAGATAGAAGAAAGAATAATCATATATAATTCATTCATCAATTTATTGGTTGCATGGCAGGTAATTAATCAACTAATAATTCTTTAATCAATGGATATCACCCATATTTTTTTTGGTCCAAATTTCATTGTTAATTAAGGGTTTTAGCCTGACAGCTATTGGTTTTGCCAATAAGTCACCTTGTTAAAATGAAAAAGGTGATCTGCATAGGAATGTTCTTTCTTTTTAATTGGTCTGTTCTGTGCCTTAGGCAGAGACTTGATTGGGAGTTGTGTTTATCTATACAAATGTGAATAATAAATAAATACTGTAAGCTGCCCAGAGTTGCTTCTGTGAGATGGGTGGCTATATAAATTTGAGAAATACATGCATACATACATGCATACATACATCCCTGCATTCATGCATACATGCATGCAAAAAACTCCATTCTATGACGAGCTTCACTGAAGCAGCTGCCATACTGGTATTTTCCTAAAACCCGTGTAGCTCTTAGTGTCTGCTTGGAAGAAATCAGTTTAATGCATAAAACCATGAAAAAATGGAATGTATAGCAGCAGTGGAATATATACCACAAGTGGAAATAAAAGAGGTCTGTATTTGTCCTTTTTTATATAATTTGGCAGAAATTAAAAGATGTATAAGGAGACAATTAGATTTTAAAAAAAAAATCTAAGTAGGGAGAAAAAGATTGTTGCTGAAGAAAAAATAATGTGAGATTTGCCAGGCTAATATCATGAAAAAATGGAACAGCAAAATAGTTATTTATTCCATTATTGGCAGATGGATAAATGTAAGGTACGTGATAGACATTCATAGGAAAGGGAATGGAATTTTCTTAAATCTCATGTTGAAAATGTGGCTGGACAAGACGAAGTGGTAATAAAAAAGGATTCTCAGGATATGAGTGAGTGGTTAGTTGGGTTTCAGGTGTTTTAAGGTCTAAGAGGCTCTAGGAAGTAAAGCTTATAGAGAAAGGGTGCTAGGCGGAAAGTCAAAGTTGTCTTGAAATTCTGGCCATGAGATGTATGTTTATTTATTTATTTTATTTATTAAATTTCTCTGCCACCCATCTTGTGTACAATGACAAGATGTTGCAAGAGAGGAAAAATAAAATAGACCTTGAAGAGTTCTGCTTATTTTGCAGCAGAGCTCCCAGAGTCTGTGACTGTGTTATTTTTAATTATGTTAGCATATTTCTTCAATATTTCAATTTATTATTTTTATCATAATAGGCACAGCAGAGTTACCTTCCAACTGTACTCTTCTACTGTGTTCCAAATGCAGTTTCATTAGCCTTGTTCAGGTAAGATATTTGTTAAACTATGAACACAGACATATCAAGCCATGCTTGTGCCATCATTGAAAAACTGGTTTTCATATGTGCTGTGCAATTTCTGTGCAATTTGCATACCCATAAAAGTTTCCACATCAGCTAGAATCATGACTGCTGAGAGTTATTTGGAATGGGAGGGGGAAAAACATACATAAATGAAATGGTTCTGCCATTCCAATCCCTTCCTCCCAATAATAATCCAGAATAACACTAGCCCTCTTCAGTCATTCATTGAAAGACAGGCAGTCAGGGAGTTACATGGATGAGTTTTTCACTATCACTCCTTCATTTTTGACCACTCATATTGACAAGACATATAGTTGTAACTGCTTGAATGAGCATAATTACAAGTCTTCATGAGAATTGCAACCGCATATTATCAGTTTTCAAAACACAGTTGCAATACTAGCAGAATCTTCCTGGCAGGAAACTTGAGCACTGATGATGTTACTTAGTCTGCAAGAAGAAAAGCAAGCCCAGACGATGCCAAGAACTCAACAAATCAACCCTGAGCCACATATGTTCTCCACTCAGTCAAGAATGTAAAACTCACAGCTACTGAAGGAAAGCACCATTGCCAAAAGTAACTCTTTTCAGTGGCAGTAAGTTTCATACACTTCTTGACATCACCCCAAAGAAAGTAAGAACATATTTTGGACAATGGTTTCTTAATATTGAGTAAGGTATCTTTTATCAGGACAACAACTAGTGCTTTTGGGACCTCACGTGGCAAATAATAGGACTGATCTAGAATACTGAATAATAGAATAATCTGCTTATTTTAGGTAACACATTTTTTTTATGATGACCTTGAGTAGATTATACTGATGTTAAAAAACAAAACCAAAAACAATCATGGGAAAGAGCTGAAAGAAATCTTGCTGTCATGACATCTATTTAGACATGTTTTTTCCTCCATTATGTAATACAAACACACATGGACGTATGTAAAAGTAAGTACTAACTCCCAGAATCTATTGCCATTCCTCGGACTAATGGGAGCTAAGACCAAACCAATTGGAGGAGACCACATTTCCTACTGGGGTATCTATTAGGTGTTTGCATATATGTAGACGAATGCATGGAGAGATATTCTGGATACTTTGGGATCCTGGTGCACAGTGATGCCTGGATAGATTTCATTACAGCTACATTTATTTTGTCTCTTTTTCTCTCCTAAGTGACATATGGGAAGAAAGAAAAAGTCAGTTGGGAAAACAGAACATTGTAATCTCAGGGGAAGATGTGGAAGAGCTGTGCAAACCACTAACAGCTACGCATTTATTGTTCAATAAAAGGATTGTGTAGCAAATCACAACTCAGTTCTGGAATAAAATTTATTTGTCTCCATGGAGTCATCCAACATCTAGAGGAGAATCTATCTCTGCTTGGTCTGTCTTCCTCTGAAGGGGACACTATGGTAACCAGGAAAAAGAGATGTGTTACCTAGCAACCAAAACCTCTATCCAACACAAAGTATGAGAAAGAGCAGCAGAAAACAAGTTGGCACAAGGGTGCATAGCAACCAAGTGGACTCTAAATCATGGTGCTAACAATCTATAACATAGAACAAAGACTTAGACATTTATAACAAACCAATTATACATATATAACAGAAGGAACTTTCAGACATTTCATCATATCTTTGCCATGCTTTGCTATAGAAGGAAACTATAGCAAAGGCAGAGTTAATGAGATTAAAACAACTCAGCTTAGGCATTGAAAATGGGTGATAAGATTTTCTGACAGTCAGAAAAGATTGTTTATAATGATTTGTTGGATGTCATAGAATGCTGTGATATTAACTCTCCGGTGTCTTCCTTAGAGTATCCTCAACTCCAGAAAGTGGCAGTAGCTTTCTGATCTTGGATAATTTTAGAAACTCAGCAGGGTCAGCCTTGGTTATTACTTTGTTGGGTAGTCATCTATGAAGTTCAGGATTGAAAGCTAGACTGAAAAAAACCCTGGAAGAGGTCAAAGGCATTGCCAAAAGCCCTGCATGGATATCATCACCAGGAATCAAAATTGACTGGATGGTACCTTTTACTTTTTTAATGTTCTATAGCTACTAAGAAATGGTCAAGGCAATCTTTTGGAGAATGGGTATTGATGTGATTCAGCTCAAAATGAAGAGTTGTGTTAACTTCTACACTCAAATCAAACACAATTTCTCTCTAGTGTGTGGCCGTCATGTGGGTTGGGACCATGATGACTTGGGACCGACCCAGGAACTCCTGAACCACTCCTTACACAACCCCCAGCCAAGGAAGTTGACATTTCATAGTAGAGAAACTTGGGAAGTCCACCATCAGCCCAGTAATAAGGTTAAGGAGCTTAATTGTAGAGGAGAGACTAAAGAAACTGTAGGAGGGAAATAGAATATCTAACCACAGGGGGACTGCTGCTCTGTAGATTCCTCAGTCTTTGAAGAAGCCTCTTATTCTGTTGAAATGGCTCATTAGTGAGGTAGTAGATGAGCAAAGTGGGCCCTGTAGCAGACATGTGAATTGTATCATTTATCAGATGATAAATGTAAGTAGTAGCTTGGACAACATGGGAACCACCATTGGACCAGGCAGCTGGGATTGGAGCTGAAACCTGTGGAAACATGCAGAGAGATTGGCCCTTGTATGAGAACCTCTACTGAGTTGGTGGTAATCACCATGGTCTGCTGCATCATTGCAGGAAGAAGAACAATTTTGCCATAAAAATATGTCAGCACTACCTGGCTGAAAGGGTTAGAATTTTGGTTCTGCTGTGCATCTTCCTTGGTCTTGAGGAGCATGAGAAGGAGTCAGGGGCCAGAGATTGCCAGCACCTTCTTTGCTTGGGGATGCTGGGAAATGCTGGGGATCTTGCTGTTACATCAGCTGCCCTGCTATCTTGCAGGATTCTACATGAGCTCCTGGTCTTGGATGTCTTTAATCTCTGTGTCAGGATGGGTTGATGGGGCTCAGGAGTTCACCACCTCCATGGTATCCATGTAATCTTGGGTCCAACACAGGAGACCTCATGCTGGACTTTGTTTTTTGCCTTGGAGCAGTTGGGTTGTGATCTTTATATGGAGGGCACTACACCTAGACCTTTGCCATGATTAAATCATTTCCTGGTCCAGAATAAATTGACTCCCACTTGAGACATCTTAATGTCCAACTGAAGCATCTGATGTATTCAGATAGATTCTGGCAAGCCAGGGGCTTTTCCAGGGACCTGGCAGATAATTATGTAAGTGCCTGGTATAGGGACAGAACATGACAAAGACTCTTGATATGATTGCTTCTGAAAGGCCTCTACTGGCTAATCCCAGGTTTATAGAAGCGCTCCAAGACATAAACCATCATAAGTAATGCTTAGGGTGTGGAGGAAGAAGATCAAAATTGAACCTGACTGAGCATGATTGCAAGCTCAAGTCCATGCCTTCATCAAGGTGGTAAAGGCTGTGAAAGATCAACATTTTTTTCCCTGTCTTATCACACTGGCAGACTGCCAGCCAACAGCCCTACTTAGAATGTTCAACTCCTTTTTGGAGAGGGGTGAGCAGGTATCTCCAACCTGGCACTGTGGCAGCTTTGCACAGCATTTTGCCAATGTTATCATTTAGTTTTACCAAAGTCTTACCCTTCATGGGTGGAGTCTGTTATGGTGTTAGCCCTTCAGGGTAGTCCAGATCAGGAAAAAGACTCAAGAATGACTGGAACTCTACTTTACTGATATAGTCTATAGTAACAGAATTTTGAAAGCCTGTGTTTTCCCTTCATTCCTACTTATACCTTGGAATTAAAATGGAGCCAATTTTAATTTCTTTCTAATGTTTTCTTCATTTCCTGGACTTAAAACATGTTTTTGTAACTGTCACAGCATAGTTTTTCGAAGCTATGGAGCTACTAATCCATTAGAGTGGCTACTAATGGATGAGCAAGTGAAGACCACAGTTGCAGGCTCCTTTGCCCAGCTTTGGCTGGTATGCAGGTTGTGGCCCTACCTGAAGGAGAAGGACCTTGCAAAGATAACTCATGCCTACATTTGATGACTGTATTTGATGACCACTGAGAAACTGTAGTTGGTGTAAAATTTAGTAGCCTGCTTGGTAGCTGGTATTTGTCATTTATGAGCATGTTATAACCACTTTACAGTTCTTGCACTTGCTTCCAGTAGATTTCTGAATACAATTCAAGGTGCTGGTTTTGACCTATAAAGCCCTCAATGGCTTGGAATCTAGGCACCTGCTAAACCACCTTTTTTAGTCAGAATCAACCTATCTGCCTTGTTCTTCCTGGAGAAAAACTGTTAATAGTAGCTGAAGCACGGAGATACTATTTTTCAGTAATGGTGCATTTCTTGTGGGACAGCCTCCCCTTACGAGTAGGTTAGCCCCCTCTTTGATTGCCTTCTGGAACTGTTGAAAACTATTTTTTCTAAAGACATTTGAAGATTAGGATGTTGTTATCTGAATTTATAGTTTGAATGTTGCTGTTGATCTTTTCAATGTCTTTAAAATATAATTTAATGTTAATGATTTTGTTAACTATGAATGTTTGAATTAATACAAAGTGTGCTGTTTGTTATCATAGTTAACTGCTGAGAATCCCCCATCAATTTCAGTGGCATGCAAATCTAATATATAAATATATATTTAAAGTAATGTAAATAACTAAAACATCTGTTTTCATTCCATACCCTTTCTGTTTTGAAACTGTTCAATTAAGTATATCAAATTAGGGACATAATATTTTATTCATAATATAAAAGAATGAGAAATAGACATAAGGGATCAAACCAAATTTTATCTAATCTGACATTCTGCCCAATCAGTGGCCACTCAGATGTTTGAGGAAGTCCACTAACAGAATATAAGTACAGTATGACCTTCCCACTGTTATTCTTCAATAATTAGTAACAAGAGGCAGGTTTTTCTCCAATACTGGAAGTAATTTATAGGAATTGGGTTTAGAAGTTATTTAGCCTCCTACTCTTGCAACAGCCAAGCCTCAGGTAGACATGAATGCTCTCCACCAGCAAAGTATCTTCTTATAATATAAACAGGAAAGATAGCTACTGTGATGATTGCCTTATCCTAAATAAAACTCTCAGACTCAAAATTGCAATTCAGGTTCTGGGTTTATTTAGAAAAGAGTGCAAACAGGTAAAAAGCTGAGAATGAGAAAAGTGCGCCTAAACTCAAACTAAATAGCATCTTTGCAAACAGCAGCCCACCCCCTCCCTCACATACAGTTCACCCCACATTCCCAGGTGCTCCTAACGAGCTCTGCTGATCAACGGGCAAAAAGACCTTGACATTTCAGAGATAGCCTAAGCACATTCCTCCCTGGCACAGTCCAGCACGTCTCCTGTACAAGCCTCTCAGCAGCACCCTCCCAGCCCGGACACGTATCAGCACCTTGGCAAGCGAACCGTTACGATGTAGACACACACCGGAACAATGAACATGACATACCGCCCCCCTTAAAAAAAAATCACTTAGCAGAGGGCTTGGAAGGGTAGGCAGTATGAAAAGTGTGTGTTAAATCAGGGGCAAGAACATCGTGGGCAGCAATCCATTCAGGATGGGGAAAGTGTTTCCAGCGGACGAGGTACTGTAGAGACCCACGCAGCCAGTGAGAGTCGAGGACTTCTTTAACTTCAAAATGTTGGTGGCCATCAATCATGACCGGTGGAGGGGGAGGCGAGCGGGGATGCCAGTGAGACGAATCCTGAGCAGGCTTGAGTAAACTGCAGTGAAAAACAGGATGCAAACGCTTCAAATTATGGGGCAAATCCAAATGAACAGTGACAGGATTGAGCACCGCAGTAATCGGGAAGGGTCCAATAAACTTAGGAGCCAGCTTCTTAGAGGGCTGAGGGGACTTTATAAACTTTGTAGAAAGATAGGCCAAATCCCCCACTCAAAAAGCTGGCTGGTGGCAGCGGTGCCTATCAGCATGCCGTTTATAAGACTCTTGAGCCTCTCGCAGGGTGGTTCGAATAATGGGCCATGAATCAGCCAGCCTAGAGCCCCAATCACAGGTGGCAACAGCCGGAGCAGGAGGCTGGGGAAATTCCGGAATGGGAACAAAATCCCTACCAGAAACAATGCGAAAAGGGGTTTGCCCCGTGCTTTGGTGAACAGCATTATTGTAAGCCACTTCAGTGAAAGGGAGCAAGTCAACCCAATCATCTTGATGATAGTTTATGTAAGAATGAAAGAATTGCTCCAAAGTGGCATTAAGGACCTCAGTGGATCCGTCTGTCTGGGGATGCGAAGAGGTCGACAAAGCCTGCTCAGTGCCAATTTCAAAAAAGCCCGCCAAAACTTTGAGGTAAATTGTGTGCCCCTATCGGTCACCAAACGAGAGGGGCAGCCGTGAGGACGGTACACGTGTACCAAAAAAAGTTTAGCCAGCTGTTGCACCAATGGAATAGAAGTGGAGGGCACAAAATGAGCTTGCTTAGAAAAATAGTCTTTGACCACCCAAATGACAGTTGTTGTTTTTTTCTGACTGGGGGGTAGGTCCACAATGAAATCCATGGAAATCACATCCCAAGGGTGTGCAGGGTCAGCCACTGGCCGTAGGAGCCCCTGTGGTTTACCAACAGAACACTTGGACATTGCACAGACAGGACACAAAGTCACATAGGCTTTGACATCCTTACATAGTGTGGGCCACCAGAATTGTCTTTGGATCAAATGGAGGGACTTCAGAAACCCAAAGTGACCAGCCTGCTTACTGTCATGAGAACGAGCCAGTATAGCAGGATGTTGAGAGTCAGGTACATATAAACGCCCCTTAACCCAAGCGAGGTCATGCTCAATGGACACCTTGTCAGGATTAGCAAGAAGCCAGGGATCAGAATGCAGCACAGATACAAAATTAGAGCGCAATGCAGTGGACAACAGAGGCGGCTTGCGAACCGGCAAGGAAGGAGGCAGCGGCTGGCTCCGAGTGCTGCTACGCGTGACAGCCACCAAACCCAATTGCGGCCCCGATATGACAGTGCCAATTACATCAGAGACCAGGCTCTCATCCTGTGGTAATCTAGAAAGGGCATCAGCCAGAAAGTTTCTCTTGCCAGGTATAAATTTAAGTTGGAAATTAAAACGGCTGAAAAATTGAGCCCGTTGAATCTGCTTCAGGAGGAGGCGCTTGGGTGTACGGAGCACCTCGAGGTTGTGGTGATCCATCCAAACCTCAAAAGGGGCACAAGCACCTTCCAACAGATGCCTCCAAGCCTCCAAGGCAGCTTTAACAGCAAAAGCCTCCTTTTCCCAAACATGCCAGCGCCTCTCCGTCTCAGAAAATTTGCGAGACAGATACGCACAGGGCTTCAAAAGCCCAGCAGAATCTTTCTGTGACAAAATAGCTCCAATTGAAAAATCAGAGGCATCAACCTGAACTATGAACAGAAGGTCTGGGTCAGGGTGGGAGAGTATGGGCTCTTCAGTAAAAAGACCCTTCAGCCGATCAAAAGCAGCCTGACATGCAGGAGTCCAATTGAGCACGGCCCCCGGGTTCTTAACCTTGCGGGTCTCCCCCACCCCCTTAGTCCATAACAAATCAGTTAGGGGCAGGGTAATTTCAGTGAACCCCCTGACAAAGGATATGTAAAAATTGGCAAACCCCAGGAAACTTTGAAGTTGGCGCTGGGTTCTGGGTCATTCCCAAATAAGCACTGCCTGAATCTTAACAGGATCCATTTCAGTGCCCTTATCGGAAATCCTGTAACCAAGGTAATCCAAGCAAGACTTATGGAACTCACATTTAGAAAGCTTAGCATAAAGCTTGGCATTCCTAAGCTTGGTAAGAACCTCTTTAAGAAGTCGTTCATGCTCCTTTAAGGACTTAGTATAAATGAGGACATCATCCAAATACACCAATACCCCCGTAAACAAGTGGTCATGCAAAACTTCATTGATCAGCTGCATAAATACACCCGAAACCCCCGCCAGACCAAAAGGGAGAACCTTATACTGGAAAGACCCCAGTGGGCAATTAAAAGTCATTTTCCATTCACCCCCCTCCCGAATGTCAATGCGGTAGTAGGCTTCGCGGAGATCCAACTTTGAGAAAACCCTGCCAGTGGACAGATGTGCGAGCATGTCTTTGACAAGAGGCAGAGGGTACTTGTTGGAAAGTGAGGTGGAATCTAATCTGCGGTAGTCCGTGCAGAGTCTCAGGCTGCCATCCTTCTTCTCCCTAAACAAAACAGGAGCCCCGACCAGTGAGTTTGCTGGCCCAATGAAGCCACGAGCCAGGTTCTTGTCAATGAACTCCCGCAAAGTGGCAAGTTCTTTCTTAGTCATAGGGTAAATCTTTGGCTTCGGCAAGGGGACGTCCGGAAGAAGTTCAATGGAACAGTCTGTCTTGCGATGGGGGGGTAACTGGTCAGCCTCCTTGTCCCCAAAAACATCAGCAAAGTCCAAGTACGTGGCTGGAAGACCCTCCAAGGGGGATGGGGAAGGCAAAGAACCCACAACCTCTGCTTGCCCTGCTGTCGGAGGCATGACACGCCCCAGAAGAGGAGCTTGATAGAAGCCATCCTCAAAGGTTATGGAGTGGGATCGCCAATTGACATAGGGATTATGTGCGGTGAACCAGGGAATCCCTAACACAACCAAAGGATTCCCCACCGGGGCCACGATGAACTGAATGAGCTTGAAATGGGACCCCATACACAAAGCGACTTCCCCAGTAACTGGGTAGCAGCCCCCCCCCCCCCCGCTGTGGAGCCAGCAAGCTGTTGAAAAAGCAGCGGCTTTGGGAGAGGGAAGCAGGGTAAATCCAATGCCTTGACTAAGTCAGGATGGATTAAACATCGAGAACAGCCTGAGTCGAGTAAAGCCCAGACCTCGACGGATTTGGATTGAAATCCCAATTCAATTTTGACAGCGAGGTTGGGGCAATCAGCACTCACCATGTTAGAGTTGCGCCCGGATCGAACCACCTGCCCCGTGGTGCCAGTTAAGACAGGTGGAAATAATTTCCCGCCAGCTGTTCCAAAGCCTCTAATTCGTCTCCCGGGGTGTAGATATTATTGTCATCGGCAGTAGCCAGCGCCCCCGTCAACCAATGAGGAGGGTTGATCAGTTTCTTGGTTGTCTTTTGAGGCACTTTTGCGGAACGATCCGGTGCCTTAGCTTTGGGGCAGTCAACAGCGTGGTGACCTGGTTTTCCACAGGTGATGCATTCCCCACGGACAAAGCGGTGTTGCTTCTCTGCATCCCATCTAGAGGTTGACGGAAGAACCGGAGCGTGGGTAGTGGTGATAGGCTTGTCTTCTTTGGTGGCCATCATAAAAGTGCGCTGGGCATGTTCTGCTTTACCAGCGAGGCAAATCCAATCATGTAATGAGTTGGGATCTTCCCGCCCAAGTGCCCAGCGCAATACTTCGCGATTGAGTCCATCCTTAAAGCGATCAGTTAAGGTGGCCTCGGACCATTCAGGAACTTTACCTGCCAGAACCTTGAATTCAAGTGCATAGTCAGCCACAGGCTTCTGTCCCTGAACCAGTTCTTTAAGAGCGCCCTTAGCCCTCTCTTTAGCCAAGGGATCTTCAAAGTAGTGCTTCAGCGCAGCCAAAAAGGCATCAAATGTGGCCAGGGCTGGTAACCCAATCTCCGACAGTTGGACATACCAGTCAGTAGCCCTGCCGTTTAACTTCGTGGCCACTGCAGCTATTTTGTCTTCTTCTGAAGGAAAGGGGTGGTCATGCCGTCTCATGAAACTGGCAGCATTGGTGAGAAAGAAGGACAGGTTAGCAGGGTCACCATCAAACTTCACTGGGAAGTCCCCTGGTTCCCCCAACCTGCAGGACCCCACCTGATTGCTGTCTCAGAGCTACCCCTATGGGAGTGGATCCACCCAGACCCGATGTAAAGTCTCGTGGTGGGGTTCCTCCTCCAGTAGCCTGTGAGGGGGAAGGCAGGAGGCTAGGTGGCCTCATTGCCCCCGGACCTCGGACGATTCTTACCAGGTCCCCAAAGGCAGCTGACATAGAATGCAAGACGTGTTCCATGGATTCGATCTTGGATTCCAGGACCATAATTCTGTCAGGTGTAGCAGAGTCCTCCAGTGCTGGACCCTCTGGCAGTGGGCTCCTTGATATATCTGGGTGCATCCCCCTCGGCGTGTCGAGCCAGCAGAGCTTCCATGTGGAGCGGGACGTGCCGGGTCGAGGGTCCACCAGGGCATCCCATAAAAATTGCTCCTGTCCCACCACGTCGTCTGGTGGGGGTTTCTTCAATCCCGCGGTAGAGTAGGAGTCCCCCGACTGAGGTATTGCTTGGGCTGGAACAGGGCTTGGGTCCCTGCTCGGGAACGTCGACTCAGGGAGTTGTTCTGCCTGCTCCTCGAACTCTGTGGGATCCTTTCCCCCTTCAGCCATCACTAATTCCCCTTTCACAAGAAAATTTTCCGGTAAAGAGTAGCGAGGTTGGTTTGAAAAAATGATTCTCAGCTTTATGTGATGATTGCCTTATCCTAAATAAAACTCTCAGACTCAAAATTGCAATTCAGGTTCTGGGTTTATTTAGAAAAGAGTGCAAACAGGTAAAAAGCTGAGAATGAGAAAAGTGCACCTAAACTCAAAATAAATAGCATCTTTGCAAACAGCAGCCCACCCCCTCCCTCACATACAGTTCACCCCACATTCCCAGGTGCTCCTAACGAGCTCTGCTGATCAACAGGCAAAAAGACCTTGACATTTCAGAGATAGCCTAAACACATTCCTCCCTGGCACAGGCCAGCACGTCTCCTATATAAGCCTCTCAGCATCACCCTCCCAGCCAGGACACATATCAGCACCTTGGCAAGCGAATCATTATGATGTAGACACACACCGGAACGGTGAACATGACAGCTACTCTAAATCTGGACAGCAAGTATAAGGATGACTGCTAGAGGGCAGCATGTTGGTATTTCTTTGTTTTTGCAAGGACCAAGCCATTAAGGTTACTATGGCAACAAATAGTTCTGGCAGAGTCAGAAGGTCAAACTTAAGTATCCTTAGTTTTGGGTGTGAAAAGGCATTACCATATAAGGTAAAAACTCCTGATTTGCCTAGAGGGCAGCTTGCCTGGGCTTGTTACTAGTTGCATTTTCCTTTCTACACAGCCTCCCCCCAGTCCTCTCTGACCATGTGTGAATGCACAGCTTGAATGTGTTTGTGCTTTCTATAAACACATTTCTGATCTCTTGGGTGAAATGCTTTCCAGCACACTCTGACAGGTTATGGGCCCAGTAAGCAGCCCAGTACGCCACCAGAGAGAGCAGAGAGATCAGAACCACACCTCATGCACATTTTAAAGGCAGGTAGCAACAACCTGTGAAGATTTTCCTTGGAACCTCCTGGAGGTTTTTCCAGCTACTGCTGGTCTGTAGGACAAAGAAGCCAGCTGAGGTGACTTGCAAAAGTAGGAAGAAGCCATGGCTGCCTCCCAGCCCTCAGCGATGCCTCTGGAGCGCCTATCAGAGACCAACTATTTAAATTGGGCCCTGAAGATGGAGATGTATCTTCGCAGACAGAATCTTTGGCTGCCAATTGGTGAGCAAACTCCCCAAAATCCCAGTGCTGAATGGCTGAGACAGGATGAGCAGGCTAGAGCCACCATTATCCTGGGAGTTGAGGACAATCAGCTAGTCCACGTGCGAGGCATGCAGTCTGCAAAGCAACTTTGGGACACTTTGAGAGACTTATATGTAAAGGCAACAGCAGGGAGTAAAGTTACTCTGACAAAAAAGCTGTACAAAGCCTACCTTGCAGAAGGAGATAGCCTTCCTGAGCACCTGCATTATATTCAGCAGCTGTTTGTTGAGTTGCAGGAGAGAGGAATGGAATTTACACCTCTCACAAAATCCTATATCCTGCTGTCCTCATTGAATGAAATGTGGGACATGCTGATATATACCCTGGAGGCTATGCCTGAAGCAGACCTCACCCCATCATGTGTCACACAGCACTTACTCGTTGAATGGGAAAAGAGAGAGGAAAGAACCCCCCCCCCGCCATTTCTTCTGGAAAGCTACAGCACCAGAAAACAAGAGAAAAGAAAGAAAATGAAGCTGCGGCAACAGCACTAGCCAGCCAGTGATGCTTCACTTGTGGCTCAGCTGGACATCTACAGAAAGACTGTGCCTTGAGACCCAAGAGTAGAAAGACAGAGAAGAAGAACAGAAGGACAACACAGAAGAAGGCCCTTCTGACAACCCAAATTGCACAGGTTGCTGAGAAGGGTAATGTAAGGAATGCCTCAGGCCAAATAAAAGACTCAGAGTCTAAATCAAGTTTAAGCTCTGGCTTTTATTTGGAATAGAATGCACACCAGTAAAAAGCTAAGAGTGAGGGAAGCGCGCCAAAAGTTGAATTAAATAGTCTTGTGCCAAACAGTGCTCCACCCCCAAACTCCCCGGGTGTGCCCCACGAGTTCCACAGAGTGACAGGTCATCAAGACTTGATAGGTGAGAGGTTGTCAAGCCCCATTCGCCCCGGGCATCGCCCTGTTTATCTTCCTGCGAGGTGATGGTCCATTACCGGGCGATTAGACCTCGATATTCCTCGAAAGCCCAGACACGCCCTTCCGAACCTCGCCCTGATCATTTCTTTGACAATGGTGTCAATGGTCAATTACCGGGCGATGAGACCTTGTTGTTCAATAGATCTCCCAAACCCATTACCTTCTTTGTCCGGTTTATCGCCCACACCTCTCCAGTCATTGACAAACATCCGCTCTTTGTCATGCGAGCTGTTACGATGACACAAACATCGCAACGGTGATCATGACATACCATCCCCCTGGAGAAAATCAAGCCGAGGGCTTGGAGGGATATGCAACATGGAAGTCGCAGACTAGCTCGGGGGCCTGAATGTCGCGGGCAGCGACCCATTCAGGGTGGGGAAAGTGTTTCCAGCACACTAAGTATTGGAGAGAGCCACAAAGCTTGCGGGAGTCGAGAACCTCCTTGACTTCGAAGTGCTGCTGTCCGTCGATCATGATGGGTGGAGGGGGGGGGGAGTTCATGGATGCCACCAGGAGGGATCACTGGTCGGCTTGAGTAAGCTGCAGTGGAACACAGGGTGCAGCCGCTTCAAATTATGAGGTAGATACAAACGCACCGTGACCGGGTTCACAATTTGTGTGACCTGAAAGGGGCCAATAAATTTGGGGGCCAGTTTCATGGAAGGCTGAGGTGACTTGATAAATTTAGTGGAGAGATAAACCAGGTCCCCTACTTGAAAAGGCGGCTGTTGGTGCCTGTGCTTGTCAGCCTGAAGTTTGTATGAGGTCTGAGCCTCATTGAGAGTGTCCTTAATGACAGGCCAGGAGTCTGCAAATTTAGAACCCCAATCACAGGCTGCCACTACTGGAGATGGGGGCTGTGGGAGCTCGGGAATGGGGACGAAGTCCCGACCCGACACCACCCCAAAGGGGGTTTGTCCCGTGCTTTGATGCACAGTGTTATTGTATGCAACCTCCGCGAAAGGAAGCAAATCCACCAAGTCATCCTGGTGGTAGTTGATGTAGGAGCGGAGGAATTGTTTAAGGGTGGCATTGAGGATCTCAGTAGATCTGTCAGTCTGGGGATGCCAGGAGGTTGACAATGCTTGCTCAGTGCCAATTAATTTCAAAAAAGCCTGCCAAAACCGTGAGGTAAATTGTGTGCCCCTATCAATCACCAAGCGAGAGGGGCAGCCGTGAAGGCGGTACACGTGCACCAAAAAAAGCTTCGCCAGCTGTTGCGCCGATGGGATAGAGGCACAGGGGACAAAATGAGCTTGTTTGGAAAAGTAGTCTTTGACTACTCAAATGACTGTTTTCTTTTGACTGGGTGGTAAATCCACAATGAAATCCATAGAGATTTCATCCCAAGGATGTGAAGGGTTAGCCACGCGCTGCAGCAGCCCCTGGGGTTTACCAGATGGTCGCTTAGACATTGCGCAAACAGGGCAGGATGCCACATATGTTTTGACATCCTTCCTCAGTGAGGGCCACCAAAATCAGCATCGGGTCAAGTGGAGGGATTTGAGGAACCCAAAATGACCAGCCTGTTTGCTGTCATGAGACCAGCTGAGGATCGTTGATCATTGTGAGTCAAGGATGTATAAATGACCCTCCACCCAGGCGAGGTCTTGTTCCATGGAAACCTTGTAAGGGTTAGCAAGGAGCCAGGGATCAGATGTTAATGCGAGGGCAAAATCTGCACGCAACTCACCCGGCATCTGTGGTTGCCTGCAGCCTGGAGAGGGCTGCACTGGAGTCGTTTGCAAGGGGGTGGAGGCTGTTCCCGAGTGCGGCTCCGGGTGACAGTGGCCAAACCCAATTGAGACTCAGAGAGCACAGTCCCCATGACATCGGAGACAGGCTCCACGTCCTGGGGCAGTCGGGAAAGTGCATCTGCCAAAAAATTCTTCTTCCCCGGAATAAACTTCAGCTGAAAGTTAAAACGGCTGAAAAATTGAGCCCATCTGCTTAGGGCTGAGGCACCTCGGTGTGCGGAGCGCCTCGAGGTTGTGGTGGTCTGTCCAAACCTCAAAAGGGGAGGTCGCCCCTTCTAAAAGGTGAGGCCAAGCCTCCAGTGCCGCTTTCACTGCAAATGCCTCTTTTTCCCAGACATTCCAGCGCCTTTCCATCTTGGAAAATTTCCGGGAGAGATAGGCACAGGGCTTCAAGAGTCCAGCAGAATCCTTTTGTAATAGGATAGCCCCAATTGAAAAATCAGAGGCATCAGCCTGAACGACAAAAGACGTTCGGGGTCGGAATGGGATAAAATTGGCTCCACTGTAAAGAGAGCTTTCAACCAGTCGAAAGCAGTCTGACAGGTGGGAGTCCAATTGAGCATGGCCCCTGGGTTTTTTACCTTGCACGTTTCCCCGACGCTTTTGGTCCGCAACAAATCAGTCAAGGGCAGGGCAATCTCCGCGAACCCTTTTGCGAAGGATCTGTAGAAATTTGCGAATCCCAGGAAACTTTGGAGCTGGCGCCGGGTTCGCGGGCGCTCCCAGCTCAAAACAGCCTGAACCTTTGCAGGATCCATTTCTATGCCCTTATCTGAAATCCTGTAGCCTAAGTAATCCAGGCACGACTTATGGAATTTGCACTTGGAAAGCTTAGCATAAAGTTTAGCATGCTGGAGCTTGGTGAGAACCTGTCTAACCAATCTTTCATGTTCTCTCTCAGTTTTGTAGTATATCAGGACATTGTCCAGATAAACCAGTACTCCTTTAAACAAATGGTCATGCAGAACCTCATTAATTAGTTGCATGAAAACCCCTGGGGCCCCTGCAAGACCAAAAGGCAGTACCTTATACTAGAAGGAGCCCAAGGGACAGTTAAAAGCTGTTTTCCATTCATCCCCCTCCCTAATCCAAATGCGGTAATACGCCTCGCAGAGGTCAAGTTTGGACGTCAGTGAAGTCTGCGTATTGTTCCAGCAACCCCTCCATGGGGGAAGCGTGAACTTGAGGGTCAACAATCTCAGCCCTCCCTACAGTCAAAGTGAGGAATTTCCCCTTGGCAGGTGCTTGGTAGAACACATCCTCAAATGTTATCGCACGGGTCCTCCAGTTAATGTAGGGATTATGGCGAGTTAGCCAGGGGATTCCCAGAACCACTATAGGCTTGCCCACCGGGGTGACCACGAATTCTATGGTTTCCCTGTGCATGCCTATTTGTAGGGTAACATTCCCTGTACCCTGGGTGGCCGCCGCCCCCCTCCCCCCCCGCCGTGGAACCATCGAGTTGCTGGAAGATCAGCGGCTTCGGGAGAGGGAAACAGGGTAAATTTAGCGCAGCGACTAGGTTGGGGTGGATCAAGCATCTGAAACACCCGGAGTCCACCAAAGCCCTGACTTCGATGGTCTTGGAGCAGTAGCTCAGTTCAATTTTTATGGCCAGGATGGGACAGTCCACGCCCATTCTCCACCACCTGCCCAGCGGCGCTGTTTAGGACAGGTGGAAGGTGTTTTCCGCCGGCTGCTCCGGGGCGGCCAACCCATCCCCCATGAGGTAGACATCCTCTTGTTCGTCTGGGGTCGCTAGTGCCCCTGTCAGCCATCGGGGAGGGTTGGATGGTTTCTGTAGAGCCTTCTGCATCAGTCTATGTGGGCGATCTGCCATCCTAGCCTTGTGGCATTCTGCCGCACGGTGACCTGCATTACTGCACTTGATGCATTGCCCACGGGCAAAGTGACGTTGTCTTTCGGCATCCCATGTTGGGCCCGACTGTGGCACTGGCCCTTTCCCACTGGGAGGAAGCCTGTCTCTCTTAGCCGCCAGCATGAAGGTGTGCTGGGCATGTTCAGCCTTCCCGG
Source organism: Candoia aspera (assembly GCF_035149785.1). Lineage (NCBI taxonomy): Eukaryota > Metazoa > Chordata > Lepidosauria > Squamata > Candoiidae > Candoia > Candoia aspera. Next base: position 130,232,059 of record NC_086155.1, on the reverse strand, counting down.
CAAGACAGATCCAGTCATGCAGTGAGCCCGGATCGTCTCTGTACAGAACCCATTGCAACACCTCTTGATTGAGGCCATCCTTAAACATATCAATCAGGGTGGCCTCCGACCATTCAGGACCTTCCCTGCCAAGACCTTAAATTCTAGGGCGTAATCTGCGACTGATTTCTGCCCCTGATTAAGTTCTTTCAGAGTGCCTTTAGCCCTCTCCTTTGCCAGGGGGTCTTCAAAGTACTGCTTCAAGGTGGTCAGGAAGGTGTGAAAGGTAGCCAGGGCTGGGGTTCCGGACTCTGACATTTGTACGTACCAGTCCGTGGCTCTGCCCTTAAGTTTTGTGGCAATAGCCAAGATTTTAGCCCCTTCTGATGCAAAACAATGTCCGTATAGCTGGATGTAGTTTGTTGCATTAGTTAAAAAGAATGACAGGTTTGTGGGGTCACCATCAAATTTTACTGGAAAGTCTTTAGCGATCCCACCAACTGGAGAAACCCCAACCTGTGAGTGAGTAGGGGTAATCCCCACCAGAATAAATCCACGGGGCCCTGGGAAAAAGTCCCGCACCTGGCCCCTTCCTCTTGGGGCTGGCGATAGGGTGGGTGGGATACTGAGACCCCTCCCTGCGCCCTGCACAGCAGCACTCTTTGTGAGCTCACTCACCACAGTTGACATGGATTGCAGCATGTGTTCTAATGATTGCACCTTGGACTCCAGAGCCCTGATCCTGTCCGGTGTGATGGGATCGTCCATACTCGGTGCTGCCAGTTGTTGCCCGATCGGCAATCCTGCGAATTCCCTCTCGGTCATCTGGGGGCATTGGAGTCTCCAAGTGGTGTGGGATGTCCCCGGCCAGGGGTCCGCTACGCCATCCCACCTGAAGTGTTGTTGACTCACACCTCCCTCTTCCATTGGGGCCCTCCACTCCGGGCTTGGGCTCCAGGCTCCAAACTGGGGTGCGGTGTGAGTAGGGAGGGGGCTCGTGTCCCATCTCGGGAGCGCCGATTACAGAAGCTGTCTGGTCGCCTCCCCCACTCGCGTTGAGTCCTTCGCGTCTCCGCTCTGAAGCACTGACTCTAGGATTGTCCCCGGTTCAGTCATCGCTAGTTGCTTCTCTCACAAAAAAAAAAATCCTGGTAGAGGCTAGCGAGGTTCATTCTTAAAAGACTCTCAGCTTTATGTAAGGAATGCCTCAGGCCAAATAAAAGACTCAGAGTCTAAATCAAGTTTAAGCTCTGGCTTTTACTTAGAATAGAATGCACACCAGTAAAAAGCTGAGAGTGAGGGAAGAGCGCCAAAAGTTGAATTAAATAGTCTCGCGCCAAACAGTGCTCCATCCCCACACTCCCCGGGTGTGCCACACGAGTTCCACGGAGTGACAGGTCATCAAGACTTGATAGGTGAGAGGTCGTCCAGCCCCATTAGACTCGGGCATCGCCCTGTTTATCTTCCTGCGAGGTAATGGTCCATTACCAGGTGATTAGACCTTGATATTCCTCAAAAGCCTGGACGCGCCCTTCCAAACCTCGCCCTGATCATTTCTTTGACAATGGTGTCAATGGTGGATTACCGGGCGATGAGACCTTGTTGTTCAATAGATCTCCCAAACCCATTACCTTCTTTGTCCGGTTTATCGCCCACACCTCTCCAGTCATTGACACACATCCATGCTTTGTCATGCGAGCCGTTACAATGTCGCAAACATCGCAACGGCGATCATGACAGGTAATTCTGATGTATGGGTGTTAGATTCTGGGGCCAATTGTCATTTGTGTAATTGTAAAAGCTCTTTTGTGTCACCATGTAAAACAGACAGACAAAGTGTATCTTTGGCTGATGGGTCTGTGACCAAAATTATGGGACAAGGTGACTTGAATTTATCCTGCTTGGGAGAAACTGTGAAAGGTGTGTTGTATGTTCCAAATCTACAGTCAGACATTTTATCTGTGGCACAATTGGCTGCAACAGGGTATGTCATAACATTTAAGAAAGATGGTTGTGAGATAAATAAAAATGGGAAATTGTGTGCTACTGGTATGTTAAAAGACTCTGTGTACATTGTGCAAAATGCTAGGAAGCCAAGCTGCAAGGCTGCAGTTGGCAACACTCCATATTGTGACCAGTGTGTATACCTGATGCACAGAAGATTTGGTCATGCTAATTTCAGGTATATAGCACAAATGCCACAGCTGTATGCTGACCTAAAAATAAAACCCTGTGACAAATACTTAGACTGTGTAGTTTGCAAAGAGTACAAAACACAAACAGCTCCTGTGAGTAAGCACAGTGACAGAGTTACAACTATACCTTTATAAATTGTACACTCTGACATTATTGGTCCTTTTGCTCCAAGTCTTGGACAAGCAAGGTATGCAATGACCATCATTGATGATTTCTCAAGATACACATTTATCTACATCTTAAAACAACATGATGAGGCATTTGAGAAATTTAAAGGTTTTGTGACATGGGCAAATGGAAAATTCCCTAGGCCTGTATCTGCACTCCAATGTGATAGAGGAGGAGAGTACCTTTCTCACAAATTCAAAAGGTTCCTAGCAGAAAAAGGGATAGAACAAATCCTTTCTAACCCTTACACCCCTCAGCAAAATGGTGTTGCTGAAAGAAAGGGCAGAACTTTGCAAAATGCAATGGAATGCATGCTTAAAGATCAGAATTTATCTTTTAAATATTGGCAGAGGCAATGTCCACTGCTTGTTATGTACAAAACAGATTGTATAACTCTGTAATCCAGGACACTCCATTCCATTTGTTTTATGGTGTGAAACCAAAGGTAAACCATCTTAGAGCGTTTGGTACTACTGCAGGGTTCATATACCAAAACAGCAGAAAAGGAAAGGAGGCCCCACAACAAAGAAAGCCATTTGTTGGATATGAACAAAGCCAAAGGAGTTACAGGTTCATAGTGGGAGAGACATTAATAATTAGTAAAAGCACTTCTTTTGCTGAGCAAAACTGGGGGAGATTAAATTCTAGCTCTCCAGTTGATCTAACCACAACAGAACAGCAAGGACTTGTGGATAGTTATCTTTTGCCTAGTGAGGACATTAAGCCAGAAAAGCAAACTGAAGATCTGTCTGATGAGACAGATGCTTCTCAGGAAAGTGATAGGAGTCAAAATTTAAGCCCTGTATTACCTCGCAGATCTCAGAGGAGTAATAAAGGCATTCCTCCATCACATTTTCAGGCTGAAACAGTAAAGGCTTTTCACATATTCACAGAACCTGAGTCCTTAGAACAAGTGAATGCTTTACCACCTGGGATTGCACAAAATTGGCATTCTGCCATGCAACAGGAGTTAGCATCCTTGAAAGAAAATAAAACATGGAAACTAGTAAATTTACCTCCAAATGAACGCTGTCTAGGTTGTAGGTGTGTTTTCAAACTGAAAAGAGATGCTGATGGCAAAATCCAAAAATATAAAGCAAGGTTAGTTGCAAAAGGGTTCACTGAAAGGAAAGATTTAGACTTTGACAAGACTTTTGCACCAGTTACTAAAGGTGAATCAATTAGATTACTTTTAAAAATTGCTGCACTCAAAGGAATGTCAGTTCACCACTATGACATTTCTCTATGGTGATTTAGACCACAAATTATACATGCAGCAACCCCCTGGCTTTGAAAAAGGGGGGAATCTGGTCTGTGAACTGCAGAAGTCAATCTGTGGGTTAAAACAAGCTGCTAGATCCTGGAACCAAAAGTTAAATGAAAAACTGCAGAATTTTGATTTTGAAAAAGGAAAAGCAGATCCATGTGTATATGTGAAGAAAGACAAATAAGTCTTTATGTATCTGTGCATTTATGTTGATGATTTGCTGCTGTTCACATCAACAGAAAAACAAAGGCTTGATTCTGAAGCCTGCATGAAAAACCATTTCACATTAAAAAGCCTTGGAACACTAACAAATTTCCTAGGCTTGAAAATAAAGAGAGAGAAGTATGGTAGCTTTCTGTTAAGCCTATGTAGTAAAATTCAAAAGCTCCTAGAGGATTTTAACATGCAAGACTGTAAACCAGTCTCTACTCCTATGATAGCAGATTTTCAGAAAGAAATAGGAGAAACTCAGTTAACTGAGGCAGAGAAATATAGATCTGCAATTGGAAGTTACTGTACATTGCAAATCACTCTTGCCCAGATATCTCAAATTCTGTAGCCATTTTAAGTAGACAGGTAGAGAAGCCTACATCTACTGGAAAAGCATTATTGAAGAGGTTAATGAGCTATTTGCAAGGAACAAAGAATTATTGCCTGAAGCTAAATGCTTGTGGAATAGAGAAATTGCAGGCTTTTGGTGATTCTGACTGGGGAGCAGATGTCAGTGACAGGAAATCCTCTTCTGGGATTTTAATTCAACTTTCTGGGTCAACCTTAGGCTGGTATTCTAGAAAGCAAACTCTTGCTGTACAAGAGAGTTGACAAAGAAACTTGGTTTGTGTCTTACTCCTTAGCAAAACAAAGGGGAGTGTTGGCATTTCTTAGTTTTTTGTAAGGAGTAAGCCATTAAGTTACTATGGTAACAAATCACGCTGGCGGAGTCAGAATGTCAAACTTAAGTATCCTTAGTTTTGGGTGTGATTAGGCATTACCATATAAGGTAAAAGCTCCTGATTTGCCTGGAGGGCAGCTTGCCTGGGCTTGTTACTAGTTTCAGTTTCCTTTCTACCCAGCCTCTCTTGCCAGTCCTCTCTGAGTGCCTGTGAATGCACAGCTTGAAAATATTTTTTTGTGCTTTCTGTAAATACATTTATTTTTATAGAAATGCCTGGTGTGTGATTTTTCTGATCTCTCGGCCCAAACACTTTCCAGCACGCTCTGACACAGCAGATAATTCATTTTCTGTATTTCTTCACTGCCCTCTAGTAGTTATTGTCAGAGAATTGGATCTCAGATAGACTTTATTTAGGCAAATTCCTACACATGCTGTACAGCCATTAAGTCTAGCATAAAACTGCTATAGAATAGCTGGCAAGAGTATAAGTATATACTCTTAATCAGTATAAGGATAGACAAACAATTATTTGTCTAAGTCAGTTTTCCATGTGTTAACTTGTTGTTTATTCATTTAGTCGCTTCCGACTCTTTGTGACTTCATGGATCAGCCCACGCCAGAGCTTCCTGTCAGTCGTCAACACCCCCAGCTCCCCCAGGGACGAGTCCATCACCTCTAGAATATCATCCATCCACCTTGCCCTTGGTCGGCCCCTCATCCTTTTGCCTTCCACTCTCCCTAGCATCAGCATCTTCTCCAGGCTGTCCTGACTTCTCATTATGTGGCCAAAGTATTTCAGTTTTGCCTTTACTATCATTCCCTCAAGTGAGCAGTCTGGCTTTATTTCCAGGAGGATGGACTGGTTTGATCTTCTTGCAGTCCGAGGCACTGTCAGAATTTTCCTCCAACACCACAGTTCAAAAGCATCGATCTTCCTTCTCTCAGCCTTCCTTATGGTCCAGCTCTCACAGCCATATGTTACTACGGGGTACACCATTGCTTTAACTATGCAGGCCTTTGTTGTCAGTGTGATGTCTCTGCTCTTAACTATTTTATCGAGATTTGTCATTGCTCTTCTCCCAATGGCAACCCACCCCAGTATTCTTGCTGTGAAAACTAAATGTGTTAAGTACTTGTATTTTAATGTACAGTATTTTCTCACAAAAGTTGCCTTTAAAATGCATTTTATCTCAATGACATACTTCTCAACACCATATATTATACAGGCATCTCTTGATTATATTCTGAAAGCTGTTTTTGTTGTGGGAAAGTTGACTTGATCACTGTAGCTCAAAATAAGTATATTTTACTAAGAAGATGCTGATCAGATCAACTTATATCAGAATTCACAAAGATTAAATGCTTTCAGCAGATACTTTAGTAATATGTAAGTATTATGTAAGATTATAAAACCACTGGAATGTCCCCGTGGTTGGCTGTGGAATATAGAAGGAATTAATGGAGCAAAACAGAGATTTTTATGTGGTGAGGTATGAATATTAGCAGACTAAGAGGGATTAGGATCTAAAATTCAGAAGACACTGTATCTGTGTTCCAATCGCAGATGTGAAAATTCAAAATGCAACCCACCTGGGAGTTCTTGGGTGCTTCATTCTTCAAATAATGAAGAATCATATAAAGGCAAGTTGAATTTATTTATTTTTTTAAAAAAAACAAGTTTGTTTATTTAGCTAAGGTGTATGGTAAAAAGTATGTGATGTTTCAGTATGAATTTTTTATTGTATAAATATATTTTAATAAAAATTATAAATAAATTTTATTATTGGATTTAATATTTAAGAACCATAATTCTGCAAGTAAAACAGCCAGCAAATCTATTTTTAGATTAGAAACAACAAAGGCCTTTGCCCGTTTTTGTTTGTTTTATTTCATGTAAAATAAATCTGGTAATTCCCTTTTTTCCCCAAGAAGATAAGAAATGACTACAGCTGCCTAAAATATCTCAACCAATGATGGTTTGTTGCCATCATCATTGCATATATTGCCCTGAAAACATTCTTGCTAGTACAAATCAGAAAAGAAGTACTTTGAGTGAAATACATATTAGTCCTGCTTAATAATTAAAAGAAATACATTTAAGTTGTCTCTTTTAAATTATTAATACATTTAAATTAATATATTTGTATTTTGCCACAACTGTGGTATAAACAATCTGAAATAGGGAAGGAAGTATAAGGTAACTTCCATGATGAACAAAAACCAATAAACAAAGGGAAACACTATTTTGAATGTCTGTTTTCATTTCCTATTAAATGAACAGAATCAGCAAATAATAATAACAACAACAACAACAACAACCCTCAATTTTCAGCCTCAGTTGATTCAAAGATAGCTTCACTTAATTAAATGTCTCCCTTGATAAATCAACTAAAACTTTCACTGATTACTATATTGGTGACCAAGGTATACATATTTAATCAGTGCAAAGCTTCTGAGTATCTTCTCAGTATTTCCATTTCCTCTGCTTTTTTGCAGCACAAATGCAAATTAGGTTGTGTTGTTTTGTCCATATTAATAAGTAGCACTATATTTTCTTGAATTTTCCCCAAGCTGGACTCTCCACTTCAGACTGTATTTTTATTTCTTGGATCTGCATACTGAATTTTGAATGAAACCCAAGATCTTGTAAATAGACTGCTATAGATAAAATTGAATTCTGCCCTTTTTTTCTGCACTTTCCTGCACCTATTTAAATCCATTCCATAGTTATCATGAATGCTAGTAGATTTGGTCAGGAGATAATAAGGGCCCCAATGGGACACTTTTCTTCAGCTCTTTCTATTTACAAGGTACATCATAGCACCTTTCAGCCATAAAATGCCTTGTTGAGCCCATCCATAGAGGAGCAGCAGTGGGGACACATTACATGTTCCCTGCTTGCCTGCTGAAGTACTGATTAGTGCTTTGCTAAAAACAGAATAGGTTGCATTTATTTATTTGTTTGTTTGTTTGATTGTTTCATTTATGAGATTTAGAGGCTTCCTGCCTTCAGAAAAACTTTGGGCAACTTACACTACAGAGAAGAAAGCAATAAAAAGAAAATCTAATGCTTCTGGACACCCCACAGTCCCTGTAACATAAAACAGAACCAATGGGGCTCTACAGCATCCTACCTCAAGGCCTGGAAGAACAGCTAGGTTTGTAAGGACTCCCAGAACATCATCAGGGTGGGAATCAACCAAATCATTTTTTTTTTAATAAACGAGAACAGCCTGAACATTTTTCTAATTGGTATGACTAGGATGACAAATAAAAACTTAAGACACTGAAGTAAATCAGCAGCCTTCTAGTTTTCAATTTCCTTACCCTTACAAAATAAAATAATGTCTCCATAGAGCTCCAAAGTTTGTGACTGAAACTTTTGTTTGACCCGTTGGTTTTTATTTATTTATTTATCAAATTTGTCACCGCCCATCTCCTCCGAATGGAGGAACTCTGGGCAGTTTACAATATAAAACAATAAATATATAATAAAATCTCAATATAAAACACACTATAAAACAATTTCACAGAGCTACCAAATAAAATAAAATCCAGATGGCCGTGGTCTCATTCAGTCATTGCACAGGTAGGGTACTTCAAGGCACTAGCCAACCCCAAGTATGACTATTCTCCTCCCTGTCCCAAGCCCGGTGGCAGAGCCAGGTCTTCAACTTCCTCCAGAAGGCTAGGAGTGATGAGGCTAATCTCACCTCTGGGGCCAAGATGTTCCAGAGGGTGGGTGCTACTGCAGAGAAGGCCCACCTCCTGGGCCCCACCAGATGGAATTCTCTTGTCGATGGGGTCTGTAGCATGCCCACTCTGCATACATGGTTACTATTGCTGTGTTAATTATAAGGTTTCTTTCTTTTTTCCAAAATTTATCTATCTATCTATCTATCTATCTATCTATCTATCTATCTATCTATCTATCTATCTATCTATCTATTTATCTAATTTATCCCCACCCATCTCCTCCCATCGGAGGACTCTGGGCAGTTTACAACAATCAATTAAAGATAAAATACTGGTTATCTCTTCTTATTTTTTCAATTCAGGAGGTTTATTCCATGAATTGAAAAGCAATCATCTCAGTTAAAATCCTATTTCTAGTGCAAAATACAACAAAACCAACAACAAAATCTACAACTTTGAATATAGTCTATGGACACTAATTTTATTCTGGCACATTTTTTAAAAAAAGCAAAAGAAATTGACAACTTTTCTTTCCCTACAGCATTTCATGAAAACAAATGTGTTTATTTTTCCCATCACAGAACCAATTTGCCATTAAAAAAAAAAAAAAATCACAGTTACAGAGAGAATTGTTTCTTAGGGACATGTTGTGGAGCACATAGGTATAACTTCTTATCCTCTTGGGGAAGAAACTGTAAATTAGGTTTTAACAGGCCAAATGCAAGCAATATAAATGTGTATAGAACAAGCTTTCAGCATAGGCAGAGTGGCTGATTATGCATACAGTGCTCAAGCCCTGTCAAATAATGATAGCTGAGCCTGAAGAAGCATTGTTTTAAAGTGAATGTTACTAGAAGGTACCAATGAAATTTCAGGAATGATGCAAAATTAACTTTTCAATTAATAGCTCTGATCCACTCATCATCATCATCATCATCCCCATCATCATCATCATCAACTCTAAGGTACTAAACACTCTGGCTAAGACTACAAGCCATACTATGCAAATTCCTAAAAGTTCTGTGCATATACCTACATGCGTGTGTACAACTGTTTTTCATCATCATCATCATCATTAATATTTACCTTCAGGCCATTTTTTACTCCTAGTGACCACATAGATTTTCTCCATGATGATCTATCCCTAACCTGTTCTTTCAAGTCTCCCACTGATCACCACTGTAACTGAGTCCATCCACCTTGCTGCTGGTCATCCTCTTCTTCTCTTTCCTTCCACCTTTCCCAGCATTAAAGCCTTTTCCAGAGAGCTGGGTCTTCACATAACATGTCCAAAGTTTTTTTTCTATACAGAAGATAAAGGCAGATAAACGTATTATAGAACGTACTATCAGCTGGGTTCCCCTGATCCTCCATGAACACAAAAACTATTATTCTGATTTATCAGAAAGGAAACAAAGGCAACCTGAATAATAATAATAATAATAATAATAATAATAATAATAATAATAATAATAATAATAATGAACCAAGTTGTTAACCAAATAAGGTTCTAAGTCTCTCAGATGTTGCTGAGTTGGAATATAAAAGTAAGATAAGGGATACATCTGAAGAAGTGCAGTTCTGCAAAGATAATCCAAGTTGTTGCTCATAAATTGCAATAGTTAGCACTGAGTTATTAAATAGACCCAAAAGTTTTTTTGTGTTTGTGTGCATGAAACATTTTCTCTGTTTAGATATTCAGAAACTAGTACATTCTTTGTTATAAGCTCCACCTCTTGCCAATACTGCTAAAAAAAAAATGACCTCCACAACATATCCCATCATCTAGGGCAGTTGTGCACAGGGAGAAGCCTTCACCTGGGTAATTTTGCACTATAATAGTCCTTGTTTGTTTGGAAACTAATATGTATCTAATGTGTAAAGCTTCTCTCATGAAGAAACCCATGGACTGTGCTGAGGTTAGTGATTTGAGGAAGGGCAGGGCTTTTTAGGATATCTCACATATTCTAAATATGTGAATATTTCTTAAGCACCTGTATAGGCTACTTTGTATGCCAAGATCTGTTACTGAATTATTTGTTGGTTGATGCACAATCTGATGCCATGAACACTTTTCATCCTCAGATCATTCTTTTCCTCCCATTGGATAATTGTATGTTTTAGTGAGTCCTGTATAAGAGCTATAATTTTATTTTGTTGACTTATGTGCAGGTTGATGTTTCATAATGTACGCTAAAGAGTGCTGCCCCCAAATGTTCCTAATTATTATTTAGGAATAAATTTTAAAAAGCAAGCAGTTAGATTAATGGAAACCTAGTAAAAGGGACTCAGATAATGTAAAAATTGTGCTAATAAATCCAAGAATTTCTTCATAGTCTCATTTAGGAATGGATGAATCTGTTCTGCTTTCCTCAACTTCAACTTTTTTTTCTTTTCAACAGAAGTTCATTTACTCCCATTTGCTGCTTCATTGCAACTATTGTCATAATGGCTAGGAATTCAGATACTTGTTGTCCATCACATCTGGATGGCATCACATTGGAGAAGGCTGACTTATGTCCAAGTTTCAGCTGTTGGCAGCTCCAGTTACAGCAGCTTTGATAAAAGGACTTGAGGGAATCAAGGTCCAAAGTAGGAAAGGAGGGAGGACAATGGTCTGACTCAGAATAAAACAATTATTTGCACTCTCTATATAAGTCTTGCATTATGAGCATTATCTAAAGCAAATTGAGCTTTGTTTCTGTTTGAGGTAAGAAATGAATGAGTAGCATTAATAACAACAAATCTCCTTGTTGGCACTGGAAATTGTACTATTTTCAGACTTGGTCACAAACTGCTCTGGCTTATGGAGACAATGTTCACATGCCATGGGAGACTGTGAACTATTCTGAATCATATTGGAAATATTTCATCCAGTTGCTCATTCCTCTATGGTAGTAAATTCTCCAGCCATGATATCCAACAGGCATGATGATTATATCATGAGAAAGAGAGCCCTTGAGAAAACTTTATGTTATCATAATTATATAGTCCATTGTGGTGGCTATGTGATGATAAGCCATTCTGGAGAAGCTAATTAAACAAGGAAGAATGGCTGTGAGAATGACATGGGTTCTGAACAACTGAATAGCATTGAAATAATAATCTTCAGAAGAAGAGGAAAATAAGAACATACTACTAATTTGCAATGTTCTCCAACATACATATGATGGGATGTGAACATATGAAGTATTCCCTAACATTGAAAGTAATAGGGCATGAACTACTGTATCTCACAGGCACCAAAGCCTGCTAGTACTTTTAGCTGCTATGCTGAATAACAAAGTGTTGGTAACAGTGTTGCTGGCATCTGAACTGTATTAAAGTTACATTCCTAAAGCTCCAATGCTCTGGTCTCAGCAATTTTTTTTTTTAGAGTTTTCCCCCATTTGGGAAAGTAGAAGCAAAATGCTATTTGAGAATTCATACTCTGAAACACTGCTAATATACCCAATAAATAACACAGGCAACAGTTACTCAGACATAAACAAAAATATGGCGACTTCTGGGGAAGTATGGTGAGCTGAAGATGGCTGCTCAAAAGCAGAGCTGATGACCGCACCAAAGACCAAGGAAACAGTGAGTAGGCTGGTTCCTTGGAACTTCTCTGGATAAGGAGAGGACAGGAGATTGCCCACATGTGCTCCAGTTGTTTGCTTCTCATGACAAGATCTCAGGCAGCAATTTTCTACAGGGTTGAGTGCTGGGAGATGAAGGCATCAGCCATCTTGCTTGTAGCCATGACAGAGACTTTTAAAGGATCCTAAGTTCACAAACCTCACTTTCTAATCACTTTTGGAAATTGCCTATTAACTATTTTAAAATTATTGGAGACCTTCAGAATGACAGGTTTGAAAGTCTTAATCGGGTGAGATAATCTTCAACTCTGAACAAAAGAAAAAATAATTACAGGCTTAAGAACTTAAAGAATTTGAAATAAACAGCAAAAAGCTAAATAAGATTTTGATCTAAGAAAGTTATCAATGGATTAAGGGCCCAGATAAATTTGGAATATTGACTTTTACAATAAAATTTTGGAATTAACTATAAAAAAAGTAAACAACCTCATGGGAAACAGACTTATTTTGGTTATCCTAGCAATTACAGGTCATAACAAAAGATAACTGATGATTTTAGAAACTGGACACTAGAGGGGACTAAAGATTTTAAGCAGAAGAAAAAAAAAATACAAAGCCTGATGTCAATTAATACTGGGACTTACAGAACAATACAAAAGATTATAAGATCAGAAATATTAAAGGAGAACTTTGAAGAATGGAGCCAGAAGTTAGTAACTACAATATTAACACTGTCAGTAATGATGTCTGCTTCTATGGATAGACTATGTATAAACGATGTTAATGAAAAAAAATGACAGATGTGGACAGGGCTGCAACTGGGGGGGGGGGGCAAGCAGGGCATGTGCCCTGGGTCACCACGCTGGGGAGGTGCCAAAATAAGTGCTGGGGGTGCACCAAAATGGGTGTTGCATCTATGTTTGCCCCGGGTGACACAGACCCTAGTTGCGGGCCTGGATGTGGAACAAATTTTATCTCTTATGATAGCGAAAGTACAGAATGTGGAACTACAAATGATAAGGCAAGAGAATGATTTGGGAAAGGATGCTTTGTTGGATACACAAAAGAAACTGGCTGAAGTTTTAAAAATTAAAAGGGAAATATAAATGATAAACCAAGAGAATGACTTGGAAATGTTTTCTTATTGGATCTACAAAAGAGACTTGTTAACGTCTTGAAGAAATCTGTGCAATGGGATAAAGAAGAATTGAAGAGAAATCAATCCTATGACAATATTTGAATTAATGATTAAGACTGTTAGAAGTAAAAGGAAGGAATATAAAGTTCTTTTTTTTTTTTCTTATTAAGGTTAAAATAAGACTTTTTTCTGCAATGTTCTCACAACCCTTTAAGGACTTTTTCTCACACCAGGATTGAAAAGTTGTTTTATGGATTTGCTTATAGATAAGGGATGGGATATGGGATGAAGCGATATCTGTTTAGCCTTACTAGGGTGTGAAGTTATTACATTTGTTTATAATGTTGTTGTGATGAAGGTTGGAAGTCACTTTTTTATATATTTCTTTTCTTTTTTTATTATATTCTCCCTTCTTTCTTTTTCTCTTTCCTTGCATGTTTTATTCTTTCTTTCCATTATCTTCTCTTTCTCTAAATTTAGTCTGTGTTAGTTTTTACAATTGTAATTAACATTCTTAATAAAATATATATTTAAAAAGACATAAACAAAAAAAAACAGAATGAACAAATAAAGTAGCCCTCCTACTTTCTATTAATAACAATGGATATACAAGCATGCACACATACTGTAAATCCTAATGTACATCCTGCTTAGTTCAGCCAATAAGTAGTCTCCCAAAGATGAATTGACCACTTGGTTTGAGTAAGATTATTGCATATACACTAAGTGTGCTTAACACACTAAGCAGATGTGTATATAATACAAAACAGGGTCTACCTAGCTCTCCTCAGATTATCTTTTATGGGTGTAGGGATATGTTCGTATGTGTGATAGAAGCAAAGTTGTATCCTTTGATGCTCATGTTGGCACCAGTCATGAATTATCATATACTGTAGTCAACTTCTCCAAAAAAATATGGAGGAAGCTTCACTCACAGAACCATCTGATCTGTGCTATAACTCTGAGCCTAAAGTGAAACTTGAGCCTTTAAGCCATGATTCCTGGGGAGTACAGTTTAGAAGTTGGTACTTGAGAAAGATCTTCATGTCCTGTGTTATTTGTTCTCTAACAGAAAAACAACTGGAGAAGTCAAGTTGTATGTTGTGGGAAGCAGGAAATTAAAATATCCACTGTGACATCCCCTGGAATATTTTAGAACTATAGCTTCTCATATATGGCAGACATCAGGGTAGAGAAGGTTGATACATTCCAAAGGTTTTGGAATTAATTTCTTGTTTTCAGGTTATACCTAGGGTTCAAAGGGACGACTCTATGATCCCACTGCCTGTTAATCAGTGAAGAAATAAAAGACTTTAATTTTTTGTATGCATCATTTTTTTTTTTAAATACTATTTTAATTTCTTTATTCCATGATAAGTGGGTGTATCTGCAGCAGGAAAGAGGTTTGTGTGTACGCTTGCATGCAATTTGAATATGGCCCCTAAGCATCTATCTTTCTTCTGTTAATTAGCAGATATCCTGTGGGTTTCTTGCTTACAGGGTTGCCAAGGGACAGTAGAGCTGCCACCCCCAGAAAACTCATTGTACTGTATAAGAGAACAATGTAGTCATTCTCAAGCAAAGAGAGCATTAGAGTGAGAACCCAAATGTTGAAGAGGCCAAAGATAGATACAGCAAAGGATAACGTAGCCATTTTAATAAACAAAACAGCATGGCTCAGACATCTTGGTAATGCTGAGTGAAATATACTGGGAAAAAAATATGAAAGTCTTAGTTTCAACTGGGATACAAAGATGAATCTGAACTGAAAGAGGCAGGGCTGAAGGAGTTAGGGAAATTATATATCTCACAAAACTGGAAGGTATCTATGGAAAGGGAGAGAGGGAACAATCATATAAAAATGGCAAGGGCATCTTGCCTTCTTCCTGGCTGAGAACCAGAAAGGACCTTGAAGGAGCCATCTTAGGATGTGCTGCTTTAAATTGGGAATCATCATGACCTGGGAGGACTTTGTTTGAGAATTGGACTTGTTATCAAGAAGGATATTGTGGAGGGTAATTCTGCCTACCTTCTTCTTGGTTGAGAGCTGAGGGAAAGAGGCTTTAAGTCACCAGGACTGTGGACACTTGGATTTCTACCAGTCCGGTGAGAGGGGGCTGGCTGAAGGCACTGTGTGAGGAATTAAGTTAAAGGTGGTTTGTGTGTCTATGTGTGTGTGTGTTTGTGTGTTCCTGGCCAGCTGGAGGCACTGAGTGCTTTGGCAGGAGTACTTCAGGTCTTAGGGGGCCTTGTGGTTGATTGTTGGTTATATGAGTAAGGTGGTATTTGTATGGGCTTCAGCATGGACCAAATTGGACAGGGGAGGGGGAAAGTTTCTGAAGGGATGAGGGTGGGGTATAATATTCTGGTGGTGATGGGTAAGGGGTTATTTGAAGGGAGACTGGGTGGGCCACTTTCGGGGACCACACCACAGGTATATTGTTCCTGTATAGTATTCCAGCCTCCCAATTTCATTCCCGGGCACCAAACAATGGCAAACAATTAAGGCCCTGGACTGTCAACTGCTGCTGCTGAATGCCAGGTCAGTCTGTTAAAAGGCCACCCTCATCCCTGACTTGATTGTGAATAAAAGGGTTGATCTGGCATGTATTACTGAAACCTGGCTGGGACCAAAGGACAGGGGTCCCCTTTCTGAGATGTGCCCAGCCAGGTTTCAGGTGTGGCATTAGCCAAGACCCCAGGTTAGGGGTAGTAGGGTGGCAGTGGTCATCTAAGATATGTGGGAGGCATCCAGAGTGCTGCCTCACAGATTGCTGAGTGTCAGACCCTATTTATTAGGTTGGGCTCTAGAGATCAGTTGAGAATGTAGTTAGTGTACCAGCCTCCCTGCTACATAGCAGCCTCCTTGCCTGAGCTCCTTGCCTCCATGGACAGATTGTTGTTTATTCGTTTAGTCGCTTCCGACTCTTCGTGACTTCATGGACCAGCCCACGCCAGAGCTTCCTGTTGGTCGTCAACACCCCCAGCTCCCCCAGGGACGAGTCCGTCACCTCTAGAATATCATCCATCCATCTTGCCCTTGGTCGGCCCCTCTTCCTTTTGCCTTCCACTCTCCCAGGCATCAGCATCTTCTCCAGGGTGTCCTGTCTTCTCATTATGTGGCCAAAGTATTTCAGTTTGGCCTTTAATATCATTCCCTCAAGTGAGCAGTCTGGCTTTATTTCCTGGAGGATGGACTGGTTGGATCTTCTTGCAGTCCAAGGCACTCTCAGAATTTTCCTCCAACACCACAGTTCAAAAGCATCGATCTTCCTTCGCTCAGCCTTCCTTATGGTCCAGCTCTCGCAGCCATATGTTACTACAGGGAACACCATTGCTTTAACTATGCGGACCTTTGTTGTCAGTGTGATGTCTCTGCTCTTAACTATTTTATCGAGATTTATCATTGCTCTTCTCCCAAGGATTAAGCATCTTCTGATTTCCTGACTGCAGTCAGCATCTGCAGTAATCTTTGCACCTAGGAATACAAAGTCTTTCACTGCTTCTACATTTTCTCCCTCTATTTGCCAGTTATCAATCAAGCTGGTTGCCATAATCTTGGTTTTTTTGAGGTTTAGCTGCAAGCCAGCTTTTGCACTTTCTTCTTTCACCTTCATCATAAGGCTCCTCAGTTCCTCTTCACTTTCAGCCATCAAAGTGGTATCATCTGCATATCTGAGATTGTTAATGTTTCTTCCAGAGATTTTAACTCCAGCCTTGGATTCCTCAAGCCCAGCTTGTCGCATGATGTGTTCTGCATACAAGTTGAATAGGTAGGGTGAGAGTATACAGCCCTGCCGTACTCCTTTCCCAATCTTAAACCAGTCCGTTGTTCCGTGGTCTGTTCTTACTGTTGCTACTTGGTCGTTATACAGATTCTTCAGGAGGCATACAAGATGACTTGGTATCCCCATACCACTAAGAACTTGCCACAATTTGTTATGGTGCACACAGTCAAAGGCTTTAGAATAGTCAATAAAACAGAAATAGATGTTTTTCTGAAACTCCCTGGCTTTTTCCATTATCCAGCGGATATTGGCAATTTGGTCTCTAGTTCCTCTGCCTTTTCTAAACCCAGCTTGTACATCTGGCAATTCGCGCTCCATGAACTGCTGAAGTCTACCTTGCAGGATCTTGAGCATTACCTTACTGGCATGTGAAATGAGTGCCACTGTTCGATAGTTTGAACATCCTTTAGTGTTCCCCTTTTTTGGTATGGGGATATAAGTTGATTTTAATCAATCTGATGGCCATTCTTGTGTTTTCCAAATTTGCTGGCATATAGCATGCATTACCTTGACAACATCATCTTGCAAGATTTTGAACAGTTCAGCTGGGATGCCGTCGTCTCCTGCTGCCTTGTTATTAGCAATGCTTCTTAAGGCCCACTCAACCTCACTCTTCAGGATGTCTGGCTCTAGCTCACTGACCACACCGTGAAAGCTATCCCTGATATTGTTATCCTTCCTATACAGGTCTTCTGTATATTCTCGCCACCTTTTCTTGATCTCTTCTTCTTCTGTTAGGTCCTTGCCATCTTTGTTTTTGATCATACCCTTTTTTGCCTGGAATTTACCTCCAATGTTTCTAATTTTCTGGAAGATGTCTCTTGTCCTTCCTATTCTATTGTCTTCTTCCACTTCTGCGCATTGCTTGTTTAAAAATAATTCCTTATCTCTTCTGGCTAACCTCTGGAATTTTGCATTTAATTGGGCATATCTCCCCCTATCACTGTTGCCTTTTGCTTTCCTTCTTTCTTGGGCTACTTCTAGTGTCTCAGCAGACAGCCATTTTGCCTTCCTTGGGATGTATTTTGTTGCCGCCTCCTGAACAGTGCTGCCAACTTCTGTCCATAGTTCTTCCGGGACCCTATCTACTAAGTCCAGTCCCTTAAATCTATTCTTCACCTCCACTGCATATTCCTTAGGAATATTAGTGAGCTCATAGCTGATCTGTGGGTCTTCCCTAATCTCTTGAGTCTGATCCTAAATTGTGCAAGAAGAAGTTTGTGATCTGAACCACAGTCAGCTCCAGGCCTTGTTTTTACTGACTGTACAGATGTCCGCCACCTTTGGCTGCAAAGGATTTAATCAATCTGATTTTGGTGTTGTCCATCTGGTGAAGTCCATGTATAAAGCCGTCTCTTAGGTTGTTGGAAGAGAGTGTTTGTTATGCAGAGTGAATTGTCTTGGCAAAATTCTATCAGCCTATGTCCTGCTTCATTTTGTTCTCCCAGGCCATACTTACCTGTAATTCGAGGTGTCATTTGACTGCCCACCTTAGCATTCCAGTCTCCTGTGATGAAAATAACATCTCTTTTAGGCGTGTTGTCCAGTAGGTGCTGCAGATCCTCATAGAACTGCTCTACTTCAGCTTCTTCAGCATTTGTGGTTGGGGCGTATATTTGGATCACTGTGATGTTAGATGGCTTGCCCTGAATTCGAATTGAGATCATTCTGTCGTTTTTTGGGTTGTATCCAAGTACTGCTTTAGCCAGTTTACTATTAATTATGAAGGCTACTCCATTTCTTCTGTGGTCCTCTTGTCCACAGTAGTAGATCTGTTGGTCATTTGATGTGAAGTGGCCCATTCCAGTCCATTTCAGTTCACTGACACGCGGAATGTCTATCTTTAATCTTGACATCTCACCAATAACCACATCCAATTTGCCCTGGCTCATAGATCTTACATTCCAGGTTCCAATGGTGTGTTGATCCTTAGAACATTGGATTCGCTGTTCACCACCAGCACCGTCGGCCGCTAGCCGTCCTTTCGGCTTTGAGCTAGCTGCGTCATCACGTCTGGGGCTAGTTGAGCTCATCCTCTGTTCCTCCCCAGTAGCATTTTGACCATCTTCCGACCTGGGGGTCTCATCTTCCGATGGTATACCGACATATCTCTGGTTGTAGTGATCCATTTAGTTTTCACGGCAAGAATACTGGGGTGGGTTGCCATTACCTTCCCCAGGGATTGCATTTAGTCTGACCTCTCTGTCATGACCTTCCCGTCTTGGGTGGCCCTTCACGGTTTAGCTCATGGCATCATTGAGGTGCTCAAGCTCCAGCACCACGACAAGGTAACAATCCTTTGCTGAAGCCATGGACAGATGGGCAGTGGAATTCCCCAGGTTTTGGGGGACTTTGTCATGGGGGGCTCAGAGTCCACGTTGGAGGATGAGGAAGGGCAGCTGGGCCCTGGGAAGCCTTGGAGGGTGAGCAGGCAGCAACAGGGCCGCTGGACAAATGGCCGCCTGGGCAGGCAGAGGAGGCAGGGCTGGCCAATAAGCAGCAGGGTCAGGTGGCAATGCTCAGTGACGATGAGGGCTCGGAGTTGCCACCCCCTCCCAGCCCGAGATCAAGGAGAGTGGAAAGGAGAGAGGAACAGCGGAGTTCAGCAAGGTTAGGTGCAAAAAAAGCAGCCCCACCCTCCTAAATAGGCTCCACCTGAGTCTTAAAGGCAGCCTCAAGCCCAGACTGGTCATTGGGAACAACCATCCATTTACCCAGACTCCATGTGCCTTGACTCATGACTGGAAACCTTGTGACTTGACTCTGCACTGGGTAACAAACCTACAACCTGGACCCTTGGAATTTGCTTGACTATTCTTGTTTTGGACTTGGAACTCTCTTAGGGCAAGCTTGCTGGACTTTGGGGGGCTTGTTTCTTGTAGTGTGTGTGCATGTGTATTTGCACTCACATTTCCCTTGCCCTCTATTTGCTTGCT
This sequence comes from Candoia aspera, assembly GCF_035149785.1. Taxonomy (NCBI): domain Eukaryota; kingdom Metazoa; phylum Chordata; class Lepidosauria; order Squamata; family Candoiidae; genus Candoia; species Candoia aspera. The sequence continues at coordinate 130,212,418 of NC_086155.1, read as the reverse complement.
TCACAAGTTCTGTAATAAAGTTTGTGATTACCTCCCTGGTGTATTATGTGTTACTGGCCTGGGACAGGACAGGCTTAATCTTGCCTTCTCTGGGAGTGGGGTCTGAGGTAGCTCAAGAGTTCATGGCCACCATGATACCCATGGGCCTGTCCCAGGTCCAGGCATAATAGTGGTCATACACCTGACCTGGTTTTTCTGTCACAACAGTGGCATGGTGTTCTGGAATTGGGGGAGATATTTGTTTTTCCCGTCATGGTCATTCCTAGTAAGCCTGCAGAGCTTACTAGGCTGACCAGGAGTGGATGTGTGATTGGGTTTGAGCATTGGTTAATTCTTCCTTGAGGGAGGGGATGGTCCTGCCAGCTTTTGAGAAGGTTGTGGTATTCCCCCTCCTCAAGGGGCCATCATTCAACCCAATGAGCCTGGACAATTTTCATCCAGTTTCTAACCTTCCCCTTTTAAGGAAGATTGTAGAGAAGTGGCCATGCTGCAGCTTCAAAGGACCCCTCCTGTTTTGTTAAATCTACATGAAGCCACTGGATGAGATCATCTGGTGGTTTGGGGTGAGGTATCACCACTATGCTGATGATACCCAACTTTACATCTCCAGCCCAGGCCATCTGAGAGATGCTGTGGATGTCCTGTCCCAGTGTCTGAAGGCTGCAGAGGCCTGGATGGGGCCTGGATGGGGCACAATAGGCTTGGGCTCAACCGAGGCTTTGGGTGTTTGGTGCCAGGGATCTTCATCATTGATCCTGGAGGTGGCACTCCATCTAAGTTTTCAACTGCAGAAAAGTATGAGTTTAGGATTTACAAAAATAGCAAATATATGTGCAAGTTTTCAATAAAAGAAATGCTTATCCATCTCTAATATTTCCAATATGGTACTGGAAGTATTTCTTATAATTTATTTGCACAAATTGGTATAATGAAACTGTAGACCTGTCCATTAGGACTGTGATAATCTTTTGGTGCAGATAAGCTTTACAGGTTTGGGGGTTTAAATTAAGAAAACCTTCCCAAAGATCAAGAAGGTGGTGATTGGTGGCTGAGAGTTTATTTTAAAAAAATCCTTGCTTTGTTTTTAAAAGTCTTCAACAACTAAGAAAATGTGACAGGTAGTCCTGCAGAAGGCTGAGAGAGGCTTTGAAAATGAGAACAAAATGCTTGTGGGACATTTATGAGATGATGTAAGGCAGTGGAGATTAATATATAGAAAGATTCTATCTATATTGGATATTCATGTTAAACTAAAGTTGCTGTTCATTGAAACTCCTGAAAAACTGGAGTCTTGTCATTTGTTTGTGAAAGTTCAGATGCGATATAGCATTTGGTGGTCATGTTCTGATCAAGTTACATTACATGTTTTACTGCACTCCCCATTTGAAAACTGGAAAGATTGGCAGATTCTCTCACTCTTTGGGTTTGTTTGTGATTAAACACACACACACACACACACACGCACACACATGTGTTATGTAAATAAGAAGTTGTGATAATAAATTTGATCTCCATACAATACTTTTTAGAAGTTCTGTGGCAATGGTTGGCAATACGTGAATTTGCTTGATAAATTCTATTTGCTTAAAGCATATACAGCTCATTCAATCTTCTGCAGTCACCAAAACAATACAGCTTTCAGTCTTTCCAGATTCTATCTCTTTTTTTCCTCAGAGTTTCTGTCTCTATGACAACCTTCAGTTTCTTCCATCTCTTTATACCTTTTCTGCAGATTATGCTATGGAAGACAAAACAGCTGCCCCCATTAACTTGAGGAACATCTGTTTACTGGCCAAATTGCAGTGAGACAGCTTTTCCAGTTAAAAGTATTTAAAAATCATCAGTTTTTCATGGTTGTTAAATTAACAACTCTACATAAAGCTCTGTGGAACCATTCAAAACAGTATTATCCATTGAACAAAATGAGTGTGTTACCTGAATGAGGTCTGCTTGAAAGAAGAACCTCAGGATTTTTAGTTTGAAGAACCATGTCTTGGACAGGAACATTTTTTTCCTAGTGTTGAAAACATACAAAGAGGCTGCAGACTGACTCTTCACATGTGAAAGCAATAGATTTGCCTTCCACTAAATACGAATAACTCTTATATCTCCTACACATTATTACAGCATATTCTAAAGCAGCGTTATCTATTGTGATATACCCAGATGTGATGTGATAGGTCTCCCATTCTCAAACATCTGGCACAATTTGTCTGTTGACAGCACTGCTGTGAATTCTACAAGTTGTAGTCCAAGTAAATCTGGAATGCACTAGGATGGGGAAGAAAGAGCTGAAGAGAGTCTACTAATAATTATACAGATAGTATATATACCACCAGGAACTTGGTTAAGGTCAGTCTTCAACTTTGATGTAACATATATTCAAAGTACTCTTTATATGTGTGAACCATAGTATAAGCTTATGTAAACAAAAACAGACAGGATGAAATGACACAAAAAGATGAGATCTACTTGTGAATATAGATAGATAGAGCTCCTGGTTCCACAAAAGGTAATGGGATGTGAATTTTTTTCCCCAATCTCTTTGCCAAGCCAGAAAAGGCATTCTAACTGATGCCAACATATTGCCAAAATTTTCTGCATCTGCTATGGCCCTGTGTATGTATAGAAATGTGTCCAGTGGTAGCAAAAGGTTTTTTTTAAAAAAGCTAAAATTACATTATTCAACATCATCAAAATTGGCCTTACAAGTTGTACAGCAAGCTTACATGTTGTATGAGAAAAGACAGAGATGCAGAAGGAGAAGTAAAAGGAGAAAATAGCTTGTTTCCTTTTTTTTTTTAAGAATAGAATTATTCCTCTAGTGCAGGGTTCCTCAACCCTTTGCTGGCTGGGTAATTCTGGGAGTTGAAATCCACACAGCTTAGAGTTCCCAAGGTTGAGGAACCCTGCTCTAGTGCAGCCTTTCTCAACCTTTTGACTCTGGAGGAACCCTTGAAATATTTTTTCAGGCCTCAAGGAACCCCTGCAGATTCAGGCTCAAATATAGGCCAGCAGGTACAAAATTATTATATTTGTTTCATGTGTAGGCCTGTATATATACATTAACAGTGTTAAATTTTAAACAGTGTTTAGTTGTTAAACTAAAAACAAAGAATGAAACTTACCTCCTTAATGTGAGGTTGCCCACATTTGAAATATTTTTTAAAATAAATCGTGATCTCCCAGGGAACCCCTCGTGACCTCTCATTGAACCCTAGAGTTCCATGGAATCCTGCCTGAGAAACCCTGTTCTAGTGCATTGTGTGGGATTATTACAGAGTTCCACTGAAGAACAGATCTAATTTCATTTGAAGAGAAAAAAATGTAGAGACCTTTCATTTGTGCGTATTGTGAAAGACAGAACATGTAGACATCATACTGTGTCCAGGCACATTGAAGTATTTGCACAATGATATTCCCCAACATTTGCAGGGTAAATGAAGGCTACTTACTTTCCTGAACAGTTTGCAAAGGCACAGAAATGTGTGTCATGTTCTCCATTTCTATGTTCTGCATACATCGTAATGTTTCACATGTCACTCTCTTGCTCCGTGTTTCCTTGTTGGAAATTTCCAGCCCTGCGAGGCTGTAATCTTTGGAATGTATGTTTGGGTTGGTGTCTTTCTTCAAGGTTACTTTCCCAGGCCGGTTTATGACGCTGGGTGGCATCTGGCATGGGGTGATTGCTACGATGGGGCGCGGGGCGGAGTTGGACTGAAGCAACAGTATTTGATTTGTATTTCGCGCGCTTTTGCTTTATTCTCAGCTTTGTCTGTATCTGCACACTATTCCTTTAATAAATCAGTTATCTTAAAGCCCGGGCTTGTGAGACTGAGTATATTGGAGTAGGCAACCATTACAATGTGTTCTACAAAGAAGATATATAGAGTTTGAACTGGTTGCCCATGAAGAGGATTGGTTGGGCACAGAAGGGAAACAGGTTAATTCAGAGCGGATCTGAGAATACCTCTGACTCAAAGAAAGAATAGATCTGGTCCTGCGAGTGATGATTTCCCATGAACATATTAGGTGTCAAAGTGAATCCTCCTACTCATTTCTGGATATGGTCTCTCTCCATTCATCTGCAACTATTGTTGGTTTTTATATATTGGTTTCATAACTGTCCACCCACCAACCCCCCCCCCCCCAAAGCAAACCCCTCCTATTGGGGGTTTATTACCTATTAGGGGGAATAAAATAGTCACTTAGGAAAAAAAACAACAACAACAACAAAAGGAAAAAAAGCTAAGTGAATTCACATATTTGAAAGAAGTGCATTAACACAGCAACAATTATTTCTTGGTACTACTGCAAGCCTACAGCTTCTTACTTTAGTTCCGTAGTTTTGCCTTTTTCTTCATAAGGGCTTTGCTTAATCTGTTCAGAATGTAGGCGACTACCATAATAAATACAAATGCAAAATAATGTTCAATATGGTTCATACCAGGAGAAGATTTAGCATTTTGTTTCTAGTGGACCGATGTTGAATATTAGCCAGAAATTATTATTATTATTATTATTATTATTATTATTATTATTATTATTATTATTTTGTGGTGGGGCAGAATCTGATTCACTTTGGAAAATGTACAAGGTAGCAGTGGTTGCCTCCCAACCATTCCTTCTGTGATCACAGCAGCACAAATTGTCTTACAGAGGTTATTTCTCCTTTGACCACTCCCTAGAAAGACGATGTGATACCGCATTATCATATAGTCACATGATAATTCCAAGAAGGGCTGCAAACAAAAAGCAGCAGCCTCTAAAGACAGCCCAGTGCCCCTATAGATACTCTTGGATTTTTTTTTTTTTTTTCCTGAAAATGCAAACAGCCAAGGCCATCTCATAACATTTAAAAAAAAAAAAAAAGTATAGCTTCACTTTGCCTCTAACTGGACTGGCCAATATATGTCGGGCTATTTTAGTAAGAATAGGTACATCATTAATCACATTATTATATCACCAAGTCAATAATTACTGACTATTCTAAGACTTCAGCATACTATGGGGAAAAATGGGTTCAGGAATTGTTGTTCATACATTTCAGACCTACTTGTGGAACACATACTTCCTCAAGAGCTTCCTGCTCTATAGTATTTTTTTTTTTAAATAGCTGTGATTCTCAGAGACTGCCTGGCCATGTCCCTGCAGTTTTCTTGGCAAGGTTTTTTCGGAAGTGGTTTGCCACTGCCTCCTTCCTAGGGCCGAGAGAGAGTGACTGGCCCAAGGGTACCCAGCTGGCTTTGTGCCTAAAGCTGTACTAGAACTCACAATATCCCAGTTTCTATCCTGATGCCTTAACCACTACACCAGATTAGCTCAGCAGCTTACATATGAATTGATTTGTTTTGCCTAGTGTCCAGACAGTGATCAGGTGCCCAGACAATTGGTTCTTTTAGATCCAGAGACAATGATAACACCAGTAAGTAAGGAAAATTTAAGTTTTATTTTTTAAACTGTAGCAGGCAAATTAAACAGAAACACAAGAAAGCATACCAAGCCAGATGATAAGAAATCTCACTTCAGCTGTCAGGAGATCCAGTGAATGACAGTGGAGAGTCCCCTAGCTAATTTTGCACATGGCACCCTGTACCAGGGTCTGTGACCAAGCTCCAAACTCAAGAGGCAATCCTAAGGTTTTTATCAAAGCCTGGGGCTAAAACCTCATGACTTTTTTTCCATGGTACCGAGGCTGCAGGATCCGGACTTGCCTGGATAGTTCCCAGGGTCTAGGGTACCTGTTTATGACATAATCTATGAGCCTGGGAAGCTATACAGATAAGCCAGTGCTAACGTAAATGCTCTTGGGGTTTTCTCTTCTCCCCACTTTTCAAGCAGAAGTGAAAAACAAACAGGTTAAGCATAGCTCAGAATGAACTCTGAACTCGTAGCATTTTCTCAATATGAAGGAGAAATCAAAATATGTCACTTAAACTCCTCAAAATACAATGGACTTCTGCATTGCCACTACATGATTTCAGTGAAAAACCTTGAGATAGTGCCAAACTTCTATAAAATGTTAGATCTTTAATGATCCATGTTGAATAGTTTGTGTGAATTAGCTTAAGTACCAGTGCAATTGTGAGGGGGAGGAGGCCAGATGGAATCTTCCCAGAGCTGCTGAACATTTCAGGAGACAAGTAAAAACCCTTCGAATGTCAGCTTTCCTGCTACAAATTAAAATGTTATTCTTGCGCTTTGCTACTTTGAGACCACCTGCTTGCTGTTTTATTTCATTATTTTTGCATATCTTTCTTACTGATTTGCAGACTTGAGGCACATTCCCTGGAAAGGCAGCCAAGTTCATTTCAGAATAATTGAATATTGTTCTTGACTGTGTTTCCAGTGCAAAGTGCGCCCAATTTATACAAAATGAACAACAAAGTAGTTGCCACCCCCATTAAAAGACTGGGCAACTTTTTTAAGGGTGCCCAGGTCATATTTTGTCTTGGGTAGCAAATCCAAAATTGCATTTAAAAAAATGGACAGAAAAAAAAGAAGAAAATGGGTAGCTCAGAAACAAAGAATATAAGTTAATATTTGATACATTAAATAGATGCATGTGTAAAATAAACATCAGCCTCTGACAACATCTAGTAACATGCTTCTAGAAGGTTTGGGAAAAAAATAGAAAAGCTTTAGCAGACAGAATGACATATTCTCCTATACACTTTTGCCATCATTGCCCACTTTCTTCTTTAAAATAAAAATTACTGTTCTGGACCACATATTCTCAATACATTTTGGCAAAGGGGTAAGATAAAATTATCTTTATATATAATTCACCCATAAAATTGAAACAACTTGGACATTATTTTTTCATTTCTCAGCCTTCTGTTTTTATCCCTAACCTTTTCAAATAACCAGAGACTGCTTCTGAGTAGTCTGCTGTCCAAACACTGCTAAATTTGGGGGGCAAATGACACAGTATACTAGGGGTTACATGTGTTCTGCGCCCTTCGGTTACTAACCTGTGCTTAATTTCAATTAATAAATTGATACCTTGCAAAATGCCATAGGAATACTTTACATTATTGAGAGTATCTCACAAGGCAAGGGTGCATCCAGTGAAGGAAGTAGAACACTGCCCTGAGACCCCAGTGCCCTGAAGACAAAATCTGCCTTGCAATGCTACCAGGAAATTCCACAGCTGCCATTGGTCCTTGCAATATACATATTCATCTTTCTGACAGAGGATGGACACTTTTTTTTTTCCTATTAGCCCGCAAACAAACTTAGCCAAGTTCATATTAACTTCTCTATCAATCAATTTGTAAATGTATTAACAATTTCACGCTCCATTATAGAAGTACCCTGAGTAGATTATGAAGCACTTTAAAGATCTTAAAAATACAAGATTAAATCATGACAAATGCTGCAGCTCACAAGGAGCCAACCAATGAAGGAACATAATGGAGACCCCAGGCAGCAGAGATGGAGAGGAAGGAAGGACCCAGGGGGAGATTAGAGAGGCTTATTTTCAAGCATTCTCATTTCTGATAAATACTATGCTACAGTTCTTCTCTTAGTCTGATCCAGCTTGCAGTGAACATGGTCGTCTTGAATTAAAATACAAACAAGCATTGGATGTATTGAATATTTTGTAGAGGGTTTATTTATTAATCCCCCCCCCCATAGAACTCAGTTTGCTCCTATCCAAAAGCCTTCTCAAGTCATAAACGTGGTCTGTCACAACCACAGCTGCAGGGAAAAATATATAAATAGCTTGGATTTTTTTGGGAAAAAAAGCCATGAATAATTTTTTCCTGTATGTATTCTATCTGTCATAGCAGAATGAAGAGTCCTTGTCCATATTCAGAGCCCAGGTTGACAGGAATAACCAATCAGATTGAGACTGAACTTTTCCACTTTTCAACAACGGTCACAGTTAAAGCCTTGGTGAATAGTTCTGATTAATAACATTCTCCATATTGTATCATTTCTTACACTTTGCCTCATCAAAATGAACAGCTTCAGAAGGCAGCCCAAAATGAATGTCATTTTCCTCAAGAAAAGGAAGGGCATGTGATATGCCTGAGCTTGTGTGCACAGAGGCAGAAAAAGAATCTTGAAATCTTTCAAATTTTTTTCAAGGAAAGGTTATCCTTCACACCATGAGATTAGTTTTGATTTCCTTCCCTAATGAACAATCTTCCAAAAAGATGCAGATCCCAATGCAGGTGAATGAGTGGCAACCATGGGCTGTAACAGATGTAATCATAAACCCACAACTAGTAATGTTTTATGTATATGTGTGTTCTAAAACAAATCAAAATAAAACAGTGTTTCAGATTAAAGGCCGAAGGTGATTTAAATTTTTGCTCCTTGTTTAGACTTCCCACCAGCTGCTCTTCGGAGAAAAGCTTTCCTGGGGCAGCTTTTTTTTCCCCATGGCAAGGGACAGCAGTAGTGTCTTGGGTGCTGTAATGGTAAGTGGGAAAGACCTTGGGAGACTGGACCAAGAAACGCTGCCTAGGAAATGATCAGTTAAGAGAAAGCAAAGCCCCCAGCTGGATAGTGGGCAGAGCAATAAACTCAGAAGGGACCCTCCCTACTTTCTCAGACTGTAAAGGAGATGGTGGTAGAATTGTATTTTCTGACTTGCAAAATTCTGTGAATGTAGCTTTACAATAAAATAGAATTGTTAATCTGATCGTGTTTCCTGTCTGGTCTACCTGGTAAGGCTGACAGATTTGGATTGCCTGCTACAGTTCCAGCCCAGCGTGAGAAGCCTCAGACTGCAAATTATGAGACCTGGAACAGTTAGTTATCATCACATTTAGTGTGACACCATAAATAGATCCCTGGGCCTAGTTCCTTACAATGTTATTAAGTAAGATTGTCACTAAGGTCACTAAGTAGGCATAGCCAATCCTATATTAGTTCCTGAAAGAATTCTTGCTGAATTATGATGAGTTTTAAGAATAATCTGCATAAGGTACTTACTATGTAAGTACCTTCTGATTTATATATTTATTTACTTTTGCTTGCAGCCTCAGTTCCCATACATCTTCCAAGGGATAGGGTGACCTCAAAGTCCCTCTGAAAGTCACTGTTGAACTGTAACTTTAATGTGTCAAAATGGGGAATATTTCTCTTAGTTTGTTAATTAAACTGATTAAATCTAACCAATGAATTAAATTGTATTAAATTAAACCATGTTTGTTTAAATCCTGGCCATAAACACCCTAGTAGTCTACTCAAAAGCTAAATGTGACTCTTTCAGGTTATGCACTCCTGTTCTAGAATAAATTAAGAAGAGGTAGTGGTGTCCACAGAGGGGTGGGGAGGTGTTAAAATAATTCAAGATGGAAGCCACAACTATGTGATCAAAGCCTAACCTCTTCTTTGCATGTGTTGTGATATAAAAAAGGGTGGGGGACTTTGATTGCATGATTGTAGCCAACATCTTGACTTTTTTGCTCTCCCCTTTATGGATACCCCTGGGAGACAAGATGGTGAAGTGACTGGAACAGTCCCATAAGAATAACTAAGGAAGCTAGGTATGTTTAACTTGTAGGGAAAAAAAAAAGTTTGAGGTGAAATATGAGGTAAAGGTAAAGGTTTCCCTTGACGTAAAGTCCAGTCGTGTCCGACTCTAGGGGGCGGTGCTCATCTCCGTTTCAAAGCCGAAGAGCCGGCGTTTGTCCATAGACAGTTCCGTGGTCATGTGGCCAGCATGACTCACGGAACGCCGTTACCTTCCCGCCGAAGCGGTACCAATTAATCTACTCACATTTGCATGTTTTCGAACTGCTTGGTGTGCAGGAGCTGGGACGAGCAACGGGAGCTCACCCCGCCACGCGGTTTCGAACCGCCGACCTTCCGATCGACAGCTCAGCGGTTTAACCCGCAGCGCCACCGCGTCCCTCGAAATATGAGAGGAGTCTTCAAATATCTAAAAAGTTGTCAGAGAGGAGAAAATGGACTCAGAGATCAGGACCAGGATCAATGGACTGAGGCTACAGAGAAGTAGATTCATATTGGATATTAGGAGGCATTTCCTGATGGTGAAAGCTAACAACCAGTAGAATAGGATGCCTCATTAACAGATACATTACCGTTCACTGCAGATCTTCAAGCAGAGGATAGATAGCTATCTGTTGAAAATGCTTTTGCTGAGCCTGCACTGAACTGTGGGTTAGACTAGGTGATCTTTAAGTACATTCCAGTTCTATGAATAGGTGATAAGTATTCAGTGGTATGTCAATAAAGGGCTTTTTAAAACCTCCTGTGCTTGCTACTTCAACATGCTGTAAACAATGCTTGAAGGAAGTAGATCCAAACTTACCATTGGGTAATGGATTTTGTCAGTTCCATCCACTTGATTTAATTTCTTCAGACATTACTAGGAGCAACCATGCTACTGTTTATAATATAGGAATATCCAGTGACTGGAGAGATGGAGAGATCTTAAGTAAGTTCTGAATAGTGTCTTAAATTCCTTCAGGGAAGGAAGCAGGAGGTAAACATAATGCAGGAAGAAATAAACAACACAGAACAATCATGGCAAAACATAGTGAGGTGATGAGCTCTAAAGTACGAGGGGCCATACAATGCATTATGTGGAGCGTACAGCTTAAAAAAAGCATACTTGTTTTATGGATCTCTGCCATGAATAAAATACATTTTATTTTTTATTTTATTTACGCATAAATAACTGCTCAGAGTCGTCTATTCTACTGCTTGACTGGCACAATTAAACAATAAAAAAAGCATTTCTGAGTTGATAAATGTTGTGTTACCTGAACATAATGACTCTGTTGGAATGTATTCCAAGGGAAAGGGATGTTAATAATCAGGTAAAAAAACAAAACAAAATGCAACCATTGTCACAAACAATGCTTTTGTTGGCATAAGTAATTGTTATGGGAAAAGAGGCTGATATCATTCAAATTCAGTACAAGTGGAGCTGAAATCTAAGTATCTGTATACTCACACACTATGGGAGATGCGCATAAGGGGCATCTATGGTTTGGCTTCCTGAAATGCACTAACATCTATTATTTTGCTTTCTCAATTTCTTGGGTCATTGAATGATCATTCTGAATGTCTAGAAATATAAAGAAAGCAAAATCTAAAGTAAACACAGCTTCTAATACAAGGTGCTATTCATGATATCTGAGACACTCAGCACTGCAAATAATATCCATCTCTCTCTTTACCTTTCTTACAGAGGCATAACAGCAGCATAATTCTTTTCACTGTTTCCACCTTTTGATATGACATGTCCTCATGAGGTTGCCTCGGTCTCATCTCCAATCTGCAGCTGAGGAAACTTAACAACATCTTTAGCTTTACAGATTTAAAATTGGGTTTTCCATCTCCTCCCAACATAATTTTTATCATGGATATGACCTTTACCAACCTTTACCAACACTGTAGTTACTGAAGTTTCATGGTTTTTGTTCTGCTTGCGTTGCCCAAACCCCATGGGAGTGCCATACCACAGAGAGCACCTTTGCAATACAGGTACAACTGTACGCCCCCCTCCAAGTTTCAGCACAGCAGGAACAGCAACAAAACCACAAATCCCCGGGTCCAGCAGTTCTTTGGTAGACCACTAGACATCTGCTTATACAGGTAGTCTTTGGTTAACGGTCACTTGTTCAGTGACCATTTGAAGTTATGAGGGCACTAAACGAGTGCTGGTTATGACCGGTCCTTGAAGTTCTGGCCATCCCAGCATCCCCACAGTCATGTGATCACAATTTGTGACCTTCCCTGCTGGCTTCTACAAGCAAAGTCAATGGGGAAGACAGCAGGGAAGGTCACAAGTTGCTTGGGTAAGTCTCCCCCACCCATGCACCCTACCCCAGCCCCTCCGCTCTTGTGCCATGCCTCACCGGCCATTCATATACTCTCGTACACCCTCCCTGAGCCTCGCTAAACTTGCACCATGCCTCCCCAGCCACTTGCACACCCTTGCACACACTGTCCCACTCAGCAGCAGCTACCCCAAGCCCTGCTGCGCTTGCACCATGCCTCCCCTGCCACCTGTGCACCCCCCCTGAGCCTCATTGCCTTACAATGTGCCTCCCTGGCCACTCATGCCCCTTCCCCCACCGTCTCCCACCCATCAGCAGCCAGCCTCATGCCACACCTTCAAGGCCACCTGTGCACCTCCTCGCTCTCTCTCCCACCCAGCAGCAGCCACTTACCTGTCTGCCAGCCTGCTTGCAACCTGCTTGGGACTTGCAACTTCCCAGCTACCAGCTTCCCCACTTACTTTTGTTGTTGGAAGCCAGCAGGAGGTGCTCACTTAACAAACCATGATCCTCGCTTAACAAGGGCAATGGGGACTGCAGGGATTGCCATCGCTAATCAATGCAGTCATGTAATGTTTCATTTTATGACATTGCTTAGCAAAGGAAATTCCAGTCCCTATTGCCATCGTAACTCAAGGACTACCTATAGCATCCCCTGTGGCTTCAGTGCTGTAGTGCTGGGAGGTTATTTGTGACACATTCCCAGTGGTTTCACAGAAACATGTTGGGTACAGCGGCACAAAGATGTAGAAGGGTGCCTATAATGGTCTTTCTTTCTCTAAGGGAGAAAGTGTGTCTTTCTAGCCAGAAGAAGTCACCCAAAAGGCCCACTATCCTTTCTTTTCTACTAACTTCTCCTTACACCCAGGAATTGGTGAGGTAAGTGGGAGAAAGGGCTTTGTGGCACAGTGAGAGAACAATGACTCACCTGTTGCCAAAAAGGGAATGACCTGAAAATCAGTGGCCAGGGACCAAGGTGTCCTGCCCACAAGCCCCTGCCCCTAAGCTTACCGTGAAATGATTCCCTGAAAACTGACTGTTGAGCATTGCTTGTGCTGCCACAAGCTCAGAAACTCCATTTTTAAGAGAAGTTGAGATTGCCTTTGTGGTGGGACAGAGGCAGCTCAAAAAAGTCATCCTGCATTCCCATCTCAACAAAGGGTTAATGAGTGCCTTCATCCCAGGGCAAGCAGGATATATGGATGACCCTTTAGGAAGAGCAGTCCTTTAAATTGATCCTTTCTTGGAATAGAGATCCTGTCATGTTCACTGTTTCAATGTAGTTCATACATCGTAACGTTTCACATGCCATGGTGCTGATGTGCGTTTCTGTTTGGGAGGGAGCTGCTGTGAGACCTTGTACCAAGCTCTGTATGTGAAATCAAGACAATGGAATGTGTTTGGGTTATTTTCTCTGTTCAAGGACTTTTCCCTCAGACCATCAGAAACCGTAAGGAGCACCTGGGATTGTGGACTTGAGATTCTAAGGGGGGAGGGATTTCGTTTGCACCGAGGGTTTTTTAGTTTGGATTTGCTGCACTTTCATCATTCTCAGCTTTCTTTGTGATCCTGCATACTATTCTTTAATAAATCAGATATCTTTGAAACCCTGCTCCTGAGTCTGATGTACATTAGAATAGGCAATCCTTACAGATCCACACTCTGACAACCCTGAAAAAAACAACTGGTCTCTTTAAGATGGGATGTATGGCTCCGAAACCTATTTTGAGATAGCTAGAATCTCAGATTATCTTCAGCAGTTCTGGGACAAGAAGATCGATCAATCGATCGATTGATCGATTGATTGATTAATAATGTGCTATCAAGTTGTCTTCGACTGCTAGTGACCACATAGATTGACTTTCTCCATACGGGACAAGGAGAAGACAGGTTTAAAAAGTATAGTTTAAAAGGCACTGGATGTTCCTGTACTTTTTTATTTGGTACAGTAATAAATTAAATACAATCCCAAGAGTTATTTTTAGAGTTTTGGATTTCAAATACCATCCCATTTACTATGATCCTGACTACAGTGGGGAAAAAATAATGGAGAAAAAACAAATTGATAAAAGATGCAATAAAAAAAAAGTGTGTGTTTGGAGGCAGAGAGAGGTGGGGGATTCAAATGAACATTCTGCTCCCAAGTTTATCAGTCTTTAAAAGGCTTCCGGTGAGCAGGTCGTTAAAGTGTGAAGAGGCCCAACTGTTCAAATGCAGTAGCAACATTCATAACTATGTTCAGAAGGACTTTAACATCTTCAGGATAACTACAGACTATATTTGAAGCAAGTGAATAAGAAATTCATTATTTTTATATGGGTAATCTACAATTAGATTCACAGTTAAAGACTGGTGAAAACTTAATAATTCAAGTTCTAGCCAAGGACCTAAGAATTATTAAGGTAGCGTCTGAGAATATAAGCAGTTCCAAGCAGGAGATAGATAGATAGATAGATAGATAGATAGATAGATAGATAGATAGATAGATAGATAGATAGATAGATAGATAGATAGAGAGGGAAAGAGAGAGAGAGAGAGAGAGAGATAAAATTAGGGTGTTCAGGTCCGATAAATTCATTTTTTTCAAATATCGAGGAAGTCCTTTAGGTATTGCTCCAAGGGCATCAACCACAATTGGTATAACAGTGGATTTCTTTTTCCACAAGCATTCAACTTTGATCTGCTAGTCTCAGAATTTTGAAACATTTTCAGATTGCTTATCCTCAATCCTAGCATCGCATGGTATAGCAACATCAATGAACCAGACTTTCTTCTTTTCAATGACTGTTATGTCAGGCGTGTTATGAACAAGGTGACTGCCTTTTTGGGTTATAAGTCCCATAAGATCTTAGCCAGCTCATTTTTCAAAATAATAATAATAATAATAATAATAATAATAATAATAATTCCATAAGTTTTACAATTAGCTCTAGCACTCTTTTCACAGGAAATGTTTGTTCATTGAAAAAAGGAACTTAAAAACTTGCCATGTGTGAGGCTGGAATCAATGTGTTCTCATTCCGAGTTCTATTTGTAGCTTCCTCATAAGAGTAATTAGCATGAAAAAAGACAAGGAACTACACAGTCATCAAGCTGATCCTCCTAAATGTGTTCATTCCTCAGAATAACAGTACCCTTATGAATAGGGGGTCTTCAATGATTCTTCATTTAAGCTGAATGCTGCAACTAACAAAACTTTTATTTTCATACAAGAAGGCTGGATTGCAATCTAAACTCCTTCGTTATTGATTATTATGTGTTATCAAGGCAGTTGTTTTGTGAAGCTGTAAAAAAAGAACAGTATTAAAATTTGCCCACTTGTTTCAATTGTCAACATTCCTATCATTGTGCTTTAAATAACAGTCACAGTGTCTCCTTCACTGTTCCCTTCCCCATGTTAGTTTTCCTCACTTGGAATGTGCTTACTCTGGATTTCTGATGGTATCAAAATAGAAACATCAGACAGATTCAGCAATAAACTATTACACTGCCTCTCTTTGGTGTAAAACTCCCCTTTGGCTTCCTAAAATCTAACCAAGTGAATGAAGAAGCAGGGCTGGCAGGAGCATCTTCACAAAGTAAAAGGCTGCCTCATTTCTAATCAGCAGAAGAGCTGGGCATGTGCAGATTGGTTTTGTTTGTTTGCTTGTTTGTTTGTTAAATTTATGTAGCTGCCCATCTCACTTCTGTGACTCTGGGTAGAATATCCTGCCTTGACTCTTGAGGTGGAACAAAACAAGAGGCGACTCTTGAGGTGGCCATTTACGACATCGAGAGCACAGAGCACATCTCTGTGAGGCCCTCGTGGAGACAGACTGTGAGGTCCTGCCCACTTTGCACAGCATCTGGAGGCAGGCAGGAAGCCTGACCAGAATCCCATGCTTTGGGGGATCTTCAGTATTCAGAAACCTGTCACGTCCTTACATAGGGGATATAGCGGGCTCTAGTTTGCCAGCTGCTAGTTCAACAATTTTCTTCAGGTCTTCCAAAGAAGTCTTCAAAGTTCTGCTTAAAGCAATGGGATGAAATGTTTTGAGTGGAGGGATTTCCCTTGTGTTCGCATATGACTCCTCTCTTTATTGAACTAAAAATGAATTGAATAATCCTTAGTATATCAATCTAAAAAATAAGAATTAAAGGCGTATGAGTGATTCTTAAAGGCATTCAAATAGCAGCAGTGCTAGTTCAGTTGAGTTTTTTAGAGTCTTAGAATACCTGCTGTTTCTACATATTTTGGATGTATTGGACTACAGTTTCTGTATTTGACCATGGACTATGCTAACTAAAACATTTTGCAGTGTTAAACATCATGAAGATACCGAGAGTATCTGTGCTCCTCATAGCTCATTATTTTATGTGACAACAATATGTTTTCATATATTTGTTTTCATACACTTCGTAAAAGAGAATGTGTGGGAAATAGTGGTATATATTCTTATTTTCTTTGGTGTAAATTATGTAGAACCAATGAAGTACTAAACTACATTATGCAGGAACAGCATCTAAACGAACAAAAGAGTGTGGGAAAGGAACCACACATACCTAAGGGATTAAAAACATAACATCAGTATGTCTGAAGGAACCTATTGGCTTGTCTGTTTTGATCTTTTCTGTAGTTGATTTTCCTTCATTAGAGTTGTGCATCTACTTTTAATTAATGAGAAAAGTAGTGTAGGAATCAAGACTTAATCACCAGGATCATTGGCTTGCATTAAACTATGCCATTTAAGAGGTTTGGAGAATTAACAATGAATGCAAATGCTTTTCATTTGACATTATTTCTTTTTTGTCATATGAATATTTTTGGAATATCCTCCCCCCATCATATGCTATGTTTGTTATGCATACTGGTAACTAATCCAGCCTAAAAGCCAGTGGAGGACACTAACTGTGTGTCTCCTGGTATATCCTAAACCCTGCTTTTAAGGCTGGTTATCCATTGGTGCAACATAGCGCATCATGCATGATGTTTCAGTAGGATTTGTTGTTGTTACTGGCCATGGGCTACTGACAAGGCATTACGAAACATCCAGCTTGCCTCAGAATATAGCAGGCAGTTTGTGGCTTAGTGGTTTATGAATTGCACAGGCTGAAACATATGATGCAGTGACGTTTTAGGACCAGCATGAATGCTTTGCAAAATCCAAAATCCATGAACTTTTTTTTTTTTTTGAGTCTTCATATTTCTTCTTGGTCAGATCAGTACATTCTATCACAGTGTTTCTCAATCTCAACAACTTTAAGATGTGTGGACTTCAACTCCTAGAATTCTCCAGCCAGCATAACTTGAGGTTGAGAAACACTGTTCTATAGTATCACAAGCCTAGTCTATGGCTTTGAGATTTTCTATCCAAGGGCTAACCAGGCCAATCCTGTTTTGCTTTTTCAAAATGCTGTTTTGACTTTAAGATATTATCTCCCAATAAAGAAACAACATCATTTTCTTCTTCTCCATGACTTATCCAACCTGCATCTTGTCCTTCCTCAAGCAACTTTACACAAACCCTGCAAGGTAGATTAGGCGTAAAGGTGGCAGCTCTTCTGTGTCTGAAAGTAAATTCTGTAGCTGGAGTGCAAAGTGATAGAATTCAATTTTTTAAAGTCAAAGCCCTATATTGTATTATATCACAGAATGTAGCATATTTGGCAATACACTTTGCAGTTGCTAGAAATCATACTGAGTGTACCAATTATTGTTACATCTTGACTTGCCATAATTACTAGGATTTTTTAAAATAATTATCACTTTTTATTAATTTGTCCTTCACTTGTATGCACCACTTCAGTTATTTTCGTCAAGAAGGCAGCTATCGGTCATTACACAAACATAATGCTACATTTCTTTCCAATTTTAGCTTGCTCAGCCATCTCTCCATTACAATTGCCTCCAGGCAGAACTTGTCAGTTTTCACTTTAATTTTAAGACTTTTATGAAAGATCACCTTAATTATAAGTTTCTTGGCATAGCATTTACGTTATCATTCAATATGACTGATGTGTGTTTCCAAGATGTTGCCAATGCCAAAATATATTTTCAAAAGTATATTCAACTTACTGCTTACTCTTTAGAGAACCAAAACATGAAATATTACAAGTGAGGCAATTCTGAAATTTATTTTTTAAGGATAAGGCTGATCACCTGTTCTATCATGCCAATACTACCGTTTGTACCAGAAATAATGCAGCATTTATTCCTGATTATAATTCTGTTCTCACTGTTTCATTTATATTACTTTTGCATGCAACTTTTCCTAGTACATCTTTTTTATTTCCTTCTTTCCTTCTTTCTTTCTTTCATTTGATTTAGGCACTGCTCAACTCTGAAATGGCTCTGGAAACTCACAATATAGGATTTTTTTTATTTTATTTTTTTTTTGAGGATGAACAGTTCACTTGGACAACTATCTAGTTGAAAGCAGGACAACTGTATTATGCACAAGAAAAAAAAATAAGAACCAAGCCTTCTTGCTCTAAGACTGTCCTTTGTCAGTGAAGCCAATTCAGCAGCCTGCTGGAACCACTGAAATGGAGCAGACCTTATAACACAGCTTAGAAGCTGGCACAGAAAAAGGACATTATCTTAGATAGCTTCAGTGAGCATGCCAGAGAAACACAGGTTATTGCTCTTACACATTCAGCCCTCCCAAGCATAAAGAATCACACACTTAGACAGATTAGGTTAAGAAGTAAAAAGAAGCTTACTGAGTTTATTCATTGTTGCTTCTGCTACATCCATCTTGGTGGAAAAAGATGAAGTTCCTTTGTTCTTCTTTTCTTACTAATTGCATAGTTTGCCCTAAACTCTCAGCCCTACAGCTGCCAAGACCTGTGTGAAAGAAAGGGGCAGAATCCCTCATCAAGGCCCAAGCACATGGCCCTGATGAAGAGAGCAGCATCCATGCTGCCTCCCCCTGGGTGGAGAGGAGGTGGGAGTGGCAACAAACAGCTTCATCTGAGTTGCATTGTGGGGCAACTTACATGTTAATGAGGCATGCTGGATTTGCCAAAACTTCCAACAGTCAGGACCTGAAATGCTTTGATGTATTGTTTCCATGTCTGATTTTCTCATGGCTGGAATGGGCTATATAGGACAAATCTATGGGGATGCATAGGATGAATATTCCTCCTCTAGCTTTAAGAATTTCAACAAAATGCTGGACTTGAACAGCATTTGTTGTTATCATTCCTTTTCCTCTACTAATCTTGATTAAAGATGGGAACCTGGAATCTTCTAAATAGCTCAGAAACTAACCAGGTAAATAAGGATAATATAAATGAGATACAATTAGTTGAATTACATTGTTGTTGTTGTTGTTGTTGTTGTTGAAAAGTGAGCAGTTATTGGCCATTATGATTGGAATGTGTGCCTGAGCCTGACTGGATGGTCACACTTCTCTGGACCATCCTGGGCCAGAAAGAGTGAATCCAAAGAACAAATCTCTCAGAACTTTGATTAATAAGTTTTATTAGGAATACGTGCTTAGGGTAACAATGTAAGGATTCTAGTGAGTGTTTTACTTTCAAATGAAGCCTCATTCACAAAGGACACCTAAGAGGAGATTGATTACATCTTACAAAGATTGGAAAGGAAGTGCTTGGTCTTATCAGTCTTATTAGGAAGAATTAAACTAGGAAAAAAAAAATCCTGGAATTGAATATGTGTCAGCCCTTCAGGGTAGACCAGACTAGGCCCCCAGAGTTATGAATGCTAATACTATTTGTATTACAAGTGACAATAATAGAATCTTGCAAGTATGAATGTGCTTCCCTTCTCCATCCCTCCTTTATCATCAGGAGAACTAGGGAGGGTCATGTCTGAGATGCTTACTCATATTACTGTGGAATCAACACAGGACTCAAAGCAAAAATGATCAAGGCTAACTGCAGTGTTTATTGATACAGTATGCACCGGAGGGGTCCTCACCAAGATGGTGGGTGCCTCCCCTGCAGACAAAAGAAATGCACTGATATTTATACATTACAGAAAAGTAAATGAAGTAAGCATACATATTCATATGATGATTCAGGCGTACATACATATTTATAAGCAATAGATCTCAAGTTACTTTCTATCCTACTTATCTACTCTGAAGAAAGCCATTGTCTTAGTGGGAAGAAGGGAGGGAGCAAACTTCTTGAATACAGGGATTCATGGGTTGCTATAGGAATATCCTGATAAAAGTTAGCAAAAGCTGCAGAAGCTCATGTGAGATAGCTTCCAAGGTTGTTGCCACATACCTTTATGTTTCAATTTAGTTTAAATGGGGCCATTCATCTGAAAACTTATTTTTCTCACAGTTCCTTTCTGTCCGGACTCCGGACTCCAACTTCGTTTATCTGACCCTTCCTTGGTTGCGGTTCTTCCTCCTGTTTCTCAAAGTTATTCCTACTTCCCATTACAATATATGGCCATGGAATGGGGCTAAGAAGGCAGACCACAGCTGGAGAAACAGAAGGCCAGGGTGCTGGGCATCAGTGTTTCCCAGAAAACTGTAACAGAAAGACCAGGAGGGGGTGCCACTTTGAACTTCAAATGTTTCTATATCAGAGCACATAGTATGGGAAATAAACAGTGAGAGCTAGAGATCATAACTCAAGTGGGCAAATACATGAAACAAATCAAAGCAAATATTTATTGTTATAGTCCAAGACCAGTATACATACAAAAATAAGACTAAAATAAGACTAAACTAAGACTGCAGTACAGCAAGACCAGTACAAAGTGTGCTAGAAATATAAGCCCTGATAGTGAGCAATGTCAAATTATGCAAAACAGGAAAAGTTCAGAACAACTTAAAAGCAACTAAGAACATAAAATCTTGACTTATAATATAGTGAAATTAGCCCTACATCTAGGACAAGAGGGACCTAATAAACATTAACAACTATCTAATTTGAAAATAGAGATGAATATTTAGAAGACAAAAATTAGAGATAAAAAGTTAGGGGATTAGAATGGTTGATTTAAATTACATTACTTAAAATGTTTAGAAGCCTGGGCACAGATATTCCTGTCTAACATCAGTGGGATGGTCATAATTCCAGTCTAGGTCCTGGTTAGTTATGTGGGGCTGTGAAGGCTGAAGATCAAGGTGTGCTTACGCCAGACTTCAAGTCTATCAGGGTCTACCATGTTCTATATGTTGTTGCACAGAATTTTGCAATGCTGTACATAATGGCAGGGTTCTCATCTGAAAGTAGTCAAGAAGTGTAAAAATGTGCAGGAGTGGAGTAATAAGATTGTCACAAGGCCTCTCTGTAAAACGGGCAGTAGAGGGAAACACTGGTTATAGTTTCGACCTGCCCAATGACACATGGGCACCGTCTCGATGCCATAAGAAGTTTCTTATATCTGCTTTCAAAAATGGCCAAGGGGAGGGTATGGCACCAAGCCAAAATAAAAGCCCTTTTATGGCTTGGAATTTCCAACTGTTGCAGATCATGAAGGGAGGAGACAATGCACTGAAGTCTTTCTGAATTGAAGAAGCTTGGAGCACTGCTCAAACCTGTCTGTCACTCTATGTAAACTATCCTTTGAGGAGTTTTGCTTGATCTTATCCCATAGCCAATAAAGCACCCAAGGCTGAGGTTTTATATCACAGAGTTCTTTTCAATGAGGACTGGTCATTATTATGCAAGGTCAGAGGGGCCAAGTCATAAGCGCACAGAAATTCAAGAATCAAAGCATGGAAATTTTATTGAAAACATGTGGGTAAGAATAAAGGGAATGAGAAACAATAATAATTGTGGGAATTTATTCTAGGCTACCTTGGCAGGAAGAAAATATGGATGAATTCTCACTATGTCAGATGACCAGTCTGACCAGTCCTAAAAAAAGGCATATGATAATGATAATGGGTGATTTCCATTATCCTAACATCTGCTGAAAATCTAACTCTGCAAAGAGTCAGAGAGCTAATAAATTCTTGCCTTCTCTTGCTGACAACTTCATTTGTCAGAAAATGGGGGAAACTGCTGTCCTCTATCTAATTCTCACCAACAGGATAGTGATAAAACTTGATTATGTCCAGAAGCCAGCAAAACAAACAAAGAAACATATAGAGATACCAACAGGGAGGAATTAGTTGAAGAAGTGAAGATAACTGGTACCTTGGAGGAAAGTGATCTTATTCTTGAATCCATGACAGGAAGAACTGAGAACAGTAGATTTGTATACTACAGAATAATGGATTTTGATGAACTCCAGTGGAATATGGTCAGATCTAAGGGTTCAAAACCTCAGAAATAAATGTATCCATGAAGGATGCGGACTCCTACAAAATGAGATATACAAAATACAGTTACAAACCATTCCTACAAGAAGGAAAAAATGGAAGAAATCTAAAGAGGACAGTACAGATACACACAGAGCTCTCTAAATTGCTAAGGAGACGAAGGAACGTGTATTGAAAGGAGAGGCACATAAAGAAGAATACAAGGTAGACTCCAGAAACTCTAAAAAATGGTTCAGAAAGGCTAAAATTCAGAATAATCTGAGGCTTGTGAGAGAATCCAAAAACAACAAGAAAAAAGGGTTCTTTGGATATATTAGAAACAAAAGGAAAACAGAAGAGGGTGAAGATTATTGCAAAGAAAAGGCGATAGGTGATGGGTAGAAGGCAGAAATTTGTAACTTCTCTTTTGCATCTACAGTACCTTCTCTCAGAAGGGAAATGGAGCCCTAGCTGCTAGTCCTTGTTCTGTCACTAGAGGACAGAAGGAACTGCAGCTTAGGATAGAAAATGAGAGGGTAAGAAAGAACTTAGCTAATTTAAATGAATTCACGTCTCCAGGATCAGATAAGTACTGAAGGAACTATCAGAGGTGATTGCAAAACCACTCATTTCAGAAGGGGGAAGAAGGATGACCCAGGAAACAACAGACTATCGCTTTGATGGCTATACTGGACAAGGTCCTCAAACAGATTAAATAGTAAGTTTTTGAGCACTTGGAAGGGCATGCTGCAATTAACAGAGACCAACACTGAGTGTCACAAGCAAATTATGTCCCTCTAGCTTGATTTCCTTTTTGATAGAGTTATTAACTTATCTAGCACATTGGTATATACATTCTACCTTTCCTTAAGCTCTCAGAGAGATACAGATGTCTGTACCTGTAGCTGTATCTGTGTGTCTGTATGCATACACTCATGTACAAGATTTTACCTGATTTCCAGCACTACCTCTTGAGGGAGGGGCAAAAATTCTTTTTTTTTTACCCAAGATATATCCTATGTGGTGTTTTCAGTTACATTGGCCACCAGGAGATCAATATAACATCTGTGTATCACTTTTTCTGAGAATATAAGGAAAGTAGCTGGAAGATACTCTATATTTTGTATTTTAACTATCCTTTGAAAAATAATAAAGTTCTTTTATTTTTTAAAAAAAGAGAATCTAAGGAAAAGTGGTCTGGCCCTACTGGATTTCTTGGTGGCTTTCAATATTATTGACCAGGGTATCCTTCTGGACCAGCTTCCGTGGTTAAAATTGGGGGCACTGTTTTGCAGTGGTTTTTCTCCTTCCTCTGTGGCTGGTTTCATTCAATGTTGGTGGGGAGGGAGGGGTCCACCTCTAGGCCTCTCTTATGTGGGGTGCCTCAGGGCTCTGATCTCTCCCTTCTCCTATTTAACATCTACATGAGACCATTGTGTGAGGTCATTCAAGGGCATGGGGTATGATATCCTCAGTATGCAGATGAGTTACACATCTCCACCCCATGTTGGGTAGGTGATACTATTCAGGTGCTTACCTAATGCCTACAGGGTGTGAGGACTCAGATGGGGAGGAACCAGTTTAAATTCAACCATGGCAAAATGGAGTGGATTTGGGTCTTTGATGCTCCGGGATCCATGAGTTGTCATCCTTGACAGGGTAGTATTCCTCCAGACAGAGTTGGTGTGCAATTTGGGGGTCCCCACCCTATTAGCCTTTCAGAGGATTATGAAAACCTGGCTCTTCACCAGGTTTTGGGCTAGGATAGAAGTGTGCTCAACAAATTAAGAGCATGGGGTGTCTATGTGATGTTGCAGTGCTGAACTTGGGATATGCATTGTTGTTGAGGGATTTGTTTGTTTTATTTACTCTTCTTTTATTTAATATTATTGTGAGCCACCTAGGATGATCTTGTAGAAGACAAATGGCCATATAAGTTTTTAAATAAATAAATAAAATATACCTTTCTGATATATTCTATATATACCTTCCTGTAAATGAGTGCCAGAACCTAGATAGCTCCTAAAGCTAATGCACTGTAGTAATTTATAGTTCAGTGGTCCATGAGTTCAATTTCCATTAGAGGGGTTAAGCCCCATAGAATAACATCTGCCTATGCATGTCAGATGATTCCTAATAAGATTGAAACTGGTCACATACTGCCTCCTGGTGGTCAATGCAATATTTACTACCTATATAGATCAAGAAAATGCCATAGACATGGTGCATCTGGACATCAGCAACACTTTCAGTAGAGTCTGTTATGAAATTCTTCATAATAAAATGATAAAAAGCAGTAGATACTACTGTCAGATGAATACACAATAGGCTGAATGATCAAACCTCAAGGGTGCTCATTAATAGCTCCCATTTGGTGTGAAATATTGAGCAGAGTGCTTTGTCCTAGGCCTTATGCTGTTCATTTTTTAAAATCAATGATTTGAAGAAAGGAGTTGAAGGGACACTAATGAGTTTGCAAATGACACAGGACTGGGAGGGGAGGCTAATACTTTAGAGAAGAGAGAAAAGTTTTTAAAAAGATCTAGATAGGCTTGAGTAGAGGAAGAATGTCATTTAGCAGGCAAAAAAATGTAAAGTGTTTCATCTGAGTAGGAAAAATTATAGGCACAGGTACAGAATGGGGAAGACCTACAGTAGTACATGTGAAAAGGATCTAGGCATACTTGTCAATTGCAGATTAAACATGAGCTAGCAGTGTGATAGAGCTGCTACAAAGGCAAATCCTATCTTAGAGTTCATTAACATTAGGTCGATATCATAGGAAGTAATTTTCCACTCTACTCTGCCCTGGTCAGAACCACGTGTAATACTGTGTCCAGTTCTGTGTACTGCAGTTCAAAAATGACAGTGACACATTGGATTGTATTTGGGAGAAACTACGAAGATGGTGAGAAATCTGGAAACCAAGACCCATGAGACCAGTTAAAAGATCGTGGTATGTTTACTCCACAGAAGAGATGACTGAGGGAAAATAGGAAAATAGTCTTAAAATATCTGAAGGGCTGTCACATGAAAGAGGGAGTGGACTCATTTCTCTATTGCCCTGGTCAGGACCAGAACCACTGAGTTAAAGCTACAAAGAAGTAATTCAATCTAGATGTAAGAAAGCGCTTCCTGATGGTACAAGCTGTCAATCAGTGAAATAGGCTAACACATGGAGGCATGACTTCTCCTTCTCTAGAGGTCTTAAAACAGAGTCTGGGTGGTCATTCATCAGAGATGCTTTAATCTATCCTGCACTCAGCAGAGAATTGGACTAGATTACCTCTAAGGTCCCTCCCAACTCTATGGTCCTGTGAACTATTCCAGGAAGCATCAGGAAAATATCTTGCATTTCCTCCTGTGCCATAGAAAAGGCTGTCTCTCTAGGTTTCACCAGAGATAATGCAGATCCTCCAAATATTATTATAAAATATAATATGTGTAGTACTTCAAATAACATGTAGTACCCCAGGCATTTAGGGCTTCCCAGACTGGCATCAATGTTTTGAGTAATACTTGGGAAAAGCACTGTCAACTGGACAGTGTGCTGATCAGACCATCTTGCTCACAAAGTTGAGTGGGTTAACTAAAGATTAAGATAATGTCATCTTAATAAATAAAGCTGAAATTTCACAGAAGACTCTACAGCCTCCCAAAAAATACCTGTGATTTTTATTTATCTCATCTTATGTCTTGATCAGAATTGCCAAGAAGTGGACATGATTAAATGGATATCATCATCATCATCATCATCATCATCATCACCATCTCTTGATTATATGTGAGGATGGATGGACATGCATGGATGATATTGGTTTGCACCACACATTCTTGTAATTCATGATAACCGCACATGAGTTGTCCTCAGTTTTGTTTCTCCAAATGCAGAACTCTGCTGTGTGAAGTAATTTCAGAGCACAAAATGTGAGCTGTAAACTTTGAATAACTCAAGAAGAGCATGAGAAAAGGATGGATATTAAGGCTCTAAAAACAAGTGTTTCCTATTCTACAGTATTACAAGTTTTGTACCCCAAAGGCAGGAGCAACAGTTCTTCTAAATGTAATTGAGTTTTTAAAGGTTTCCCTAAAGTTCAGCATGGATTTAAGATGAAGAATTTCAAGCCTGCATGGCTATAAATAAAATATGTTCTTTAACGTTTGAAGCAAGCACATTTTTTTCTTGTCAGCAGAAAAAAAATGATCATCATTCGAAGAAAATGAAATATGACTGATAAGTTCAAACTAGTTTTCATCCAAGTTATGCTGTTTTATCATAAGTCAAAGCCATTATTATATTTTCTTGGCTCCTTGCTTTTATTTGAAGTTATCTAGCAAAGATTAAGCTGTTTCAATTAGAAACTCTGCTTGGGAATGAGAGTTAAAGCTTAAGTTTCCTTTCAGTCTTTGTAATTCTCCTGCTTTTCATCCAAAGAATATTAAAGAATTGTGTGCTTTAAAAATACACACACAGAGTCACCAGCATAAATGTCATCTGAAATGAAGGATATAAAGTACAGAATAAAATTTTAAAATGTGCTCAGTGTGTTCAAAGGAAGAAAGAATTGCAAAAGAAATAACACACAAGAAGTAATGGGCTGTTGAACAGATAATCCCTGTAATTAGCATTTCAGGAGAAACCACATATTATCACAGTAATTTATCTCACTATATAAGTCTCTGACCTACATGTTGTAATTGAGTAGAAAGCCTTGGATTGACTTCAGTTTCATTTAAAAAAGAAACTGTCAGGAAAAAAAAAAAATCATGATGACTTCCGGTAGGGACATGGAGGACTGAACAGCTGTGCCCATGGGCTCAGTGGGCAGAACTGACAACGTGGCAGTTTTTTGGTGGGCTTGGGCAGGCATTTCCTGAATCCCAGGAGTGTTTTTCTGGAATAAGGAAAACACCTGGGATCACCCCATCTATCCTCCAGATGGCTGCTTGCAGTCAGAAGATTGCAAACAGTGTTCACACTTGATTGGTAAGAGCTAGCTGGGAGGCTGGAAAGTCTCCATTTCCAACCCATGCTGTAGCCTTAAAGGGACACTAAGACCAGCCACCTCATTTCTAAATCACCCAATTTATATTTCTTTTATGTATACATTCCCTAAAAGAGGCTTTCTATAACAAGGAGAAGCGGGTTCTCTTGGTGCATATCTTTATTTTTGGGATCAACTTTTTAAAAAAAATGTCTTAAGTTTTGGACTTTGTTTTCCATCCAGATATTAAGGAGGATTGAGAGTAAAGAATTGTCTCCCTGTTATTATTTTTGTACTAAATATGAAGATATTAGCATTTTCCTACACATTGAATCAGCTGTTTCGAACTTTCAGTTTTCTACTTCTACTTTTCCTGGGGAAATGTCTGCATATCTCACTTTCACTTTTGTAAACACATTCCAGAGTCCTTTTATATCTTCCACTTTTGCTGGTTAAGCTCCTCAGGGGCATCATAACCTACTGTTTAAGACATGGAGGATTTTAAACAGATTTTCTCTGACTTCCACCAAGATTTTAAACAGATTATTTCTGATTCCTACCAAGTTTTTACACAAGGCATTTAGGACATTGTGGAAAATATGGGGTCTAAGATATGTCATCTTGTTGGGGATATCATGGATAAAACTGAGGAATTTAATACTGACAGAAATGTCTCTTCTAAGATTGGGACTTCTGTTGAAATGCTGGATGAAGATTGGATAGTTGGGTTGAAGAAATTAAAAAGAGAGATCTAGTTGCAAGCCACAAGTGAAATTGATCTTCTGGTGGAACGCCATGGAAAAGAAGGGGTTATTATGTATGGGAGGTCTCCTGAAGAGAGTTGGAGTTTTTGAAGGGGGAAGTTGGGCTGTTCGATTTTTTCAAGAAAGCTGTTCTGTGTGCATTGTGGGGATAAGTAAATGCTCTGGTTTATTTTGAAGTCAGATAAAATTTAAAGAATATTTATCTGGATTGCTTTTAGGGTTTAGCTGATTTTCTTTATCATTAATGATTTGGATTAGGATTATTAAGGTATATTTTTTTTAAAAAATCTCTGATTTTGGGTTTAATTTGATTAAGAATATTAAAATTGTTGTATTATCAAGTACAATTTATATGTTATATATATATATATATATATATATACACATACACATACACACACATACATACACATACATACATACATACATACACACATACGTTTGATCATTATTATAGAAAACAGGAATGTGTAAAATAGTAGTTTGTTGTTTATTCGTTCAGTCGCTTCCGACTCTTCGGGACTTCATGGACCAGCCCACGCCAGAGCTTCCTGTCGGTTGTCAACACCCCCAGCTCCCCCAGGGATGAGTCTATCACCTCTAGAATATCATCCATCCATCTTGCCCTTGGTCGACCCCTCTTCCTTTTGCCTTCCACTCTCCCTAGCATCAGCATCTTCTCCAGGGTGTCCTGTCTTCTCATTATGTGGCCAAAGTATTTCCGTGTTGCCTTTAATATCATTCCCTCAAGTGAGCAGTCTGGCTTTATTTCCTGGAGGATGGATTGGTTTGACCTCCTTGCAGTCCAAAGCACTCTCAGAATTTTTCTTCAACACCACAGTTCAAAAGCATCGATCTTCCTTCTCTCAGCCTTCCTTATGGTCCAGCTCTCGCAGCCATATGTTACTATGGGGAACACCATTGCTTTAACTATGCGGACCTTTGTTGTCAGTGTGATGTCTCTGCTCTTAACTATTTTATCGAGAATTGTCATTGCTCTTGTTCCAAGGATTAAACGTCTTCTGATTTCCTGACTGCAGTCAGCATCTGCAGTAATCTTTGCACATAGAAATACAAAGTCTTTCACTGCTTCTAGATTTTCTCCCTGTATTTGCCAGTTATCAATCAAGCTGGTTGCCATAATCTTGGTTTTTTTGAGGTTTAGCTGCAAGCCAGCTTTTACACTTTCTTCTTTCACCTTCATCATAAGGCTCCTCAGTTCCTCTTCACTTTCAGCCATCAAAGTGGTATCATCTGCATATCTGAGATTTTTAATGTTTCCTCCAGCGATTTTAACTCCAGCCTTGGATTCCTCAAGGCCAGCTTGTTGCATGATGTGTTCTGCATACAAGTTGAATAGGTAGGGTGAGAGTATACAGCCCTGCCGTACTCCTTTCCCAATCTTAAACCAGTCCGTTGTTCCGTGGTCTGTTCTTACTGTTGCTACTTGGTCGTTATACAGATTCTTCAGGAGGCAGAAAGGTGACTTGGTATACCCATACCACTAAGGACTTGCCACAATTTGTTATGGTCCACACAGTCAAAGGCTTTAAAATAGTCAATAAAACAGAAATAGATATTTTTTCTGAAACTCCCTGACTTTTTCCATTATCCAGCAGATATTGGCAATTTGGTCCCTAGTTCCTCTGCCTTTTCTAAACCCAGCTTGTACATCTGGCAATTCTTGCTCCATGAATTGCTGAAGTCTACCTTGCAGAATCTTGAACATTACTTTACTGGCATGTGAAATGAGTGTCACTGTTCGATAGTTTGAACATTCTTTAGTGTTTCCCTTTTATGGTATGGGGATATAAGTTGATTTTTTCCAATTTGATGGCCATTCTTGTGTTTCCCAAATTTGCTTGCATATAGCATGCATTACCTTGACAGCATCATCTTGCAAGATTTTGAACAGTTCAGCTGGGATGCCATCATCTCCTGCTGCCTTGTTGTTAGCAATGCTTCTTAAGGCCCATTCAACCTCACTCTTCAGGATGTCTGGCTCTAGCTCACTGACCACACCATCAAAGCTATCCCCAATATTGTTATCCTTCCTATACAGGTCTTCTGTATATTCTTGCCACCTTTTATTGATCTCTTCTTCTTCTGTTAGGTCCTTGCCATCTTTGTTTTTGATCATACCCATGTTGGCCTGGAATTTACCTCCAATGTTTCTAATTTTCTGGAAGTGGTCTCTTGTCCTTCCTATTCTATTGTCTTCTTCCACTTCCATGCATTGCTTGTTTAAAAATAATTCCTTCTCTCTTCTGGCTAACCTCTGGAATTTTGCATTTAATTGGGCATATCTCCCCCTATCACTGTTGCCTTTTGCTTTCCTTCTTTCTTGGGCTACTTCTAGAGTCTCAGCAGACAGCCACTTTGCCTTCTTGGTTTTCTCTTTCTTTGGGATGTATTTTCTTGCTGCCTCCTGAACAATGTTGCGAACTTCTGTCCAGAGTTCTTCCGGGACCCTATGTACTAAGTCCAGTCCCTTAAATCTATTCTTCACCTCCACTGTATATTCCTTAGGGATATTAGTGAGCTCATATCTAGCTGATCTGTGGGTCTTCCTTAATCTCTTTAGTCTGATCCTAAATTGTGCAAGAAGAAGTTTGTGATCTGAACTACAGTCAGCTCCAGGTCTTGTTTTTACAGACTGTATAGATGTCCGCCACCTTTGGCTGCAAAGGATGTCGTCAATCTGATTTTGGTGTTGTCCATCTGGTGAAGTCCATGTATAAAGCCATCTCTTAGGTTGCTGGAAGAGAGTGTTTGTTATGCAGAGTGAGTTGTCTTGGCAAAATTCTATCAGACTATGTCCTGCTTCGTTTTGTTCTCCCAGGCCATGCTTAGCTGTAATTCCAGGTGTCATTTGACTGCCCACCTTAGCATTCCAGTCTCCCATGATGAAAATCATCTTTTAGGCGTGTTGTCCAGTAGGTGCTGCAGATCCTCATAGAACTGCTCTACTTCAGCTTCTTCAGCATCTGTGGTTGGGGCGTATATTTGGATCACTGTGCTGTTAGATGGCTTGCCCTGAATTCGAATTGAGATCATTCTATCATTTTTTGGATTGCATCCAACACAGCTTTAGCCACTTTATTATTAATTATGAAGGCTACTCCATTTCTTCTGTGGTTCTCTTGTTCACAGTAGTAGATCTGGTGGTCATTTGATGTGAAGTGGCCCATTCCAGT
Source organism: Candoia aspera (assembly GCF_035149785.1). Lineage (NCBI taxonomy): Eukaryota > Metazoa > Chordata > Lepidosauria > Squamata > Candoiidae > Candoia > Candoia aspera. The sequence goes on along the minus strand of NC_086155.1, from coordinate 130,181,487 downwards.
CCATTTCAGTTCACTGATGCCCAAAATGTCTATCTTTAATCTTGACATCTCACCAATAACCACATCCAATTTGCCCTGGCTCATAGATCTTACATTCCAGGTTCCAATGGTGTGTTGATCCTTAGAACATTGGATTCGCTGTTCACCACCAGCACCGTCGGCCGCTAGCCGTCCTTTCGGCTTTGAGCTAGCTGTGTCATCATGTCTGGGGCTAGTTGAACTCATCCTCTGTTTTTCCCCAGTAGCATTTTGACCATCTTCCGACCTGGGGGGTCTCATCTTCCGATGGTATACCAACATATCTCTGGTTGTACTGATCCATTTGATCCAATGGTTGTACTGATCCATTTAGTTTTCATGGCAAGAATACTGGGTTGGGTTGCCATTACCTTCCCCAGGGATCGCATTTAGTCTGACCTCTCTGTCATGACCTTCCCATCTTGGGTGGCCCTTCACGGTTTAGCTCATGGCCTCATTGAGGTGCTCAAGCTCCAGCACCGCGGCAAGGTAAGGATCCTACGCTGAAGAGAATAGTAGTAGGAAGGAAATAATTAAATAAATGTTATCTTTAGTGGGGGAGTTGATTAGGATATGTCTGTGTATATATGTATATGTATATGTATATGTACATTTCTTTTAATGTAAGGGGAGGGGACAACTGTATTTAGTGGTTTTTATAATGGGCCAATAGAATGATTTATAGAAATAATGTGATTTTGATTTAATATAGAGTAAGGGATTGAATATTAATATTGTTGCATATCCTTGCTCTTAAAAGTTGAACGTCACCTCTTTTTGTAATTTTGAAAATTTTCTCTTGTGTTTCTATACTCTTTTAGTTTTTTTTTCTTTTTTCTTTTTTGTTTTTCTGTAGCATTTACCTTTGCTTGAAACAATGAAATTCTTATAAAAAAGGAATGAAAAAAAAAAAAATCACAACATCAGCTACTGCAATTGCTGCTGCATTTCCCTTATCCACATCGAGCTTCTTTCTATTCCCCATGTATGTTGCTCCCAGCATCCCTCACCATCAGCTATACTACGTGGGGCTGCTGGGAGATGTAGTTCAACAATATATGGGAGACCATTACATCTCCATCAAGAAGAATTTTAACAATGATCCCACTTTGCCTGCGTGAACGAGATCAGAAGTAACAAAAATTGTGACTGCCCTCTAAATTCCCGATGTCCTTCCCGTGGATCCTGACCCATACTTTGAGAAGCTTCACCTTAAGGCAAATGACAAAGTTCCTGTTTAATCAGTCTCAGTAAGAATTGGAACTACATAGAATAGCTTGTGAAATAACAGAAAACCACTGATTGAGTCGCTAAAGTGGGGAGAGGCATTTCTTGAGCTCTTACCTCTCTAATATGTTTTAGAAGTGAGAAATTTAAGTACTTGGCAAATTGTTTTAGTTTTATGTTCAATTTGCACAGTGGGGGACATAAGGTATTTTATGTATTTATTGCATTTATATCCCATTTTTCTTCCAGAGTTCAAAGCAATATAGAAAGTCCTCCATCCTTTCATGCCACAATCATTTTTGCTCTCTAATCCCTCCAAAGCTACCTTAAACCAGCCTGCAATCATCTTCCCTTTGCTGACTTCAAAGCGCTAAGAACATGCATAGATCACCATATGGCAAAGAGTGATCAATAGGTGAATGCAAAATAATAATAATAACAATAATAACAATAACATTAATATTAATATCAGCAACCTGCCCACTGAATTGCAGCAGATCTTGAAATTACAAAAATCTCCTTTCTCTCCACTCACTCAAAAAAGGAATAAATCACTTCTTTCCCACTTCCATATTTCAGTACAGTTTGTGCCTATTTGCCATAGAATCCAAACATGCTCAAAGAAACAGCTGCAAAGCTACTGAGACACCTCTCTTCCATGGCATTCAAGACCCCCCTTAAGCTGTGGTGAAAACTGATAGCATGTCAACCTTTTTGGAAGCGAGTGTTTTCATATGGTTGTATGGTACTATACTGATTGAAGTAGAGGACAGGAGACACATACTAAACAATACTATAAATACTCCAGAAACAAGAAGTTGAGTTTCCATAGGACTAGAAGAAAGAGACTAATGGCTGACTTGAATCTAGGAACCAGGAGGCCACAGTTCCCCATCAAGCAGAAAATAGTCCAATGATAGGCTCTGCAAAGCTTCAGTGCTGCTAAGAAAATGACAGCTTTACTTCAGTTGCAAATAGAACACAGCAGAATCTTGGCAGAGAAATGGACTCAGTTCTCAAAGTGAGTTAAAGTCAAGTTAGGGCACAGGTCTAGTTGGGGTTAGTTCTGAAGTTATGCAATGTCCTGTTGAGGAGATACTATAAATCAAATCTCCCTTTCCCTATTCATCATAGACCAACATTTTGAACTGTGACTAGGATTCTCAGATGAGGAATTACTCATGTTAGGGAAATAATAACAGAAATAACAAGAAAACCAACAGCATGCCAATAGTCCACTGGTGTCCTGACTAAGCAAAGACCACACTGAGATGAGGAAAAAATCTCTACTGTTTTATTACTGCTATTGTAGACAGGAAATCCTACCAAACTGAAGCAGCATGGGAAAACTCAGACAGATAAACCCCAAAAGTCAAGGCGGGTCTGTTCTGGGTTTCTTTGAATGACAGCTCAAATTCTCTAAACTACGCATGCTTTTTCCCCCTGGGTAAGGCCCCCCTCCTGCTCACCATCAGTACTCATGATAAGTGGTAGATCCAATTTTATCATTATGTAAAGAAAATTAGATGGAGTAAAGTGGCTTTCTCATACATGCATGATGGGAAGGAGAGGTGGTAACTGTCACAATTATCCAATCATTTTCTTTTTATTCCAATCAACCCCATTCTCAACTCTTCTGACATTCTTAGTCTTCATAGTGACAATTGGTACTGTTCAGCTAATCAGAGAGTTATTGGCCTCAACTGAACAAGCAATTAGAAAGTCAGCTACCCTTTGTTCAGGCAATAACACTATCAGGATAACTTTGGCTATATTAGTAAAACTGAGTTCAGACTTGAAAGTTTGAAAGTACAATTCTCCTGCCATCACCTTTACAGCCCAATAACTTAGGGAGGGTCCCTCCTGAGCTTCTTGCAGCTGTAGGCTATGCTCCCTCTTATCTGACTGTTCCCTAGGCAGCATCTCTTCACGCAGTCTCCCAAGGTCATTCCCACATAACATTACAGCTGTAGAGAAGCCAAGGCTCATAAGATTCCCAGGAATGGAAAGGTGTGATTCCCCCCCCACAATTAGCCAAGATGATAATGCCAATGATGATGATTCCCCCACCCTTCTACCCAGCCAGCTTCTATTTTTTCAATGATCTTGCTACAATCCTTATAATAGTTTGTGTTAGAGATGGAACAAGTCCCATTCTAAAACTGAACATGACACATTTTTCTCTTTCTTTTGCAATCTTCTCCCACTACAGGATAGCGAAGCAACTCTTCTAGCATATATCCAACACAAAACCACAGATAGCAAGATACCTAAGTATATTACCCTATATTTCTTGACTGCCTGATAAGGACTATCTTGATGATCACTTGCACTTTAAAAGTTACCAGTATACACTGATTCAATGGATTGAATTTGAGGACACTGCTAATTCAGATGTGCCACTTTTGATTCTGTTAATTTATAAGTCCATTCAGTCCTATTGTTTTTTTTTAAGTAAATTTTATAACCATAATTGTTTTTATTTTATGTAAATTAGCTATAGCCTGGCAGGATAAAAATTTAGTTGAAACCTTAGTTCTTCAATTAAATTAGGGTTACATAGAGAATATTGTGAAATTACTATTTATATTAAGTCAATTTCTTAGTCACCTTTTGATATTATCTTATCCAAAAGCACAATAAAATCATATTAAGATAGAAAGTAAGTTTCAATAAAATGCACTTCTAAAATAGTACCATTTCTTTCAGTGAAAGCCAGAGAGACAGGTATCAATAAAAAGACATGGATATGTCTATTTAAAAAGGAGCTGTGGATGGGGTCAGCCCAATATTATAATAAGAGGGTTCACTACAGAGAAAGCCCTATTTATTTTAGCCCTATTGTTAACCTTACTGATTCTCTTGTTGGCCAATGAGCTGGCCTTCTAGAACTGGTTCTAAAACATGAGATGTAAGTGATCTCTCTGTGAATGGGCCCCAACTATTAGGGCTTGAAGCAGAAATTACTTGGGTCCAGAAACATAAACTCAACCGATTGGAAAACATGGGATTTCATTAAATATGCTCTGACCTGGAATGAGGAGTCAGTGTCAACACACTATCTCAGCTCAGTCTTCCAAGGCAGACACACCTAGACTGCGTTGTAGCTTTCAGGTTTGGATGTAATAAAGGCATGAAGAACAGAAGCTTGACTTATTTATCATAAAAAGACCCACAATTGATATACTAGCTAAAAATAATATATTGTATTTTTTTTTACTGTTCTCATTTTCTTTGATCAAAAAGAAATTAAGATCATGCCCCCCCCCCAAGGAGAAGAAAATGTTGGTGAAATTGTCATGGTTGGGGTGTTTAGAGATATTAAGTACAGGGGTGGTATGGGATGATGTTCTGTCTTTCACTGCACAACCATATAATGTTTCAGAGATCACAAGCTTCCCTGGCTCCTAATAGTTTAATTAAATTTCAAGGGAAAATATTAGAAGGGAACTCCTCCCTTCAGACTTCCTGAGATCATCTAGTGGGGCAATCAGGAAGTAATGCATAACTGTCCTCTTGAAGGAATAAATTCAACTCCCATATGCCACCTACCCTAAAACTGTTTTATCTTAGAGCGAAGAACCATGCTAAGACAGTAGCTTGAGTCTCTTGTGTTTATTGTTCTACTCTACTAGACAGAAAAAATCCTGCCAAACTGAAAGGCCATGGGAAACCCTCACAGATTAAACCCAAACATCAAGGTGGGCCCACTCTGAGTTTCTTCGAAGGAAGGTTCAAAGTCTCTAAACTACGCATGTGTTTTTCCCCCTGGATAGGGGCCCCCTCCTGCTCACCATCAGTATTCATGACAAAAACAGCCTGAAAACAAAGTAGGGGAAAAAACAGTCAGAGTTTATTTTACAGGGAAAGCAAACATTCAGAAAATTGAAGGAGAATTTTTTTGCATATTGTTCATAAAAAGGTCTTCTTCATAATACCTACCAAGTGATCTTCCACAAATATATTCTAAAGCTATGGAATTGGTTCTTAAGGGGGAGTGTAACCTTATCCAATATTAATCATTGTGGGAAATATATTTCAAATAATACCCATAGAAGGAATAACAAATATTTTAAATTGAGTTATTAACTAGCTCAACAGTTGTTAATAAATTAGCCTCTTGATTTTTTTATAAGAACATTATTAGTTTTCAAAGTATAGTTAAAATACAAAATAGATAATATAGAAAAGTTAGAATATACAGTAGGACTAAAGAAAAAAGAAAACAAAATCTATAAAAGAGCAAATAGACAGAAAATAGAAACAGAAAGTGACTTTCAACTTTCTCCAATACAGATGTAGATAAATTTGCTAATATAATCTTTTTTTTGTTGTTGTTTATTCATTCAGTCACTTCCAACTCTTCGTGACTTCATGGACCAGCCCACGCCAGAGCTTCCTGTCGGTTGTCACCACCCCCAGCTCCCCCAGGGATGAGTCCATCACCTCTAGAATATCATCTTGCCCTTGGTCGGCCCCTCTTCCTTTTGCCTTCCACTCTCCCTGGCATCAGCATCTTCTCCAGGGTGTCCTGTCTTCTCATTATGTGGCCAAAGTGTTTCCATTAGTTAAACTTTAGTAACATTATTTCTATCAAAACAACCCATTTAATTGCTAAAACCCAACATCAAAATTTCATTTTTTTCTAACACAAGCAAGTAATCTAAAAGTGGTTGCCAAGTAGAGATAAATCCAGAAACAGTATTTCCTCTTATTAATGCTGTTAACTTGGCCATTTGGGCCAGCTCCATCAGTTTAATAATCCAATCCTCCACTGTAGGGATTTGTGGATCTTTCCATCTTTGTGCATATATAAATTGTTACAAGATACAAGTCTTGCTGCTTTAATCATATATAAAAGCAAAGTCCCATATTGTTTCTCAAGCTCCTTCTCCATCAAACCCAAGAGGAACAGTTCTGTTTTTTTTTTTTTTTTTTGTAAATCCACTTTAAGGATCTTTTGAATATTAGCACATACAGTATTTGGTCCCAAAACTTTTTAGCCTTCTCACAAGTCCACCAAAGATGGTAAAAAGTTCCTTCACCCTGTAAACATTTCCAACAAACATTTGTTACACCATTATTCATTTTTTTTACAACTTATTGGGGTTAAATACAAATGATACATCATTTTATAAAAAATCTCTTTTAAGTTGTAATTCAAAGTAAATTTTAAACCTTCCACATATTTTTCCATTGCTCCAATATAATATATCCAAAGTTGTTAGCCCATTTAATCATACATTCTTTGGCATGCTCATCTTCCAAATTCATCTGTAACAACATTTTATACATCTTTATAATAACCCCGCTCATTGTTTATGCAAAGGTTCATTTCAAATTGAGTTGCTTCATTAATAAATTTAAAGTTCTTTTTATCCACTTTAAAATGTTCTAACAATTGCACATAAGTAAACCAATAGCATGTAAAACCTTCCAACTCTAACATTTCCCTTATTTTAAATTTGGCTCACCCTCTTCAAAGTTTAACAAATCTTTATACTTTAACTGACTTACTCCTTCCATGTTTTCTCTTCTAACAAATGCTTCTTGAAGTGACAACCATAATGGTACATTAGGAGACAATCTTACCTTATATTTGTTCCAGAACTCCTGACAAAATTATTTTTAAAATCCTTAATAACCTTATCATACAAGTAGGCTTGCCACCCAAATTTCTTGTTCTTCAAAGTTATCCATTCCTTCATCGAAAGCAAACAACAGGCATCAAAATACAATTTTAAAGGAGGTAAACCCAGACCTTCTCATTCTTTGGCATCTTGTAACAATTTATATTTAATTCTTGGTTTCTTGCCTTGCCAAATGAACTTAGACATATCTCTCTGCCATTGTTTAAATGGCAAATCTGTCAAAAAAACCAGTATAGTCTGAAAAAGAAACAACATCCTAGGCAAAACATCATCTCAATGACAGATATTCTCCCCATAAGAGACAATTGTAATTTTTCCCATCTTAAAAAATTGTTTGTCACATCATTCCAAATTTTAACATAATTATTCTGAAACAACATACTGTTCTTAGTTGACAAAAAATCACCCCCAAATATCTAACCTTTTTTTCAGTCTTGAAACCATTCTTACCCATCAGCAATTCTTGATTAGACAAGGTAATATTTTTAGTTAACATTTTTGTTTTTTTGTTTATTTACTTTAAGACCCACCAATGACCCAAATTCTTTCAGCTTCTTCATCAGGTGTTCTGTAGTCTCCAAAGGGTCCTGCAATATCAAAACTAAATCATCAGCAAAGGGCCTCAGTTTAAAAACCTCTTTTTTTAATCTTTAAGCCCTTTATTTGTTTGTCTCTTTTAATGTCTCTATTAAAAACTTCCAGCACCAAAATAAAGAGCAAAGGTGACAAAGGGCATCTTTGTCTTGTCCCTTTTTGTATATGACATGGTTCAGTTAACTCATCATTCACAATGATGTTTCCCTTTTGAGGTATATAAATTGCCTTAATTCCCTGGATAAGATGTTCTCCAGTCCATAATTTCTGAGACTTTAAACATAAAATTCCAATTCATATTACTGAAGGCTTTCTCTGAATCTAAGAAGAGCTTCCTGGCATTCATTATGATATTGTAGATATATTCTATAATATCCAAAACAATTCTTACATTATCTTTTAGCTGTCTTTTAAACCCACATTGATCATAATGAATAAGTTCCTGTAGAATTTTCTTCATTCTTTCAGCCAATACTGAGGCAAATATTTTATAGTCATTGTTCAGCAATGAAATTGGTCTATAATTCTTAATTAAAGAATGATCTTGTCCTTCCTTTGGTAAAAGTACAATGTTAGCTTCTTTCCATGAGTCTGGCATTGTGGAACCTAACAAAATAGAGTTCATCATTCTTTTAAGAGTTTGAAGAATCTGATCCTCAAAACTTCTATTAAATAATGCAGATAAGCCATCAGGTCCTGGTGTTTTTCCCAGTTTTGCTGTTTTTATGGCTTCAACTATTTCAAAAGTAGTTATAGGACAATTCCACATTAGTTTCTGCGACTGTGAGAGTTTTGGTAAATCTTGTTTATTCAGATATTCACTTATTTTCTCCAAAGAGACTTCTTGTTTTTTATATGTTAGAAAAAAAAGCTATGAAATACTTTCTTAATCTTCTCATTGTCCAATAATTCCACATTTCCTTCTTGAATCTTTAATATCATTTTCTTCTCTCTTTCTTTCCTTAATTTATATGCACACCATCTTCCTGGCTTATTAGCAAATTCAAAATGTCTCTGTTTAATATATTTTAACTTTGTTTCAATTTCTTTCACAGTCAGCATTGAAACTTGCTGATGTAATAACTTGAGTTGGTACACAATATTGTTGTCTGATGGTTTTTTCTGTAACTCAGTTTCTTTCAGCTTGATCTGGTCCAAAACTGTTTGTAGCTTTTGTTGGGATTTTTCCTTAAGACTACAGTTATGATAGATAAAATATCCCCTCATAACTGCTTTACCAGTATCCCACACAGCTTTTAAGTCCATTTCATTACCAAGATTAATATCAAAAAAGTCATTTAAGTTCCTCTTGCAATCCTCCACAACCTTTTTTCTTGTAGAATAGATTCATTCAATCTCCATCTGTATGACCTGATTTTTTTCTTTTTTTTAATTGTCATACTCACAGGATTATGATCAGAAAAGGTCTTTGGTAAAATGTCCACTTTAGAAATTTTATTCACCAAATCTCTTGAAACCCAAATCATATCAATTCTTGAAAAAGATTTATGTCTTTCTGAATAAAAGGTATAATCCTTTGCCAGTCCATTTTCAGATCTCCAAGAGTCCACTAATGTCAAATTGTCCATTAGTTCAAAAAAGGATTTTGGTAATTTCCCTTGTTTTATTTTAATTTGTTTCTCAGATGTTCTATCAAGCAAAGGGGAAGTAACTCCATTCCAGTCCCGCATTAGCCACCAACTTTGATACAAAAGGGATGCGGTGGCGCTGCGGGTTAAACCGCTGAGCTGTCGATCGGAAGGTCGGCGGTTCGAAACCGCGCGGCGGGGTGAGCTCCCGTTGTTAAGCCCAGCTCCTGCTCACCTAGCAGTTCGAAAACATGCAAATGTGAGTAGATCAATAGGTACCGCTTCGGCGGGAAGGTAACGGCGTTCCGAGTCGTCATGCTGGCCACATGACCCGGAAGTGTCTATGACAACGCCGGCTCCAAGGCTTAGAAACGGAGATGAGCACCGCCCCCTAGAGTCGGATTCGACTGGACTTTACGTCAAGGGAAACCTTTACCTTTACCTTGATACAAAAAGGCTGACAAATCATTCAAAAGTTGCATAAAAAATTTACATTTATCTTCATTTGGTGCATATACTCCCACAATAATAGATTTAAGTCCATAAAATTCCACTTTGACTGCTACATATCTACCATGCTCATCAGCTAGCAATAAACGTGGTTTCAAATGTGATTTAACATATAATACAAGGCCATTAATTTTATTCAAGCTTGCTGAAATGAATTCTTGTCCCAAAGTTTTATTTATCAAATATTTTACATCTTTTTTTCTTTATATGTTTCTTGTAAACATATCACATCATGTTTCAATTTTGTTCAAATAATGGAAAATTGTTTCTTCTTTTTTGAGGGGCATTTACCCCTTTTTATTTATATTAAATTAGCCTCTTGATTTTTAATTGATTATGCAGCAGTTTATTGCTTAGAACACATTTACAGAGCTCCAAAAAGTCTACAAATTGTATCTGACAGTGATCATAATATGATTTCTTCCTTCCCGTAAATGGGGGTGGGGGTCATTCAAGTCTGCTGATTAAAAAATGACCACTGTTGAAAAGAAAGGGAAGGGAAGGATGACGTTCAAATGACTGTGGACATCTGTGCTGCAAATGTAAGGATGCTTCTTATGACTATTCTGAGACTTGCTGCTACTACTTGGGAGGGCAGCTAAGGAGTAACAAGAACATCTGAGTGTGCATTTGAGTGTTTCATATTTCTCTATGTGACAGTGGTTGGTGTGTGTGAGGGAGAATTGTTAGAAGTTAGCAGAGCAAATGAGGATCAATTAATTTCTAAACAAAGTAGCTTATTTTAGAGGAATTAATATCTACTTGTCTATCTGTCTCTGTATCCATCCATCCCTTCAAGCCCTATCTGTTTTGGGGGAAAGGTGACTTCAGGGTGCTTACACACACACACACACACACAGACACAATATTTGTTGCAGACACACATTTCCAGGACAGGTTTCAGCCTGAGTAATCAACCTCTTCTATTGACAAACTGAAATGAAGCTAGATATTGGAAAGGATTTTTGTCTGTCTATTTATTATCCATCCATCCATCCACCCATCCATCCTTCTTTTTTTCCTATCATCCTCCTTTCAGGTAAATGTGGAAGGTGTCCTTTTTAAAATGCTGGAGTGTTAGAAAGAAACATGTGTTGCCTTATTTCCTACTACGAATATCTAAACCAAGAAAGGGTATCTCATAAAAATGCAGGCTTATATTAATATGAAGTCCTAACATTCAGAATTTAAGATTTGTCCCCATTAATGAATCAGTTAATGAATTAATTTATTACTTGGTGCAATGCTATATATATTCACCTTAGAGTTAGTACCAAATAGACTTGGCTCAGAGTGGACATGTATAAGATTGCACTGTGAGAGTTCACAACAGGGGTAGAGAACACATACTGTTTCAATGTGTAAACTGCTTTCAAAGGGTATGTAGATTAAGCAAACCTCCAATGCAAATAGATCAATGAAATAACAATATTTGTTATATAAATGCCAGAATGAGACTTGGGGGAAAAAAGAAATCACAGCAAATAATGGTATGGATAACTTAGCTTCTGGAGAGGGCAACTGGTAAATGAAATCTATGTGAAATAAACATTTGCATTCAAGCCTATGCTCCAAGTGCATAATCAAGTACTGTATGCAGCTAAATGAGTCTGTTGTCTTGCAGTAATGAATATCTACATCCATCTGAAGAGTTAATGAGGAATAAATGACTTATTATCAATGAATGGCAGTTATCTAAATAGCTGTGTAACAAAAACAGAATATTAAAGCATGGAACTAAAATAGATCTTAAATGATAATGAACTTACTCAAATTATTAATTATTTTAAAAGCCTCTGGTAAGGTTTACAGCTTTGGGATGAATTCAGCACTCAGCTCGCTCAAGCACTCTTGCCCATTTGCAACATGAGCTAGCAAACTGCTTTATCAGAATTAATGCCACTAGCTGTAAAGAAAGTACTTGAGCTTAAGACAAAGCAACAGCTGACTTGCATTCAGACCAGAGGCTCTGCTGAGTCCAAAAGCTGATTTCCAATGCTGCAGAGATGGTCAGGACTCTCTACATTTTAGTATCTTCCTTTTTCTTTTACTATGGAAGTAGATAGACCACAGAATATATGGTTCTAAAGAGATTTGATTTCAAACCTGGCAGTTCCAATTATTATTATTACTATTATTATTATTATTATTATTATTATTTAATATATATAGAAATGTATACATCCACATCCGCACACAATAAAGGCACTGGGAAATTGGAAGGGCAGGCTGGCCAGTTGGATATGTCATCTCTGAAGCCAAGGATATCAACAATGGTTAAAGTGAGGAAAGAAAGGGAAAGGGCTGGGGAGATGGGAGGTGTGGGTATGTCAGTCATTTATGCCACACTGGAAGTCAAGGATAATAGTGGTGGCAAAGAGAAGTAGGGAAAGGCAGATTCTGAGAAGACTGGTGACCAAGCCAAGGCACAGGCCAGATGGTCTGAAAGCAGGAGATTGCATGGGATTTGGGAGTGGGTATATAATATTCATGGCTGTCTTCCTTAGGGTATATGCAGTAATTTTCAACCTCAGCTTTCCGCAAACCCATGTTTCAATTAACTGGAATGGTGGATTGTATGTGTATATATGTGAACTTCTGAAGTCAAGATGGATTCAGAGTGGTGGTCCTATCTTCCATATGGTCAATTCACTTTGTCAGTCAGAGCCATCTATCTTTCCACTTCCTTGGATGAAGGAATGCTAACCAATGTTTGTCAATGTGAGAGGTTCAGAAGAAAGCTTCCAATGTAATATATTTTGTGGTCTGCCCACTCTGCAGTACATATCTGAATGCTATTGTCTCAATGTTGCAATGAAAAAAATGCATCCCTTTTCTTGCAAACCCCATCCTATATCCTTTTCCATAAATGTTCTCCACATTAATGTCCATTAGAATAAAAAAGGTACCTTATTATGCTGGTTTGGGAAAATGCCCCAGTCAAAGCAATCTGCAAACAGAGCAGCATTTTGAATGTAACTGGAAAATTATTTTCAATACATGAATTATGGTATCTCATATATACATTGATTGTATAAAGCACATAAAGTTATGCCTGCTTTCAGATTTCCTTAAAGTGACTATAGGAGTATTCAGATTAGTTATAATGACTATACCAAGGTTTTCCTTTAAGAAACTGTTCTCAGATATTGAACCCCAGAATTTTCTGCACACTAGCTAGGGGTAGAAAAATCTAAATGACTGGTTTCTTATTTTTCTAGTTTCCAATTTTGTTCATCCCATTTCTGTAATGTCTCAAGATTTTGTTTTTAATGCAATTAAAAAAAAATCCACTTTTGTGCACATATCTTGGAGAAATATGTTTTTAATGCAATTCGGCCTGATGCAGCCTTGCAAGTATATATCTTCCTGATAAATACACATTTCATAAATGCATGTTCTTATATGTGTGCTGTCTAATAAACATAATGATGACTTTTATTTATTATGTGCTTGACCAATAATAAAAATAACAATGACTTTTATTTATTATGTGATTTACCAAAAAAGCATTTAAAAAGCAAAACAAAGCAAAAAGCCAGCAACACAATAAATACAAATCAATCCAATCCATTAAAATTAGCCCAGAACCCAGAAAACAAAGATTAAATCTAAAACAAAAAACACAACAATACATTAAAAAAAAACACTCTAGAATAAAACCAAGTATGTATACATTATAATAATTTAAAAGAGGTGTCAGCTAAAAAAGAATACTGTGGAACAATAAAAACATACACTAAATCATTAAATAAAAAAACTCCTTAAACCCTTTTTAAGGGCCAGCAAATATGCACAGAGGCAAAGGAAGGGAGTTGATTCCAAAGTTGCAGGACCAGGAATCTGGAGTGAGGAACAGGCAAAAGGCCCTGCTAAGAATAACATAAAGAATAAGAATAATCCTTCTTGATTTTAGGAAGAAATAAGAGCAGTGGGAAGTTTGTGACCAGAGGGCTCCAAACTCATGCAGAAGCAATTCTGGTTCAAATAGGGAGCCAGGGAAGGGCCCCTCTGTTGCTCTGAGATGAAAATAACATGGAGAGTCTGGAATACCCTGAAGAGTATTCTAGACTAAGATCAGGAGACAGAAAGAGGAATGGGAAACACTTGGTAGGAAACCATTACAGTAATGTAGACACAAGATAACCGAAGCATGTACCAGTAATGCTGCAGTGTCCTCTGTTAGAAACCTCTGGGTTTTACTCATATTCAACAAGTGAATATTAGCAACCCTAGCTATGGAATCAATAATTGGGCACACAGTCAGCTGTTCATCAATCAAGATGCCAAGGCTGTGGGCAGAGGAAACTGAGGCAATCCAGGAGCCCAGAAGACAAATGGGGAAAGACCGAGTAGAGGATGGGAAGGACAGTCAGAAGAAAATACAGTGATCTTAGTGTTATCCGTATTCAGCTTAAGGTGGGAGGAGGACATGCTTATAAGCACAAATGGCCCTTCATTTCACATCAAGGGCCACAAAATACTGATAGACTTGAGCAACGTAAGCATAATTGTAGAGAGTAAAAAGGATAACCTTGATAGAGAGAGGGAAGATCTCTACCAAAGCAACAAAAAGGAATACATTGCTTGAATCCAATTGGGGGTGAGGGGTTACAAAAAGTCTCAAAACAGACACCCCCCCCCACATGAATATAAAAGAGGGAGAAGAGGAAGCACAATCAGACTTCCAGGATTATGTTGCAATAGCCAATTCAAATAAAAGTAGTTTTTTTTTAGTCTTCTGTGGAGTCTATGTCTTTCTCTAGTTTACATCTTGGGGCTGGCAAGACTAATGATATAAAATGCCCTGATCGTTTATTGATTTTATTTATGTATTTAAAAAGATTTCTATAGCTGCCAATGTTGCCATAACAACCCTGAGCAGCATACAAAACAGTAAAAACAACCAAAACTTCCCACAAGCCAGCTCTTCAAGGCCTTCTGGAAGGCAAGCAGGGTACTGGATCTCTGGTGTTTCACAGGGCAGGGGCAGCTACAGAGAAGGTGTACCAGATCCGTGGTGGATGATGGTAATACAGTTTGAAAGGTTAGAGAAAACCTCGTGAGGAATCCTGGCCTGCTACTGAATGATACCCTGAAAGAACGTCTGCTTTGTCCCTTGAATTCTCAGAGCTTTTCTTTGTGTGGAAAAAGGGGTGGGAGAGGGAGTCCTCCCTGGATGCTTTTCATTCCAGATTACCCTCTCCCTCCTCCAGGGTGTAGACATCCATGGTCATGTAGGCCTGGCTCCTAGTGCATGTTTATGGCCAGCAACAGCCTGATCCAAAGTGACCTTGGTAGTGTTCATAAACAAGTCAGCTAAAAAACCCAGCACTAATAGACACTGCAGGATAGGAAAAGGAAGAGGCAAGAGAAGATAAGTATTCTAAAGCTCAGAAATTAAATCTCTTTAAAAGCATTGTTGAAAATGAATCCAGTGAAACACCCAAGTAATTCATATTATCTTTCTTTCTATTTTTGAATGGAGAATTGCATCCCCAAATGCTGAAGGGTAGCTAAGTTTTGATTAGCATATTGATTTGCTAGTTGAGAATAGGATAGGTTTGCATGAAAATGCAGACCGACTGATTTTGTCCCTCTGTCCTTACTTGTAACCTCTGGATACTGTAGTGTATTGTGGAACATGGATGGGAGGTGATTGTACAACTGCACAGGGGACCTATTTTGCAAATAACTTGCAGTCCTTGAAAACCACATAAATTCCTAGTGGTGCCATGATGTCAACAATCTCAGGGATTCTTTTTTCTCTCAAGTTACTGTTCTGCCTTGGTGTTTCTTCTTAGCTTCTTATTAGTTTACACAACTTTGGCCCTTAGCACAGCCATTTCATTTCATTCGGCTACCATTCAGTCTTTATTTTCTGGGACATCTTCTCATGAAGATGATTTCCTGCATTTACTTTGAGATCATTATGCAACATACTTCAGGTGGTATTTTCTGCAGTACAATCAATTTCTTATGTGATTGACACTTGAACTAAACATAGGATCATATTTATCAACTGAAGCCTTCTCTCCTAAAACTTAGTAGAGAGAGAGAAATGCCTCATTGTTAAACAACCATTAACAAATGCCATTCTCCAAAGAATTCTTGAAAGATATAAATATGTCTGTGTGGGAGAGGGGGGTTAATCTACCAGATATTTTTAAAGGAAGATACTATGCTTCAGCATACTGAAGCAGGGCTTAAAGCAGCCCTTAATGTTCATTAGTCCAATAGTGAGATTTTCACTCCATATTTCTTTTTGAAACCAAGCACGTATATTCATCAATTTAAATATCATAGCAAAGCTTTGCTTGATTCTTTGGTTTAAGAGTAAATTATGGACCAAACCTAGGAATATTTATTCCAATGTCCTTTATAAAGTTGATTTACTTCCTAGTAAAAGTATTTAGGATTTCAGGCTTAGAGTGTGCATCATATAGAAAAGATTGCTAGATAATAGGTAGGAGAGAGTTCCAAGTTTCAATCTAAGTATTGCTAAGAAAGATTCCCACCTGAAACTGTACGAAGCTGCTGCCAGTCAGTGAAGATTAGGCAGGCCAATTATTAAAATCAATCTAAAGTAGTTCCTGTTTTATCTTCTGTAATATCTCACAGCAGCAAGTCTGAGGGAAAAAAATGGGTAGTGCATTTTTTTTTCTCAGACAGCAGCAAATTAGGAAAATGACAACCCAGATATGAAAAACTGGCAAAATATTGGAAAGGCAACTGGACATCTTTTGAAATTACATTTTCCACACTGAAAATTGAATGTCACAAACATTAGGTAAAATGCTAGGTGACCAATTCTGTTGTGCGTGGCATTGCCATTCTCCATCATTCTCCTTGAACCTAACAGTTTCTTATGGTTTTAAATAGTAAAGTAGGAGAAGGAGATGTTTTGAGGCAGCCTGGTCCAATGTCCACCAATAAATAAATAAATGCTGAAGAACCCCTGACAAACATTCAAACAATCTAGGTTGTGTCCTAGTTTGAGAACCATCAGAACTGTTATTTATGTTTTTAGTAGCATCAGTGGACTTATTTCCTTATAGATAATTTTAGTTTGATAGATTTGTATCTTGCGTTTTGGGGAAACCCCTCACAAGATTCAAGAGGACCTTGGTCTAGCCTGCCAGATGTTGGTAAAATGCAACTCTCACCATCTCTCATCATTTCTTTATAAGTTGGAGATCAGCATTATCTGGGGAGCCACACATTCCCTATGCTTGATTCAGGAAAAGAACAATCAAATATTGGTTGGCACTTGTCATTTCCCACTAGCAGCTTGTGGTGTCTCTTGAAGTCATCCGACCATTATGCCAGAATAATTTAATGAGAACAAGGTTTACATCACTTCAGTGATGGATGTGTGATGTATGAAGACACTAGTGGGAATTGTAATGACAGTAGCAATTTTTTATTTAGTGTATGCTTATATCTAGGCACAGTATAGGCAGGGCAGTAAAATCTAATGCAATGTAAGCCAATATCAGCAATAAAGCAATACTATAACCAATATAAAACATTTCCTATTACCTCTAATGCCTCTTGAAAACAGATAGCAATTGTAGTTCCAGTAGTGTATTACTACAGTGGTTAGCAGAATGCTGGAAAGTGTTTGGCCCAAGAGATAAGAAAAAACACACACCGGGCATTTCTATAAAAATAAGTGTATTTACAAAAAGCATAAAAACATAAACAGTTTCATATCCAGATATCCTGGATAGGCACAGAAGCTTTAAAAGCTCATATTTACAAGCTCAGACACACACACACATGCTCTGACTAGGACTGGAAGAGAGGCTGTGTAAAAGGCAACTAAACAAGTCCAGGCAAGTTCCTTTCACAGGCAAATCAGCAGCTTTTCCTTATATGGTCATTCTTTTCACACCCCAACCTGAGGATACTTAAGTTTGACCTGTTCACCCTGCCAGAGTGATTTGTTACCATAGTAACTTAGTGGCTTGGTCCTTGCAAAGCAAACAAATACCAACAGAGTGGAGTAGGTAAGCAGTTTTAGAACTTAAGAGTTAATGGTGAATAAAAAAATAAATAAAGTGAAACTAATTAAAGTAGCATTTCTAAAAATCTAGTTGCCCAGTCACATTATGAAAAGTTTTTCATAGAAGAAAAAAAAAGAAACTGCAGCAAGCTGTATCAATCACAGTGGCATATTACCCCTGTCCCTATTATCTACAGCCCTCAAAGTAGTAATTTGAGCCCCATAGCTGTGGGATCCTAAACCCCAAGATTCAGTCCTAAATGTACCGTTGCATTTGACCTCGATGGCAGTTCCAAAGGCCTTGTGTTACACTCGAATAATATTCATCTGATGTCATTTTGATTTGTTCCCAGTCAACAAGCTCACATTCTAGCTTTGCTTAATGATATACAAAAGTAATCAATGTGCTTTATTTATAATTTATTGCGAGGGTTAGGGGCAGTGACTGGCTGGCTGGCCAAGGACATGGATCCCAAGACATGGTTTTTACAGTGAATAAAGTGTATGTATGCATGTATGTATGTATGCATGTTGTATGTATGTATGTATGCATGTATGTATTTATTTTTAGGAGCTGGCTGTCAGTTCCCATCACTCAAGCAAGCCTTTTAAGAGCAATGTGTGTGGGAGAATTCTTGTGCACCCTTTATTTTCTAAAGCTTCCATGGAACCATATGAGGAGTGTGAATGTGTTCAATGAACCATAAAATGAGGTACGAAGAAAGCCATGCTTTTTAACTAAATGAATCTTCCCTATTTTTATACCACAATATATTTTTATACTGTTCATTCATATGCAGAATATATTTCAGCACAGGCATAGAAATGGAGGAGGGGAATCTATGGAGACAAACTTTTCCATTTTCTTATACAGCCATGTCCTTAAATCTGTTATGAAGGGAAATTAATAGGAAGAAGGAGAAGGAGAAGAGAAAGAGGAGAAGGCAGAAGGAAGAGAAAGGAATGCAGATCATACTGGCACAGAAATTCTTGGCTACTCTTAAATATGAAATGAAATGAAACATTTGCAATCCTTCTGGCCGAACATAGTGCAATAATCCTATCAGAGGCCACAAGGTATTTCTTTTTTCCCTTCCTACTTTTCCCTTTTAACTTCCTGGAGTGGATTACCTCAACAAGAAAATTGCTTCAGAATATCTCATCAATCACAATTAATGCTGGACCAAACTCATTTTAAAAGGGGGTTGGATTAACACAGAAATGGTCTAATTTCAACAGTAAATAAAGACATCCTCAGGGGCAATGATGTTCCACAGAGCAGGCACCACAACAGAAAAGGTTTGTCTCCTGGGTCTCGCCAAATGTAGTTCTTTAGCAGATGGGAGCATGCCTTTTCTCCCAGACCTGATGAGATGGGCAGAAGTAATCAGGAAGAGGTGGTCCCTCAGATAACCCAATCCCATGCCATGAAGGGCTTTGAAGATCAAAACCAGCACCTTGGATTGGATACAGAAGCAATGGACCCAGTAGCCAATGCAGCTTATGGAGCAGAAGTGTAATGTGTGCCGTTCTAGGGACACACATAACTGCCTATGCTGCTGCATTTTGCACCAGCTGAAGTTTCTGGATACTCTTCAAGGGCAGCCACATGTAGAGTGCATTACAATAATCTACACTGGAGGTGACCAGGGGATGAGTGACCATGAGCAGAGCCTCCTGATCCAGGAATGGGTGCAACTGATGTACAACGTGAAGCTGTGCAAAGACTCTCCTAGCCATGACTGCCACCTGCTGTCTGATGAGGAGTCATGAGTCCAGGAAGACTCCCAAGTTGTACACTGGATCTGTCTGGGGCAGTGCAACCCCATTCAGTACCAAAGATCCTATAGTCCCAGAATGAGGAGGCCCCAAAACCCAGAGCCACTCAGTCTTACCAGGTTTCAGGTGAAGCCTATTGTCTTCCCTCCAGATCCCCACAGCCTCCAGGCACTGGGATAGGACATCAACAGCATAGCTTAATTTGCCTGGGGCAGAGATATATAATTGGATATCATCAGCATGCTGATGGTACTTCACCCCATGGCAATGGATGAGCTCACCCAGTGGCTTCATGTAGATGTTGAATAGGATCAGAGAGAGCATTGAACCCTGTGGCACTCCACAAAGTTGTGGCCAAAGGCAGGATCTCTCCCCCACAATTACCACCCACTGGTATTGACCCCAGTTAAAGGAGGAGAATCAGCACAAACTTGTGACAAGCCTCCACAAAGCCTCTGCCAGAGAAGAAGGCATGCTGGGGGAAGAACATGTGCCAGCCACTTCCACAAAGATAGTCCAATGAACAGCCTCCAGTGAACACATTCTCCAGCACCTCATCTTCCAGCAGCACAAGCAAAAGAAGCCAAGTCCAAGTCTAGGTGGGTGCCAAGCCAAACCTTCCTCCACACCACCTTCTTCCACATAGAAGCAAAACTAACAAACAAAAAGATGATGACCATTCCATGGCTCCCGCTCTCTCCGCCATCTTGATAGCCCTTCCTTAACCATCTGCCACTGTCCTTGCCTCTGACTCTGTCTGTGTGTCTATCTTCTGTCTCACTTTTTTCAGCAAACTGAATAAACCTGACCTGATTATACAAATAAATACATATTCAGTGCTAAAGACTACCTTTTCTCAATACCTCTTTTTAACTCTGAACTTTTGGGATCCCTTAAAGTAGTCATAATTCCATGTATGTGGATTGTGAGGAAAGACAAGGAATATGACCTCCTTTATTTTTCTTTTCATTGTGGAAATTAGGAGTGGTATGTAAAGCTTACCAGCATTTCTCCTAACTTTTCCTGCTACTAGTCATACTGCCATTCTGAGATTGTCCTCACAATGAGAAAACAAAAACAAAAACGTATACAATGATTTTGAAGAAGCATTTTTGAAAAACACACACACATACACACACACAAAATGCTGTATTCTCTTCCTCTGGAAGCCAGCATTTCATGACTACAAAAAAACGGGATCATGCAGAACCTTATGGTAATTTAAATAGAGTAATAGTGAAAAGAAACTCATTTTCTAAAAAAAAAAAAAATGTCCAGCCCTAATAGCAAAAATAGTATCCCACTCTAATAGCTTCTGGAAGTATCCTACTCTAGTAACTTATCTGTAGTGGCCCTGGCCCTGTCAAAAACCCTTTCCCCTATGAACTGGCAGGCCCACACTCTCCTAGCCTTCCACAAAGCTTTGAAGAGCTGCATCTTCCCTCAAGCGTTGGGCTAGAGCAGTGTTTCTCAAACTTGGCAACTTCGAGATGTGTGGACTTCATGCTTGCTAGGGAATTCTGGGAGTTGAAGTCCTCACATCTTAAAGTTGCCAAGTTTGAAAAACACTGGGGTAGAACAAGGCTGGAGGCCTGTGAACTTGAAAATGGATGTATGGAGGAATGTTTGCTTGGGGAGGCAGACGCTTGTTAAAGTTTTATTGGTGCGGTAGGTGGAGGTATGTTTTTAATCATTATTTTGTGAGCTGCCCAGGGTTATGGCATATGTGATGGGTCTTTTAAATAAGCAAACAAAGAAATACATAAAATATTGGCATTTGCACTCAGACTTCTGCAAAAGGGTTGTAAATCTGGAACACAAACTGGAAAAGCTATGCCTTTATCTTCCAATTAGGATGGGCAAAGTTCATAGCTCTACATGTAACTATACAAAACTCCCATATTGATGAAAAATAGGATCTTTTTTCTCCTGTAAATTCCTAGCATGGATTCTGAACTGACACAGTTGGCCATCTTAAAAGATGTATAATTTAAACCAAGAAAAGAAAGATGTTGCAGATGCTAAGCACTGCATCTTTTCCTCCCCCCTGCAAATTATAGGCATGTGCTTCCTGAAATAAATCAACAAATGACTCAGATTTGACACCTACAAATAGGGTGGAGAATTAAAGAATTGCATTGGTTCCACCCCCTCATCTACTCTTTTGAGAGGGGCTGTTTCATATGTCCTAGTTACCATTGCCTTTTAAATTGTTATCTTATTATTTTATCTTTCAGAGCATAGCTTTCTGAGCCACAGCAGAGTGAAGCTGCCTTATAAAAATAAATTGATAGGAATTTTGCATAACAGAGTGGAAAGAAAAATAAGTTACCTCTCAGCTGTCTTGGATTTTTGATTAAAAAGTTATCATAGCAGCTTTTCAACCTGGTGATGCTTATCTGTATTGTCTAGGAAGAAGGAATAGAAAATGATGTCAGCTTAAAGATAAATAGTTCACGTTTCACTGAGAGGGTTTTCCCTCCTTTGAAGCTGCTTCTATATGCAAAGCATGAAGCATTTGATAAGCCTTTTTTTGCTTTAAGGAAAAAGAACTATTTTCTAAAAGCAGTTAGTAACTAATCAGAGCACAAACTGTAAAATAAATACAATATTATTATTTGAATAAATGTAGTCAGAATGCAAACATTCTTTTTTTAAAAAAAAATTCCGTACAGATAACAAAATGACAGGTTTTTTTTCTTTTTTTTCCCTCATTATTTCTACCTGCAAGTCTAAAAATGATTGAATAAATATAATTACTATTGGACAACACTTTGGCCCTCCACCACTGTCACCCCATTCTGAACACATCACCATCAGATTGATCCATTAAGGACTGAACACGCTAGGTAGGATGGGATGGTGATTAATTATTGGAAGGCACAATGGAACACTGGAAGAGACTAGAATGGAGTGGAGAATTCTGTGACAGGATACTTTTAAAAATGCTGTGTACCGAACCACCTACTAGGGGAGGGTGTGAACAGTTCAGATATGGATTTTCTAGACGCTTTTTAAAATTGCAATCAACTCCTACAGAACTGACATGGGCCATTAGGCTGATCTAGGGAGAAGGTATTAGGCTGATCTAGGGAGAAAGGAAAGATGTATTAAATCCTGTGTCTGATTCAGCTGATTAATGATTAGATTTTATGTATGAAATTGTGTGTATATGTTTGTGTGTGTGTGTATGTGTGTGTGTATGTATATGTATATGTGTGTGTATGTATGATATACATATGTATGTATGTATGTATGTATGCATAATACATAAAAGTCAACATAAAGTTAGAGCTCCATGCTCAAAATTCCAAATCTCTTTCTATTTTATAAAAAGCATTCAAGGCCAGGGGATTTAAATCAGTGCCTTGGCATGGGAAAGCTTGGTTTAATTTTTTTGTCTTAATGCCACAACTCTAATTTTCAAACTCTTTTCACAGCTGCTGTTAGCTACCTAAATAAAAACCCATAGCTTTAAGGGCTTAAATTCATGTGTTTCCTCCTCCAGAGCTAACAGCACATTCAGAATGGAGAAAAAGAGGGAAAAGGATAGATTCTCCCCTTTCTACCTAGCCATATGCAAATTACAAGATCTCCTGCCTATATTTTATCTATCTATTTATTTTTGTTTTTGTTTTTGTTGCATTGCACACTCTGAAGTACAAGAGAAAATATTAAAAAAGAATAAACTACAATGTAGATAAATAAACCAGAGATTTTACAGTGTTGTGGAGTTTATAGTTTTCTAGAGTATCATTAGTTGTAAATAGATATGGATATGGCTATGGATAGATATAGATGTAGTTTAGATAGGTATAGGTATAGGTATATGTAGGTATAGATAAGTGTGTTTGTGTATGCATATGTGTGCAATAACTCATTAAGGGACTAAAAATCACTACTGAACTTAAACTAAAAATGAGCATCAAAAACTGTGGTCAACACAGTATAAATCATCAAAAGGAATTGTACACTCTGTTAAATTCAATCCATATTACTACAAATTAAAATATAGATTGTATGCATAGATAAACCCAATTTTTGGATTTGGTACCAATCCATGTTTTAGAATATAGTCTAAGAATGATTTCCAGTTTGAAGTGAAATTTGCTTTTAAGGTAGGAAGTTATTCTAGACATTAAAGAATATTCCACTGCTTACTTAGCCATTCTTCCACTGAAGGGATCAGATGACCTTTCCTGTAAGAAGCACAAAGCATCCTTGTAGCAGTTATCACATACAGCATCAGGCTGATTCAGTATACTTGGAGGGGATATATAGTTTGGTGAAGTGGAGGCATTTTATAAAAAGCAAAGACATGGACATTTTTAGCCAAGGAAGTCCCAGTCCAAAAGCAGTTTGCAGTTGTGTGAATCAATTTATGTGCATTTGTAAATAGGTTTGTGCATGTGTATTGAAGTCAATGTGCCAGAAAAGGTATTCAGCATAAACTAAAATATCCACAAACTCAACAGCTGTCTTCTTCTTTGTCAATATCCAAAGAGATCATTCTATGCTCAGTTAATAAAAAAAGTGTGACAATGAAAAACTTTTTTCAGATATAATATCCTTAACATTTTAGAAACATTAATCAATTAACATTGAATGATAACTTTAGGTGACTCCTTCCCATCTGCCCTGGACTACTGCATTCACATTTCTTTTCATGTTTGATTTACCCATCGTTAGGCAGAATATATACAACCATTTTAATAAGGAAGGGGATGAACTATTAAAGTAAATTGATTTTGGTCTCAGAAGTTCAAATTCCTGACTTGAAGTGAATTGTAGAGCTTCACATTAGGTTACACTTGAATTACTTGGCATGAGGTTATGTTCATTCTGATGTAACAAGATCTGTTCACAATACCACTCATCAATGACACTTTGGCATATTCCTTTGTTAGCCTGCTATCTCTGCTATAATATAGAATTTTCATATTAGGGGAAAAGAAAGCAAAAAAAAAAGGTCAGAAACTTTGGAAACATTAATCCAAACACCAGATGAACAATCAAACAGCACAATATACTCAAATCAAGGAACTATTAACTCAGTCAATCAACCAAGCAGCAAACAACAGCCCAATCAAGGAACTCCAAAGGAGAGAACACCACCACCCCCCAACACAAACTGGACAAACCACAGTATATAAACAGAGAGCAAGGCCCGCTCCCTTTTCACACTGAAGATGTTGCCTAGTCTGGCAATGAAACATCTGCAAGAAAACAACAAGGCTCAGAGAGCACCAAGGACTCCACAGTTCAACTCTGAGATACAAATATTTGCTTTGATTGGTATATTAAACCAAGTCTCTTTAAAATATTTATTGGATTATTTAGATATCTATCTCTGTGGGTTTTTTTCCTGATTATATTTGTGTATGGCTTCATCAGCAAAATACAGGAAGGCTTCAATATCAGTCACCAAGTCAACTAACAATGGTGGAGAGATAAGAAGGTTTGATAGACATAATAGATTAATTCACTGATAGATGCCACTAATATTATACAATCATCAGTAGGACAAAAAAGTATAATCTGTACCAGATACATCCTAATCAAAGTTATGTTAATCCATCTGTCCAGAGCAGAAGTGAGAAGCATGGGGCATCAGATTCCAAGGACATGACTTCAGTTATGTTATGGGCAGACTAACTTTCCTCATTGGCAGAATCTTAGCATGCTTTGAGAAGACTCATATGAGACTCATACGATTGACCTAAGGACTGGTTAAGTTAAAGGTGCTTCATGATCTCTGCATCCAGCATAGAGTGGAAACATTGCCTGATAACCATGGGGGATTCAGTCGGTTTTCAACAAGTGCTGTCCCACTGAGGGAATTTTCTACCACCAGTGGACTCACCTATATCATAGTCCAGTCTACCTTCATAGTGTTCTGTCAGTGCTGGGGAAGCACTATCTGAAAGGAGGGAGGGAGGGAGGGAGGGAGGAGGAGGAGGAGATTGTCATTGCTTGGGAGCAAAAGAGAGGCTCTGTATTTTGAGGGCAAGAATTCAAAGAACAGAATTTATAAATGAAACTGAACAGAGAACACTAACAAGAAAAGATGGGTAAATAGTTTGGAATATATTCTTAAACAAAGCCCCTTGGATTACAGGAAGGTTACCTGCAGTCCAAACTGTCTTCCCTGAAGGATGGAAATCATACTTATCAAATTCAGTGGTAAATCTCCAAGGAACAGAGATGCAATTTCTTCAGTAAATTTTGGTGGGAAACACAATTAAATTGATATATTGTGCTTTTAATAGACACACAAAACACACCTAGAAACCTTTCTTTAAAAAAAAGGGTGGGGGGAGATGGCTTAGCATTTCGCTCCCATGTACCTGGATGACTAGGTAATATTGCTACTTAATAATATTGTCACTTCACCTAGTATCCAGGTCAGAGAAAATGATTTCTTCCAAAATCAAAAAAAATTACCATCCCTTGCACTAGGTAATGTACTACATGTCTTATTTTATTTGGTTTAAAGTGACCAAAACCTTCTATGCTGAACACATACTGCAGACTTTTAGGAGCTCCAGTATTTATTTTTGAGCTGAAGTCAGAGAGATTAAAAAAAAAAGATGCTGTGACTACCAATTCATTACATTTCAGTGTATTCTATGCCATGGTTTGCCAGTGTCTCTTACCATAGGATCTGCCTGGCAGCTATTGTAAAATGAATATGTAAATATTCCAAAGAGGCTTTAAAGTTCATTTAAAGTGCCATGTTGATCCAACAGGAAGCTATAGCATGCTCTGAAAACCAAGCATTAACTGCCTTGAATTTACTAACATTGATCTCAATCATAGCAAATACAGTGGCTTGAAATATTTTCAATTAAAATCAGTTCCATCTGATATAAATTACTATTATTACACAGTGAAAGAAACACTGGAAAGGCCTTCAAAGTTGTTCGATTCATGCTGCCCTTAGTGTCAGTTCCTCTCTAACTGCAATTTCATAAAATTGTGTTTGGTTATTTAAAATTCTATCAGGAAGTAGCTTTTGAAAAATAAGGAGGAGTAGAGCAAATGTGTAAATATTTCCTTTGAAAAACAGCCCAGTGAGCTATTGGATCATACCATTTGTAGAATCAAGGGGTACACTTTATATTTTGAACAAGCAGTAACATTGATAATCTGAGATTAATTATTTGCAGGGCCACTGATCTGTGCTATAAATATACTAGGTATACTGATATGAATGAATTTACCTATTAGTATTTATTATTGTATTAATATTAATGAATATATTTAGAGCAATTTAATAGACAGCAACTTTAGGAACTCTCTAACTTTTACTTATTTCACTTCAATTATTTGTACCGTTGCTGTCCAAATGACAACATATTTCGGAATGTTGCTTTTTTATAATCCAGTTTTTCCACAGTGCTGTAACAGGCAATGAGAATAACCCTGAAGAACAGGAAGAAGAGATGCAACCAAGACAATGGTCAGATAAGAGAAATCTGAGTCCAAAGCAGGAATGTAATTTGAGAAAGTATCTCAGACTTGATGCTCCCTTGTTCTCTTCAATGTAAAGGCAGTGAGGGGAGATGTACAGTCAGACTTTTAAGATTCTGTTACTGTAACCTTATAAATAAAAGTAGTATTAGCATTCATAACTTTGGTTTCCTGGTCTGAACTACCTCAAAGGGCTAATAAGTGCCTAGTCCTGAGACTGAGAAAACTATCCTCAAGGAAAACTCCCAGAAATCAGATCCCTGCCAATTTCTTATTTAATTCCTATCCATGCCCTTAATTTACTGCCAACTCTGTACCAGTAAGAGCATCCAAGGGGCAATTTCCCACCCTCCACAGATGCAACAGGCCCCAAGACACTTTTCCTTATGAACAAACCTTTAGAGAACAGCTTAACATTGCTATTTGCATTAAAACAATAACCATACCAACTGACACAGTTGGCAAGATGGTGGGCAATATCAATTCATTAAATAAATAAAGTTCTTCTTTACAATCCATGTTTTTCCCAGTTTTATGACACCACTTCTTAGTAAAAAGAAAGCATATCAAAATGTGTACATTAAGGACATGTACAAACACAGAAGACTGTATCAGCAAAAACAACATGAAATTTCTGTAGAAATGTATATAATATATAAATGTATACAAATACTATGATGAGAGGCACACATATGTGCAGACAGAGAGAGAAAGAGGTAAAATCTCAGTATAAACAGGTGACACTCGAAGGCAAATTCACAATAGCACTTTTCTCTAATCATGAATACAAATTAGGATGAAGTTCCTATAAGAAACATTCTATTAAAATGCATATATCAGGGAAGGCTATATTAACAATATTTATATTGGGGGAAATGTGAAAATTAAAATAGAATTATGTTAGAATACTTATGAAAAAAAGAAGTGATTTGATATAGATTGATCTGTCAATTGTGCACTGGACTCCTTTGGCAGAAAAAGATATGGAAACGATGATGATGATGATGATGATGATGATGATGATGATGATGATGATCTCCTAATGAAACATTACCCCATGATCCACGCTTGAATCCACCAGCTCCTAACTAAAATATTTCCTGAAACTATACAAATAATTTTATTTAAATATGCCAATTTCTTCATTTCTCATTTCTCTTGTTTATAAATAGAATTTTGAATGTATTCGCCCTAATGGACTTCTGTCACCTTGATGTGTCTGGTTAGATACAAGCTGGCTCCCCCTCCCCACCCGCAATATCAAGTTACACAAAGTGACAAAAATGAAAGCAACTTGCAACTCCAGAAAAACAAAACAAGGAAAAACAACAACAACCCCACACCCTTATATATTTATTAATTTTCATCCTAATACAGATACTGGTTCTCTTAATGTGATAATTTTAATTAGGATTAAGGAACACATTATCACCAGAGAGAGAGAAAAGAAATTGTAATGGGCACCCCGAATGGAGAGCTTGATGAATTAAATCCGTACATTTTCAGATTTAAGAATGTTGCTTTGTGTCAAAGATCAACTTCCAGCATCTGTGAAATGATATTTTTCTTTGAATGTGTAAATGAATCTGATGCTGTATATTCATTTTTTAAAATGATATCTTGTTTAATTTAGATTAGTAAAAATGGATCTGGGAAGAATTCTTCAAATTAATGGATGAAAACAATTTCTAAATCATTTACAAATATAATTTTTGCTACAAATTGATTGGAGCTTTGTGAAAGTAGAATCATATATATCATGTAATATATCTGTCCTGATCAGACTTAGAGGTGGCCAGACAGATTAAATATCAAAAATACTATTTATTAATTAACTATTTACAATAAATAAGTCCTTGAAATCAAGAAGGAACTGTTTCAATCAAGACCAACTGGGCAGCAACAAGGAAACCAGCAAGATTGCAGGAGGAGATGGCAGCAAGGTGGCAGAGCAGGATTCTTTGGTTAGAAGACTGAGAGAAGCTGGAACACATGGTGCTACTGGGACTGGAATTGAATGACCTCAAACTGGAACACCACTTGAACTAGGCTGGCACTAGAACACTGGGCGAGGCTGGGCGGAGCCACCTGGATACATCTGAGTTCTAATGACCACACTGGACTGGACCTGATGACATGGGCTGGACTGGACACTTGGAACTGAAGACTCCGAACAAGGCTGAGAACTCGAAGCAAGGCTAGACTCGGTTGGAGACTGGACTAAACTCGATACTTGGGACTAGGAACTGGGAGCAATGCTGAGAACTTGAAGCAAGGCTGGACTCGGCTGGAGGTTCTGGACTAGACTGGATACTTGGAACTAGGAACTTGGAGCAAGGCTGAGAACTTAGAGCAAGGCTGGACTCAGCTGGAGGCTCTGGACTAGACTGGATACTCAGAACTAGGAACTTGGAGCAAGGCTGAGAACTCGGAGCAAGGCTGGACTTGGCTGGAGGCTCTGGACTAGACTGGAAGGTCAGTACAAGATAAGACTGTACTGGGAGTTCAGAACTAGGCAAGAAACTCAAGGCACAGCAGGGCTGGACCACAGATTCTAGACAAGGTTGCAAATCTGGTTCACAATGAGATAGGTGTGAAACTCCTGAACAAGGTTGAGCACCTGAAGCACAGCTAAACTGGACTGAAGATCCCCAGTGAGACTGGAGGCCAAAGGCACCCTGAATCCATACTGAAGACCTGGAACTAAGCCACAAGCAAGAAACATTGTAAGGCTGCACTGAAGACTCAGGATGAGGCTGCAGACTTGAGGCATGGCAAGGCTGGACTGGAGACTCTGGATGCACCTGGAACTTCAAAACAGGATGGAAAGAACACCTGGAATGCACACAAGGTGACTGTGGAGGTCTGAGGCTGGATGTGAGACTAAGATTGCTGGGTTCAGCGAAGGAAAGATCCTTGGTAGCAGCAGACACAGGATTCAAGTCCTCTTCAGTGGAGAACGCTGGTGCTGATCCCTCCTTGGTAACAGATGCTGTCTCCGACGCTGGTAAGGACTCTTCTGCGGAAGCTGCAGACTTGTAGGATCGGTTGTCTCTGGCAGCTGGCCCTTTGTGCATCTGCCTTTTATGCCGATCCTTCGTGCACCTATTCCCTTCTGCAGCCAATTGGGCTGCCTTCTCCTTCGTACACTTTTCTGCCCGTCATTGGCACATGCTGATTGGAGGATTCAAATCCTCCTCCAAATATTGGCCAATCAGCACCTGTGACTCTTCCCGCACTACTGACTCATCTCTGGGTTTTGCTTTCCCGGTTTCAGCCCAGTAAGTTTCTATTTCCTCCTCTGACTCAGAAAGAGTTTTGTTTTCTGAGTCAGAGGCTGGCTGGATTCTTACAATATCATGCAATATATTCAGATTTTATCTTATCACCCATTATAACATAAAGCTGTTAGATTTCCTACTGTTGCTGGAATCAAAGTGTAAGTTATAACCTGAATGTGCTCAGTGCGATCTTAATATAACTTAATACATGGAATAAGGAATTTGCAGACTTTTTGGGAGGGAAAAACCTGCAGATTAATGGGACATCTGATTTTTCCATCAAAAAGGGTAAAACAATCCTTAACTGCTGGAATTTGCCTTTCTTTTCAGTAGCTATAAGTCCAGGCACACTGTCTTTCTTTCTATTGTTGTCTTATAAGACCAGTTATTATGCTTATTCATTCTTTTCTCATAACAGAAGAGGGGCATCCATATGGACAATGGACTCAATCAAGTCCCATCCCAGGCACCTGAATGCACACAACTGAATCACTATAACAGAGCTTTCGTTCTTTTCTGCAACAGGCTGATAAGGCACTAAGCTGTGGTAAAGAACAGGAAACAGGCTTCCTTAGTGCCAGTCAGTTCTTCCCTGACTCACTTGGCAAGGTTTTAGAAGACATGCCCGTGCCACATTTTCTCTGTAATAATTGAGCTGTCTGAGCTCTAGTGCTAAAGAGGAACAGAGTTAGGCCCTGGGATTCACAGAAAACCATTTTTTTCACAATTCACATCCATTTTGGAAGAGGGAACTCAATAGGCACCCCAGTTCTGTGCACCTGCGTTGTGTGCCCCCTATCTGTACAAGAGAATCATAAGTAGGGAAGAAGCATCATACACTTCCTCAGTGATCTTGGGCAAGAATGTTAGGTAGGCTCAGGCTACAACAGGCTTCAGACTGATGGTCCAGGGGTTCTATCAACACGATATAAGCAGAATGATGCCATAGCAGACCATAAGGCTAGTTCCCTTAGTACGATGTTTGTATAGTTGCCAACCAGATGGATCGGGAAACTTCACTAGCAGGATATGAAGAGTTTTACTAATGATATTCTCTAGCACCAGATATTTAAGGCAGGGTGACTTGGATTCTGAAGGAAGTGTGCAGAAAAACATTTAAATGTGCATCCAGTTCTGAAGCCACAAATTCTACATTTGAACTATGCCTTGTGCAAAGTATTTATTTATATCCATTATGAGTCCCCCCACATTTAGCTTCAATAGCTAACCCATCAAAAATTTCAGTATGAGAAAGGGAGAAAAACATATCTACCTACATCTCCTATGCCATGCATGATTTCATATACTGTTATCATGCACCCCTCTTACCAAACTATTTCTAAGTTTAGAAGTCCCATATGAGATAAGGAATGTCCTTTACCAGACCAATCAGAACCTGCTTCTTCACTCTTCTACCTATACAATATTTGTTTTTTGATACTAGAACAGAACACATTTCTTGGAATCCCCTTACCTCTGCTTGAAGACTCATTTCTCTGACCAATCTTTGCACCAGAATGTATGCATAATTATGTTGTTGCAGCATATGCATCCACTCACAAGTTAAGATTTTGCTAATCCATGATATTGTTTGTTTTTTAAAAGTTATTTTCAGTCATGTGGTCATTCAAATAACTGCAATGATTTCTGCAGACAAAGGCCTATGTCAGTAGCCTAGTTAGAGGGTCCATAGTAAAGGTAAAGGTTTCCCTCGACGTAAAGTCCAGTCGTGTCCGACTCTAGGGGGCGGTGCTCATCTCCGTTTCTAAGCCTTGGAGCCGGCGTTGTCATAGACACTTCCGGGTCATGTGGCCAGCATGATGACACGGAACGCCGTTACCTTCCCGCCGAAGCGGTACCTATTGATCTACTCACATTTGCATGTTTTCGAACTGCTAGGTGAGCAGGAGCTGGGACGAGCAACGGGAGCTCACCCCGCCACGCGGTTTCGAACCGCCGACCTTCCGATCGGCAGCTCAGCGGTTTAACCCGCAGCGCCACCGCGTCATAAGAACAAAGAAAACATACCATCATACTCTCTGCCTTCCTCCAGAAGAGTAAGGATTTAATAATGACAGCTATCTATTTAAACAAGAGGTACACAATCTTTCTGTGGCCAGGTGTAGACAATACAGCAGTGGAGAAATGATATAGCTAGACAGTGGGTGTGATTTTTTTCAGCTTTTTTACAAACAGGAGGGGGAGGATGGAGATCAGAAAAAAAAAGGGGGAACCAAATAACACTTGGCTCCCCCATCCCCCCTCTCCTGATCGCTAACTCAAGATGCCTAAGTTGCATTGACAGAACTGGCACATTAGGACTGTTTAATTTAATTAATCCTCCATGTGCCTGAATTTGGCTTCAGAACTGGAACTTCTGAAGAGGATCAAAATGGACTTTTCTGTTTCAGCAATTACAAAACCATTCAATTGAATCAAAATTGTCCTTCCTTCGTTTTTCTCTCTCTCTGTCTTGGCACCATACGTGACACACTATTAATGATACCTATATTGAAAAGGCAGCATTTTTACACAGTGCCCTTGAAAAAAGAATTAGTAAAAACATTAGCTTTTTGGGGATTCTTAACTACAGAAGGAGAAGGAAAGATGATCATATTTATTGCAGCAAACTGTTTTGTTTTGTTTTTTAATATTGGCTTTACTATAAAGAAATAAAGAAAAAAGGAGAAAAAAGAAAAACAACAAAAATAAGCAGAAAAAAGAATAAAAAATCAAATTATAATACATATAGAAATCAGCCCAATTTGTAAACATAACATTAAACTGTGACAGTGTTGAGTAACATTTATTTCTTCCCCATTACACTGATGAATAATTAGTTCAGAAGCAGAGATTGAAGATGTTACCAACCCAAGATCTTACACCCAGATGTTACACTGTCATTCCCTCTAAGAAAAGAAAGAAAGAAAGAAAAGAAAGAAAGATATATTTAGTTCTTCATATAATGATAGATTCCAAATGTGTGGCATATTGTTCAGAAACACATTCATATCTTTAAATGACATTACTCTTCCCAAAACTATATGAACACATTCATGGATATTAAACCAAAATAGGATTGTAGTGGGACAAGACCATATCATATGTGGAGTAATAAATAAATTGATAACCAACTCCTTTTAAACATACACTGAAGTGTCCAATAAACATAGGGGGGAAAAAAACATTTTGATGAATTAATTTCATCTTGATGTCAGAAGAAACAAAATATTGTTTCAAGAAACTTTTTTATTCAGTACTTCATATGGAATATTCCATCTTTTTTATTCCAAACTTTGGCAAATAACTAATCTCCAACACATCAACTTTCTTTGTCTATAAAAATACTGTTGATTTTGAACAATTCATAATACTTTTCAGTGATGATAGTAACTTGGGAATTTAAATGCTGCTAATAGATCAGGACCTAACTGTGAAATCAAAAGATGCTTTAACTGAACATTCAGCCATTCTGCATTTTTAGACAACCCAAATATATGTTGTAATAATTCAAGTGACTTAGAATATCACTGGCAATTAGGTGATTGAAAATATTAATATAGTTTTTTGTGTGTGTGTTTGTGTGCACGCACCTTCGAATCAGTCTTGACTCCTGGTGACTACCTGGATAAGTCCCTGCAGTTTTCTTGAATTTTTTTGGAAGTGGCTTGCCAGTGTCTCCTTCCTAGTGCTAAAAGAGAGTGACTGGCCCAAGACCACTCAGCTGGCTTTGTGTCTAAGACAGGAGTGAAACTCAAGGTCTGTCAGCCTTCCCAGGTAGATCAGACAGAAAACATGACCAGATGAGCTAACTCTACCTTATTGTAAGGCTACAATAACAGGATCTTTCAATTCCGATAGTACAAATCTCCTGCCGTCTCTTTTATAGCCTGAGAATTTAGGAAGATTCCTTCCTGAGTTTCTTTCTCTCCCCATTATGCAGCTGTGGGCTATGTCCTCTCTTATCTGATTGTTCCCTAGGCAGCATCTCCCCATCTCCCCCATCTCCCAAAGTCATTATCACATACCATTACATGGTCTCCCGGTTTCTAGCCTGATGCCTTAACTAATAGGCCAAACTGGATCTCAATATAGCTGTTATATCTTAAATTTTCAGTTTCAGCTTATCACAAGGTGTTAATTTATTGTGTGAATAACATTTGAAATTATATTTTCATCCCAAATGTCTTGCAGCCTAAATACTGAGAATATAATTTTATCTTGATTTTAAAAGAAACCAAGTACTTGCCATGATGCCAGAGGGTTCAGACATACTAACTTTCCAATTGGTTTAGAATGGTTTTGGGAGTTGATCACTAGGATTCCATAAAGAAATAGAAGATAAAATTTATGCTCATTAATGTATCTTAAAATCAAGAAAATTAACCCCCATTATATACTAATTATATAATCCTAATATAAATCTAGGACTCTGTCCTTCCCATATTCATTTTTCTAATAATTTATCAATCTGTTTAAAATAAATTAAAGGTATTAACATGGAAATCCCTCTATGCATATCTATCTATCTATCTATCTATCTATCTATCTATCTATCTATCTATCTATTTATTTGATTTCTATATCCGCCCATCACAACAAGTGACTCTGGGTGGCTTACAACAATAAAACCATAAAACAAAACAGTTATAATTAAAACAGTTAAAATATAAAATAAATACAAAATAAAAACATATGGCTGCCAAGTGAGCAATGCATAGATATTAATAGAGCCAAGAGACGGGACCATCCACATGCTCGAGGCTGCAGGCCCGGGCACAAAGCCAGGTCTTTACAGCCTTAATCCTGGAGTAATATTTATTTTTAAATTTAAATTTCCTATAAACTCATTGGGATTTTTAGCTACCTATGAATGCACTATATATCAATAGTAATCTGAGATGTGTGTGTACAGACACGCACACACACACACACAGACACTCATAATAATGTATCTGTCTCCCATTCCTGGGACTTTTATGGGACTTACTCCAATTAATTGAGCAACCTGATAATTTAGCAAACTATTATACTAACAAAAAAAAATGAAGGTATAAAACATGTACAACTATTAGTAAGATATATCCACAACATATAATAACAGTTTGTGTTCAACTCCACAAACACTTTTATTCCCTGGATCTCCATCAATTGCTAATAGTTCCAATATCAAATTAAATCTAAGAGTTGGTAAGATATTCCTAACAATTTCTGTAATACATTTTGATAGGTGAGGCAATAATTCAATTTATAATAATCTTGGCTGAAAGACAGAATAATATATTTCAATCCAACTCATAAAAAAGAGAGAAAATTATATTCAACCAAAATTTGCCCCCAAATTGAAACTGCATCATATCAAAGGCCTTTTTTATATTAATGAGATCACTACTGGTGATTCAATTTTTTTTGAAAGTATGTCTAAGATATCAGTTAGTAATCTAATATTATCCAAGGTGTGTTGCCTTTTTAATGAAACCAGACTGTACAGGATGGACAATTGAAGGTAATAATGAACGTAGTAGACATGCCCAGATAGCTGTCAAAATTTTGACATCAACATTTAACAAGGAAATCAGGCACTAGCATGCACAATCTTTATCAGCAGACAAAAATCACTATTATATAACCTTATTAATGGAAGTTGGAAGAAATTTTATTAAAAATATTATAATAGACCTATAACAACATGTAACCCCCCCCTCAAAAAAGGGAAAAAAAAAACAAACAATATATGTCTTGCACCATTCAGAAGGATAGCCATTAGAACCAAAAGCTAAGTTTCAGCTAGGTGAAAAAAATTGAGAAAATATAATTTTTGGAAAAACTATAGTATTTAAAAATGGATTAATTTCTTCCTTAGTAGCCTCTAACTTAATATTATAAAATGGAATATAAACATTAAAAATACATAATTATTAGATTAATTATGTACTTTGCCCTTAAGAATAATATCCTTAAGAGTAGGCCATCCTTAAAGTAGAAATATTACTTTGTTGTTGCTTTTTCAATGAAGAAGCCAATAATTTATTAGGTTTTTCCCCATCCTCCCAATATTTTTGGTTTATATGAGTCAATAAATATTCTTCAAGTGTGTAAAGGGAATTAAGTCCCAATTTAGCAGACATAAAAGTTCTGATATATGTTGTCTTGCATACTGAAAACTTCTTTAATTTTATTTTTTCCAATGTTCTTGTTTGGATGTTTTATTCTTCTTTTTCATGATACAAAAGTAAAATCCAGCCACAAACATATGCTGTAAAAGCATCCTAAACAACCATTCTATTTCTGGAGTAATTATTCAAAAATAAATTCTCAAAACCTTGTATAAATTGCAAATCATTTAATAAAGATGTATTTAAATATCATGTGTAAAAAATAGGATGTATTTTTCTTGCAGTGGCATGATAGCAATAGGACCCTATATTACAAATACTTATCCAACCAATTAAAAATTGAAATACTAAGAAATAATCAAGCTGGGAACAAGTTTGATGTGAGGTCAAAAATAAACAAACACTATATTCTTGCTGTGAAGGATTTAAAAGTTGCCATAAACATATAATATTGTAGCACTTTCCATGCATAAGAGTTGAGTTTAGCTATAACAGTGTTATGATTTAACAAAGGTTCCAAAACTTTATTAAAATCTGTTTCTATGAATATCTTAAAAGTACCATTCTTTTCTATATATTTCAGGTTTCTTTTTAATACTATGCACTTAATCTGAAACCAGATTGACAATATAGAAAACTACAGTTATAGAGGTTTGCCATTTCATTTGCCAGTGATTTTCAAAATATATTAAAATTGACTTGATTTGTCCACTTAATCTTCACTAGTATTACACTGCTAATGCTTTCAAAATGGGTTTTCAGTTTGCTTTTGAGTCCAGACCTAACAAAGAGGTCAGCCAATCAATGCTTGTGTGTGTGTGGAGGAGGGGTGTGTGTTTGGTCTCCACCAAGCAATAATTTAACACAAAGTATGCCAGCTAAGCAATGCTCATGTCTTCAGTTTCAAGTTGGCCAATCACTGTCCCCAGAGCTTCCTTAGAATTATCAAGCATTTTTTTATCTTATCTTTGTGTATATATACATGCATACATCAATTACGTTTCTATCACCTCATATGCTATTAACACACATCTATGCACACAGTATTTATTTACATGTATTTGCATCCATTTGTCTGGTGGTTTGTAAAACTTTATTTTCAAGAGTCTGCTATGAGAACAATTACAAGGGAAGATTGAGCAATATATGCACTGTAATATATACACTGAGACGTCTCAAAAGCTTTCTGTTCATCATGGTGTCAGTTCCAAATTGGAGGACTAAGCCAGCAGTGTAAAGCCTGAAATTTAGCAAATCCTCTGAGTGTGGTTTCTCCAATAGCAAAAATACAAAAACCAATACCACACACATTGAAGCACACTACTAAATTAGGCTAACTAACACACTAATTAGGAACATGGAGGCATAGGAAGCAGTCCCTCCAGTAGGAATACACAGCCATAATGAAGGTTGAATTTGATAATTGTGGGGTCATTGTTTTTTGAAGTGAGACAGAAAAAGAAGTGAGTTTTCCAAAGGGACAAGGACATTTGGGGATTTGCCTCACAACAGCATCTGTGCAAAGATATGAGGTAAAGAACTGGAAGTTCATATCACCTTTATTCTACATAGTATATAAAAAGGTTGTTTCATTACAACAAATATTTAGCAGCAAAAACTTCTGCTAGATGTTGAAGTGCATGCAATTCTGAAAAGTAAATTAAGTTTTATTTTCATAATTTCACCTCACTAACCTGTATGAATCTACCATAGAAAAAAATCAAACTAGTTACCCTAAGACAAGTCAGACTTTTATATATGTAAGCTGAAACTGTGCTCAGTCAACATTGTGTTGTTTTCAACATCTGGCACTGATTCCTAATTCCCTACCAGAGTTCCTATCTCTTTTATGGCTTTCCATGTTGAGCCAAGCATAACTGGTTTCTGGCATAATTTCAAACATTTGTTTACCTTTGACAAGATGTATCCTGCTCTTAATAACATTTATAACATTAATAACATTTATACTTTAATATGAAGCAATCAAGACATCTTACAATCTATGTTTACCTTTAGAACACATCTCCAAACTGAACTTCCTGTGAACTATTGGCACAGAATATTGTGTTCCATTAGTAAAATTAAAAAAAAAAAGTCTCTTTAATGTATCCCTTCTGTGTTCATCAAAGATGTTTGCTCTTCTGAAAATATATGATCTGAAAAGCCTTTTATTAAACAATTGTACAGTATATCTTTGCAAATTCCATCGCAGTCAGTTTTTAGCCCCTTAAGGTTTCTAAAGCAAGATCAAGTGAAAAAAGCCTAACATGGCTTAGTAATGCAGATAATTGAATTATCTGACATACATATTATTGTGCATACTTCCCTCAATTTGTCTTAGATTAGACACAACCATTTATGTTACATTTGAATATTGCTTTGCAATCTCAGTTACATCCTCACAAGGCAGATTGCTCTAAAGAGTTGTTTCTTATTAATTAATAAGGTTATCTTTTACTCATTGTTTCATGATATCCCCAGTGAACCTCTTTGACAGGCAATGTGAATAACGAATAATAAAAGTTAAATTACTTATTTGTAATGCTATCTAGCTAATATTTGCACTTCAGAAGTCCTGATGGAGAAGAAGAATCACATGTCTCTCTTCAATCCTTCTCTTCACTCCCACAATTATTAAAGTGCAAATTTATTTAATTTTGCTTAGATGACTAATTGATTATATCACATTAAAGAAAATCTATGTGTTGTGATCCACCTTATTCACTTTAATTTTAGTTTATCGGTATAGGAATAAGTAACAGATCAGAAGCTATGTTTTATTTCATGTAATGGTCCTTTCATATTTATTATCCTGTGAATATTAAAAGCAAAATCCAAGTAACTAATTAATATAATTTCCCTACAAGATTGATATTTACCCCTGTCTACTTGGGAGACAGCAGCATGGGACCTTATCCAGATAGATGGCAGTTCAACAGTTATGCATGATGAGGTAACATGATGCTCCTTGTGGTGTTATCTATGTGTTTGTGTGTATTAATAATTATTTTAAAGAGGCATATTTTCTTTAATCATTCTTTTGAGACGTATGTAGTCATAAAGCATATTGACTGGTTGGTACTGAGGACATGTATCTTCCAGACAACTTTTGCTAGAGGCCTGTGTGCTCTTTGTGAATATGAAAAACATGAACAAACACATCTCTTCCTCAAACTGAATCATATCAGAGGTATAGCTCATTTGAGCAAATTAGTTTTTGTGGGGATCCCCAAGCAATCTGATAGCTGAGGTCTTCTTAAGAGAAGTTGATCTAGACTTCTTCATGCAAAGCTTCTGCTCTGTCCCCTGACCTATGGCCCTCCCTTCTGATTGATGTAGTTGCAAAATATATTGTGTTGGCAAAAAGGTAATAAGTAGCATACCCAATAAGGAAAAAAAAAAAACACCTTTAATATCCCTATTATTCTTTTGCTAATAGTAGTAATCTAGGAGAGGGCCTTATTAATTATGGGACACCCTCTGCACTGCTTTTAAAGATATGCTAAAGCATCTTTGATAATCCAGTTTTGTAAACTACTTAAGATTTTTTTTTTTTTTAAGTAAGTACACACACACACTCCCACTCAGTGTATGTTTCCTTTACAAGTTTAAAATCAGCCTTTGGTCCATCTCTAGAGAAAGACTGGTGGAAATTGTTGCATTCATCCATAGGTCATAAGTTGCTTTGCATGATTAGAACGTTGCATGAAGACTGGTGTACAAGTTAGATATCGCAGTAGCGGCTACCAGTCTGAAGGTCTCTCAGTTCAGAAAGTAGCAAAACAGGGCTGTATTCTAGCCCCATTTCAGCATTTATGTAAGCTAAATGGTTACCACTTTAACCACAGCAGAATTTCACTTATTAAACTTAATAATAGACAACTGGTCTTGCTTCTTTAGGTTGATGATGTGGCCATTATTTCTCTAAATCAGATTAGCCTTAGAAGTCCATGGGTCCTAGTAGAACACTATAGGAGAGATAGGCTCATCAAAAACTATTTTCAAACCAAAATCATGGGGTTTTTGAAGGGACGGACACCACAAACATTAATGGTAGAGAAACAACAGAGATCGCTTTCACCATTTAAATATCTTGGTATCAGATCCCAACCCTCTGAAACCTGGCACAAATTAAACCTATCTCTGACAAGGACAACAACAGCAATAAGGCCATATTAGAGGTGGTGTTTTTTTGTTTTTTTTTCCGGCTTTGTTTTATTTGGGGTTTGGTTTGGTTCTTTCTCCCCTCCTCCCACTGAAGGAGGCAATAACATACCTGCTGCTATAAAACTCAAAGCCATCTCCCAGATGTTGTATGGCTCTCAGGTATGTACATATAATATAAAGCCCTTAGATATAATCTCATACAGATCCAAAAAAACACTATTCCAAGTACCTTGCTGCATTTCAAATGCAGCACTTCACTAAACAGCATACGCCAGCCTCACTTTTCCAGTGATCCTCTTGCTGCCACAATCTATATGTATATGTATATGTATATGTATATGTATATGTATATGTATATGTATATGTATATGTATATGTATATGTATATGTATATGTATATGTATATATTCCTCTTTCTGGAACTCTGTAACAGTGTGGTGTCTTATATAAAGTCTTCCTGGCCATGGGGCTATCAGAAGCTGGAGCTATAATCTGATAGCATGGGTTTGACATAGTTCTCCAGGCAGAGCAGGGTAAATTTGGCAATCAATATTGGCAGGATATAAACAGGAAACCCTTTATGTCAGCAAATTATCCAGTCAATATTACTTGCCCATCACACTGTAGAGCTTTTCGTTAACCCACTTTAATGTCTTGCCCTGCGGTATATACAAGGGAAGGTATAACAATACCCCTTTCGCAGTGCGAACCTCTTCCTATGACCCAGAAGATCCTGAGATGTCATGTTCTTTCTGCAGCAATTTGTGCCCCATTCTAATAACACTCCTTGGACATAGAAGTTCCACCTCTTCTGAGGACAAAAAATTCTTAGTGCCATGATGGAATCCCTAACAGGGGTCCTTACTCACGCTGGATCAGATTTGGCAACTGAAATCCCAAGACTGGGATATTCATGTACTTTGCAGCTTAAAAATGTTTTAACACTGATAAATATAGAGGGAAAGGATCACACCTTATTGCAAGCAATGGTCATTGGGTTCCAGTTCATAGGAGAAAGAAGAGCAAGAACAAAAGAAAGGGAAGGACTTTTATAGGAGTTGTAACTTAGAGAGTGGGGAATTCAAAGGCTCTGATTCACTGGTGGGTTTCTATAGGCTTAAGAGGTGGGTTAAATTATTTTATTTCATGAGAGGAGGGTGGATCAAACCTTCTCAAAGGAGAGAACAGTACTGGGAAATGCCCTTTGCTTCCCATGCTAATGAATGGTGGAGGTTAGGTGGCTGTCTTTAATCTAGAACAGGAAAGTCTGTGATTTTCCACCCAGCTACATTGTTGGATGTAGGTGGCGCTGCGGGACGCGGTGGCGCTGCGGGTTAAACCGCTGAGCTGTCGATCGGAAGGTCGGCGGTTCGAAACCGCACGGCGGGGTGAGCTCCCGTTGCTCGTCCCAGCTCCTGCACACCAAGCAGTTCGAAAACATGCAAATGTGAGTAGATTAATTGGTACCGCTTCGGCGGGAAGGTAACGGCGTTCCGTGAGTCATGCTGGCCACATGACCCGGAAGTGTCCTATGGACAACGCCGGCTCCAAGGCTTTGAAATGGTGATGAGCACCGCCCCCTAGAGTTGGACACGACTGGACTTTACGTCAAGGGAAACCTTTACCTTTACCTTACATTGTTGGAATTTCATTATGAGGTCTGCTGCTGGGCAGTTGAAAAGGCAGTTGTCTTTTATTGGTTGTGTCCAGGTGAGTAATACTTCTTCTCTTCTGGCCTGACAGGATTAAGGAACCTTTGTTTTAAGGCAGGACTTGTCTCCTCAGGTCTGATGGGATTATGTAAAGGAGGGAGGAGGACTAGAACTTGCCCTGATCTTGTTTCTGAGGTCTTGGGAGGGATCCTCCATTTCTAGTTTGCCACAACAATACTCTCCAATAAGAAACTTGTGAATGAGTCTGCAGAAGTAACTCAGTAAACTTTTCAGTGATATAGGAAGAGGAGAGAGAAAAGGGGGAAAAATATTTTCTGGAGCCAGGAGAGAGCTCCAGGTTCTTCTGTAGCACAGATGTTCATCTGTGAAGAATATTTTCTTCCTATTCTCATGGCTCTAAAAATATTAGCTAAGGATAAATTATTCATTAAAAATATTATATACACATGCAATCACTCATCACTGCATTTTTTTTTCATTCTGACCATTCATTTACATGAAATCCATCCAATTCTATTTGCCCTGCATTAATATAAAAGTTAAATTATTATGTAAAATGAAAGATGCATTATCTCACACAAAGAGCAATTCTTCACCAAGAGAAGAACTACCCTCCCCCAATAAACCAAATACAGTCATACTTCACCCCTCCCTTTCTGAATAATAACTTTGACTTCCAGGATAGATGAAAACAAAAGCCTGTAATTCTTCTCAGAGTCATGCTTGAGAACTTGCTTGATTATTGCTATTGATCATTCTAAGAGAGAGTTAAGAGTCATTTCTATTTAAAATTAAATCCTGGGCCTACCTCAGATCACACCAACTGGAAGAAGGAAGGGAAGGTTTTGAGTGGGATGCTAGAAGGCTCTATCCTCAAACTTACATTCCTCAATGTTTCCATAAATGATTTTGATCAAGGTGGAGAGGGAATGCATAGCAAAACCGCAGGCCACACAACACTGAGAAGGATACCTCACATGACAGAAGACAGAATCCTTTCAAATGAACTTACTGGGTTAAAAGACTAGGTTGTAGCCAACAATATTACATGCAACAGAATGAATATACCTAGATAGATACAGTAGATACAACACACACACATATATATAGCAGAACCATCTAATGTGGAGATTTAATTTGGCAGCAGTAGTATAAAAAAGTTTTAGGTATCTTGGTTGACCAAAAGTAAATGTGATCCAGCAGCATGGTAAAGTTGTTAAAAAGCAAATGCAATCTTAAACTGCATTAACACAAGCCTGTTAATCCATGTCATGAGAATGAACTCTATTCCTTAACCCATCCCATTTGCCATGCAATTATAGTCATACGAAGGAAAACACAAAGCCATTTTCACTAGCATTATTCCCAAGTGCATATTGATGTTACATCTATCATTCAGTCCCTACTCCCTCAATATGGAGATTTCCCCCCTCCCCAGGGACCCTATTCTATGTTGGTAAATCCAGTGACATTTAGAACTCTGATAGTTTTGGTGGTGGAGTAGGGGGAGAGAACTGATATCCCCATACATTTAGAGTTTTATACTGGTGTACTTTGTTTACTTCTGAAAGTCACATTTTAAGCAAATTACAGACAAATTGTATTCTACCAAACAAGACACCGATGAATCTGAAAACTAAGTAGCATGGTGCATGACTGGGGGGAAATAAAAGGAAACCTGAGTATTATTAGTACAGAAAATAGAACAGTATAGTAATACCTCTTGTTTTAGGAGGGAAAAAGAAAGAAGTGAAGAAAATTCAGAATTGTTCCAGCATCTCCATTTTAGTTTTGTGCCAGGTCTCCTATAAATAGCTAATCTACCAACCACTATTATGAAGGGAAGTTGACTAGATATATTTTGATACTGCTTATTTTAATGTTATTAAAATATGTTAATGTAATTTATAAACCACTTTAGATAAATCAAATGTAATAAATATGCTGCCCTTTAAGGGCAGAAACAGCATAGATTCCATGAATGTACTTTATTATTTTACAGTGGAATAATTGAATCTTGAAAGCCTATCAGTTTCTCACTGTCCTATTTCATATCAAACAAAATCAAGGCAAATTTATTTTGAGTTTCTTTTTTAGGCTTTCCACTTTCTCATGTCTGAATTTCCTTTTTTATTTCCTTAATGTTTATTTGCTCCTTTCCCCCTTCCCAAGGCCGGATCTATATTTGTGTGTTTGTGTGTACACACACATACACACTAGTGCATTCTTCACCATTGTTTCTTTGCTTTTCCACCATTGTCCACCACTGTTTCTTTGAATTCAGCTGAGGACATTGACAGACTGGTGGATTTCAGACTGTTGACCATTTCCATACATAAATATGGTACTTAAGCAACCACCTGCAAAAGGAAACAGGAAAAAAAATAATAACTTAAGCTGGAACACTTACATGCACATGTATACAAGCCAACAGAGAAATGTTTCAGTTCTGGCTGTTTCTCAAATGTACCTTATGTTGCAAAACATCTGTTTTATTGCATTAACAGTTTTTTTTTCCCCCCCTGCATATCTGTGAAGTTATTTTTAAAGCATACTTTAATGCAAGAAAGGCCCTAGTGATCAAATAGACCTGCTGCTAAAATTATGCCCAACAGATCTCCCACCCTCATCACCCAGGGAAAATAATTTTGCAAAGTTCTGTTTATAATATTGTGTATCCAAGATTCAGTATTATAATTAATTTCATATTATAGCAATTCATTCTTTATAAAAATACAAAACTGCTTCCAAAGCCTTTACATAGCAAGACCATAAAAGCAGTT
This sequence comes from Candoia aspera, assembly GCF_035149785.1. NCBI lineage: Eukaryota > Metazoa > Chordata > Lepidosauria > Squamata > Candoiidae > Candoia > Candoia aspera. The sequence continues at coordinate 130,136,618 of NC_086155.1, read as the reverse complement.
AACTAGAAAAAATATGCTATACATACATACATACAAACATACTGCAATATATATGCAAAATATTCTGTATATATCCTTCAGAGGCCAATATTAGTGTTAGTCCATTTAATTTAGGGAAGAAGAGATGTAGTATATAAGATGTAGTATACAAACGACTGATTTAGTTGACAGTTTTGGGCCAACATATTTTATGTTGTAAGAATTTTCTTGCCTTTTAATAAAGAGTTTTTGAGAAAATAGCAAATTATTAAAGGTTAATGGAGGATGAGTTTGATATCTGTTTCATTAAAATTAAAATATGAGAGAAAGAAGAACAAAACAGCACATATACCAAAAAACAAAAAACAAAAAATGTTTTGAATATATACTTTAAATTAGAGATGAAAATTTACAGGTTATTGTAAGCTCCCTTTTTGCTACCTTGGAGGCAACCACAATCATGCTACCAAAATTTGGTGCCAAAATGCAGAATTATGTCAAGATGACTTTTCCACTGATTTCTGGCAGAAAATGACAATATATGTGTAAGTTAAGCTTATAAAGCAATAAAGGCTCTTCCAAATAATAATAATAATAATAATAAAGGAAAAAAATAAAAATGTTTCATCGATTGCGTTATGTCATTGATATGTTTTGTATGAGGTCAAATACATTTGTTTGTTTGTTTGTTTGTTTATTAGATGATTTATACAGCTGCCCAACTCATATTATTGTGGCTCCAGGCAGTATATATAAACCTTCACCCCCCAAAAATATATGGGAAATAAAAACCAAACAATATTGGAAATTAAAAAGCCAAACAAATATGGGAAATAAAAAACCAAACAACATCAACAAATAAGGGAAATAATAACAACAACATTTTAAAAAAAAACATCAACAAAAGACAAAATCCATAAACCGACACATCAAGCAACAGACATCTGAGGCTCACCATTGTACATTCTACATCCCAGAAGATAGGCTCATGTATTGCTTTAGCCAAACACCTAGGGAAAAGCCTGAGTTTTAAAGCTTTCCTGAAGGCTAACAGCATTAAGGTCATCCAAATCTTGGAGGGGTGAGGAGGGGATCATTCCAAAGGGCAAGTACCTCAACAGAAAAGGCAAGTATATATAATTGAGCTGTTAGCCTGGACATCTATGTGATGATGCAGTCTTGTGTGATCATATAAACAAGAGCATGATCCCTCCTGTCAATGGTCAAGAAGACAGTAGTGGGAAGTTTTTTTGTTTTTTTTTCCTAGAGGGTGGCATGAATAAATCACTAAGAAGATAAGTTGTTATTGTTTTTCCATACCATCCGTAGTCTACTTGGAATCTGGGTACCAAACAGATAAATAACACATTTTATTTCACAATATGTATTGATGAATGGCATCAAAATCAAGCAGGAGTGACCTTTTGGTATAATGCTGTCATTATATCTCTGTGATTTTCAGACAGTGGAAAAATAATTTAAAAAGTGGCACTGCAAAAATTCTTGTACCTCACATGATCACCTCTGTAAGCATCTCTGTTAATTAGAGAAAAGCAAAAATCAGATTGTTGTAATGATTAATCTGTTGCTAATTAGGAAAAGCAAATAGACAGCTTGATGGAACACTCCTGGGAGAAGACTTCCTTATAAACTTTGGAGATATGTCTAAGTAAAGATATGTTAATAATATGTTAATATTAATAAAGATATGTCTATCTTTATTAATCAATAAAAGGCTTAAGTATAAACAGATTTTGCTCATGTAACAGGCTTTTCCCTTCTCTCCCTTGCAGTGAGGATCTCCCCAAATCAGCTTTGGTAGACCCCTGAATCTGAGGAAGTGGGTGGTACCCCCTCCCTACATGAATAGAATGTGGACCCCCTCCCTACATGAGAAGAAGGCTATACGTTTAAAAATAGTGATGAAACCTATTACAGTAGATCCTTTTATATATTTTGATAAGGCAGGATTCCTGATTACCAATCAGACTGTAAATACACTTATCTGAGAACACATTCAGATCCTTTGTAGGTCTTTATAGTAATGTATTAATAACTTTTCAAGATGCTGGATATGGAGAACCCTGCTGAACTTGGTTGCCCACTCATATCTTCTACTGTACTTGAACTTTACATGTGAGTCATCAAATACCTAGTATGTTAAATGAAAGTGAGTAAACTAAAACACTTCTGACAGTCTCCTTTAACGCAACACTGCAAAGAAAGGTAACTACTGATTAGCAAACTGTATTCAGAAAAAAAAAATATTTGCTATTGCTGATATTTTTACCAAGAACCCTCTGGAAAATTGAGAACCCAGGGATCTTTGGGAAAAAATTCAGGAGACCAAAAAAGAAAAAAAAGAAAAAGAAAAAGAAAAAAAGAAACCACCAAACCCACCACTATTAAACTCACTAATTTCACCACGGTCCAAAGACCATTAATTTCTTGAAATCCATAACAAGGTGGTCTATATTTTCTTCCTTTGTAATTAAGTCAGTGGTAATCATGGAAGAACAAAATAGTGCCAACTGAAGATATGGATTGCTGAAATGTTGCTTTAGGCTTTTGCTCAATTTGAATCTCTGTTTTCAGCCTATGGAACACAGTCCAACAGAGGTTCATTACAAATTTCAAGATTTGCAGCAGCATATCAGGAGTGGCACTATCCTTTGATTACAGACTTCTGTTAAGGAGACTTTAAAAGAGAACAAGGGATATGAGTCTGCTCTCTAGGGGTTAACAATATTCCACTATACATTCAGAGTCAGCTACAGCTTGGATATATCTGTCAACCTTGAATGAAATCATAGCACTTTTGCCACAGCTTTGCTTCTAGCAAAATATATCAATATAGGGTTTATTCCATTTACTCCTTGGCAGAATTGCTAGCAATGTAATGGTTTGACTTTCAAATATTAGGGGGATGATGGAATGTTTAATGTGATATTTTTTGTTTGTTTGTTTGTTTCTGCACTCCCCTTTTTTCTTTTTAATTCATAGAAAATATAAAGGAATGACTCTGCAAGTCTTCAGGAACATATTAGTATTGAGGTAGTGTGTATGTTCATCATTAAGGCATTTATGTTCCTTGATGATCAACGTAGGGATGGATCTCTGTGATTTTTTGGTGCCACTGTACAAAGTGAAATTAGAATAGAATAGAAAAGAAAGCCAATGGCAAAGCATTTGACACGAAGTAGACAAATCGTGGAGAAAGGCCAAGCATTTGACTTTAAAAGTCTTTCAAGATGTTGCCCTAAAAATCTGCATCAAAGGCAATCGCTTACATAAATATGCAGTAATAAAGATATTGGGTTAAGCAAATAAGATAACCTGCTAAAGTAATAGAGCTGGACTATAAAACATATAAATAATCTCTTCCATTCATCCACTCCTGCAATCCTATATCTGAAACAATTAGTTTGTGTGCAGCCACATTTATTAAGGTCCTGTCATACCTTAACTAGAGTCACAGTCTAGAACCACAAAAATGGGAAAATAGAGGGGGGTTTCACAGATACATCATCCTGAACTCTAAATGCATCTTCCTAACTTCTGGATGATGATGATGATGATGATGATGATGATGACGATGAAGAGGAGGAGGAGGAGGAGGAGGAGGAGGAGGAGGAGGAACACAGATTAACAGGATATCAAAAGTAGGACAAAATCTGTTCTCTCAAAGAAAAGCTTGAAGAGGCAGAATGGCTATTTACTTTCAAGCCAAGCTGAAATATTGTTAACTCTTTATCTTTGAATTTTTATCAAGTTTTTTCTGACAACTAATTGATAAAAAGGACAATGAGTCAAGAAATCAAATTCTCTGTTGTAATAACTCTTACAGTATACCACTTTGATGAACCGGGACAGCGAGCTGGTACATTTTGCTGAATGAATGCAAGGTTAAAATAAAGTAAAGTTGGAAGCATACCCCTGACCTTCCCTTTTCAGTCCTTGGCCTTCATGCATTCTACTATAGGACTGAAGGAGAACTGTAATCTCTTCTTTCTAGGTTTCATAAGGATATGTAATGCAGACACAGCTTCCCTTCAGACCTCTAATTGAATGCATGGAGCCAGGAAGGAGAAAGGAATAGGGCCACATGGGGAGCTACTCTCTCTTACGATTTTCAACCCTTCTGGATGTTCAGCTGAAGGCTTGGTAGTGCAGATGGAATTACAGAGCCCGGGTGGGTGGGTGGGAATGACAATTAGGCTTGTCAGTTGTAATCCATTGATATAATTCCCGCCAAAAAAATTATTGCATTTGAAATGCAGTGGTGTTTTGGGCTTCCTTTAAGTGTAGACACCTTGTAAATTACCTTGAAATTCTTTACAAAACACATTTGAAGTTTAGAATGTTTCCCTATAGTCTGCCAGCTAAATAGTAGCACATGGCCCCCTCATAAAAATATTAATTATTTCCTCACCACAGTACTGAGGTACCATAATACCAACATCTCACAAATTCATTTATAAGCAAAGGAATTCTCCCCCAACACTTCTTCTTCTTTTTTTTTTTTTTTACTGTTGTTCTGGGGTAAGGAGAAGTCTTGAACAAAAGCTACCCCATCCATCAGGATAGTTAAACTTCATATTTTGGGGATCACTTGACAAATCATTCAACAAGACTAAAAATTCAGTACATGCTGCATAAGGGACTTTCTGTTGTCTTATTTATGTGTGTGTATGTTGATATATAGGGGGTGGTGGTAGTTCTGAGTATAACCAAGGGAGTTGTAGTTTTGGCAGAAGTGAATGAATTCATTCAGTTCTCCATGGCAACTGAATGGAGGAGAAATGGCTGATTTTGTCCAGTCTTAATTTCATAGACTCCCTCCCTCCCCAGTGTGATGGTTGCCTTATCCTAAATGAAACTCTCAGACTCAAAATGTCAATTCAGGTTCTGGATTTATTTAGAAAAGAGTGCAAACTGGTAAAAAGCTGAGAATGAGAAAAGTGCGCCTAAACTCAAACTAAATAGTGTCTTTGCAAATAACACCCCACCCCCTCCCTCACATACAGTTCTCCCCACATTCCCAGGTGCTCCTAACGAGCTCTGCTGATCAACAGGAAAAAAGACCTTGACATTTCAGAGATAGCCTAAACACATTCCTTCTGGCACAGTCCATCACGTCTCCTGTACAAGGCTCTCAGCAGCACCCTCCCAGCCCGGACACGTATCAGCACCTTGGCAAGTTGTCATGCGCTGCCTACCTTTGAATAATGCTCAGACACTGGTTCGGTGGATCAGGCTCTGGTTTATTCACAGCGCAGGTACAGCGTCGGGAAAAAAGCTGAGAGTGACAGGAGCGCGCCGGTGCGGGGTTTAAATACCCCGCGCCGGTCAGCGCCCCCTCACTCGCGGTCACGTCACCCCCCTTTGTCCAATACGTTGCCCTGCCGGTGGGTGAGGGGTTGCGAGGCCCCGCTGGCGTTCCGGGATCGCCCATCATCGGGTTTTCTATTCATCCGCTGATTGCTGTCAGCTGGGCGATCTCCGTTGTATTAGCGCTGATGGCTTGGGTGTGCTCCGTGATCCGTTTAGCTATTGTTTGTTGGCCGTTAGTCGTTGTGAGTTGATGGCTACTTATCTTGAGCCCCTTCTCCTGTTTCCTTGCTATTGTCATGTGTGCCATTGCGCTGATGGCTTCAGCTCAACGGCACTCATGACATACTGCCCCCTGTCCGAATAGTGCTCCCCCCCGGTTTTCTGGTTTTTTCCTTTTTCTCGGTGGAGCTGTCAAACGGCACTTTTTTTTTTTTTTTTTGAAATTCCCGCCGGAGTAGTTGTCGCCCCTCCCTTTGCTCCTCCCTCTACCACGTGCCTTCCCAGGGTGTGTCCTTAGTGCGCATGCCCGGGTCACGCCCTGGCGTGCACATGCTCCAGCCACACCCTGTTTGTTTGGCTCAGTTCGACGAGGAGAGAGGCGTGGCTGGTCGGGTGCTTATCAGCTCCAGGTAGGGCCCTTCTTTTTTATTTAAAGTGCGTCGCCTTTGTTATTTGTGGTCCTGGGCGTTGCCCCCAGGTTGCCCTGTTGACTTGCTTGCCGCTCCCCCGTGGCCGGGGGCGGGGGGAGGGTGCTGGCGAACGCTTGTCACTGCCTCGTGGGCCCGGGGCGGGGGGAGTGAGTCCCGGGGGGGGGAGGTCCACCCAAGTCGCGGGCTTGGGGGGGCCCTTTCCCTTGGGGCACGGTAGGCGGGGGGGGCCGCGGGGGGGGGGTTTGCAGGGGACGGCTTGCTAACCTTGGTTGTGGCTTGTCAGGGTATGCCCGGTGAAATGCCCGGGTCAGGTCAGGCGCGTTAACGTTGTGCGCCGCCACCCATTCCGGGTGGGGGAAGTATTTCCACCTGACTAAATAGTGTAGAGTTCCTCGTTGCTTGCGGGAGTCGAGTATGTCCCTTATCTCAAAGTGATGTTGCCCGTCGATCATCACCGGTGAGGGCTGTGGCGTGCTTGGGTGCCATCGAGAGGTGGTTGCCGGTTTCAGGAGGCTGGTGTGGAACACCGGGTGGAGTCTCCGTAGGTTGTGTGGCAGGTCCAAGCGTATTGCTACCGGGTTCACTATTTGCGTGACTCGGAACGGCCCGATGTACTTAGGCCCCAGTTTTTTCGAGGGTTGGGGTGACTTTAGGAATTTGGTGGATAGGTAGACCATATCCCCCGCTTGGAACGTTGGTTGTTGGCGCCGGTGCTTGTCGGCCTGCTCTTTGTAGGCTGCCTGTGCATCCTTCAGCGCCGCCGTGATTATTGGCCATGATTCCGCGATCTTCTGTCCCCAGTCGCTAGCGTCCACCTGGGGTTCCGGGGGTTGAGGTAGCTCCGGTATGGGGACGAAGTCGCGCCCCGAGACTACCTCGAACGGAGTTTTCCCCGTGCTAGTGTGGACGGCGTTGTTGTATGCGACTTCGGCGAACGGGAGCAGTTCCGCCCAGTCGTCTTGGTGATAGTTAGTATATGAGCGTATGAATTGCTCTAAGGTGGCATTGAGGACCTCTGTGGCTCCGTCCGTCTGGGGGTGCCAGGAAGTGGATAGGGCCTGTTGGGTCCCCGTCAGCTTTAGGAAGGCCCGCCAGAATTTGGAGGTGAACTGTGTGCCCCTGTCGGTCACCACACGTGCAGGACATCCGTGTAGCCTGTACACGTGGATGAGGAAGAGTTTGGCTAGTTGTCGTGCGGATGGGACCGACGTTCAGGGGATGAAGTGGGCCTGCTTCGAGAAGTAATCCTTCACCACCCAAATGGCCGTTTTCTTCTGGCTGGGTGGGAGGTCCACTATAAAATCCATAGAGATTTCCTCCCATGGGCGGGAGGGTTCTGCCACCCGTTGTAATAGCCCCGCGGGTTTGCCTGGTGCCCGTTTGGCCCTAGCGCACGTTGGGCAGGACGCTACGTATGCTTTTACGTCTCGCCTGAGCGTGGGCCACCAGAATTGACGCCGTGTTAGGTGTAGGGTCTTGAGGAACCCAAAGTGTCCCGCTTGTTTAGCGTCGTGTGACCTATGCAAGATCGCTTGGCGTTGCGAGTCTGGGACATAGATTCTGCCTTCCCCCCATGCCAGGTCCTGTGCCATCGTTACCTTGTCGGGGTTTGCCAGGAACCAGGGGTCGGTTTTGAGGGCGGCGGCGAGGTCCGTGCGCATTCCCCCTGGTAGTTGCGGTTGGCTTCGTCTGGTTGCAGGTTGTCCCGCCATCGGCTGCGCCGTAGAGTCGAGCTGCCTCCGAGCGCCGCTTCGGGTGGTCACGGCCATCCCCAGTTGCGAGGCGGATAGGACCGTCCCAGTGGTGTCTGGGGCGGGCTCTTCGTCTTGGGGCAGTCGGGAGAGGGCGTCGGCAAGGAAGTTCTTTTTGCCCGGCATGAACTTCAGCTGGAAATTAAAGCGGCTGAAGAATTGGGCCCAGTGGACCTGTTTTGGGCTAAGGCGTCTGGGCGTTCGTAGGGCCTCGAGGTTCCGGTGGTCGGTCCAGACCTCGAATGGTTGGGTGGCTCCCTCGAGTAGGTGTCGCCATGTTTCTAGTGCCGATTTTACCGCGAAGGCTTCTTTCTCCCAGACGTGCCATCGCCTTTCTGTCTCGGTGAACTTCCTTGACAGGTAGGCGCATGGTTTCAGGAGTCCCGTGGGGTCCTTTTGGAGTAGGATGGCCCCCAGGGAGAAGTCTGAGGCATCGGCTTGGACCACGAACGGCCGTTCTGGGTCCGGGTGCGCGAGGATTGGCTCCGTGGTGAACAGCGCTTTCAGCTTGTTGAATGCGGTCTGGCACGCGGGAGTCCAATTCAACACTGTGCCCGGGTTCTTGGCGCGTCGGGTGTCCCCCACCCCTTTGGTTTTGAGGAGGTCCTTTAGGGGGAGGGCTATCTCTGCGAACCCCCGGGCGAATGACCTGTAAAAATTCGCGAAGCCGAGGAAGCTCTGGAGTTGGCGTCTGTTGCGGGGGCACTCCCAGTTTAGCACCGCCTCGACTTTTGCGGGGTCCATTTCTATGCCGTCCCCGGAGATTCGGTACCCCAGGTAGTCTAGGCGCGCTTTGTGAAACTCGCACTTTGTAGGCTTGGCATAGAGCTGCGCCCTTCTGAGCTTGTCGAGGACTTGCCTAACTAGGTTCACATGTTCCTCGTGCGTTTTTGTGTAAATAAGGACATCGTCGATGTAGACCAGGACCCCTTTGAACAGATGTTCATGCAGTACCTCATTGATGAGCTGCATGAACACCCCAGGGGCCCCCGCGAGTCCGAAGGGCAGCACTTTGTACTGGAAGGCGCCTAGGGGGCAGTTGAACGCAGTCTTCCATTCGTCCCCCTCCCTGATTCGGATGCGATAGTACGCCTCGCGAAGGTCCAATTTGGAAAAGACTTTGCCCGTGGACAGGTGGGCGAGCATGTCCTTCACCAGGGGTAAGGGGTATTTGTTGGACAGGGAAGCCGCGTTTAGGCCCCGGTAGTCGGTGCAGAGCCGTAGGGTGCCGTCTTTCTTCTCCCGGAATAAGACGGGGGCTCCGACCGGTGAGCATGCTGGCTCTATGAATCCCCTGTCTAGGTTTTTATCGATGAACTCCCGTAGGGTTGCCATCTCCTTCGGGGTCATCGAGTAGATCTTTGGTCTAGGTAAGGGGACGTCGGGCAGCAGGTCGATCCGGCAATCCGTCTTGCGGTGGGGGGGTAGTTGGTCAGCTTCCGCCTCTCCGAAGACCTCGGAGAAGTCGGCGTATTGTTCCGGTAGGTCTGCTATGGTAGCGGCGTTGTCCTGTGTAGTCGCCTCCGCTCGTCCTACAGTGGGGTTGGTTCTGCCCGCTGGAACTGGTGCCCGATACTCGCCGTCGCCGAATGTGAAGGTGCGGGTCTCCCAGTTGATGCGCGGGTTGTTTGTCGCGAGCCATGGCATCCCCAGGACTGCAATGGGCCGTCCGATGTGAGTGACGACGAACGATGTGCGTTCGGTGTGAGTGCCCATTTGCAGGGTGACCGGCTCGGTTTGCAGCGTGGCTGGTTTCCCTCCCGCTGTAGAGCCGTCCAGCTGGTGGAATGCCAACGGGGTGGGGAGGGGGAAGCAGCGGAGGTCGAGTTTGGCGACTAGGTCGGGGTGGATGAGGTTTTTTGAGCACCCCGAGTCCACTAGTGCCGCGGCCGTGGTGGCTCCGATGCCGGCAGAGAGTTTGATTGCCGCCATTATTACGGGGCTTTCGTCGTTCCGTCGAGGTGGTCCTGGTTGCTGTCCCACGGCCTGCCTCGCAACGCGTTTCAGGGCAGGCGGGGAGCTTTTCCCGCCGGCTGGTCGGGGTCTACGTTATCCTCTTCCCCCCAGTAGGCGTCCCAGCCTTCCTCTGGTGTCGCTGTGGCTACGGTCATTCGGCGGTGAGGGAGCGGCCCCAGGTTGGGTGGTTTGGGGCTAATTTTCGGGGTGGGTTTAGGCGCACTGGTCGGCGGTCGGTTGGCGAAGCAATCCACCGTCTTGTGCCCTAGTTTGCCACACTTCCCGCAGGGCTCCCGATTGAATTTCTTTTTTGGGTATATGGGGCCGGCCATCCCCACGTGTGGTGCGGGTACCTTTTTGCAGGGATAGTTTGTGTCTTCCGTGGTTGTCATGAGGAAGGTGCGGTGCGTGTGTTCGGCCTTCCCCGCGAGGTGGATCCACCCGTGTAGCATTTCTGGGTCGTCGCGGTAGAGGGCCCATTGGAGAACGTCGCGATTGAGCCCCCTTTTGAACATTTCCAGCAGGGTGGTCTCGGACCAGTCGCTGACCTTCCCCGCGAGGGCTTTGAACTCCAGGGCGTAGTCTGGGACAGTGCGTGTGCCCTTTTTAAGTCTTTGGAGTGCGCTTTTCGCCCTCACTTTGGCTAGGGGGTCTTCGAAGTAGGTTTTCATCTCATTGATGAAGGCAGGGAAGTTGGCGAGGGCGGGGGAGCTGGACTCGTACAGTTGGACGTACCAGTCCGCCGCCCTGTCTTGTAGTTTGATCGCCACGGCGGCGATCTTGTCGGCTTCGGAGTCATAGGAGTGTCCGTGCCTCCCCATGAACTCCCTGGCGTTCGTTATGAAGAACGACAGTTTCGTGGGGTTCCCATCGAAGAAGATGGGGAAGTCCTTTGGGGCCCGGGCGTTTTGCGCGGCCCTTCCTCTCGCTTCCCGGCCTGTGGTGTCGTCCGCCTGGGCCGTCTGCTGACCTTCCGCTGGCCCGTGGGGGTTCGGTGCTTCGCTCGGGGTGTGGGCCTGTGCGGGGACGTCGTTGGGTGGCGCGGGGGGCATAAGCGACTGGAGCATGGTCCGGAGTTCTGTCAGTTGGGCCCGCATGGCCGCGAGTTCAGCTCGTGCCTCCTCGTCCACGGTCCGCGCCGCCGCTGGGGCCGGTTCCGTCGGTGTGTCGGCAGGGGTGGGTTGCCGGCGGGGTTCATCCTCCCTCTGCCGTTGGTCCGCTTGCTCCGCCGTCTGCTGGGTGTCTCCATCGTCCTCCTCCGTGCTGACCGCCGTTGGGCTGTCACTCCATGTCTGTTGCTGGGGTGCGATGTGGGGCGCGGGGTCCTCCGCTGGTTTCGGAAGGTATGTTGCTCCCTCCCGCGGTCGGGTTGCCTCCGTCGCCATCTCCCCTTGGGGTTGGAGCTGCGGCTCGGGTCGGGTGGGGTGGGTGTCCATGGCTCCGGGAGTCCGCGGTGCCTCTGGCCTCGGTCGGTCCTCCTCTGTTTCTTGCCGTGCGGCTCGCCCTCCTTGCCCGCATCACTCCGGCTTCATCTTGCTGGTCTTCTCGCCGTCTATTCCTCCCGCGGCTCGTTGTCGTCCGGTGGGGCTCGGCGAGGCTGAGTTTATGACTCTCAGCTTTATGTCATGCGCTGCCTACCTTTGAATAATGCTCAGACACTGGTTCGGTGGATCAGGCTCTGGTTTATTCACAGCGCAGGTACAGCGTCGGGAAAAAAGCTGAGAGTGACAGGAGCGCGCCGGTGCGGGGTTTAAATACCCCGCGCCGGTCAGCGCCCCCTCACTCGCGGTCACGTCACCCCCCTTTGTCCAATACGTTGCCCTGCCGGTGGGTGAGGGGTTGCGAGGCCCCGCTGGCGTTCCGGGATCGCCCATCATCGGGTTTTCTATTCATCCGCTGATTGCTGTCAGCTGGGCGATCTCCGTTGTATTAGCGCTGATGGCTTGGGTGTGCTCCGTGATCCGTTTAGCTATTGTTTGTTGGCCGTTAGTCGTTGTGAGTTGATGGCTACTTATCTTGAGCCCCTTCTCCTGTTTCCTTGCTATTGTCATGTGTGCCATTGCGCTGATGGCTTCAGCTCAACGGCACTCATGACACAAGTGAACCGTTACGATGTAGACAAACACCGGAATGGTGAACATGACATATCGCCCCCTTTAAAAAAAACAACTAGCAGAGGGCTTGGAATGGTAGGCAGTATGAAAAGCGCGTGTTAAATCAGGGGCAAGAACATCGCGGGCAGCAACCCATTCAGGATGGGGAAAGTGTTTCCAGCGGACGAGGTACTGTAGAGACCCACGCAGCCAGTGAGAGTCAAGGACTTCTTTAACTTCAAAATATTGGTGGCCATCAATCATGAACGGTGGAGGGGAAGGTGAGCGGGGATGCCAGCGAGCGGAATCCTGAGCAGGCTTGAGTAAACTGCAGTGAAACACAGGATGCAAACGCTTCAAATTATGAAGCAAATCCAAACAAACAGTGACAGGATTGAGCACGGCAGTAATTGGAAATGGTCCAATGAACTTAGGAGCCAGCTTCTGAGAGGGCTGAGGGGACTTTACAAACATTGTAGAGAGATAGACCAAATCCCCTATCTGAAAAGCGGGCTGGCGGTGGCGGTGCCGATCAGCATGCCATTTATAAGCCTCTTGCGCCTCACGGAGAGCGGTGCGAATAACGGGCCAGGAATCAGCCAGCCTGGAGCCCCAATCACAAGCGGCAACAGCCGGAGGAGGAGGCTGGGGAAATTCTGGAATGGGAACAAAATCCCTACCAGAAACAATACGAAATGGGGTTTGCCCTGTGCTCTGGTGAACAGCATTATTGTAAGCCACTTCAGCGAAAGGGAGCAAGTCAACCCAATCATCCTGATGATAGTTTATGTAAGAGTGAAGGGATTGCTCCAGAGTGGCGTTAAGTACCTCAGTGGATCCGTCCGTCTGGGGATGCCAAGAGGTCGACAAAGCCTGCTCAGTGCCAATCAACTTCAAAAAAAACCGCCAAAACTTCGAGGTAAATCGTGTGCCCCTATTGGTCACCAAACGAGAGGGGCAGCCGTGAGGATGGTACACGTGTACCAAAAAAAGTTTAGCTAGTTGCTGCGCTGAGGGAATAGAAGTGCAGGTCACAAAATGAGCTTGCTTAGAAAAGTAGTCTTTTACTACCCAAATGACAGTTTTCTTCTGACTGGGGGGTAGTGTCCTAACAGCCAGGAAACACGCTGAGACAAGGAACTGGTCTCTAATGTTTATTGCTAGTACTTAACAGGAATCCTAACAAACTGAAGAAGCATGGGAAAACCCAGACATATAAACCCCAAAGGTTAAGGCGGTCCCGATCTGTGTCTCTTTGAATGGCTGACCAATTCCTCAGTGATATGCATGCGCTTGACAGTCTGGATGGGAGCCCCCTGCTCACCATCCTTACTCATGACAGGTAGGTCCACAATGAAGTCCATGGAAATCACATCCCAAGGGTGTGCTGGGTCAGCCACTGGCTGTAGGAGCCCCTGTGGTTTACCAACAGAATGTTTGGACATTGCACAGACACGACAAGAAGCCACATAGGCTTTGACATCTTTACAGAGGGTGGGCCACCAGAATTGTCTTTGGATCAAATGTAGGGACTTCAGAAAACCAAAGTGACCAGCCTGCTTACTGTCATCAGAATGAGCCAGTATAGCAGGACGATGAGAGTCGGGTACATATAGACGCCCCTTAACCCAAGCGAGGTCATGCTCAATGGACACCTTGTCAGGATTAGCAAGCAGCCAGGGATCAGTATGCAGTGCAGACACAAAAGTAGAGCGCAATGCAGGGGCAATGGAGGCAGCTTGCGAACTGGCAAGGAAGGAGGTGGGGGCTGGCCGCGAGCGCTGCTACAAGGGACAGCCACCAAACCCAGTTGTGGCCCTGATAGGACCATGCCAATTACATCGGAAACTGGGCCCTCATCCTGTGGCAACCTGGAAAGGGCATCAACCAGGAAATTCTTCTTGCCAGGTCTAAATTTAAGCTGGAAATTAAAACGGCTCAAAAAATTGAGCCCATCGAATCTGCTTTGAGATGAGGCGCCTGGGCGTACGGAGCACCTCGAGGTTGCGGTGATCAGTCCAAACTTCAAAAGGGGAGGAAGCACCTTCCAAGAGATGCCTCCAAGCCTCTAAGGCAGCTTTAATAGCAAAAGCCTCCTTCTCCCAAACATGCCAGTGTCTCTCCATCTCGGAAAATTTTCGAGAGAGATAGGCACAGGGCTTCAAAAGCCCAGCAGAATCCTTTTGCAACAAAATTGTTCCAATTGAAAAATCCGAAGCATCAACTTGAACGACAAAAGGAAGGTCAGGTTTAGGGTGGGAGAGGATGGGCTCCTCAGTAAACAGAGCCTTCAGCCGATCAAAGGCAGCCTGACAGGCGGGAGTCCAATTGAGCAAGGCCCCTGGGTTCTTAACTTTTCAGGTTTCCCCCACCCCCCTAGTCTGTAACAAATCAGTTAGAGGCAGGGCAATTTCAGCGAAACCCCTGACAAAGGCTCTGTAAAAATTGGCAAACCCAATGAAACTTTGAAGCTGCCGCCGGGTTCTGGGGCATTCCCAAGAAAGCACAGCTTGAATCTTAACAGGATCGATCTTAAAGCCCTTATCGGAAATCCTGTACCCAAGGTAATCCATGCAAGACTTATGGAAGTCACATTTAGACAGCTTAGCATAAAGCTTGGCTGCCCTCAGCTTGCTGAGAACCTGTTTAAGCAGGTGTTTATGTTCCTTTAAGGTTTTAGTATAAATGAGGACATCATCCAAATAGACCAAAACACCCTTAAACAAGTGATCATGCAAAACTTCATTGATCAGCTGCATAAATACACCCGGCGCCCCTGCCAGACCAAAAGGGAGAACCTTATACTGGAAAGAGCCCAAAGGGCAATTAAAGGCTGTTTTCCACTCATCCCCCTCCCGAATGCGAATGTGGTAGTAGGCTTCGCGGAGATCCAACTTTGAGAAAACTCTGCCAGTGGACAGATGTGGAAGCATGTCTTTGACAAGAGGCAGAGGGTACTTGTTGGAAAGGGAGGCGGAATTTAATCCGCGGTAGTCCATACAAAGTCTGAGGCTGCCATCCTTTTTCTCCCGAAACAAAACTGGAGCCCTGACCAGCGAGTTCGCTGGTTCAATGAAGCCCCGAGTGAGGTTTTTGTCAATGAACTCCCGCAAAACGGCAAGTTCTTTCTTAGTCATAGGGCAAATCTTTGGCTTCGGCAGGGGGACGTCTGGAAGAAGTTCAATGGAACAGTCAGTCTTGCGATGGGGGGGTAACTGGTCGGCCTCCTCCTCCCCAAAAACATCGGCAAAGTCTGAGTACATTGCCGGAAGACTTTCCAAGAGGGATGGGGAAGACAGAGAATCAAGAACCTCTGCCTGCCCAGCCATTGGAGGCATGGCACGCCCCAGGAGGGGAGTTTGATAGAAGCCATCCTCAAAGGTAATGGAGCGGGACCGCCAATTGATGTAGGGGTTATGCGAGGCAAACCAGGGAATCCCTAAGACAACCAAAGGATTCCCTATGGGGGTCACGATGAACTGAATGAGTTCGAAATGGGACCCCATACGCAAAGCGACTTTGCCAGTAAAGTGGGTAGCCCCCCCCCCCCGCTGTAGAGCCATCCAGCTGTTGGAAAACCAGCGGCTTTGGGAGAGGGAAGCAGGGCAAATCCAATTCCTTTACTAAGTCAGGATGGATTAAACATCGAGAACAGCCTGAGTCCAATAAAGCCCAGACCTCGAGGGATTTGGATTGAAATCCCAATTCAATTTTGACAGCGAGGATGGGGCAATCAGCACTCACCATGTTAGAGTTGCGCCCGGATCGAACCACCTGCCCCGAGGCGCCAGTTAAGACATGTGGAAGTCGTTTCCAACCAGCTGTTCTAAAGCCTCCAATTCATCTCCTGGGGTGTAGATGTCATCGTCGTCCGCAATAGCCAGTGCCCCTGTCAACTGACAAGGAGGGTTGGTCAGTTTCTTGGTTGGTTTTTGAGGCACTTTTGCAGAACGATCCAGTACTTTAGCTTTAGGGCAGTCAACAGCGCGGTGACCCGGTTTTCCACAGGTGATGCATTGACCGTGAACAAAGTGGCATTGCTTTTCCGCATCCCATCTAGAGGTTGACAGAAGAACTGGAGCTCAGGTAGTGGTGACCGGCTTGTCTTCCTTGGTGGCCATCATAAAAGTCCGTTGGGCATGTTCCGCTTTACCGGCGAGGCAAATCCAATCATGTAATGAGTTGGGATCATCCTGGCCAAGTGCCCAGCGCAAGACTTCGCGATTGAGTCCATCCTTAAAGCGATCAATTAAGGTGGCCTCAGACCATTCAGGAACTTTTCCTGCCAAAACTTTGAATTCAAGTGCATAATCAGCCACAGGCTTCTGTCCCTGAACCAGTTCCTTAAGAGCGCCCTTAGCCCTCTCTTTAGCCAATGGATCTTCAAAGTAGTGCTTCAGAGCAGCCAAAAAGGCATTGAATGTGGCCAGGGCAGGGGCCCCAATCTCCGACCATTGTACATACCAGTCAGCAGCTCTGCCTTTCAATTTCGTGGCCACTGCAACTATCTTCTCTTCCTCCAAAGGAAAGAGGTGGCCATGCCATCTCATGAAGCTGGCAGCGTTGGTGAGAAAGAAGGACAGATTAGCGGGGTCACCATCAAACTTCACCGGGAAGTCCTGGGGGGTTCCTCCAACCTGCGGGACCCCACCTAACTGTTGCCTTGGAGCCACCCCTATGGGAGTGGATCCACGTGGACCCGATGGAAAAGCCCGTGGAGGGGTCCCTCCTCCAGCAGCCGGTGATGGGGAAGGCAGTAGGCTAGGTGCTCTCATTGCCCTGGGACCTTGGATGATCCGTACTAGGTCCCCAAAGGCAGCCGACATAGAACGCAAGACGTGTTCCATGCATTCAATCTTGGACTCCAGGACCCTAATCCTGTCAGGTGTAGCAGAGCCTTCCAACACTGGGCCTCCTGGCGGTGGGCTCCCTGATACATCTGGTCACCCCTCTCTAGGGGTGTTGGGCCAGCAGAGCTTCCATGTGGAGCGGGACGTGCCCGGTCGGGGGTCCACCAGGGCATCCCATAAAAACTGTTCCTGTGTCTCCATGTCGTCTGGCGGGGGTTTCTTCGACCCCGCAGTAGAGTAGGAGTCCCCGGACTGAGGTGTGGCTTGGGCTGGGACAGGACTTGGGTCCCTGCTCAGGAACGTCGACTCCGGGAGTTGTTCCACCTGCTCCTCAAGCTCCGTGGGATCCTTTCCCCCTTCAGCCATTGCTAATTCCTCTTTCACAAGAAAATTCTCTGGTAAAGAGTAGCGAGGTTGGTTTGAAAAAAGATTCTCAGCTTTATGTGATGGTTGCCTTATCCTAAATGAAACTCTCAGACTCAAAATGTCAATTCAGGTTCTGGATTTATTTAGAAAAGAGTGCAAACTGGTAAAAAGCTGAGAATGAGAAAAGCGTGCCTAAACTCAAACTAAATAGCATCTTTGCAAATAACACCCCACCCCCTCCCTCACATACAGTTCTCCCCACATTCCCAGGTGCTCCTAACGAGCTCTGCTGATCAACGGGAAAAAAGACCTTGACATTTCAGAGATAGCCTAAACACATTCCTCCTGGCACAGTCCATCATGTCTCCTGTACAAGGCTCTCAGCAGCACCCTCCCAGCCCGGACACATATCAGCACCTTGGCAAGCGAACCGTTACAATGTAGAGAAACACCGGAATGGTGAACATGACACCCAGACATTACTGGAAACATACAAAACTAAGCCAACAGAAGGTAGCTTCCATATCAACTTGCTAATTTTAAAAAGGCTATTTAATTTTTTAAAGCTGCTGATCAACATTAGTTTGTTTGTTTTTGTTTTTGTTCTTATTTTGGGGGTATGGACCTCTGCCTGGAACTACAATAAGGCCTTGGCAATAGAAAATAGTGGCAAGATTCTCCATAGCATTTCCTGATCAGAAAGCAGAGTGACTCTGAATAAATGAGATACAACAGCAAACATGCAAATTATGATTTAAATTCTGTCATGTTAATCAAACATGGCAGAACCACATTATGTTGCTAGATGAAGTTGCAGCTTTTTATTAGATAGATTTCCTTGAGATACAGACAGATAAAATTGAAATAATGATAACAAATGTTTTTCTTCCTTTTGAGACAGATCAAAGACACCCAACCTGCAGTTTATTGTATTTGGCACCTTAATAAAAATGCTGAATACTTACATGATTGAATCATTCTCTCAGTTCCATTAGTTTTATATCCATTAAAATTAGCAATTCATATCTCTAGCCAGACAAAATATCCAGAAAACTAGACAGAACACTATAAACTTGACATTGAAAAATTAACCAGAAGAATATATTAGAGAACAAAATCTGTGCATTGCTAAAGTTAATGTTGTGTCAAGAAGTTCCCATCTGGTACAGATTGAATATTTTATATTGCCAACTGGGCACCAAAGAGATGGAGAGAATGGCCTCTAAATGATCATTCCTATCTAACACAAAACATCCCATTTGTCTCATTACTTAACAGAACTGTAGTTTTCAGACTGTGTCCTGGGAAACCATGAGGTTTCTCAGTGGAAGATAGCATTGCCCTCTTCTTTTTAATGAATAGCTACAAAGGGTATGTTAAAGATCTCTAACTAAGATAGTGACAACCATTTTGGATCTCACTGTTATCATGCCTACACTGAATCTGTTCACTAGAAAATGTTCCCACATCCTCTTGTGATGCACATAAGTTGTCCTTAGTAAAAACATGCTTGCTGTTTATTATATTTATATTCCATCCATCCATCCATCCATCCATCCATCCATCCTATGGTATTCCTTCACTTCAGCCAGAAAGATTCTCAGTTTATAGCTCAAAAATAAGAGGCTGTTCTCAAACATACATGACACAAAAGAAGTAAATAGACAAAAAATGATTGGAAAGTGAAAAGGAAATCTATACAACTTCATTCTTCAAGCTGTAAGGACCTTAAACTCTCCAGAGACAAATCCTGATAGAATAGCTATGGGGTGACTTTTATGGGAGTAGCAAAATTTGATGGAACTGGTTGTTCAGCAGGGCTGATACTAGCTCCACTTCCTTCTCCTTTTGTCAAACTTAGATCAAGAAAGGAATTCAAAGTCATATATTTTATATGGAGTTCAGGGCAGTGTACATGATTATGCATGCAGTTTATTCTCACAACAATCCTGTTAAATAGATACAGAGTGATTCCCAAGGACCCCCTCCCATAAATGGAATGTTGACTAGGAATCATGAGCATAGAAGTCCAATCCATCTGAAGGGCACCAAGGTGGGAAAGGCTATTCTAACACCTTGATTAACAATTAAAATAATAATAGAGGAAGCAGATGTTTCAACAGTATGTTCATTTGTAATGTAACATAATGCAGACAGGTGGTGGGAGAAAAAATAATCTCTTTACATTAGAAGAAGAAATATCATAGAAATATCACTGTCAAGTAACAAACAATATGGGAAACCCAACTTTAAATACAAGACTGTAATATTTTTTTTTTCCAAGGTGAAATGTTCTTACAAATGCACATCCAAGCACTGTACCAATAAACTGAATCAGGCATCTCTGTTTTAAACACAGTTCACTTTTAAATATTTGTCTCCTCTGAATTAGTAAATATTTCCTCATTTATTTGCCAAAGTTTATTTATTTTATTTTATTTATTTATCAAACTTGTCACCACCCATCTCCTCCCACTGGAGGGACTCTGGGCGGTTTACAACAAAAGTTGCTGAAGATACGCCACTAAGCATGTTTTTCAAAAGTTAAAACATGGTCCCTGCCCCCCCCATTAACATGTAAAATCAACATTTTCTGTTCATTGCTGCAAAACCTACAGAAGACATGGTGAAATGATGATTCAAGCTAACACCTGCCAGCAACTTTTGTTGGAAAACAGTTTTATGTTTGCAGTTTTAGAGCTTACAACTACTTTTTGACACCTGTGAATTGCTTTATATTGAAACTATGTTACATCCGGCACGTATGTGGAAAAAGTGATTGCTTTCTTGTAGTGACTTCAGTAAATATGTAGAATATTTTCCAGCTGCTATATGTGACTTATTGTGAGGAAACAGTTAAATTTCTCATTGGCTTTTCACAAACCTGGGTTCCCACCAATATCAGGAAATATGAGATGTGGGGGACTTCTGGGTGAGGAATGGTGAGCTAGCACATCTCTGAATGGATGGAGATGACATGGCCACGACCAAAGGACCAGTGAGTAGATTGGTCCCATGGAACTTCTCAGGATAAGGAGAGGATGAAAGATCACCCACTTGTGCTCCAGATGATTGCTCCTCATGAGGAGACCACAGAATAGTGGTGTCCCACAGGTTTGACCAAGAAAAGCCATCACTCTCAACCGTGGTGGAGCCTTTTAAAGGACACTGGGTTCACTCACTTTTAAATCACTTTTGGAAATTACCTTTTTAACTATCTTAAAGCTATTAGAGATCTTCAAAACTACAAGTCTGCATAGCTACCTTGTGAATTTACCTTCATTCCAGAATAAAAGTTAACTATAAGCTTAAGAATTTAAAGAATTTGAAATAAAGAGCAAAAAGCTAAATAAAAGTTTAATCCAAGAAAGTTATAAAAAAATTAAGGGACCAGACAAATTTGGATTATTAGGACTTTGGCTATAAGATTTTGGAACTAATACATAAACAAACAGCACCTTCATGAGAACTAAATTGTTTAGTCTTCCTTAAGTCATAGACAAATTTGAGACTTTATGATTTCAGAAATTGGATACTAGAGGGGAATAAAGATTCCAGGTATAAAGGGGGGAAAAAAAGGAGAGATAGGCTTGCCTTTTGTCTTTGGTCTGCATTGAGACAAAATGACTGAAAATGGTATGACACTTAAAATACCCCAGGAGATATTTGAAGAATGGGAACGAAACAAACAGTTACAATGTCAGCAGCAATGTCTGCCTCTATGGATAGACTATGTCCAAAAGATGTTAAAGAAGAAATGACAGATATCATGACAGATCTGAAGGAAAAGACCTTGGAAGATCTACAGTATAAAGAGCTCAAACAAACCTCATATGATGCAGAAATATTAGAATATAAAGACATTGTTAAAATATTGAAAAAAATTAAAATTGTGGATTATAAAACAGATTATAGTCAAAGTGGAAATACAAATGACAAGTCAAGAGAATTATTTGGATATTGATTACTTACTGGATTTACAAAAGAGGTTTGCTAAAGCCTCAAAGAAGTTTTTGAGATGGGAAAATGAAAAATTGAAGAAAGATCAAATTCTGTGACAACATCTGAATGAATTAAAGATCAAGATTGCTAGAAACAAAAGGAAGGAACACAAAGTTGGTTTGTTTGATCAAGGTTTGATCAAGACATGTTTCTATAAAATTCTGGGGACCCTTATGGACTTTTTGCTGACATCTGTCCTGAAATCTTAATGATTTATGGATTTGTATATTGATAACGCATGGGTTATGAGAAAAAGAGATACTTGGATGTAAGCTTATAGGCGGTGAAGAACTTCTAAATTTGTCTGTATTTGTTGTGATGAAAATTGGAAGTCACTTCTATAAATACTTCTCTCATTTTTATTATTCTTTCCTCTTTCTCCTTTTTTAATTTTCTTTGCCCTTGCACTTTCTAATCTTTCTTTCTCCATTTTTTTCTTTTCCTTTCTGAGTTTAGTTTGTATTGTCTTTTATTGTTGTATTTTTAAAAATAAATAAATACAAATTATTTTTTTTAAAAAAGGTTGCCAGATTCAGTCCCTGAGATCTCTAAGTTTAGAGAAAATATATTGCTCTGAAAATTTGAGAACCATTTCTGCTTGGAGGAGATAGACCAATAGTCTAATGGGGTGTAAAGAATTGTCTTTTGTTGCAGCAAATTTTAATAAAACATCTTAGTGATGCTGAAAGGAAAAAAAACTGAATCTGAATAAAAAATGTAACTTGTGGAAGGGGATCTTTGCCTTGTCTTATATATACACTAAAAGTGTTAATTGCAAAATGGTGATGTACAGAACTGAATCACAGGATGCCCCAGGGTTTGTGGCTTGTGAAGCTGACTGTTGGCAGATTGCTGGGAAAGCCTTTGGCCCAGGAGAGATCAGAAAAGTCACACACACCAGGCATTTCTATAAAAATAAGTTATTTATAGAAAGCAAAACGAAAGCAAAACATATTTAAAAGTCTTGGGCTCTCAGTGAGAGCAGCTTGACTCTCTACATGTCTGCACAGAAGAGAAACAGAAACTAAAACAAGTCCAGGCATTTTCTCCCCCCCCAGGTGATGCAACCATTAACATGTGAAAAGGAGACAATTAAATTCAACCTCTTCACCCAGCCAAAATGATTAGTTACCATAGCAACCTTAATTTGTAGTAGGAAACATTAACACTGACAAGGAAGTTTTTTTATGTATCACCAACTCTTATGTTATTAAGGTTTATTTTTAGCTGGTATGCAGAGAAAAATTAAATGTCTACAATTCCTGGATTTTCTGGAAGAAAACAACATATACATGTCATGTCCAAGTGTATATGCAAGCTTTAAGAATAAGAATAGAGTCCTGTGCATGTTTAAAATCAAGTTTCACTGAATTGACAGGATTCATTTTTGAGGAATGAGTCAAGCCACATCTTGGAAAGCATTTACTGTGGAAATCTCTCTCAGCAGCGCAGAAAGCTTCCACTTAGCAGGAGAGAGGGGAGAAATTAAGTAACAACAGCATTTCTATAGCTCCTTTATGTATCAACAATTGATCTAATTCCTTGAGCCCATTTCTTATGTAGCCAGTCTGATAGTATAATTCATAGACAAGAGGAATAGATCAGTCAGTAAGCTTTTGGGAACCCCAAGATAAAGCAAAGTGGGTGTGGGTGAGGTATGGGAGTATGTATATGATAGATGTAGTGGTGCTAACATATATCATATACATACACCCACACCACACCCACACCCACTATGCTTATCTTAGGGCTCCCATAAGCTTACTGACTGATCTATTGGGTGTATGAATATGATAGATATAGTGGTGCCAACTCCAGCAAAGGATTGTTACCTTGTCATGATGCTGGAGCTTGAGCACTTCAATGACACCATGAGCTAAACCGTGAAGGGCCACACAAGATGGGAAGGTCATGACAGAGAGGTCAGACTAAATAATTTCCCTGGGGAAAGTAATGGCAACCCACCCCAGAATTCTTGCCATGAAAACTAGACTAAATGGATCACTACAACCAGAGATATGTTGATATACCATCAGAAGATGAGACTCCCAGGTCAGAAGATGGTCAAAATGCTACTGGGGAGGAACAGAGGATGAGTTCAACTAGCCCCAGATGTGATGACACAGCTAGCTGAAAGGACGGCTAGCGGCTGATGATGTTGATGGTGAACGGCGAATCGGATGTTCTAAGGACCAACATACCATTGGAACCTGGAATGTAAGATCTATGAGCCAGGGCACATTGGATGTGGTTATTGGTGAGATGTCAAGATTAAAGATAGACATTTTGGGTGTCACTGAACTGAAATGGACTGGAATGGGCCACTTTACATCAGATGACCACCAGATCTACTACTGTGGACAAGAGGACCACAGAAGAAATGGAGTAGCCTTCATAATTAATAGTAAAGTGGTTAAAACAGTGCTTGGATAAAGTCCAAAAAATGATAGAATGATCTCAATTTAAATTCAGGGTAAGCCATTTAACATCACAGCGATCCAAATATACACCCCAACCACAGATGCTGAAGAAGCTGAAGTAGAGCAGTTCTATGAGGATCTGCAGCACTTACTGGACAATACGCCAAAAAGAGATGTTATTTTCATCACGGGAGACTGGAATGCTAAGGTGGGCAGTCAAATGACACCTGGAATCCCAGGTAAGCATGGCCTGGGAGAACAAAACGAAGCAGGACATAGGCTGATAGAATTTTGCCAAGACAATTAACTCTGCATAACAACACTCTCTTCCAACAACCTAAGAGACGGCTTTATACATGGACTTCCCCAGATGGACAACACCGAAATCAGATTGACTACATCCTTTGCAGCCAAAGGTGGTGGACATCTGTACAGTTGGTAGAAACAAGACCTGGAGCTGACTGTAGTTCCGATCACAAACTTCTTCTTGCACAATTTAGGATCAGACTAAAGAGATTAGGGAAGACCCACAGACCAGCTAGATATGACCTCACTAATATTCCTAATGAATATGCAGTGGAGGTGAAGAGTAGATTTAAGGGACTAGATTTAGTAGGTAGGGTCCCAGAAAATCTATGGACAGAAGTTTGCAACATTGTTCAGGAGGCGGCAACAAAATACATTCCAAAGAAAAAGAAAACCAAGAAGGCAAAATGGCTGTCTGCTGAGACACAAGAAGTAGCCTAAGAAAGAAGGAAAGCAAAAGGCAACAGTTTTAAACAAGCAATGCATGGAAGTGGAAGAAGACAATAGAATAGGAAGGACAAGAGACGTCTTCCAGAAATTAGAAACATCAGAGGTAAATTCCAGGCAAAAATGGGTATGATCAAAAACAAAGATGGCAAGGACCTAACAGAAGAAGAGGAGATCAAGAAAAGGTGGCAAGAATATACGGAAGACCTGTATAGGAAGGATAACAATATTGGGGATAGCTTTGATGGTGTGGTCAGTGAGTTAGAGCCAGACATCCTGAAGAGTGAGGTTGAGTGGGCCTTAAGAAGCATTGCTAATAACAAGGCAGCAAGAGATGATGACATCCCAGCTGAACTGTTCAAAATCTTGCAAGATGATGCTGTCAAGGTAATGCATGCTATATGCCAGCAAATTTGGAGAACACAAGAATGGCCATCAGATTGGGAAAAAAAATCAAGTTATATCCCCATACAAAAAAAGAAAAACACTAAAGAATGTTCAAACTATCGAACAGTGACACTCATTTCACATGCCAGTAAAGTAATGTTCAAGATTCTGCAAGGTAGACTTCAGCAATTCATGGAGCAAGAATTGCCAGATGTACAAGCTGGGTTTAGAAAAGGCAGAGGAACTAGGGACCAAATTGCCAATATCCACTGGATAATGGAAAAAGCCAGGGAGTTTCAGAAAAAAGTGTCTATTTCTGTTTTATTGACTATTCTAAAGCCTTTGACTGTGTAGACCATAACAAATTGTGGCAAGTTCTTGGTGGTATGGGGATACCAAGTCATCTTGTCTGCCTCCTGAGGAATCTGTATAACGACCAAGTATCAACGGTAAGAAAGACCATGGAACAATGGACTGGTTTAAGATTGGGAAAGGAGTACGGCAGGGCTGTATATTCTCACCCTACCTATTCAACTTGTATGCAGAACACATCATGCAACATGCTGGGCTTGGTGAATCCAAGGATGGAAGAAACATTAACAATCTCAGATATGCAGATGATACCACTTTGATGGCTGAAAGTGAGGAGGAACTGAGGAGACTTATGACGAAGGTGAAAGAAGAAAGTGCAAAAGCTGGCTTGCAGCTAAACCTCAAAAAAACCAAGATTATGGCAACCAGATTGATTGATAACTTGCAAATAGAGGGAGAAAACATAGAGGCAGTGAATGACTGTGTATTTCTAGGTGCAAAGATTACTGAAGACGCTGACTGCAGCCAGGAAATCAGAAGACGTTTAATTCTTTGGAGAAGAGCAATGACAAATCTCAATAAAATAGTTAAGAGCAGAGACATTACACTGACAAAAAAGTTCTGCAGCATACTTAAAGCAATGGTATTCCCCATAGTAACATATGGCTGCAAGAGCTAGACCATAGGAAAGGCTGAGCGAAGGAAGATGGATGCTTCTGAACTGTAGTGTTGGAGGAAAATTCTGAGAATGCCTTGGACTGCAAGAAGATCAAACCAGTTCATACTCCAGGAACTATAGCCAGACTGCTCACTTGAGGGAATGATATTAAAGGCAAAACTGAAATACTTTGGCCACATAATGAGAAAACAGGACACCCTGGAGAAGATGCTGATGCTAGGGAGAGTGGAAGGCAAAAGGAAGAGGGGCTGACCAAGGGCAAGATGGATGGATGATATTCTAGAGGTGATGGACTCGTCCCTGGGGGAGCTGGGGGTGTTGACGACCAACAGGAAGCTCTGGCGTGGGCTGGTCCATGAAGTCATGAAGAGTCAGAAGCAACTGAACGAACAAACAAACAAACAAACAAAAACAGCAGTATCAAGTGACAGCAACATCAGGGAGAAGAAGTTTGAGAAGCTGGAGAGGTACCAGGGCCTGAAGGAGGAATTAGAGAGGATGTGGAAAATGAAAGCCAAAGTGGTCCCAGTGGTGATAGGAGCACTTGGGACTATGACTCCTAAACTGGGAAAGTGGCTCCAAAGATCCCAGGAACAACATCAGAGCTCTCTGTCCAGAAGAGTGCAGTGCTAGGAACAGCTAACATACTGCTGAACCCTAAAACTCCCAGGCCTCTGATAGAGGACCCAAGGTTGAGGAATACACATGCCAGCCATAGGGATGAGATGGGATTTTTTTTTTTTTAATATCCTTTAAAAACTGAGGGAAAAAAGTTACCCTGAATATGATCCAATGCAGATTAAACACATTCAAGACCTTCAGAATGCTAACTAACAGGTTGACTTTATGGAATTGCATTAAAGCAGCCACTCCTTTAATAGTGTTAGATTTATATCCTGCGTTTGTTTTGTACAACTCAAGGGCTGATGTACATAATGCTGCCCCCTATTTTCCCCACAACAACAACCCTGTGCGGTGGATTGGGATGACAGACTGGCCAAAAGTCTCCCAGCTGACTTTTATACCTAAAGGAGGCCTAGAATTTACAGTTTTCCCATTTCTACTGTAGTACCTTACCCACTACACCACACCAGCTCTCAAAAATGAGTCAACTTATTATATCCTTTGTATCTTTTTTCAGGCTTCCCATTGCATCCCCACTCTCCCCATTGCATCTCTTCAGAATTAAAGACTCATTGTTGGGGGGAAGGTGGAAAATGTGAGTAGAATGGAATATATTGGGGGAAAAGGCATAACTGGTCGAATCTCTAAATAGGAGCTCTCAATTCTACATTTATTTTGCAAGTTGTAATCGCAACTGTCCGAATATTTTCTGCATCCTCAGAGTTAATTGAGAAGTTTCAGGAGGTCTGAGGACCCTTCCACATGCAGCATTTGCACCAATCCAGGATTACTATAGCTGAGCCAATTGACTTTGACTCACTGTGATTCAGGAGGAAATACTGCCAGAGATAGTTTTGCAAATTTAATACAAGAGGTGGAAGTTGGGTATCTCCTATTGGAGAGAAGTCTGCTTCACCCACCCACTGGCTTCCCAGCTTCCCTCTTTTCCTCCTAATGTGAATATTCTATGGTGCCTTGTCACTGTATCACCATATCTTTTAAAAACTTAACAGTTCTCCCTAACCACCCCCAGAAATCTTTGCCACCATTTTCACCATTTTTTTTTAATTGAATAGCTGGTGCATGCTGCAAAAACAAATGCAGTGAGGCATTGATGGGGTGAGAAAATATCTGGATGCCAAATTTTGCACTTTCTCATTAGTTAGCTGGAAGGAAAATTGGTTGATTTATGGGAAGTGCTGAGAAAGGCAGCAATGAGGCAGTGTGAATGTTTCTGACAGTTGGCTATATGAAACAGAAAGAATGCTCATTGGCCTTGGAGTATTTAACAGATCTTGCAACCTATACATTATCTCACGATAACTAAACACCAAGCTGCATACTGATTAGCCAAAGCTAAGTTTTCTGTCATCATATTCTCCCTGTGAACTTCCACCTGGCCATCCATTCAGAAAAAGGAATGCCGGATTCTTATAAATTGCCACAAGACACTTCTTCTGTTATTATCACTTGAATTCTGCGCCACAGCTTATAGATGACTTCTAAAAGTCTACAAATCCTTGACTTATTAAGTGTAATATAAACAGAATGTTTAATTATCTAAGTATGGATCCTTAGCCCAAACAGCTCCATCTATACATCCACACATAGGAGGAAAGGATCAGTTGGGTTGAAGACAACTTTTACGATTTATCTGTGGCAAGGCTACTAAGAAGTGGAGAACCAATCTTTAAACTGCTTTGGAAATGGCAAAGATCCTCCACAGAACTTCTTTTCTGACATATATATTGCCTTACTGAAGGCAATCTCTTTTCCTCCCTCTGTTTGTGTGTATATTAGAGATAACATCCCTATGGAATATAAGGCTCTTGGGATACTAGTGTTTGATTTCTAGCCCTTTTATGTCTGATTGTAGATATGATAATTTCAACTTCAGCCAAGTCTGCTTTTAATTGAAGCTTCATAAGAAATTGCATTTCCCTTTGATTTAAAAGTTCAAAGTTACCAAGAAAGGTTTGGAGGTATAATTGAAGGGTCATAAAAAAAGAGGGCCCTGGAGTGTTTTGGTGCTTTTGGACATGATTATCAAAGGGTTTTTCTCTTACTGGCAGACACAGAAAAGCCAATTTGAAGTTCCATTAATAAAAGAGGATTCTATCAATGTAAGACAGCAACTCAAGCTTCCTGTGTCTTCTGTTGCTTTCTGTGCCCACTGTTTAAGACTCATGGTGTCATTTTTTAATAATAATAAAATAAGGTCTTTGATCTGCTGATATATGAGACTGATTTATCACAGGCTTTGGATTTACACACATCTAAATAAGGTAAATCCATGCATCTCATAATGACTCTAGTTCTTTTTATTAACCTACTCAGATCTTGTCCTGTTTTATAATGTTTTCAATAATCTTGACTGCCCAGAATATATCAGAGGATATCAAGTCCTTCCCTATATCTTGTTATGATTTCATGACATATCAAACATATCAGGATGGCTGTCAAATCAGTAAGGAAGAGTCAGCTCTTATTTCAAATCCCAAATCATGACTATCACCATTCCATTACAAAGATGAGGATACACATTCAAAATGTTCTCATCGCTCTGCGTAGTGTTCTTGATGAATCTTAGGTTTCACCAGAGCAAATTTTAAACATATGAACCTACTATATTTCTTTATTTGATTGTCCATTTAGAAGAATTATATGTTGCCTCCTACATTTGCAGCTCTGGGTGCCTTACAAAGTACAGTAAAATATTAATAAAAACAATATTAATACATAATGAGCATAAAACATAAAAGCCAATGGAATTAATAAGGCTTGGGAAAATGAATTTGTTTTATAGCTCTCCTAAACTGTAGCAAGAATAGTTTTTTTTCCCAAATATTATAACTTTAAAATGGGAGGGTTGTCTTAGAGTAATATAAAATATAAGAATGGAGATAATTGTATCTTTTCCTATATAATCTTCTTTTATGGGAATAGGGGCCATTTTAAATTAAGGGTCATCTTCTTTGGGGAAATTAAAATATATAAGTTTAACAAATTGTTCTCTTGAGAAAAAGAACAACAGCATTATAAATAGATCTGAAAGAACTGCTTTTTTCAACAGAATGGACAGAATAGACTTGGTGATGTATCATGCAGACAAATAGTGTATAATACTACTTTTTCATGGCTGCTAAAATATAATTAAAGGTTAATCATGCAGAATAAATATTTCTGAACACTTTAAAAATATTTTCCTGTTATCACCATCTTTATTTTTATTATATCATTATCTAATAAGACCGAAAAAAGGAAGCTTTATTTTTCATCTATAATTAGGATATTATAACATAAGGAAGTGAGGAAAAATGAATAGCAAGAACTCTTTTGGAAGAAATAACATAGGCATGTCTTGGCTCTTTAAAAAAAAAGTTCCATCTATTTGACTTCTAAATAATACACTTTTTTGCTTTTTTTTTTTTTTTTTTACATGGTACCCTGTCAGCTAGATTAATATGTTGCCAGGATTCAGTATGGTCACTGAATCTTAATATGTACCTGTAACATTTCTATGGTTGGTATATGCCTCTTCCAAATATGTGTTTTTGTGCAAATACTAAAGTACAAAATAACAGATGCTACCAGACTGTTCATTTCATGCCAAGATGGAATCTAATTTGGCAGATCCAGGTTTTCCCCACCTTAAGATTTAATTTTTTGTTGGAATATTAACATTTACTATAGAAGAAAGAGAATAGTCTCTTGGAAAGGATCACTGCATTTCAGGAGTAGAAATGGACTTTTATCCATAAAAGTTTGTTTTAAGAAATAGATAGTTTTAAGGTACTATACCATGGGCAGATTGTCTCCAAATGATAGTCTGAAACAAATGAGGTAAAAACTTGGCAATCATTGCTTAGGCAATAAAAACAGGCCCAGTTACTTTAAAGGGACATAAATAGTTTTCAACAGAATCCTCACAGAAATGTAGAGTAAACTTGGGAACAGCATTGGTATGTGACTATGTCATGAGTGCCGTTGAGCTGAAGTCATCAGCGCAATGGCACACATGACAATAGCAAGGAAAAAGGTGAAGGGGCTCAAGATAAGTAGCCATCAACCCACAACGACTAACGGCCAACAAACAATAACTAAACGGATCACGAAGCACACCCAAGCCATCAGCGCCAATACAACGGAGATCGCCCAGCTGACAGCAATCACCAGAGGAATAGAAAACCTGATGATGGGCGATCCCGGAACGCCAGCGGGGCCTCACAACCCCTCACCCACCGGCAGGGCAACATATTGGACAAAGGGGGGTGACGTGACCGCGAGTGAGGGGGCGCTGACCGGCGCGGGGTATTTAAACCCCGCACCGGCGCGCTCCTGTCACTCTCAGCTTTTTTCTTCCGACGCTGTAACTGCGCTGTGAATAAATCAGAGCCTGATCCACGAACCAGTGTCTGAGTATTATTCAGAGGCAGGCAGCGCATGACATAAAGCTGAGAGTCATAAACTCAGCCTCGCCGAGCCCCACCGGACGACAACGAGCCGCGGGAGGAGTAGACGGCGAGAAGACCAGCAAGATGAGGCTGGAGCGGCGCGGGCAAGGAGGGCGAGCCGCGCGGCAAGAGACAGAGGAGGACTGACCAAGGCCAGAGGCACCGCGGACTCCCGGAGCCATGGACGCCCACCCCACCCGACCCGAGCCTCAGCTCCAACCCCAAGGGGAGATGGCGACGGAGGCAACCCGACCGCGGGAGGGAGCAGCACGACTTCTGAAACCAGCGGAGGACCCCGCGCCCCACATCGCACCCCAGCAACGGGCGTGGAGCGACAGCCCAACGGCGGTCAACACGGAGGAGGACGACGGAGACACCCAGCAGACGGCGGAGGAAGCGGACCCGCGGCAGAGGGATGATGAACCCCGCCGGCAACCCACCCCCGAGGACGCGCCAACGGAACCGGCCCCAGCGGCGGCGCGGGCTGTGGACGAGGAGGCACGAGCTGAACTCGCGGCCATGCGGGCTCAACTGACGGAACTCCGGACCATGCTCCAGTCGCTTATGCCCCCCGCGCCACCCAACGACGTCCCCGCACAGGCCCACACCCCGAGCGAAGCACCGAACCCCCACGGGCCAGCGGAGGGTCAGCAGACGGCACAGGCGGACGACACCACAGACCGGGAAGCGAGAGGCAGGGCCGCACAAAACGCCCGGGCCCCAAAGGACTTCCCCATCTTCTTCGATGGGACCCCCACGAAACTCTCGTTCTTCGTCACGAACGCTAGGGAGTTCATGGGGAGGCACGGACACTCCTACGACTCCGAGGCCGACAAGATCGCCGCCGTGGCGATCAAACTCCAAGACAGGGCGGCGGACTGGTACGTCCAACTGTACGAGTCCAGCTCCCCCGCCCTCGCCACCTTCCCTGCTTTCATCAATGAGATGAAAAACTACTTCGAAGACCCCCTAGCCAAAGTAAGGGCGAAAAGCGCACTCCAAAGACTTAAACAGGGCACACGCACGGTCCCTGACTACATCCTGGAGTTCAAAGCCCTCGCAGGGAAGGTCAGCGACTGGTCCGAGACCACCCTGCTGGAAATGTACAAAAGGGGGCTCAACCGCGACGTTCTCCAATGGGCCCTCTACCGCGACGACCCAGAAACGCTACACGGGTGGATCCACCTCGCGGGGAAAGCCGAACACGCGCACCGCACCTTCCTCATGACAACCACGGAAGACACAAACTATGCCGGAAAAAAGGTACCCGCACCACACGTGGGGATGGCCGGCCCCATATACCCAAAAAAGAAATTCAACCGGGAGCCCTGCGGGAGGTGTGGCAAATTAGGGCACAAGACGGTGGATTGCTTCGCCAACCGACCGCCGACCAGTGCGCCCAAACCCACCCCGAAACTTAGCCCCAAACCACCCAACCTGGGGCCGCCCCCTCACCGCCGAATGACCGTGGCCACAGCGACACCAGAGGAAGGCTGGGACGCTTACTGGGGGGAAGAGGATAACGCAGACCCCGACCAGCCGGCGGGAAAAGCTCCCCGCCTGCCCTGAAACGCGTGGCGAGGCAGGCGGTGGGACAGCAGCGCGGACCACCTCGACGGAACGACGAAAGCCCCGTAATAATGGCAGCAATCAAACTCTCTGCCGGCAACGGAGCCACCACGGCCGCGGCACTAGTGGACTCGGGGTGCTCAAAAAACCTCATCCACCCCGACCTAGTCGCCAACCTCGACCTCCGCTGCTTCCCCCTCCCCACGCCGCTGGCATTCCACCAGCTGGACAGCTCCACAGCGGGAGGGAAACCAGCCACGCTACAAACCGAGCCGGTCACCCTGCAAATGGGCACTCACACCGAGCGCACATCGTTCGTCATCACGCACATCGGATGGCCCATTGCAGTCCTGGGGATGCCATGGCTCGCGACAAACAACCCGCGGATCAACTGGGAGACCCGCACCTTCACATTCGGCGACGGCGAGTATCGAGCACCAGTTCCAGCGGGCAGAACCAACCCCACTGTAGGACGAGCGGAGGCGACCACACAAGACAACGCCGCTACCACAGCAGACCTACCGGAACAATACGCCGACTTCTCCGAGGTCTTCGGAGAGGCAGAAGCTGACCAACTACCCCCCCACCGCAAGACAGATTGCCGGATCGACCTACTGCCCGACGTCCCCTTACCTAGACCAAAGATCTACTCGATGACCCCGAAGGAGATGGCAACCCTCCGGGAGTTCATCGATAAAAACCTAGACAGGGGATTCATAGAGCCAGCATGCTCACCGGTCGGAGCCCCCGTCTTATTCCGGGAGAAGAAAGATGGCACCCTACGGCTCTGCACCGACTACCGGGGCCTAAACGCGGCTTCCCTGTCCAACAAATACCGCTTACCCCTGGTGAAGGACATGCTCGCCCACCTGTCCACAGGCAAAGTCTTTTCCAAACTGGACCTTCGCGAGGCGTACTATCGCATCCGAATCAGGGAGGGGGATGAATGGAAGACGGCGTTCAACTGCCCCCTAGGCGCCTTCCAGTACAAAGTACTGCCCTTCGGACTCGCGGGGGCCCCTGGGGTGTTCATGCAGCTCATCAATGAGGTACTGCATGAACATCTGTTCAAAGGGGTCCTGGTCTACATCGACGACGTCCTTATTTACACAAAAACGCACGAGGAACATGTGACCCTAGTCAGGCAAGTCCTCGACAAGCTCAGAAGGGCGCAGCTCTATGCCAAGCCTACAAAGTGCGAGTTTCACGAAGACCGCCTAGACTACCTGGGGTACCGAATCTCCGGGGACGGCATCGAAATGGACCCCGCAAAAGTCGAAGCGGTGCTAAACTGGGAGCGCCCCCGCAACAGACGCCAACTACAGAGCTTCCTCGGATTCGCGAATTTTTACAGGTCATTCGCCCGGGGGTTCGCAGAGATAGCCCTCCCCCTAACGGACCTCCTCAAAACCAAAGGGGTGGGGGACACCCGACGCGCCAAGAACCCAGGCACAGTGCTGAATTGGACTCCCGCGTGCCAGACCGCATTCAACAAGCTGAAAGCGCTGTTCACTACGGAGCCAATCCTCGCGCACCCGGACCCAGAACGGCCGTTCGTGGTCCAAGCCGACGCCTCAGACTTCTCCCTGGGAGCCATCCTGCTACAGAAAGACCCCACGGGATTCCTGAAACCATGCGCCTTCCTGTCAAGGAAGTTCTCCGAGACAGAAAGGCGATGGCACGTCTGGGAGAAAGAAGCCTTCGCGGTGAAATCAGCGCTAGAGACATGGCGACACCTACTCGAGGGAGCCACCCAACCATTCGAGGTCTGGACTGACCACCGGAACCTCGAGGCCCTACGAACGCCTAGACGCCTTAGCCCAAAACAGGTCCGATGGGCCCAATTCTTCAGCCGCTTTAATTTCCAGCTGAAGTTCATGCCGGGCAAAAAGAACTTCCTGGCCGACGCCCTCTCCCGACTGCCCCAAGACGAAGAGCCCGCCCCAGACACCATTGGGACGGTCCTATCCGCCTCGCAACTGGGGATGGCCGTGACCACCCGAAGCGGCGCGCGGAGGCAGCTCGACTCTACGGCGCAGCCGACGGCGGGACAACCGGCGACCGGAAGAAGCCAACCGCAACTACCAGGGGGAATGCGCACGGACCTCGCCGCCGCCCTCAAAACCGACCCCTGGTTCCTGGCAAACCCCGACAAGGTAACGATGGTACAGGACCTGGCATGGGGGGAAGGCAGAATCTACGTCCCGGACTCGCAACGCCAGGCGATCTTGCATAGGTCACACGACGCCAAACAAGCGGGACACTTTGGGTTCCTCAAGACCCTACATCTAACACGGCGTCAATTCTGGTGGCCCGCGCTCAGGCGAGACGTAAAAGCCTACGTAGCGTCCTGCCCAACGTGCGCTAGGGCCAAACGGGCACCAGGCAAACCCGCGGGGCTATTACAACGGGTGGCAGAACCCTCCCGCCCATGGGAGGAAATCTCTATGGATTTTATAGTGGACCTCCCACCCAGCCAGAAGAAAACGGCCATTTGGGTGGTGAAGGACTACTTCTCAAAGCAGGCCCACTTCATCCCCTGCACGTCGGTCCCATCCTCACAACAGCTAGCCAAACTCTTCCTCATCCACGTGTACAGGCTACATGGATGTCCCGCACGTGTGGTGACCGACAGGGGCACACAGTTCACCTCCAAATTCTGGCGGGCCTTCCTAAAGCTGACGGGGACCCAACAGGCCCTATCTACGGCTTGGCACCCCCAGACGGACGGAGCCACAGAGGTTCTTAATGCCACCTTAGAGCAATTCATACGATCATATACTAACTACCACCAAGACGACTGGGCTGAACTGCTCCCATTCGCCGAAGTCGCATACAACAACGCCGTCCACACGAGCATGGGGAAAACTCCGTTTGAAGTAGTCTCGGGGCGCGACTTCGTCCCCATACCAGAGCTACCTCAACCCCCGGAACCCCAAGTGGACGGTAGCGACTGGGGACGGAAGATCGCGGAAGCATGGCCAGTAATCACGGCGGCGCTGAAGGATGCACAGGCAGCCTACAAAGAGCAGGCCGACAAGCACCGGCACCAACAACCGACGTTCCAAGCGGGGGATATGGCCTACCTATCCACCAAGTTCCTAAAGTCAACCCAACCCTCGAAAAAACTGGGGCCTAAGTACATCGGGCCGTTCCGAGTCACGCAAATAGTGAACCCGGTAGCAATACGCTTGGACCTGCCACACAACCTACGGAGACTCCACCCGGTGTTCCACACCAGCCTCCTGAAACCGGCAACCACCTCCCGATGGCACCCAAGCATGCCACAGCCCGCACCGGTGATGATCGACGGGCAACACCACTTCGAGATAAGGGACATTCTCGACTCCCGCAAGCAACGAGGAACTCTACACTATCTGGTCAGGTGGAAACACTTCCCCCACCCGGAATGGGTGGCGGCGCACAACGTTAACGCGCCTGACCTGACCAGAGCATTTCACCGGGCATACCCCGACAAGCCACAACCAAGGTCAGCAAGCCAAACCCCCCCCCCCCGCAGGCCCCCCCCGCCTCCCGTGCCCCAAGGGAAAGGGCCCCCCCAAGCCCGCGACTTGGGTGGACCTCCCCCCCCCGGGACTCACTCCCCCCGCCCCGGGCCCACGAGGTTGTGACAAGCGTTCACCAGCACCCTCCCCCCGCCCCCCCGGCCGCAGGGGAGTGGCAAGCAAGTCAACAGGGCAACCTGGGGGCAACGCCCAGGAGATACAACAAAGGCGACACACTTTAAATGGGAAAAAAAAGAAGGGCCCTACCTGGAGCTGATAAGCACCCGACCAGCCACGCCTCTCTCCTCGCGGAACTGAGCCAAACAAACAGGGTGTGGCTGGAGCATGCGCACGCCAGGACGGGACCCGAGCATGCGCACCATGGACACACCCTGGGAAGGCACGTGGTAGAGGGAGGAGCAAAGGGAGGGGCGACAACTACTCCGGCGGGAATTTCAAAAAAAAAAAAAAAAAGTGCCATTTGACAGCTCCACCGAAAAAAAAAAAAAAAAAAACAGAAAACCGGGGGGGAGCACTATTCGGAAAGGGGGCAGTATGTCATGAGTGCCGTTGAGCTGAAGTCATCAGCGCAATGGCACACATGACAATAGCAAGGAAAAAGGTGAAGGGGCTCAAGATAAGTAGCCATCAACCCACAACGACTAACGGCCAACAAACAATAACTAAACGGATCACGAAGCACACCCAAGCCATCAGCGCCAATACAACGGAGATCGCCCAGCTGACAGCAATCACCAGAGGAATAGAAAACCTGATGATGGGCGATCCCGGAACGCCAGCGGGGCCTCACAACCCCTCACCCACCGGCAGGGCAACGTATTGGACAAAGGGGGGTGACGTGACCGCGAGTGAGGGGGCGCTGACCGGCGCAGGGTATTTAAACCCCGCACCGGTGCGCTCCTGTCACTCTCAGCTTTTTTCTTCCGACGCTGTAACTGCGCTGTGAATAAATCAGAGCCTGATCCACGAACCAGTGTCTGAGTATTATTCAGAGGCAGGCAGCGCATGACAGACTATAAAAGTCTACTGTACTCAGCAAGAAAAGATCAGCATAAAAATCAACTTCCTTGGCTTAACCCAGTTGCTAGGAAACAAATAGACAGTTCAGCTATATTTTTCTACTCTGGATGACCTGCTACTAATGCTTTTTGAGACACTAAGGAAAAAAAAATCCTTTTGGTATCATCAATTCCATGTTTTTACAACTTTATAAATTCAGAATTACACATTCTTGAGGAAAGCACATAGTGGCAAAGACAATAGAGAATGTCTACAAATTGCAATATTAGAATAGCCTTACTAAAGCATTCCATTCCAACTGCATGGCTGCCCAAGACAATGAAGTGTATATGGCAACCCCGGAGTCTTCTAGTGCACACTAAATCACAAATTTTGGAGCTGGCATCATTAGGAGGCCTCATAGTCTAACAGAAGTTCTATAGAAGTGATTTACTCATTTGTCGACTTTAAATAATGCATAATTGATTAAATGGTGCTCCAAATCGGCTTAGTAAAGGAAGGCTTGCCTACAGAATTACTTGCCCTCTGCTCTCCTGAAAGAGCTATCTTGTTAGATTCATTGATGTTAAATATTGCCATGCCTTGAAGGCTTGTTTTCTACAAAGCTGCAGTACTTTCAGACTATTTTTGTTGGTTTCTTCAATAATTGATTATATATTATACAATGATAAATGCTGTATCTCGAACCAAAGTGCAGTGTATGCCAACAGGATGTAAAAACCAAAACCTAGATATTGCTGACTAATACCTTTTCCCTCTCACCAATGCAATTTATCATGCCACTGTTAAAGAATGGATTAAAATGTAACTTTAACAGTAAAGACACAATAAAAAGAGCATGACATACCATGGTCTGGCCCAATCATCAATCAGATCTGTTCCTGTCTGTGCTCTGCAGTAACAGATTCATCTCAGAAAGCAATTCTGAGCAATTCTTCTGTGTAACATATAAGAACTTAATTCCTTCCCTATATTTTGTTTGTGTTCTGAATTGGTATTGTAAGAGTCATCCTGCAATTACAAATCTAATCTCTTTTTTTGCCTTTCCTTGTGGACCACAATATGGCCAAAGGAGAGACTAATTTTCTAGTTAAAAGTGAAGGAAGAAAAGCAAACATCATAAAGCAAAGTTAGGTTAAAATTACTATTTGTTTCTAGAAGTTCACTTCCAGGGTGCTCAGAACTGATGCATACAAGATAGGGATATAACCTTTTTTTTTTTTTTTCTTGGTCAAAGGCTACATTTGGCCTTTGAATTATATGCCAAGAGCCTTATTCCAAAAAATGAGTGAGGCCAGGACAAAAATAAAATGTGATTTAATTTAATGTAGTAACTTAACTTGGCAGTAATTAACTTGGCAGCTTTTAGTGGGGTCCAGATTTCACACTCCTGCTTAAGAAACTTGAATTTAGATTCAGATGTCATTCAAGGCCAAGTGCCATAAACATGCAGGTGAAATCCAGGAAGCTGTTTGTTTAGAAGCTGCCAAGAGGGTTATTAAGGCAATAATAAGTCTCTAGCAGTAATACAAATTTTAAATGCAGGTTAAATCTGTTACTAGGATTTACAAAGCCTCAAACCATGAGGATAAAACCATTAGATTTTAAAATACCCAGTGGTCCACATTAAATAATACTATCCATGGTGTTTACCTGACCATTAAAACCAATGGTGTTAATTTCCATGAAGAACATACTTTCAAATCAGTGCAAGAGAGAGAGCAGGAGATTCACTCCATATGTGGAACCAACTTTCGGTTTAGTGGATGCCTTGTCAAGAAATAAAAATGTTCATTAAAAGATCTCTTTGGGAGGCTTCCGGTGGGAAGGATAGACTGAATAGCTGTGCCTGGTGTTTCATCAGGCAGAGCTGACAGTGCAATAATATTTTTTCAGGCTCAGGCAGGTTTTCATGAAGCCCAGAAACATTCTCCAGATCAAGGAGAATACCTGGAATCACCCCATCTGTCCTCCGGATGGCTGCTTGCAGCCAGAAGATCACAAACAGCATTTTGCTTTCAAGTGTTAAGAGCCAGCTGGGAGGCGGGGACTTCATCACTTTCCAAGCCATGCTGTAACCTTAAAGAGACACTAAGACAGGCCACCCCATTTCTAAATCACCAATCTGTATTTTTTTTAAGCATATGTACCCTAAGAGAGTCTTTCTATAGCAAGGAGAAGCTGGTTCTTTTGGTGTTTGATGTTATTTTGGGGATTACATTTTTTTTTAAAAAAAGAATTCTTTTAAGTTTTGGATTTCATTTTCCTTCCAAAGGAAATTCCTGTCAGAGTCAAGCCTGCCTCTGACTCAGAAAGCAAAACTCCTTCTGAGTCAGAGGAGGAAATGAAAACTTATCAGGCTGAAATCAGGAAAATAAAACCAGAGGTTCAGCCAGCAGCGCAGGAAGAGTCCAAGGTGCTGATTGGCCAGGATTTGGGGGATGATTTGAATCCTCCAATCAGCATGCACCAATGATGGGCCGAAAAGCACACAAAAGAGAAGGTGGCCCGATTGGCTGCAGAAGGGTCTAGGCGCGTGAACGATCGGGATAAAAGGCAGACGTGTGAAGAATGAGCTGTTGGAGACAACTGATCCTCCAAGCCTGCAGCTTCCAGAGAAGAGTCCTTAACTGCATCGGAGACAGCGTCTGTTGCCAAAGAGGAATTAGCACCTTTGCTCTGCTCTGAAAAGGACTTGAATCCTGCCTCTGCTGCCATCAAGGATTCTGTATCCACCGTGCCCAGCGATCTCAGCCTTGCATCCAGCCTTGAAACTCCATGATCTTCCATGCAGCTTCTTTGTGCCTTTGATTCTCAGTCTCATGGCATGCTTTGGTGCAGTCCAACCGTGCTTCGGGTGCTCAGCCTTGCTCAGGAGTTTCACACCTATCTTGTTGTGAACCCGTTTCTCAGACTAGTCTTGCTTTGAGTTTCCAGCCTTGCTTCAATTCTCCAGTCCAGAGAATCCAGCCCAGTCCAGGGCTTCCAGCTGAGTCCAGCCTTGCTCCAAGTCTCCAGTTCAGAGAATCCAGCCTAGTCCAGGTTTTCCAGCACAGTCTAGTCTTGCTCTGAGTTCCAGTCTTGCTCCAAGTCTCCAACCTAGTCCCTGGTTTCTAGTTGAGTCCA
The DNA here is from genome assembly GCF_035149785.1 of Candoia aspera. Classification (NCBI taxonomy): domain Eukaryota; kingdom Metazoa; phylum Chordata; class Lepidosauria; order Squamata; family Candoiidae; genus Candoia; species Candoia aspera. The sequence goes on along the minus strand of NC_086155.1, from coordinate 130,096,766 downwards.
GCCTCATTTCCAGTTCATAGTCTTGCTTCGAGACTCCAGTTACTGGCTTCCAGTCTGGCATGGGTCATCAGCCCCACCCAGTGTTCCAGCACCAGAACAACTCAAGTATCAATCCAGTTTGAGACCTGTGTCCTCAGCTTCAGCAGCACCTTGCATTCCAGTCTCTTCCAGCCTCCCAGTTTTCATTACAAAGTCCTGTTCTGCTGCCTCATTGTGGCCCAGTTGGGCTTGTTTGAACCCAGCTCTTCATACTTCAAGAACTTACTTATTGTAAATAGTTATTTAATAAAGAGTATTTTTGATATTACTCTGCCTGGTTGCATAGTCTGAACAGGACAATTCCAAAGACTGAGAGTAAACAATTGTCTTCCTGTTATTATTTTTGTATTAAATTTGAAGATATTAGCATTTTCCTACATGTTGAATCAGCTGATTTGAAGCTTCAGCTTTCTGTTCTCACTTTCCCATGAGAACTATCTGCTATCTCACTCTCATTTTATGTAAACACATTCTGGAATCCTTTCATATCTTCGACTTTCGTTGACGCTCCTAGCGGGTGCCATAATCTACTGCATGAGACATGGAGGATTTCAAACAGATTCTTTCTGACCTTCACCAGGATCTTAAACAGATTTCTTCTGACTTCTATCAAACTTTTGTGCAAGATATCCAGGACATTGTAGAAAATATGAGATATAAAATGTGCCATCAGGTTGGGGATGTAGTGGATGAAATTGAGGAATTTAAGAGCGATAGAAAGTTGTTGTTGTTTTTTCCAAGACTGAGATTGGGATTTTTATCAAGATGCTGGATGAACATTGGATAATGGAGCTGGAGAAATCTAGGGGAGAAAGTGATCTGCAAGCCATAAGTAAAATTGATCTCCTGGTGGAATGTCATGAAAAGAACCTGGAATCTTTAAGGTGAGGCCCACAACTAGGGTCTGTGTCACCCAAGGCAAACATGGATTCTGCGCCCATTTTGGCACCCCACCAGTGCAGCGCCTGGGGCACATGTCTTGGTTGCTCCCCCTAGTTGTGGCCCTGTTTGAGGTGGACAGTTGGGGTGTTTGATTCTTTCAAGAGGAAAGCTCTGTGCACATTGTGGGGATATGTACCTGCTATGGTTTATTTTGAAGTGGGATAAAGGTTGAAGAATGTTCATCTGGTTTGCTTTAAGGATTTGATTGATGCTATTTGCCTTTAAAGATTTGGATTTACTGTTTTGAATTGACTTTGTTTTTTTGGGTTTCTTAAGATGCAAATTATTAAAACTGTTGTATTAGGGTTAAAAAAAATGTTTATCTGGTTTGCTTTAAGGATTTGATTGATGTTATTCCTTTTTAAAGATATAGAATTACTGTTTTGAATTGTCTTTGTTTTTTTGAGTTTATTATGATTGGAATTATTAAAATTGTTATACCATTAAGTATGTTATACCACATAAGTATAATAGCAGACAACTTATGTGCTTTTTAATTTGATTCTTATTGTAGTAGACAGAAATAAATAGAATAGTGGAAGGAAGGGAATAATTAAATATGTTTTATCTTTTGGAGGGGAGAAAGATATTTAGGAGGTTTATATCAACTTTTTTTTCCCTTTATTTTAATATAACGGAAAGAAGTAACTATACTTAGTGATTTTTATTATGTGTTAAAGTGGAATGACTTATATAAATAATGTGGTGTTTTGGTTTGATATAGAGTAAGAGATTGATTATGGAAATTTTTGTATATCTTTGCTGTTAAAAGTCAGAAGCTGCATCTTTTTTGTAAATTTGAATTTTTTTTATCTTGTGTTTCTGCACTTTTTTAGTTTTATTTTTTCTTTCTTTGTACTTTTTTTTTTGTAGTTGTTATTCTTCTCTTGAAACCTAATAAAATTTACTATAAAATAAATTAAAAGATCTCTTTGGGTAGCAAAGATGAAACATGAACAGGAAATAAGAAGTGTTCTGACTAAATAATTGAAGTTTGCAGCAGGGCCAGCTCAAGACAGCAGTACTAATATTCATCCTTAAAAATAGTTACAGATTTTTGGGACTACTGGTGAGGATTCATTTCTGGCTTGTGAAGTCTCTCTGGATAAGGGAGAGATTATGAGATCTCCCACATCTATTCTGGACATCTGGTCCTCATGAGTAGACTGCAGGAGCTGAGGTTTTTGTGGTCGACATGTGAGTTGAGTGGCTGGGAGTCAAGGGATGCCGCCTAAACTCACAGCTGTAATATAGTACATATGGACATAAAGTTCACCAACCCTCATTTCTTAATCACTTTTGGAAATTGCTTCTTAACTGCTTTTTAACTATTAGGAACCTTCACAATGGCAACTTTTAGAATACCAGGTGAGTCTCCTTCAATCCTTAGAGAAAGAACTTTTAAATGCAATTTTTTAATATATATATATATATATATATATATATATATATTTAATGAACAGCAAAAGGGTGATTAGAATGTTAATTTTGAAAGTTAGAGTTCTCATGGTACAGTCATCTCACCAGTGTTTTGCATTAATGCATTCAAAGAAAGAATGTGTATATGTGGTGTACCAGCTATTGCAGACATCATACATATCCTATTCGATTGCACACTATATTGGAAAGGGCTGTTTACCTAAATCCTTACTTAAAAATTAAAAAAAAAAAAAAAAAAGGGACGCCCAGGAAAAACTGTCTTACTTCTTGCAGGGAACAAACTTGCATATTACTAGCAAGAATGCAATTTTTATACCAAAGACCATACTGAAGAGGATAGACTGAGACTGATTTGAAAGTGGATTTAAAAATGACAGGCTACAAGAATGATATGGAAAAAAGATGTTACACTGGACATACAAAGGAAACTGGCTGATGTCTTAATAATTAAAAGGGATATACAAATAAAAAACCAAAAGAGTGACCTGGATAACTTTCTTTTACTGGATTTACAAAAGAGTCTTGTTAATGTTTTAAAAGATTTGTGAGAAGGGACAAAGAAAAAATGAAAATAAATCAAGTTCTAGGACATTATTTGAAGGGATTAAAGATCAAGATTGTTAAAAGTAAAAGGAAGGAATATAAATTTGGTTTATTTGATCAGGGTTAAAATAGATATGTTGTTATCTCTAGTAACCCTTAATGGACTTTTGCTGACCAGAACTGAATGACAAGGTTTTAAAGTTTTGTTTATAGATAAAAGATGGGATATGGGAAGAAGAGATATTTTGTTGCAATTTAAGAGAAGGTGATAAGTTACTAAAATTGTTTATACTTGTTGTTATGAAGGGAAAGTCATTTCTTTATATATTTCTTGTCTTCTTCTTTACTATATTCTTATTTTTTTTCTTTCTTTTCTATTTTTCTATTAACTTTTTTCCTTCTCTGCACTTTCTATTTTTCATTTCATTTCATTTCATTTCATTTATTTTTAGTTTGTATTACTTCTTATCTTTTTAATTATGTTAAATAAAATTACTATAAAAATGGTTACAGATTTTTGGACAAAGGCTACAACACATTTAACATCACTGGACTATGCTTAGAATGAAACAGTGGGTTCATCCTGACTTGTGAACAGAAACTCTGAGCTTGATTACAAGCCTGATTGCTCACTTATTTGTTTGATGAAAGACAACCTACTTAAAATAAAAAGGATAATGGTGTGAAGCCTTGCAAACCTGATGCCACCATGAACCACCCCACTTGTTAAGAGGGTGGTGAGGTTTTACAGTTAAACTCTTTTCTTCATCACAATTTTAGATTGGTCCACTGAAAGTTTCAGGTTTTAATCAGTGGCAGGTTGCTGGCTCTTAATTAGATGTACAATACAACATTCTACTATCTCCAGGGAGAAGGCTTGTCAATTTAATCAGGGGAAGAAAGCCTGCACATTGGTAGACAGGCAATAGCAATAAAAAGCTATTGTTCTTGGTTCCATCAGGCTTTCTCATCCGGGCTATCTAGTTTCAAGCATAATGTGAACATAAAGGAACCTTTAAGTCGAAATTTGGGGCTAGCATCAAAGCAAAATATAGTCATCAAAATACATATATATACCAAGAAGTAGCATATCCAACCTCTTCCATAATAATCAATCTATTTTTCTGCCAATCTGTTCCTAATGAGTCATGGTAAATAATATTAATAGCCAATCCTGTGCATTTTTATTGAGAAATCCTGTTCATCTGAGATTATTCTTCAGAGAGAGATAGAATAGTGTGTGTGTGTGCATAATTGCAGCCTGATTGAATCATGATAAATAGTGTAGTTTACTGACAATAAATCTGGTAGTTTTAGTAGTTTTAGATATGCTTCTCATAAATGGCCGAAGAAGAACGAATGGTGGAATGATTAACAACGAGGCAATGTGATGTCATGGGGCCAAAGTAGGAGTTAAAAGGAGAGAACAAAAGCTAAGTTATTCAAGCATTCAGCCTGAGCAGGTTATTCACATCCACATACACCAGATGAGAATATGAATGCTGGCTTTCTCCTGAAGTCTCCATATGCACCTTATTAAACTTTTAGTTAAGCTAAACAACAAGGCTTGAATGGAGTCTCCCTTTGTGTTCCCTTGAACATATATATATAAAAAAAAAGAACCTGTTCATATATCAATGCTTTTATCTACAGTCATGCAGAGAGTTTTTCTCATGTTGAAATGAAAATGGGTAGAAACCTTCATAACTTGTTTTCAATATGAAAAGAACTGGGATTGAGAGATCAAAGTTAAATCTCTGTGAACGTAAGACAGGGTAGGGTGGCCATTGAAAATGAAAAACAGTTCATTTTCAGTTCACTATGTTTCTCGAGGTTATCACTGAGAATTATTACTTGTTACCAAATCACTAGACGTTCTGGAAATTATGCTCCATTAATAGATGCATATTTATTGATTCAGCTGCTGGTGTTCTAATCTGGATGGATATGTAAGCATATGTTAATACCAGAAATGGATTTTGGTTCAGTTAAGTGCAGAAGAATTCTGTTTTCTTTCTCTAAAGAGGAAAAAAAAATTTTTTTTTTCTTCAGCAGACTAAAGGAACTGCATTGATGTTCTGACAAATAATATTTGGAAGTCAAAGCCTTATAAAGGCCTTCTCAAAATATCAAAACTGAGGCTATGTTCTATCTTGACAAGTCTCTTGAAGATATTAATCATGAATCAAATCATTCAGAATCTGAAGATTTCATCTGATATCAGCAACCCTGGCACTATCCTCTGAGAAGCTTTTACTGACAACTGGGATACAGTTGGCTTTACTGAATATGAACTTATCCATATTTCAAAATCTCATACCATTATTTCATTCTTGATTCCAGGAAATATTATCCTTAAAATAAATATAGTTGATTCCCATGCACATTTATCAAGTTATCAAAGATGACATTGGTAATGCTCTTTGCATGTCAGTTTTCCTGCCCGGATGGCTTTCAGATATTGGCTACTCTATTATGTGTGGGTGTTAAGCAACTAGAAAGGTATGTTTTTAGTGTCTTTTACTATAGAACTAATTCTATATAGTAAATTCTACTAATTCACTTTCATATAAAGATTGGAGAAAGAGAAATTGAAAGAAAGAGAGAGAGAATCTCCATTTTCCACATTTCTGGTGTCATCCAATGAAGGTGAGGACTCTTAAATTATAGGATTGGCTATCAGCATAGATGATGATCAGTCTAGATAACTTTGGAGAAAGATTGAGGATAGCACTATTAGTGGCTCATAATCATGGTTGGTATGCTACAGGATTAAAGGTAGCGTCATTCTGAAAAGCAGTTGCTGAAGAACAACAGAGAAGACATCTGTTGCTCTTACACTTTGCTTGAGGGCTTCCTGTCTGGTTGATATTTGAATTTTTCTAAAAAATGTACTAAATAAGCCTTTAATCTGTGATAGCAAGGCACTTCTTATTCTGTTTCTTAGAAAAGGTTGCAGCTCCATCTAATCTTAAAAATGTCTGCTACAAAATGCTTCCTGAAATATATATTCTCTGGTATCTAGTGCTATTTCTTGATCACAGCTGAATCAGAAAAAGCTGTACATGTTCTGCACCATTTCCTTGATGTGCAGATTGATTGGCTAAGAGGAGAGAGAGAGAGAGACAGAGAGAGAGACAGAGAGAGAGAGAGAGAGAGAGAGAGAGAGAGAGAGAGAGAGAGAGAGATGTTGAGCCTTGAGAAGATGCAGGCTATGGCAAATAATTTACTTTTATGGAAATTGGGAAATCTAATATAAGAAAATATATGCAGTTCAGGGTTGAATTCTGGAGTTCTTGGTGTTCCAGGCCAAAATCATCATCATCGTCATCATCGTCGTCATCATCATCATCATCATCCCATAAGAACTGCCTTTAAAAAGAGGTGCCTTGTTTTGGGGTGAGCCTGTGATAAAGGTAATCTATATTGAGCTGTGGTTAATATGCCAACTGCACATCCTTTCCTGATGTAATATAAAGCACTATGTGCCTATCCCAGAAGGTGCAGCTGGTAAAGAACAAGGCGTCTGGCTGCTGAATGGGATGTCTGGTTATTCTAAAGCAACTGCACTGGTCGCTTATTAGCTGCTGAGCCAGATTAAAGGCTTTGCTGTTGCCACATAAAGCTCTAAGCAACTTGGGACCAGGTGACCTGGCAGGCTGCCCACACAATTATAACCTGGATAATTGAAATAATCATAAGAGGAAGCCCTGCTATTTGTGTCATGGCCTATTGTTTGCCCTCTGCTTGGGGCATCTAATCATTGCAACATTTCCCTCCCTGGCATTTTTGGATACACTAGCCTTGATGTGTTAGATGCTTCCTAAAGACCTTTCTCTTCACCCAGACTTTTAAACAGTTACTTGCATAACTGTTGCACATGAATGCATTTTTTCTTAAACTTTTAAAATATATATGTGGTTTAATTGATGTAATGTCCTAATGTAACCCAGTTGGTTAAAAGCAGAGTTAAGAAATAAGTAAAGGAGTTGATTTTAGCACAAAGTCAGAAGAAGTAAGGGAGCTAAGTTGGAGGTTAAGAATCTGGTTGCCCATGTCCGTAACAGGAAGAAGCCAGAACCAGAAGAAATAGGATCCTCAAAGAAACTAAAGCAAATACAGGTGTTGGTCAGGAAGATGATAAAGTGGTTCCTTTGGAGAAGTTGGATTCAGTGAAAGAAATCAGAACTGGATGCTCCTAGAAAGGAGTGGGGGCACTAATTCCTTTTTTCCTCTTTGTGCCCCATGGCAGATAAATTCACACAGGCAGGTTCTGCGACCTTTTAATAATCAACAACTCACCTACATGAATATTGCACAGATACATCATGTAGGATGTGTTTGACAATATCCTTGTTTAGTTTAGTTTACCAAAGTATATGGTTATAGACCAAACATAATATCCTTGTTGTGACTGTGACTGCCAAAAGAAGCAGGTGGGGGGAAAAGTGTGAGACAGCCGAAAGAAGCAGCTGGTGGGCAAAAAAAAATATGGCAGGCAAAATGGGAACAAGAGCCAAGTGCAGTCTCTCCCAAAGCAGGGAAAGGAAAGAAATGAAACTCAGAGTAGAGCTGTGAGTACCAAGATTGACAAAGACAGCACTCACATGAGAGAGGAGAGGAACCAAATAAATGTCATCTTCACAGCACAGCGAAGATAAAGAAAGGGAGAGTTTAGTCTAGAAACAAGGCAGCCAGAGGAGATAAAACTGATAAGAGACAAAACTGTCCATTAAGAAAGGGAGCAAAAATACTCATGAATAAGCAACAGTTGGAGAAGGCACAAGGTTTTTCTCCCTGTTGCCTTTTGGCTAGCTGGGATTTCTGTTCCTGCAGCTAACAAGCTGAGAGAGGTGGCTTGGGGGTTGCAAATAATTCAGAAGTATTGGTTGGCACCTTGGCCAGTGTGGATAAAGAAAAAAAATGGCAGTTTCATTAGAGATGAAATTGCCCAGGGAATCCCCTGAGGGAGGATCAGGTCTTGAAAGGCCAAGAGGAGGAAAAGCAAACTGAGTTCACATAGGCCAGCCCCGAGAAGGATCAATCCGGAAGGGATTAAGCAGTAATAAAGAAGAGAGTGAAGAAAACTGCTGCGTGAGATTTTTGCAGAGACAGCCGTTGCTGTGGCATGTTTGTTACAGGATGGGGCAAAGCTGGATTGTTTAAATAGGTACTGTGCCTTAGAAATGCATGTACCTTTTAGAAAATTGTTGGGTACTGCTAGCTCTGAGCAAGCCTCTTTGTGGGAAACAAGGAGAATAATCCTTTGAGATTAATAGTTTACAATTGTTTAAAGTTGTTCTTGGGCCATGCTGTCTGTATATCTGTATAGTTGTAGGAGTTCATTGGTAAGTAGTAAAGTTGTTCTTGTCTGCTTGAAAAGTAGAGATCGGATGCTTTCTTATCAGAAGCCCTAGGAAGGACAGGGATTGCCCCTTGGAGTCCCCTTTTCTGGTTGGAGATTTGGCAGCAGGTTTTGTTTAAAGGGAAGTGCATTGTAGCTGCAGGATCCTGCTTGGGAGATCTCTGGGGAGATCTACCTCAGAAGAATTTTTGTATTAAAATGACCTACCATACTGTTTTTATTTAGAGGTTGCATTTAAATATAATATATGCATCATTATTAGGGAAATTAATTAAGCATGTGGTAGTGACTCAGCTTCAGAACTTTTGGTGAAACAGTTTTTGTTTCATTTTCATCAAACTTCAGCTCGGGTGGTGGGATAAAAATGACATCAGTCACCCTGGTAAAAATATATCTGCTAGAAGCCTTACAAATAAGCAATGTTCTTCTTCTCCTGGGTCTTATCGTTGTATGCCGAAACATTAGCCATGGTGTCCTCTGGGTTTGACTCTTTTCATTTTGCAGATTAAAGGGAACCATATTTGTTGGTTTGCTGCTTGAATTTGGCAGGAAATCACACTGCTGATGTCCAGAGATTTGCTACTGAATATCAGTGGCATAATCCTGGGGACCCTGGAGGCTGCAAAGCTGAGATTCAGAGACATATCCATATATATATGTATTATAAAAACAGACAGGGTTGGACTTATTTTAGATGGGAAACCAGTAGGAGATCCCAGAGCTGTAGACTCAATGGGAAGTTGTAACATTTTGAAAGAAAACAATGGCATTTGGTGGCCAAGAAAACTGCCTGAGAGTGTCCCTGAAGTTATTCGGATTCAAGATTGACTCAAAATAGTTAATAGGATTCCAGATTGATTAAGGAGATGTTAACTAAGATTAGCAAAAGGCAGAAAGAAGTCAAAATAGCTGCTAGAAGTGGTAGGATTCATGAAAGGTGTTGATTAGAATTACAGTTGGTCCTCATTTAGTGAATGCCTTGTTTAGTGACTATTCACAGTTATGATAGCAATGAAAAGGTAACTTTATGACCAATCCTTGCATTTATGACCTTCACAGGTCTGTAAAGCAAAGGAAAGCTGAAGTAAGATCATAAAGAAGGTTGTGGTTTCACTTAGCTTCACTTAATGACCAAGTTGCTGGTCCCAGTTGTGGTCACTAAACAAGGACTACCTGTATAAGAACCCACAATATCTCTCACTCAGAACTATGGGCAAAACAGACTTTTGTAGTTACACTCTTGAACAAGTCTCCATGCACATGTTTTTCAGGCTGCAGCCCATTGTTTTTATTTGTGTACGAATCATAGAAAATGGATGTTACATTCCCATGAAAAAGTATGACAAGGAAGAAGTTACATATCTGTGCACAGGACAGAAAGAATGACTTGAGACAACCCCACTTTTATTTAGCATGTTAAATCTACCACTTCCCCTGCCTTCTTCTTGCACTTGATGAAGTAGGCCATTGCATATAACAGCAGAGACAAAAAAAAAAAAAGCTAGTTCAGTCCCAAAGGTGCCACAGTACTTCTGCATAAATATGTTATATCAACCTTTTAATGACATAAAGACTGTCACTACCAGAACAAATCATTTGCAAAATTAATATTGACGACTCACTTGCAACAAGCTTTTGCTGCATTCAGATATAATATGCTCCTTCTGCATGGTAATTTCATAATGTGTAAAACCTAAAAATATTTGCCAAGATCTACTGCTTCCCTTTATGAATAGTAATGAATATTATCATAAGAGATTTCTATTGGCTCCAATCCAGGCAAGTTACAGATACTCAGATCTCATAGAGACCAAGGCCTGGGTAAATTGTCAGTTGCTTTAGAGAAATCATAGGACAAAAGAGGAGAAAAAAGGAACTCATTTTGCTGTTATTGTTATATTTATATGTTGATTAGTTGTTGGTTGGTTGTAATTCCACCCCTGCCTTTTTCTTTTGACACTTCAAATAGCTTGCATGCTAGTGTTCCTCACATTTATCCCTATAATTATCCTGGTAATTGGTTTAGCTAAGAGAGAATGACTGGGTTAATGTCATCCAATGACCTCTGTGGTTGTGTGGAGACTTGGACCTGGGTTCAAGTCCAACACCTTAGCTACTACCCTAGTTTAATACTGGATCTAAGATTTTTGAGCCTTCCCATAGCACCCTCATCATATTCTCTATCTTGGAAGTAGTAGAACAGGCATCTTGAGAATTAGCTTGTGCTGACCTTAACCCTATATGTAGAATGTTTCCTTACAGTTTGCCTATCTACTTCCCAGTCTCAGAGCTATTTGAGAGCTAAACCAATATTTCCTCTTCCTTCTCTTATCATTTTCCCTACTGAAGAAAATGCAGTTTCTCCTTCAAAATCTGTCACATTAGTAGACCATCATTTGAATATCTGGAAGTTCAGCAGTACTTCTGGCTGCTCAATGGGTGGCAGTGTTTTCTGGAAAGGAATTTCCTGGCATGTATAGGCTTAGATGCCTTTTAAGACAAGATGGGATTGCTATAGAGTACATTGTGTCATTGGTCAGTTGGAAGAAGCAAAAGCAAATTCTGACTAACTAATAAAAGCTATGCATATTCTTATAGAAGCATAACAATAGATACACACACATGAAAATCTTATGAAAGTCAGCAAAGGAAAGGGTACAACTGCAAAGTATTCTGATCATATTTAAGCTTGCAAGGCTTGGGAAATGGATGGGCTGTTGACAAAACTTCACTCTGTAGAAAATGGAAATGGTCACACTGTAAGGCATTAAGCCCTCTGCAGTTCTTGAAGCCCAAGTACATATCCAGCCTTGCCACATTCTGAGGCCATGCTGATTTTCAATGTGCTTTATGGATTACAAAAGATCTTGCTCCAAGGAACTTATGAGATAGACAGACAGACAGACAGACAGTCACTCTGCACCTCCTATTTGATGTATTAATTTGCATTATATTTTTATAATACTAGAGAATCTTGATCATTAGAGGAAAAGCTTGGGTATATTTGCCTTCTATCCCTGGAAGGGAGAAATGTGAGGCTGGCAATGCAGAAGGGTAGCATGTTGATACACATGTCCATTCTTGAGTGTGTAGAACATACCCCCTCCTTTACTGATAACACATCTTTTTCTATGACAGTTGACTATTATATGGCCTGTTCATTTTTATCCCACTGTATGTTTCTGCAACTCTGGACCATCATCTAATAGGGCAGATGCTCTACTGTAATTCTATGGAAGCATTAGCATTACACCCTTTCATAATGAATTGCTTTATGCAATACTTATTGTTTCATTTTCATTCCAAGACAATACCTGAGAATGCAGAAGATGATAATTTCTTAATTTAAAACTGAAATAATAAAGCCATTGTACTGCACAGACATCCTGGCATCAGCTCACAGAGTTGACACAACTTTTAATTATACTAAACTTTCACCATCATGCTTCTTTCTATCATTTTCTTTCTATCATCTTGTTGCTCATTACATGGAAAGCAAGGCTGACCAATGATGTATCATAAATAAGACAGCTTTGTAGAGATGCTCCCCATCTCTCTGCATCAGAAGGCAGCCAGCTCAAGTTCTACTGCAAATGCCAAATGACTTTGACTGTATTTTCAGCTAGAAAAACAAAAGCTATTTCATACTGCAGTGACATGTGTTCCTGAGAAATTACATGACTCCATTCCAGTGGACACATACAACTTGTCACTTGAGCTGCCATACAGACATAAACTAGAATGACTCATCATTTTGACATATCCACCATATTGTGTTTGACTGATACCTGTACAGTACATCCTTTACCTAATGAAAAATGTCAAACAGCCACTGCAAAGGTTGTTTCAGGTTCAATGAATGTTTAGTAACAGGAAGCTGTACTTGAGCTATGAAAGATAATTCTGCACTTAACTTTTGGAGCAAGCCCAAAGTAATTGTATAGCCATATCTATTACATGCTATTACACCACTCAGGCAGCTACATGGGCCTAGGTATTGTACATTGCAATGAATCAGGCCTTTAAATTATAGAAGCTTGCTCTAGGTTTTCATACTCTGTTCCACTAGTGCTGGATAAGTAATACAGGTATCAAGGGCTGTTGACCTCCCACAACCTATATTGGATAGGCCAGTAGCACTGAAGCAAAATAATAATTTTGCCAATTTCACATTTTTCAAAGTGGGCTGTTTGCATTCCAAACACAATCTGTTCTGTTTTAGACATTTACATCTGAGAGATTCTTAATGACATTTTTCTCTTATTGATAGGAATGTAGAAAACTGCTCTTTATTGGGCCAGATGGGACTCCCCCCCACACACATTCAAGATTGCAAAAATTACTGCATTTCTTTACGAAGAGATTGTATGATGTAGTAATTATACAGTAGCAGGAGCGAAGGGTTGTCCTCCAGATGTTGCCAAATGTCATTCATCCTCCTTCAGAAGGTAAAGTGTTAGAAATAAGTAAAGGGTTAGACTTGGAAAAACCATGTTGATATCTCTACATGTCACTTTAGTGATTGGGAAGGTACCGTAGGGAAATATCCATGTACCTTAGTCTGCACTCTGCAGGAGAAAGATGAAAATGCAATAAAAAAAGCAAGATGTAAATAAAATGGCTGAAAAGCCTTTGTGGCTGCTTATTGCAGCTAGAGAGTCTGATGTAACACTGTGATTGTTAACTCCTGCTCAGTAATGACATCCTGATGGAATGGGTGAAGACATATTAGAAGAGACAGTGTGGTGTAGCGGTTAATCTGTAGATAGCATTTGTGATTTACTTGCTTCTCACCCTTTACTTCTCAAATGTTCAGCACTTGCCTCTTACCCTCCCCTTCATGTGTGTTCAACTCTCTCCATTCATTCCTCCCCTTTTTCTGAGTTTAGGGGTAAGATGGGCCCTATCTTCCCAGCTGGGAACCAGTGGCAGTATTCCTTTTTCTTTTCACATTCTCTCTCTCTCTCTTTCTTTCTTTTTTTCTTTTTCTGTTGGTCTTTCTTAGCTTGTTTGGGTTATTTTCCTCCTAATATTTTTCCTTTGTTTTGGTTTCTATTATTTTTTCCCCTTAAGTTTAAAAAGGTTTTGTATTAATTGTATATGAATTTCTTTAGTGCATTTAGTGTATTTTTAGTATATTTAAATGGAGGCTCTCTCTCAGCTTTCCCCTTGCTGGGGAGACATACCGCCCCTGTAGTTTCTCTTGTTTTCCTGCTGGACCCAGTCTCAAATCTGCTCAGAAGGGAAAGCAATATGACAAGAAATTACTGATTGTTCTTGTTCTTGCCATGGCTTGCATGCTTGAAAGGAACAACTGATGAGTCGACAACAGCAAAAAGAACAGCAACCATGGGATTTGGAAACACAGGCATTCAGTGCAAATCATGATGATGCAGAAATGATAAAACAACAGAAACCCTATTTTTTTATACACTGGACACAAGTATAGAAGTCACAAGGCTTGTGTTACTATGCACGTTTTCTCATTTGCTCTCCCTTGCCATCCCAGAGTGAACACCTGTGTCTGGAAATCAGCAGTATTTCTCTATTGAAGTATGAGCTTCATCAGGTGACCAACAATTTGAGTCCAAATAATATATATTCAAGTCCTGGTTTCAAACCTTTGGAAACACTGGCAGAGCTGCACTTTTGATGATGGACAATTGCAAATCCCATGACTGCTTAATGTATCATGAGAAGAATTTTGTAATGTGATAGCTGTCTGTTAACTGCTACACAATAAAATTTAATTGAACATTCACCAAAAGGTTAGGAAGTTAGTTAACATCATCAACACGGCAATTACCAGTCAACCCTACAGTCAAGTTCTGAAGGGAATACATTTTTTGTGTGCAAGATAAATACTAGAAACTATGGTAGTTTTTATATAGCTTTCTGGGTTTTAGATTCAAATATTAGGGAAAATGTTTCAGTGAATTCATTTGGAGGACTTAATGTGCTGCAGATATAGATTCACTAAGTCTGAATGAGAATTTGTGGAGCTGCATTTAATTAGCAGCTCTAACAAAGCTGCTGAATTAGAGAAGAGAAATATTAAAATGGAGTTGTGTTTAACAATATAAATGAACAGTGGGACAAGATTCTAATGATCTTTATAGGCTATTTCAGTCTAAAATGGCTGTGATATTGAATGGTAAAGGGAGGCGAATCTTGAGATTAAATTTTCCAATTGACCTGGGAAAAGAGTACTAGTCCAGGTTGCTTAAAAACACCTTGATCAACAAAATTAACCAGGTCAAACCTTTTTCTATGTCGAGATAACCAGTTAAAAATAATCAGTAGAATCCAATGTTATGTCAGTAGTGTCGCATTCACGCAAAGGGACTTTTTCATGCTTTCCTTCCTCCTTCAGTACTCCCTAATTTGTTCTTAACATCTCTTCTGGAAGTCCCCATTTCACCATATTGTGGTACTGCGTATGGGGCTGCAAGGAACAGGAGGAATAGAATGACTTTAGTTGGTGGAAATTTGCCATTGCATTCCACCTAGTATTTGTAACTAATTTTTTTTTGTAAGTGTTGAATCCTTCAGCTAAAGGGTTTTGGATATGATTGAAGAACAGCTAAAGTAGGCAGAAGTAGGAATGGGATAAAAAAGCAAAGCCTCTACTAAATTATTTTTCTTATTGACAAGTATAAGATTATCTCACAGAAGGCAATAAAGATACCTAAGCCTAAATTGTCCAACTAATCAGCTACCCTTTAACAATGGATGGTGTTTGATGTAAGCTTTTTGATTCCTAGTAATTCTAAAGCCATCAAGGTAAATCGGAAAACAGTGAACAACGTTAAGTAGCTGTTAGGTCCTTGCATGCAAATAACTTGGGGTTTTATTAAGTCATTCAAATAAACTCCAGTCTACTTTAAAGATCAGCAACTGAAGGACCTAGTACAAAAAGTTTCCTTAAGGTATGTATGGACTGTATTTCCAACATAGAGATGAGAACTGAATATACAATGGAAATCCACATATATATTTCTCTCATAGCATGGAATCTGGTGGCATCACTTATATTTTACAGTGGAATCCAACAGCTCAAATTTTGCTTCATAAAGACTATTCTTTGGTATTGTGCCAGACCCATTTTCAGGTATTTTTCTAGTTGAAATGTCATTTTGTTCTTGGCCAACCATTTAAAAATATATAATGCTTGCAAGTGATTCTATATTGGTTTAGGCATTGATATCCAAGACTTTCTGTTTGAAGATTTCCTTGGCCTGATGTCTAGCTGCGAGTAGATATTAGGTTGATAGCCTGTGCTGCAAAATAACTTTAATAAGTTGGTTTACCCACATGGCAGACTAAGCCATCCATATCTGTTCTTCTAGACACATTTTAGGTAGCCTCCCATGGTCCATTAGGAGAATCCTCTGCCAGTAGTTAAAAGCTTTAACTTGAATTATGTATGGTATGGATACCTGTTTAGCTCTAATCATGGGAGTTGGTGTATTCTTGTCAATTCCCAAGATAAAATTTAAAAAATGGGACTGGATTTGTTCAGATAAAGGGATCTTTAATAGACCCCACAATTCTGCACAGTAAGAGAACATTGGAATTATGTTTGGCTTATAAACCTTTAGTAGCAGGATTAAAGTACTTGGGTAATTATAGTTAAGTACTGTAAGTAATGCTTTGCAACTTGTAGTGGTCCTCTCAGAACTTCATTTAAAGTGGTTTGCCCCTGACCCTGTGTTGGTAAAAACTACCCATAAGTATGGAAAGGAGTCAAATTATTCAAAGGGCTCCCCATCCAGGTGCCAGTTGTATTTAGGGTGTTTCTTACTGAATATCACCACTTTAGACTTGACTTCATTAATACTCAGGGAGTTGAAGGCATAGTTAGCACCTAGTATTCACAGCATTTTTTTCAGGCCTGCTTGGGAATGTGCCATCAAAACCATGTATTCAGCGTATACAATGAAATTGATGAATTTATTCAGGATCTTTAGCATATGGAATTGGAGGATTGAAGAAATCCTGGAATGTCATTAACAGAGAAATTAAACAGCATCAAGGCCAAAATGTACCCTTGTCTGACACCCTTATGACTGGGTATGCTCTGTGTTAAGAGCCATTTACTCCAATATGAACTTTCAGTTAAGTATTTGAGTAGAGCTCCTTAACCAGGTATAGGAGAGAAGGTTCCATAATTTAACACAGCAGTGTTCTTCCATAAAGTATCTCTATTTGTGGAATTAAATGCTGCACTAAAATCTACACAGGATGTGAACAATTGTTTACCTTCAGCTACATATTTCACTATGAGATGGTGTAGAATAAAGCAATTTTGCTTTCTCTGACATTTCTAGTTCTGACCAGATTGAAACTATATAGTGGCACTTCTTAGTACAGGTAGTCCTTGCTTAACGACCACAACTGGGATCAGAATTTTGGTTGCTAAGCAAAGTGGTCATTAAGTGAATCCAACCTGATTTCACAGATTTTTTTTGCAGTGGCCATTAAGTAAATCACCACCAGGGGTTAAGCAAACTATGTGGTCATTAAGCAAATCACATGGTTCCCCATTGATTTTGCTTTCCAGAAGCCAGCCGGGAAGGTCAAAAATGGTGATCACATGATGGTCATAAATGTGAACTGGCTGCCAAGTGTCGAAATTGTGATCACATGACCCTGGGGATGCTGTGACAGTCATAAGTGTGAGTACTGGTTGTAAGTTGGTATTTTCAGCACTGTTGTAAGTCTGAACTGTCACTAAACAAATGGTTGTTAAGTGAGAACTACCTGTAATTGTTAATTTCTTGTAATCATGTCTGAGTTTTAACATCTTAGCATGTGTTTTTGGAGTAGGATGTCTCTGAGTTAGATACATAATTGGCCTTAGTGGTTTTTTTTAAATGGGAATGGTCAAGATTGAACCAGTTAGATCTTATAAACTGTTGACTTCTAACTGGCAATTTATCTAGTAAGGAATTTCATGCATGGAACACAGGTTGGCATATTCATTAAGTATTTCATTGAAATCTTGGGTGGGTGATGGGACCATTTTCACCCATGTCTAGATCTGCTCTAAGTTCAAGAACCTAAATATTGCCTTAGTGTTTGAACCTCTGTCTTGATTCACTTCAAGGTTAGCTAGTAGCCTCATCACACAGTATGAGTAATATTAGATCAAAACTGCCACAGAAATTGACTGCAATCAGTTGATGGTCATTGTTCTCCACATAGACTTCAAATGACTTTATCTATGAAAATAACTCAGTTTTGTTAATTCTGACACATATATAGTCCAAAACACTGCTGAAGTTCCCTGAATGGAATATACTGTATAAGGGTATTTGAAACAGTTTTATTTACCTCCTAAGATGTGAAGATTACTTTTATACATTAGATCAGTTGAGATCCTGCTGTGTTCCTTTTTGGTTTACTGAAGTGCCAGGATAGGGGTCATTTAAAAGATAATTCTCAAGTATGTCACCCAGGTAACATATTTGTACAGAGAATAAAATTAAACAGTTTTAGGATGTTCTGAATTTATCTCTAACAGTATCTTTTCAAGTTTCACCCCCATATCAGGGGAAAAACAAGGAGAATTGTCATCAACATTTCCCCTTTTATAATCTTTTTTACAATCTCAGCTTATTCTGAGTCTGGCAAGGTGCAAAAAGAGTTAATCACATTTCCCTCCAGGGGTTTGTCAATGAGATGTCTTGATGTGGGTGGTGCAGATTGTTTGCTTGGACTTTCCCTTCTCAAGCACAATGTTGATAAAGCAATCTTGATGTTATCTGGATTCAGATTGTTAAAGCTGTGCACTAAGGTGGCCATGCTCTCTTGGTCAGATTGAGTTAGTTTTGCCCTCTAAGCAAAACACAGTTATTGGAAAGGTTGAGAGAGTACCCAGAAAAGGTTTCATTTTAACAACATAGTAGAGACTGTGGATTGCTAGAATGTTAATAGAATCCACTTGCAGTCTCTTCTGGACAGAAGCCATTTAGCTTTCTATAAATCAATCAGCTCCTTTTTACAACATAATATCTGGCTTAAGGACAGCACGGCTGCTTTTTTGGATCCCCCTTATTCTCTATTCACTCCACTGTTTAGCATTTGTAGTGTAATCTGTTTAGTCTGTAGCTAGCATTTGTGATTTACTTGCTTCTCACCCTTTACTGCTCAAAGATTCAGCACTTGCCACTCACCATTCCCTGCATGTCTGTTCAACTCTCTCCATTCGTTCCTCTCTTTCATTCTGAGCTCAGGGGTAAAAGCAGTCCTATCTTCTCCACTGGGAAGCAGTAGCAGAAACCATGGCCTACATTCTATAAGTTCTTCTCAGTGCAGCTTTTCCATAAAACTATTTGTTGACTAAATCACGACCTAGTTCTTCTCTCAGTTCTATTGTCAAGCTGCTTAAGTCAAGTCATGTTCAAACCTGACTGGAGCTTCTCAGAGATCCAAACAGCATGGCTAAAAACTAACCCTTTACACATGTTAATAGAATCCACTTGCAGTCTCTTCTGGACAGAATGTAATGCAAGAACAGTAGTTATTAAATAGTGTAACACTGATTCAGAACTTTTATCTCCTAATTCAAATGCAGTGCCCCTTTCCCCCACATCTCTTCCTGCTCAATAGACTGTTTGCCATCAGTTTCTTACTGTTCAGTGGCAGTATTTAATATTTAATATTAATATTAATATAATATTAATATTGATATAACAATTTAATATTTCTGTGCTGATATTGTGTTTCAGTGCTTTTTTCTCCCTCTTAATATGTCAAACTGTCAGGCTCCTGACAGAGGAAACATCCTACAACATATGGTTTGGATAATACAAAATGTATGTATAAAGTATAAATGTGGAATCATGTATTATTATTTTAAACAAGTCTGTGAAGAGGGAAAACAACTAAAGAACACTATTTTAATATGAATCCCAGAAGTTCAATATAACATAGCAATAAAGATCATTGTATTTTCATTCCTGATTGAAACAGACCTGCACAAGTTTTGACCTATCAAATGGTTAATTTCCAGGGCACAGCAGTTTGTCAGCTGCTTATTCAAGTTTTTGGAGACCATGAAAAAACATGTGGGGGGGGAGGGTTACTGAATCCCCAAGATGTACATTTGGTTGACCATGTGGCCTCCAGACCTGCTTTAATGCTTCCATCTTCTTCATTGTTGGAGGTAGGTTGTTAATATGCCAAGAGTCCTTATCTGGCTTTCTATTCTTTTTTATATCTGCAGAAAGTGGATGCCTATATAGAGTATCCTTCCTTTGCTCAAGGAAATGGACAAGAATGTACACCATTCAAAAATCTGTCTAAAGTTTTCAGACCCTTTGAGGTACTATAGTCTAGTCTCAAAGATGAGGTCGGAAACAAAAAATAGAAGCACACCATGCACTGACTAATGCAGGGTGTCGTCCATGCAGGACTTCATATGTCTAATTGTCTATGCTCATTAACACATAGGTGACAATGATATTATCTAAATAGCACTGGATACTTGAACCACCTTATAGTGCTTGATCATGTTTCTTTGTCAAAGCATTGATGCATTTACTGTTCCAAAAACAAGTAACCTTTGTTTGCATTTATGGTGAGAAACACCTTCGAATTTTCTTCCATTTCCATTGTAAATAAGTTTCTGCTGGGTCTGTTTTGCTGAAATATTATCCCCCATTGAGAATATTCTCAATTCTGGCAAGGGATATTGCTTAGCTCAAAACCAGTAGCTTTAAAATCACTAAAGACATACAGTTCTCCTCCTCCTCCTCCTCCTCCTCCTCCTCCTCCTCCTCCTCCTCCTCCTCTTCCTCCTCCTCAAATAGAACCACAAGTGGGCTCCACTCACCTTTTGAAAAAAAAATCTGAAAATTTTTAAGTTAAGGGCATTTGACTTCATAAAGTCATTTTCAACTCCTAGTGACCACATAGGTAAATTTTCTCCATGACAAACTATCCCTAACCTGTTCTGTCAAGTCCCCCAATGGTACACTGTAACTGAATCCATTCACCTTGGTGCTGGTTGTCCTCTTTTCTTTCCTTCCACATTTCCCAGCATTAGAGCCTTTTTCTAGAAAGCTGGGTCTTTGGATAATGTTTTCAAAGTAGGATAATTTCAGTCTGGTCATTTGTGCTCCTAAGTACCTCAAGTGAGAACTCTGGGTTGATTTGTTCAATGATCCATCAGTTTGTTCCTGGTAGACTCCATGATAAGAAGTGTAGCACACAAGCTGTTGGTAGAAGCCCAATGTAGCAGCAACTTCTTCAGTCAGTCATGACCCTGGAGAGTTGACCCACCCTGTTTTCATAACATATACTGTAAATCCATCATATATTGTTGGTTATTGTATTTTATTGGTACAGGTATCACTCTAATGTGTCCTGTTCAGACTATGAGTTGGCCAGACATGATTATTATCAAAACAACTCTTTATTAAGACAACTATTTACAACAAATAGTCCACATGATGAATGAGGTAATACTGGTTTCTGATCAAGACCACCCAGGCAACAACGTAAGAACAGGCAAGGTCGCAGAATCACACTGTGGCAAAACCACAGGGCAGGATTCACTGACCAGAGCTGTGGGACTGGACGATTCTAGGAAACATGGCAAGGCTTGAACTGAAAGTGAGAGTCCACAATCTGGAACACCGACTGAACTGGGCTGGCATGTGGAGGCTAGGCTGGGCTTGACTGGATATTCTAGGCAAGGCTGAAAACTGGAAGCAAGGCTGGACTGGACTGGACTCAAGGCAAGGCTTTGGGCTTGAAGCAAGGCTGGACTGGACTGAAATTCCTAGGCATGTCTGAGAGCTCAAAGCATGACTGGACTGAACTGGAGATCCTGGACTAGGCTGAGAGATAGGAACAAGGCTGGGAACGCACTTGAAACACACTGAATGGCGAAGGCAAAGTCTGGAACTGGACGTGAGACTGAGGTTGTTAGAATCATCAGGGAGAAGATCCTCTGTGGCAGCAGGTGCAGGATACAGGTCCTCCATGGTAGGAAACACAGGCATTGATTCCCCTCTGGCTACAGATGAGGTTTCTGATGCAGGTAAGGACTCTTCTGCTGGGACAGCAAACTCAAAGGATTGGTTGTCTCCAGCAGTTTGCTCTTCATGCATCTGCCTTTTATGCTGATCCCTTGCATGCCTATTTCCTTCTGCATCCAATTGGGATGCCTTCTCCTTCGTGTACTTTTCTGCATGCCTTTAACACTGATGGGAGGATTCAAATCCTCCTCTGAATACTGGCCAATCAGCATCTGTAACTTCTCCTATGCTGCTGAGTAATTTCTGGGTTTTGCTTTCCTGGTTTCTGCCTGGTAAGTTTCTGTTTCCCCTTCTGACTCAGGAAGAGTTTTGTTTTCCAAGATAGAAGCTGGCTGAAACCTCATTCTCTTTTCTTTAGTAATTCTGTTTTCTTTAGTAAAATAACAATAACAATAATAACAATAATAATAATAATTGTATTTCTGATGCTTTTAGCTTAACATCACTTAAATGCTGCTCAAATTCACAGTGTGATATATCTGATATAGAAGACCCAATTCTAATTGCATTGATATAATTTTCTTTTGTTCCATTTTATTCTTTTTCTTACTACTTTTTGTATTCTATTGTTTCCATCTCTCTCTCTCTCTCTCTCTCTATCTGTTATAGCTTTGCCATTAATTTCTGGTGGAGCCATACTGCTGGTCTCATTTCATGTTTTTATACCACAGATTTCCAGGATTGCTATTTGTATTCCACTTTCATGCTCACATTCTTCACCTATATCAACCACTGCATTGCTTTCGAGTTTACAAAATTGCTTGGTTGTTATTAGCAAATAATTTTCTTTTCTCTGAGAGGTGGGTTGTTGGTTACATCTTACTTTATCAAATTGTATGCAGGTTACTCCTCTAAATCTGCACTGAGCTGGTATACGTGAACCTCGCCACAACAATAGCACAGTTTATTTTGGCCATTTGCTTGCTGTTTTGTATGTTATTTAAGCATTTTCACAATTGCTTTCACTCCTAACTGCAGTTCTGTGGTATCTCCAGCACCAGTTTTAGCCATTTCAAACGCTCCCTTAAAAGTTAAACCTGCCTCTATTCTTTTTCTTTAAATGCCTTCTTTTAGAATTACAAAGACAAGCTGGTCTCTCAATGCATTGTTTAGCCCTTCACCCAGATTGCAATAGCCACACATCTTTTTAAGTTTAGCTGTTCATGTTGCAGTAGACTTTCCCTCTTTTTATTTGTCCTTATAAATCCTGAAACATCCTGCAATCATTAACAGCTTTGGCATTAAATGTTCATACATTGTTTTTATTAGTTCTACAAAGCTAATTGCAAGGATTTGGGGGGGGGCAGTTAAGATTCTCAATAAGCTGTATGTTTTGTCTTCTGTAACACTCAGTGAAACAGGCACTTTTTTCCGTAACTATCTCATTTGTCTCAAAAAATGTTCAAGTTCCTCTCTTTATAACCTCTAGTATCAAATGCTCTATCACTAATATTTCCAATGACGATAGCTATCCTACTGTGCTCTTTTTCCTTCTGATTTTACTCAGGGCACCCAGTTCAGTGTTATTCTGCCTCTATTTTATTTCCCTTTCTGCCCTTCGAGAGTTAAGATGAAGTTGAAGAAGCTCCCCACTCCCTTTCAGTCCCATGCTCATTGCCACTGTGTGTCTTTTCTGTTGTTCAAACAAAATATATATAAGTGAGGATTCACTTTACTGAAACTTCTAGGAGAACTCCAGTAGGTCTCCAATAAATACAGGGCACTCAAGTTTATCAAACATCAATATAAAGTAATGGGCATGCTTAATCAGGCAAAAATAAACCAATCTTCCTTCCTTCCTTCCCTCCCTTCCTCCCTCCCTCCCTCCCAGACCTATATGGCACCCTGTCTCAAATAATGATTCTAAGCAGCTCACAACAATCCGTAAACACATAACTAAAAATAAAAGTACCCTTCCCCCAGTTGCCAGCCAAACAGCCTCCCAGCTCAACCCCCATCCTAGCCCAATGCTTGGGGGGAGAGCCAGGTCTTCATGGCCCTCCAGAAGGCTAAAGGGGTAGGGATCTCTTGGATCACAGGTGGGAGGCTATTCCACTGAGAAGGCAAGTCCCCGAGGTCCCATCTGGTGGCAATATCTAAGCAGGACACGCAGATACCCTCAGGTGGATGCAGTCTCACAAGTACATGTATCATCTAGCCATTTCTGATGTTTTAACAGCCTGGTTTATCATCCAAAATCCATGGCACAGAAGAGGGTCATTGTGGCAATTGTGTAAACAAGTATTTTTATGTCTATTTTTTGTAACAAGAGAATGTATACACTAGTGACTTTCTATTTCATTCAAGTATGAAAAGATTGCCTTCTTGGTGCAAGCACTGCAATTTAAATCAACTCCACTGTTATGCTGTCCAGATTGAAAAAGATACCTGATTTTTCCAGGTAGCTGAGTTGCCAAAATGCAGCACACATTCACCACCCCCTTTTTTTTTGTTTGAAGAAGCAAAATATCAATATAAAAATGAAACAGCTGCAGATTAAAAGAAATAATTATGACTTGCCATGGTTACCATCACATCTATTTCAATCCTGAGTATATGTGACACCGAAAAAGAAAGAAAGAAAGAAAGAAAGAAAGAAAAAGAAAGAGAGGGAGGGAGGGAGGGAGGGGGGAGGGCAGGCATAGTGCAATTAGTTTCCACAACACAACTACTAAATGGCATGTTATGAATTACTGTAAGAAGAAAAACTGAAGCTTTTGAAGAGGGTACACAACCAGCTGGGGAGGCACAACACTAGTGCAGCAAGGCTCCTTGAATGTCCATGAGGGTGTGCCAGTGGCCAGGGAGCCACAGAGTGAGTGCAGAAGGGCTGGGGGAGGGTGCACAGGTGGGGGAGACTTACCTGAGTGACTTGTGTCCTTCATACATTGTTGGAGGATCCTGATTACGGAGATCTATTGCAGTGAGCAGAGGAATCTACATCAGCAGATTTTTGTTGGGGGGGGGAGGTCAAAGCTCTCTCCCATTTGTACACACTTGCAATGTCATGATCCACAAAGAAAAGGAGTAGAGCTTGCATTATAATGGCACCACATTGCTTTTGTCATCTTCCCCTGCCCCTGGCTTTTGTTATCTCTGGCAGTGAAACTTCAGTGTTTGTTTCCCCTGATGACTTACTTAAGGGAAACAACAACAACAACAACAAGGGACTGCAACTTGTTGCTCCTCCTGGAACTCCCGAAGGCTTTAAATACCATTGATACTGGTACCCAGCTGAATCAACTATCTGGAATTGAAGTAGGAGGCACTTTGTAGTGATCCATCCAAGGCCATTTTCATAGGTCAGCCTTACAGGACACTGCTTGGCCCTATGGCTGCTAGGTTGTGGAGTCCAAAAGGCATGCATTCTAACATCCATATGAAATGCTGAGTAAAGTAATCAAGGAGCTTTGGGTTGGGTATCACTGTTGCTAACATGGTAATACCTGTAACATCCAGCTCTATTTCTCTATCGTCAGAATCGGATGAAGTATTGCAGTGCAGATGTTAGACCAGTGTCTGGTTGACATTATAGGCAATGCCATTAGATGGATGAGGATCAGTAAACCAAAGCTGAATCCCATAACAATAAAGGAACAGTGGATTGACAGCTGTCAAGTCCAGGTAGGTAGTTCTCGAGGTTTGGAAGGAGTTGTGCTGCCCTTGAAGAAGTAGGTACACAGTCTTAATGGAGTCTTAGTTTAATTATTGTCACCCTTATTAGGAGGCCCAGAATGTATATAACTAGCTGTCCCTGTTCTGGTCACTGCAACCATACCATACCAGAAATGTTCTTGTTACCTCCTGTTTGAATTACTGCAACATGCAGTGTATAGCTCTTGAAGACAGTCAAGAATTTGCAGCTAGCGCATTATGTTTATCTGGTTTTTTGGAGTGTAACCCATCACAAGATCCTGTAGAAAATGGCAATCTATATCTATCTGAAATTTTAAAAATGCACACGTGAGTACAGATCCATATGAAAAGATGGAACGCTTTCAGTCTGCTATTCATCCCAGGAAAATTAGGCTGAATGTATACCATAGTCTCAACCAAGAAGAACTATTAAAGTGGGCTCTCCCTTTCTGGGGGAATCATCTGCCATTGCTGTGGGCCAGAACATAAGAGGGAAGCAAACATTTTTCATGGCAGCGAGGAAACTTAGCAGTGCAACTTGCTGAAAACTCAATTAGGGACACATTTGATTCCATCTTCTTTGGCAGGAGCTCACAGAAGACTTCCCAGATTGGATTTATCTTTGTCTGCAGAGATTGCCATTGATAGCTGGTATCATTCTATTAACATTCACACTGTCTATTGACTCCTGCACTGATGTGGTAGAAAAATCAGTCCCTTCTCATCAGTTTGATTAAGGCCTTGGAAATTTAGCCACC
This sequence comes from Candoia aspera, assembly GCF_035149785.1. Classification (NCBI taxonomy): domain Eukaryota; kingdom Metazoa; phylum Chordata; class Lepidosauria; order Squamata; family Candoiidae; genus Candoia; species Candoia aspera. The sequence goes on along the minus strand of NC_086155.1, from coordinate 130,070,994 downwards.
TACAATTATTATGGGAGGCCATCCACTGGACAAAGTCAAATGTCTGTATTCTCCCTTCCTGAAAATATTTACACATCTGTGAAGAATTGATTTAGAGGTCAGAAATCCAATGCTACAAAAAGACAAAGTTATATTGGTGGCAGGATGAATTGGACTACTCAACTATTTAAAGTTAGGATAGTATATACAAAAGTGTTTGCCACTTTGAGGGCAGGAAGCAAAGTGTTAGGACTAAGGCTGAACCAAATTGTGTCATTTATTTTTACCCCCTTGTTCTTGTAAAATGTTTTATATATATTCACAGTAGCACAAGGCTCTGTTCGTACAACATTAGAGTCAGCAGCACTTCTTGGAATGAATAGACATCATAGGATAGTTCCAAGACAATCTGTACAAAAGGAAGGATGCATGTGAATATTTAATTTTCACACAGAGATATTCTTCCCTGCAGGGTATCATCAAACACAGACTTCCTTCTTTGAGAGTTCTGTAGAACTCATTGGAATGATTCTGAGATATGGTTGCATATCCGTCCCAGGTAGCACTGGTGATTTTAAAGATGTAAATAATAGAACTCAGCCTGCTGTGAACAAAAATTAGGGATTTTAACCAAATATACAATTTTATTTATATAGATTTGATAATTAAAAGATAAACAAATTTGGCAATATAAAATAGAAGAAACTAAAGCTCTTTTAGGCCCAAATCCAACCTTTGGATTATCAGAATCAAGTTTTCGGTATAATAAATACCTAGCTGCTGAGGTGAAATGGAGTAAGATTTGTAAAGTTAGGTTGTCAGAAAAATCCTGTTATTTCTTACAATAACTATACATCAACAGCTCTACAAATGTTATAATGAGCAGGAAATAGTGAATTAAGGTTTAGGGATAAGTCAGGGAGGAGGAAGGAGTATTCGGTATGTTTGCCACCATGAGTTATTTATAGAAATAATAAAGGCGGGATACAAATAAAATAAATAAAATAAAATATCTTCCACATGTACGGACTGATCCTATAGAAGCCCTTTTAATTCAGTACTGCCTATTTGCTTGTTTTCATGTTTTCTGAAAACTGTTTATTGTTTACTAGTTAATGTTTACTATTACGATTTCCAATGTCATTATACAGATCCAAAACACATAGGAAATATTCATTTCTAGGTGGATGTATCTCAAATAATACAAAATTATAGAGGATTCAAATTCAGTGGCATGAAATTCAGTATTGAGTGCAGATGATGCATTATTTAATCTGTTTTATATTCCAGTTTTCACTCCCAAAAGTATCAAAGTAATTAACAATATAATAAAAATCAAACATAATCATATTAAAAATTCAACCAAACCCAAAGCAAAATTATCTGACACTTACATTGGTATCTATCTATAAACATGATTATAGGAAGGAAAATTAAGGAAATTGTTAAGGGAAAAAAATCTTCCTATACATACTGTGTGTTTGTGTGTGTGTACATACTGTGAGATATTAAAAAAAGAAAAAAAAACATATTTTAGCCAAAATGTCTGTAAATAGTCCTCCTTATTGCAGTCAATATATTAAACAAAAATGAATATATTGTTTAAGGAGAGAAATCTACCACACTAATCTCTTCATCTCTCATTCTCTTGTTTGCTCTCTCAAAACAAAACCAAAAAACCTGCATCATGGCATACCAGGAAGGAGGAAATACAATGTGTTGGCATCACTTGTATTCTGCTCAACAATCTGTGAAAAACAATTATATATATATATATATATATATATAAAATTGCACGCAGAAATTGATATTTGGGAAACTTAAATGAAGTGATATATATATACAGGTAGTTCTCATTTAACAGCTACAATTCGGACTGGCAATTCCATCACTAACCAATGCAGTTGTTAAGTGAAACATCATGTGACCATGCTGGACTTACAATGTCAGTTCCATTGTGGTCATTAATCAAATCACCCACAGTCATCAAGTGCGACATCACGTGACCGTGACTTTGCTTGACAGAAGCCACCTGTGAAGCTCACAAATTGCGATCACCTGACTGTGGGATGCTGCGACTGTCATAAATGCATGCCAGTTGCGAAGTGCCTGAATCATGATTATGTGACCGTGGGGACGCTGCAACCATTGTAGGTTCAGGGACTGGTCATAAAACTACTTTTTCAGTGCATCATAAGTTCAAATGGTCACTAAACAGGGCAGTTATTAATGAGGACTACCTGTATTAGGAATTGTTTAATTAAACAAAAAAGTGTGCTCTATGAAAAATCGATTTCAAATTCCATGCATTAGTTACAGCTGTGAAAAGCAAAATTTAAATTTCTTTTGCTTTTATTTTTTTTTATTTTTAAAAGACAATCAGGCCCATTTCACTCCATGCATACAACAAACCATTTGAAACATACAGATTTCTTGGGCATGAACCAACCAAAACCAGTATAAATACACAGAATGTTTTGCACATCCTTACCTTTAGTCTGTTTTAAATACATGGTATACATGGAATGAATGAATGAATAAATAAATAAATAAATACATAAATAAATAAATAAATTTGCTTTCCTAATAGAATAAATAAAAAGTGAACATAAGGGAAGAAAATGTGGAAGCTGCTTGCAACAGCGCTTAGTGTCATAGAAGTGTAGAAGTTATGCTAATGAGAAATACAAAAACAGATGCTTAATGAAATCATGAAATAGAAGAGGCTGTGGATGAGAAAAAAATATGTAGAAGAGAACGGTTACCACAAAAAAATAAGGATAACAGAAAAGTAGCATAGGTGAAGAAGATTAAAAAGGAGACTCCAGGAAAGTCAGTGGCATTCAAAATCAAAGTAATGAAATAATTTCTGAATGAAACTGCCATGAAGGAATGATGGAAGGAGTATTTTAGCAATTTGTGTGGGAATGACAGTGATATGTTGAAGAGGGGAATTGAAATCAATGGTATAAATATTAATGCCCAAGCAAAACCTGAAAAAAAGTAAGTCACAAATGCTGTGAGAATGTTGAGAATGATAAGGCAGCAGGGTGTAGATCGTGTAACTATTGACATGTTAAAATAAAATACGGATAGGCTTTGCTTACAGAATTACTGTACTTAAGATGTCTGTGAACGCTGCATGTGTGCATGCTGAAAACTATTATTGTTTCCCTGTATAATGGGAAAAAGAACAAGAGTGAATACAAAACTGCAGGGGGGATTCATTTGTTATGTATGTTTAGAAAAGTATTTGGTGGAATTTTGACAAAGAGCAATATTAGGAAGTGCAGTGTGGCTTTATGCTGAATAGAGGATGTGTAGACAGGTTTTTGTTCTTCAGCTTGCAGTTAGGAAATGTAGGCATGTGAGAAAGTTTATTGTGCATTTGCTGATTTAAGGTGTCAGAAAAAGAGTATGATACAGTAAATAGCCTGAATTATGGAATGTTTTGTGCAAATATGGAGTTGAAAGTTGGTTGCTGGAGGTATGTGTAAAAATAAATGGAACACTTAGAGAATGGTTCAATATTGATCAGGAAATAAGATAACGATGTGTGATATCCCCATGGCTATTCTGTGTATTGATGAATAAATACTGACATAAGCAGTATTCAGTTCCAACAGATATGTCAGGGAAAATGGAACAAACAGTTCCAAGTTATGCATAATTGGCAAACAAAAAACAAACAAACAAAAAACTAGAGCAAGTAGATGAATTTGTGTACTGTATCTTGGTAGAATGTTTACTAAAGTTGGGAAAATGGAGAAAATTTAAAGATAATGGTGGTATGTGCTCATATTTCTCAAAAGAAACACAAATATCTGTATGTAGGAGCACACCCCTGTCCAATTCACTGTATGGAATTGAAAGTTGGATTTGTTAAGCTAAACATATAGGTATGTTAAATACAATGGGAATGGGGTATTCAAGAGGTGCGTGAGGTAAATCAAGAAGAGATTGGCTTAAGAATGAATGGATGCTGAATGAATGTAGACTGAATATAAAAGTGTATGACAAGTACTAAAGAAGTATGTTGAGGTGATTTGGTCAGACAGAGAGAATGAATGAGGCTTAAATTGTGGAACAAATATGCAAAGGAAGAGTGGAAGAGTCAAGAAGAAGGGGAAGGCTGAGAAAGTTGTAACTGCATGAAGTTAATGAGATCCTCAAAAGGAAGAGAGATTTAGAACAAAAGACATTGTATGAAGCAGGGTATGGATATATAAAAACAAGGATGGCTACAAGGATAGAAAGGTATGGTGAATGGTGTTAAAGTAAAATAGATTTAGCTATGTTTCTTTTTTTTTTTTCTTTTCCTTTACCTCATGCCTTTAATTTCTTTGCTTTCTGTTTCCTATTGTTTTGTACCACTTGTATAATGTTGCTTACCCTGAAAGATAATAGAATACCTGATAGATATCTGTGTAGAAAATCACAGAAACATTGGCAGGATACAGATTTTTTAAAAAATCTGTTAATTGTGCAAAATTAACAAGATCTAGAATTAAAACAACCCACCCATTCTTGGTCAGGATACAAGAACCATTAGTTCTCAAAACCTACTCATGACAAAACTAGGGAGAGAGGCCACATCACTTCTGTGCCAAGTGGACAGCCTAGCAAAGGCCACTGAAGTGTTTGTGATTTCATAAAGCAACCTGTTCCAAGGTACCAATGACCAGGTTCCTCCACAATGGGACAGGCAATCTGCCATTGGAAAACCACTATACGTGCTCAAAATCTAACTCACCAGTTGGAGTCTTCAGCCCTAAGTATTTGTTAAACTCTGTGCTCAGAATTATTTTTGCTGCTCTCTTTCATAATGGCTGGACAGCTGCTATATGCTATCATGCTGAGGAAAACATCAGTGAACATTGGAATATGTTGTTTTCCTTCTCTTGAATCCTTTCACTTCCTGCTGTGCATCACAATTTGCTGCTGCTATTTCTGCTGAAACGTGTATTCTTATACAAATGTGGGAGAGTAGGTGCTTTAATGCTTCTTTGGTCACCTTGCCCTGCAATGTTGCTGTCCTCAAGAAATGTATTACCTACTGTTCAGAAAAAGTGTAACTGGAAAGGAGAAGATTCCAGCTGTGAGGAAATGCTATTTCTTCAAGATTTCATTGTCTGCCTCCCTTTTCAGTTATCTAAAACTAAACACTGAGAGATATGCCACTCCTTCGTCTTCAACGAAATTGAATTCTATTACATGACTTTGTTCATTAAAAAAAAAAAAGATGTTGGCCATCACTTATGAATATGCAGGGAATTGGAACCGTTACAAGTTGTTTTTGGAATGAAAGTGTTCTTTATGGAAAGATCTTCATCCTGATCCAGCGACAAAGAGTCAAATCCATAAGATGGGCAGCTATATAAATGAGAGAGAGAGAGAGAGAGAGAGAGAGAGAGAGACGATAGATGGATTAAAATAAACAAAGTTAATTGCAACTAAAGCACTTCCGTGCAGAACCTTTGCATACAACAGAATCAGTTCCCAGCTGGATGTCCCCACAGATACCACAGTCTGCCTTCAGCAGCTACCTGATTAATTGAGTTTGTGTCTCCAAAGAACACCTTCACCCCACAAAACCTTTATATTGGCACTGATGAAACACTGCTATGCAAGCATGTGAATATTCTGCTTGCTCAGTGGCAAGAACTCTTGCCTCATCCCATTTCCTAGGCTTCAGGACATAACATACTGTTTATGCCTCCTTAAATAAAGTGGGGGGGAGGTAGCTTGACACTTTCACAAATCCCAACAACAGCTACTTCTTTCCCCTGTATGCAACTATACAAATGTATACTACTGACTTGTTCTTGTTCTTGTTCTTTTTTTTCCTTTTCCTTTTCTCTGTGTGTGGAGGTGTTAGGGTATTCTTCAGAACTGGCTCCCTTCCTCCCACCCAACAACAGTTAGATCATGTTCATGGTACCTGTTCGTACCAAGTTTGTACCATGTCTATGAAGCATCCATTTATGACTTCTCTATTACAGCAGTCGGGGAAGAAACACACTTTGATTGCAAATGTCCTGCAAGTTATTCTTTCAGCATCACATCTACCAATCGACTTTTGAATACAGCAGAGGAATAGTGGCCTCACGGCTTTGAAACTACCCTTTATAGCAACTGCTCAGATTAATTTATCCATTAAGATAAGTGGATAGAAAAATGCATTCAATATGCAGAAATGGCAAAATTGATTTGTTGAATAAGGAGAAAACAATAAGTACTTTTATAAAAGCTTGGAAATATTTTATGGATTTTTGCTGAAAGTTGACAAAAAATGAACTGGTGATTTCTGGATTTGCTGATTAAAAAGGGTTGAATATGGGAAAAAGGGAACTATAATGTAATTCTAAAGGGGCAAATATGGTAAAAGTTTGTAACTGCTGTAAGGAAGATCAGAAGCTGCTTCTTTAACTTTCTTTTTTCCTTTTTCCTTTTTCTTTCTTTATCTGGACTGTTCCTAGCACTTTTTCTTTTTCTTTTCTTTTTCTTCTTTCCTTTTATATATATACATGTATGCATGTATGCATGTATGTATATATGTATATATGTATGTATAGACAGAGAGAGAGAGAGAGTTTATCTTTTAATTATGTAAACACTCTCAATAAAAATTACATACACAAAACATGGTTAGGACTGCATTATCTTTTCTTTTTATCTGGAGTTGGGGGGAAGGGCAATCCAGGATTGTTCTGCGATCTGCACCAGTATAGGACAAATCCCTCACTGAAAGTTGATTTAAATGGGACATAATTCTCTGACACAAATGTAGCCTTTTTGCTTGCTTTGACCCATATTTACCTGACAATTTTGAAATTGCTTACTTCCAAGTTACTGTGGGTAGGACTGGGTTGCAATATGATGATTAATATCTTTCTAGATTGAAAGCCATGTTCCAAGATATCTTTAATAATAGGAATACAATCAAGCTTTTGGTATGGTGTTCTGGTATCAATATTGATGGGAAAATAAGGTGCTTAAGTGCAATTGGTTTCAATACACCCACTCCTTGTTTAGTGACCAAGTTCCATTCCAACCACCAGGTCATTAAGCAAAATGGTCACTAAGTGCACATGGCACAGAGAGACAGAGAGAGAGAAAGAGATGCTGTGAAGATTACCGGTTGCTGCCATCTTATTCAGATAAAGTTTTCTTGTACAGCTATCCTGGCATTACTTTCACTCCAGCATGTGTTGTTGCAGAGCACACAAAATTTGGTCATAAATGTGTGCATTGGTCGTAAAATGATTTTTTTAAAATTACCGTTGTATTTGTGAATTGTCACTAACTGAGGTAGTCACTAAACAAGGAGTGAGTGTACTATCTACTTGCATAAGGTCAAGCCAAGAAATGTATCTGAACATGCTAGACATGTGGCCCGGCGACATTATTTTTTCTGCCCTGTTGTTGCCTCTATCTCATTGCCAGCCCATCAGTGAGATAAACTTAAGTCAGTATTATCTGTGGTGGTATTTTCCCTGGTATTTCCCTCTTTATTTTGACATCATCCAACCATAGCCTCAAGGAAATAAACTCTTTTAGAAAACACATTGACCTGAGGAAACAGAATGTCTGGCAGAGGATGAATAAGAAAGATCAGGAAATGAGAGAGATGAAAATAAGGGGAAAAACAAAGAATAAACAGACTGATACAAGAAAAAATAAAATAAAAAGGAGGCAAAACAAGGAGGAGCTGAAAAGGAGTTAACACTAAGGGGAAGAGAAGGATAAAAAGCAGAATGGAAAAGGGGAAATGTATATAGGATTTCATCCAGTTGGATATGGTTGTCTCTTTATACTTGGACAGTATCCATGTTGCTCCTAGTATTCAGCCAGGCCCATAAGAGGTAGACTAATGCTTGTGTTTGACAGAGACCAGTGACTTCTCGTAATGGTTCCTGAGGACAAGCCATGCAATTGAACAAACAACAAACTTCAAGATGGCAGATATCCATCACTGGGCTTATGTTGTAATCAGGCACTGACTATCTAGCAAGGATTGGTATGTAAGCAAAGAACATTTTAAAACCACAAATCCCAGATGACAATCACTCACCTCTCAAAGAAAGGCACTGGATTTTATTGATGAATATGAAGTCATTTCAATGGCAATGAAGAAGAATGTAGAAATTGCACAAACAGCTTTTCAGTATCTTGAGGAAATAACAATGGACAATCCCTGAGAGTTAGCGATGGGACCGCATGTACAGGATAGTAAGCAACAGAAGAAGTTTAGTATAATGTGTATGCCTTTTTATTTGCTTTTGGAGACAGAGACAGACAGACAGACAGACAGAGAGAGAGAGAGAGATTGATTTGATAAACCAGCAGGGGGATTTGCATATATGACTTAGCTTTAGGAATTCAGTGAGAAAAGGAGCAAAAATGGAAAACAGACTGAAAAGCCATCTTATATGTACAGACAGATTGTAGAGAAGAAGAAGAGAAAGAATGAGGAAGAGAACAATCTGAGAAGTTAGCTTATATGTAGCACAGATGATAGATAGATCAGGAGAGAGGGAAGAGGAGGAGGAGTGGTGGACCTTTCCATTGCACAGTCCTAGTTTCAAGGACTGGTGATAAAGCCTCCAGAAGGTTGCAGAATGAGAAGGAAGATCATATTAGCTGATCCCCAGTACTTTTTGTTGCGTCAGGTCAGTACACACCTTGGCTTTCATAAGCCACAATTCTCTTGGGACTCCAATTAGCTCAGAGGGTAGGCATGATTATATTACTTCTTTTGTAACCCACCTGATCAAGTCAAAGCCAGCTGGTGCTTTGTGCTGTGAAACCCAAACAATCCATGGGCAAGGGGAGGTTGTGCTTCTCAGGTCTATGGAGACAACTTATTGAAGGGACTAAAATCAGCTCCTGGAAGGACTATCAGCTCCTTGGGGTTGTAATTCCATATTTATAAGCACCCTTGATGGTCCTTCTGATTGGACTTAAGTTCACTGCATCAAGGAGCCTTGGTCTCAGATGGCTTGAAGGAAAAGATGGGGGACAGCTCAGAGTTAGCTGCACAGCTCTGCAGTTTCCTCTTGAATGACTTCAGCTGGAGTGGGAAAGCAGAGCTCCCCCCCCTTATTTCACTGGCTGGCCAAAAAGTCGGTTTTACATTGTGTCGGTCCAGTGGGGTTATTCAGCAGGACAGCTGAGTCATCCTCTTCCCAGGATGAATTTGGCAAAAGGTTTCCTAATTATGATTGTTATATAAAGATTTATCCTACTCCTGTTGCATTTAAAGTGACCAGAGTTGATGAAATTTGTAATACAATCCAACTTTCAGCTATATGCTTTCTCTATCTCTCCACAGGGAAACCGTGCCCCTCTTGGCAGTATTGACAATAAATGTGAATGAAATAAGTTTTGCAGGGATTGTGGGGAGGAAACATCAGACATATTCTTTTTCTGGATTGCTATGGAGTATTCCTATGTCTCCTCCAGCTCCTGCCATGTTATGTAGGCTTTGCCTTTTGTACAAACATCACATGGTAGAATATTAAGATTTTAAGGCTCATTTTAGGGAACATTTGAAGTGTAGGGTGTTTCTGATTGAATTGCGGGCTTTATTACAGTTAGAACAATCTTGCTTGGAGGGAAGACTACAGAGTGAGTAAATAATCAAAGGCAGCCAGTAAAGTACAGTAAGTTGAAAACTTGTATTTTAATTCACATTTTGATTTATAATGAAACTTATGAGTAGGGAGTGGTCAGGTCTCTTCCTCCTGAACTTGTGAAAGTTGAGCTGAGACCAGGAAGTCAATTCAAAGATTTCAGTGCCCCTGCTGTTCCCAATATGTCCTGTAGACTATTAGTAAGTAACTTTATTGATTAGTCAAATGACCATATCAGAAAGTTGGGCATCAGCTACTATAAGATATAAAATATAAAATATGATGCCATAAAACAACTAAAATACAATAAAATTAGCTAAAATATACTATGGTGCGATAAAATACGATAAAATACAGTAGGGTAAAATGAAGATAAAATTGTAAGATAAAAATGCAAGATGTAATAAAACAGGTAATAAAATACAGAAACAATGTGAGTTTAAATAAATTCATCACCTTTACATGCCACCCCAATGCATTCTATAAACTGCGTTCTCAGTTGTACAGCCCTAACCATAAACTTAACGGTTCTATTGACCACATATGTATTTGTGCCCTGAAGGAAGTAACATAATATTTTGCTACAATCCCAGTATGTGGTTCTGTCAATTAATGTCTGAAGGTACTGAGCCCTTACTGGGGCATATAGCTGGCAGTTAAATAGGACATTTGCAATATCTTCTACTTCGGGTGCTCCACAAACACATGTCCTCTCAAGGTAAGGCACTTGGTGGAATCGTCCGTATTTGACCATAGAATCTAGTTGCTCAAATCTTGCTATCCTATGGTATTGAGTCAGACCCATTGTTTTTCTATTTGAAAGGACAGTTTATTCTTGGCCAGCCATTTTGAAGCCCTATTGTGTACAAGTGACTCATTTCTGTTTGGGCATTAACATCCAAGACTCTTTGTTTGAATATTGCCTTGGCCTGGTCTCTGGCTGAAAGTATTGTGATGAAAAGCCGAGAAATGTGGTGGTTTGGAGGAGTTGATTGATCCATGCGGTGGGTTGAGGTGTGCCCATCTGTTCTTATCATGTTCCATTGGGAGAATCCGCCACCAATAGTTGAAAACTTTGGTTACTGATAGACTATAAATGGAATGGGTGCCTGTTTCAGCTCTTATTGCTGCTGTGGGTATATTCCTGTCGGTCCCCAGAATGGTTCTTAAAAAGCGTGCTTGATTTTGTTCAAGTAAGAAGGCCTTTGATAGGCCCCACAATTTGGCTCCATATGTTAGCATGGGTACAACTTTTGCCTTATGGACCTTCAGAATGGACAGCAGAGAGCAAGGGTGGTTGTAGCTGAGCAGTTCAGTTAGTGTTTTAGAACTTGCTGTGGCCTTTGCAGAACTTTGCTTGTAATGATGAGCCCAAGGCCCTGTATCTGTAAAAACCACCCCTAGATATGAAAAATAGTCTATTTGTTTTATAGGCTCTTCATCCAAGTGCCAATTGTCTTTTCCCGAAAACCACCACTTTGGATTTGGACTTATTAATATTCAAAAAGTTTGCAGCACAGTAAGCACCAAATTTCCCCATCAATCTTCTCAGGCCTACTTAGGAATCTGCCATCAAAACCATGTCATCTGCATACAAGAGGATGTTGATATGTCTGCTGAGGATCTTTGGCATGTGAACATCTGTAGAATGGAGGAATCCTGGAATGTTGTTAACATAGAGATTAAACAACATCGAGGCCAAGATACATCCTTGCCTGACACCTTTGTGGGTGGGTATGCTCTGTGTAAGAGAGCCATTGACTCCAGTATGGACTTTCAGGCATATATTTGTATAGAGGGCTTTTATCAAATATACAAGTCTGGGTTCCATATTTAACCTGGCCATCTTTTTCCATAAGATATCTCTGTTTATGGAATCAAATGCTGCACTAAGATCAATAAAAGATGTAAACAGGTGCCTTCCATCTGTTGTATATTTAGTGATGAGATGGTGTAAAATGAAGCAATTGTCTATTGTGGAGTGCCCATGTCTAAACCCAGCCTGTTCTTCCACTAAAATATTTTTTCTCGATTGCCCAGTCCTCTATTTTTTCTCAGGAGGTGTTTTGCATACATCTTGGCTGTTATGTCAATAAGGCTTATAGGTCTGTAATTTTTAGGGTCTTCCTTGTCTCCTTTTTTGTGTATGGGAACTATGATGGAAAGTTTCCATCCTGCTGGAAGATGGCCAGTGTTGTCTATGTATATAAAGAGTGCTGCCAGTAGTGGGGCTCACCAGTCAGTGTGTGTCCTGAAAAGCTCTGGTGGTAGGAAGTCTTTGCCAGGTGCCTTATTGGATTTCAGCAATTGAATGATGTGTTTAATTTCTGTCACTGTCACTGGTAGCCAAGGAGGAAGATTATTAAGGGTCAGAGGCTCAGTGGTCATCTTTTCTGGATAGTCCTGCTTGGAATTGGCAAATAGGGTAGTGTAGAAATCCTCCCAGATTGAAGCTGAAATGGGGATATCAAGTAGGAGCTTACACTCCTTCAACATGCCAGATATGGTATTCCAAAATATGTCTGGGTTAGACCCTTTCACTGACTCTTCGTACACTATTAAACTCCTTACAGTGCTTCTGATTATTGCTATCAACTGCCAGTAGAAGCACATGTGTATAATTACAGCCACTGTACATAGACATATATAGAGAATATGTGTCATGAGCACTGATGGTGAGCAGGAGGGGGCCCCTATCCAGGGGGGAAAACACATGCGTAGTAGTGAGGAGTTGAGCAGCCATTCAAAGAGACACAGAACAGACCCACCTTGACTTTTGGGGTTTATCTGTCTGGGTTTTCCCACGCTTCTTCAGTTTGTTAGGATTTTCTGTCTAATGTAGCAGTAATAAACACTAGAGACCTACTCCTTGTCTCAGCGTGGTTCCTGCCTGTTAGGACAATATGGCACATTTGTTATGTTAGGCATCATAACTCTCAGTGTTTTTGCATGGCTGTTCTTCATTAAAAAAAATAAAATAAACACAACATACATATATTAGGGGAAAATGCCCAACAGGAAAACATATAACTCATGAAAGAAACAGAAAAATCTGCTAAGAAAAACAGCATATAAAAATTGTACATATATGAAATATTTCCTTCCTGTCCCTCTCCCCAATGTTTACATTTAGAAAGCTGCATATGCTTTTTAAGTAGCTTTTCTCAAAATCATAAAGTGGTGTGGAAATGGGAAAGGATGAATTGGAATTAAAAAAAAAAACAGAAAAATCAGAACTGAAAGATTTATTGGTTCCTATGCACAAGACGGAAGACTTTTCAAAGTGATGTTGAAACATGAAGACCTTTACTCTAATCCATCAGTGTCACTATTTGTCAAGCTTAACACTGCAGCTTCCACCACAGCACTAGACCCTGCAAGAAATGGCAAAGATAAAGTTCATGTTTATTTTCTTCAAGAGTTATTTTCCCAACTCCTGTCAGCATTTTCAGAAGATGAAAGAATCCAGAATAGGTTCTGTATCTTGCCAGTTTAACACCACAATAATACTATTATATTATTCAAGTTCCATGAAGACATGAAATTGGAAGTGAAGGCTAACGTTAGTTAATCATTGCCAGGGGGTGTGGCTTCTGTTGTGGCATTAGGTGGCACACACTGATTTCTAAAATAATAATTAAATATATATATATATATATATTAAAAATAGTCATGATTTCGTACAATAAACAAAATCTCTAAAAAAATCTGTATGTTCTTGCTTAAGATCTGAACTGCATTTTATTTATTTTTTTATATTAAAAGCATGTATATTTAAATTAAAGTGCTATATCACTTGAAATCATGCAATGGTATCCACCAGCTGAAAACGTTACTTATTCCACTTTAACAGATGCATTCCATGACTATTAGTTGTGTTTTCCGAGGTCACACAAAATGCTTATGTACCTCATAAGGGATGAAGGTCTAAGGCTTTCAAATCCAATGAACAGAAAGCCAGGGACTGAAGCAGCCTCACATCTATCTCATATCCTCAACTTTATTAAGGAATAATGCCTAAAGGGACAAATTTCTTCTATGTTATGATGGTCAGCAAATATGATTCTGCTAAATTGTATACTTTTTTATTGCTGGTTTACATTAGATTTCCACTGTGAGTGGGCAATACTGTATATACTTATCTTGGAGTAAATCCCTTTGGAATTAGTAGATGTGTATAGGTGTGTACTATATATTAAGATTCCATCCTTACTTTATGGAGCGTGTGATAGCTGACTAAATATATATTCCAAAGTACCACAGCTGCTGACTCAGAAATTGTGAACTACTTTATATAACTGATTCATAGATTGCAGTAAAAGTATAGCTTCTTCACTTTGCCTCAGTGGGAGCCCAGTATATAACAAGACAATAGGTGGAGAACTTCCACTGTGCTTTCAACTACAAAAGTAGGCAGTCTTCCTTCATGCTTTATGTAACTATTCCTAGATAAACTTGTCACTCAAATGCAGTGACACCTGCCAAATGACAATCATCCATGATCCAACATACCTACTAACCTGGTTTAGACATAGCAGGAAAGAGAATAAAAATAGCTGTGATTTATATTATTGAGTCCTCTTTGAGAAAGGCCTCCACCACTGCGTTAATCATAGTAGCTCTCTGTGTGTGTGTGTAACTTCTACAGACAACACCTTTATGAGACTATTTCCCTGACTGGATAAAATGTACAAATTCAGGATAATCCTTTATAGCTTTTTCTAAATCAATATATCTAAAGATGTGGAAATAAATATGTTTACCCTTTTAGAAAGGATTGAATTGGATGGGTTAAAATTCTTTTAAGCTCGTGGGGTAAAATTACTGTCATTAAAATGAATGTTGTCCCTTGTCTGATTTAGGTTCTTAAAGATATTCCTATGTTAATACCAAACAAATATTTCCTTTCAACTGAAACAAAACCTATCTGGGATAGCTGACCACCAAAGTTTTTCTGACTAAATTGAGACTCCCACCTTTAATTTATCTGATTTGCAAAAATATATTTGAGCTAATATTTTATCAGCCACCAGCATGTGGAATGAAAATATAGTGGAATATTATGCTTTATGGGCTATGCTGGGAAGTTATTAACTATTTTGTTTGCAATCATGGCAAGTGCTTGGAACAACTTATAGTAGAAAAGGTGCTTTATTTCCAGGAGTGCATGCAGTGAGAAATCTTTAGGCCATATTGGGATATAGATTGGGTTTTGATACAAGACTTATGAATATTGAACGCTAAAAAAATTCTACTTTGAAAATTGGTGGTAAAACATTCTATTGGGAAGTTTGGGTGGAAGCAGGGATCCTGACTTCAAGCCAGTTGTTATGTAATGATTGTTTTAAGGCTTTTTCCTGACTTCCAATTGAACTTGGTCTTTCCAGTTTTCAACAGTGGAGGTATATTTGCGTTAAGCATGTTTTCATGGAGCAATTTCATGGGCCAGATGCTTTGGCTGCCTCAAAGGCTCCTGAGATGCTTTCTTATTTGATGGAATCCCTGACAGAAATAAAACCTATAACATATGTCTATCAAAAGCTCAATAATATTTTTAAAATAGGAGAAAGCGGGGTTTCCGGTGAAGGAGTATGGCGGCAGGTCGAGCTCTGTAAGAGCTCGGAAAAATCAATATCTACAACGCGGAGGTCGAGAGTCCTGCGGAGTCGGAGAGAGACGGGTAGACCTCCTAGGCAGCGCTAGAAAAGGAGTGCTGCCGGCAAAAGACTCCAGCGGCTTTGGAGCGGCGGGCGAAAGCTTTGCTTTCTCTTTCAACACTTTCACTTTCGCCACAACAATAAAGTAGCCGGGAAGCCTGGAGGCATATCTGTAGAACCCGCGTGAGTACCCTAGCTAGCTAGGCAATTCTGCAGCCCCCTTCATTTCTATTAAAAGAAACAACAACTTTTGACCACAGAAGAGAAAAAGAAGAAACTTTCTAAGCGGAAAAAAAAACAACAACACTTTTCTATACTTTGGAGACAAAAATTCTTTACTGCCAGTCCTCACTTAAAAGGTTTTTTACGCAAAAAAACAATCCAAAATATTACTCAAAACTTAACGCAATTATTAGAGGAGAAAATAGATGGATTTGAAAATAGGTTAGATCATAAGTTAGAGACAATGGACAAAAAGATAAAAGCAGACATTCAAGAGGTAAGAGAAAGAGTGGAGAAATTAGAAGTAGAGAATGTTATAGAATTAGACCGATTAACTGTGTTAGAGTTAAAAGAAAAAGAACATTGTGTTAGACTTAGAGGTGTACCTGAAAAAAAGAGGCAGAAATAAGAGAAATAGTGGTTCAAACGCTTGCAAGTTTAATTGAATGGGAGGAAGAAAGGCTAGAAGAAGATATAGAAAAAAATGTTCAGAGTTAACTCGAAATATGCAAAAACTAACTGGAAACCAAGAGATATAATAATTGAATTTGCTAGGAAAAAGACAAAAGAATTGATAATACAGGCCTCCTATGGGGGGAAAAAATAATATTGAAGGAGAGGAGATTATGATATTGAAAGACATACCACTGAGAATATTAAAAAAAAAAAGAAGAGACTATTTCTTTCTCACTGAAGTCCTTAAACAAAATAAAATTCCCTTTAGGTGGGAAGTATTGGAAGGAGTTAGTGTCACATTCCAACAACAAAGATATAAACTGAGTACTATTTTTAAGGCTCAGGAATTTCTCAGAAAATATAAGAAAGATTTAGAACCAGAAACAGATAGAAGGGAAAGGCCAGAAAGTAAAGAAAGTAAAGTGAAACGTTTAAATACAGAGGAACAAAGTGCAGAGGAACTAGCTTCAAGTTCTAAAGAATTTGCAATACTCCTCTCCAATGAGTGAACTAAAATGCCTTTCCTGGAATATAAATGGAGCCAAGACCCCAGCTAAAAGGAAAAAAAGTTTTTCACTATTTATACAAATTAAAACAAGATATTATATGTCTTCAAGAAACTCATATTGCGAAAAAAGATAGTAAATATCTGGTAAATAACAAATTAGGAAATGAATTTATAGCAGCAAATGAAATAAAATAAAATAAAGGGAATTGTAAAGGGAAAAGACCAATAATTAAATTCAAATTACTACAAGAGGATAAGGAAAGAGGAGGCTTGGGTCTTCCTGATTTCAGGTTATATTATGCGGCATGTGGTCTATTATGGTTAAAATAATGGATTACCCTACAAGATTATAAATTACTAAATTTAGAAGGACATGATTTAAAATTTGGATGGCACGGCTTCTTAAGGTATAACAAATTGAAAGTAAATAAAACATTTAATAATCATTGTATTAGACAGTCCATTCTTAAAATTTGGGAAAAATATAAATCTATTTTAACATAGACAATGCCACTATGGATTTCCCCACAAGAAGCTTTTGTAAGGTGAGAAACCATAGGAAACCATAAGTGGTTAAAATATTTGGATTTAATAAAATTTGAAGGGACCAAATTTACAATGAAGACAAGAGAAGAACTGGAAAATGAAGGATATTCATGTCAATGGTTTACATATATTCAATTAAAAGAACAATTTAAAATAGATGCCAAAAGTTACAAATCTACAAAAAAAACTATCTTGGTGGGATGAACAAATCTATGCTAATAATGACCATGTGATCTCTAAAACATATAAAATGCTATTACAAATGAGAATATTACATGTACAAATTAAGCAATGTATGAACAAATGGGAGAAAAAAATGGAAACAATATTGAACACGATGTTTGGGAAAGAATGTGGACTAAGGGATTAAAATTTACATTAAATTATAATTTTAAAGAATTTTTTTATAAAAAGATGTACATGTGGTATATTACTCCTGAAAAATTATCGAAAATGTTTCGAAATACCTCAAATGTCTGTTGGTAATATAAAAAAGAAATTGGAACTTTATACCATATGTGGTAGACCTGTAAAAAAGCAAAAAAAAAAAAAAAAAAGGTCATCTATACATAATATAATTTGTAAACTATTGGCAGTAAACATTGATAAATCACCAGAATTCTACTTATTGGGCTTTATGAACAAAGATTTGGAAAAAAAAAAAAAAAAACCTATGGAAAACTTCTACTGTATTTGATTACTTCAGCCTGAATTACTTATGCCGCAAAGTGGAAAGAAGAATTAATCCCATCTGTGGAAGAATGGATACTTAAATCCCTAAACTTGGCACAAATGGCAAATGGGACAACTAAATGATAAAAATATAGAAGACTTTCAAAAGGACTGGACACCCTTTTTTAAATATGTGGAATGGACTCAAAAAGTTAATATGAACATATATTATGTAAATAGCAAATTATTTTAATTATATAATCTCTTATTAGAATTAATGAAGGCAATTTAGAGAATTAAGGAAAAAATAATAATACACTAGGATATTAAGCTGTACTGTCTAGAAAGTTGGAAACCCAAATCTTTCTATTTATTTATTTATCATTTTATTCTTTTTCATTTATTTATTTATTTATATATCATTTTCTCTCTTTTCTTTTTCTCCTTTTTTTTCTTTTTCTTCTCTCTTCTTCTCTTTTTTGTATTGTAAGATATTATTGTTTGTATGTAATTTTATGTTTATTTAAATAAATTATTAAAGATTCATTTTACAAAAAAGAATATTTTTAAAATAGACATTTCTGGGATATTTTGAACATAGAACTAAAGAAGTGAAATCTTTGATAATGCTCTATCAATGGATTAATGTCCTTAAAAACATTAAAATGGTATCTACAGATCTCAGATTAAAGTTGATTCATCAAAAAGTTGTATTTAGGGTGTATTGGATTCCCCAAAGAATGTATTTGAAAGGATGGACATCAGATTTTTTATGTTGGAGGTGTAAACATTTTGAGGGTTCACTGACTGATGTGATATGGCCATGTGATCATTTGATATCTTTTAGGAATAGTGTGTTAATGTATGGAAGTAGGTTTATGTGGAAATATTTAAATGTTAAAGATATTAATGTGATGTAGAACTATATACCAAAGCTTTGGAATCTGGCTGTTTATCAGGAATTGTAGTTGTATCAAACATGAGGAGGTAGCTAAAAGAATCATATGAGAAATTGGAAAAGTGATATTAAAGTAGATGTTAAAGAACGGCTTTTGGAAATGTGTGATCCATCTGTTTTGGTAAAGACAATATTTTTACTAATCAAAGATACAGTAATGTGTGTTATTATGGCAGAGATTTTGTGATATTTTACAGTAATATTTTGTATTAATCATATTATAGTAATGTATTTATTAGTAAACCAGTGGCTATTGATAAGTATAATATGTAAGGTAGATCTTTTTTTCCCTTGTTTCTCTTTACCTAATGACCAGCTTTTGTCATTCTGCCCAGAAATGAACTAATAGTCAATTCTGGCTAAATTGGGGGGGGGGGGATACTATTTATATATTCTTCCCTCCCCACCATGGTGGCTCAGTGGTTAAGACTCCAGGCTTGTCAACTGGAAGGTTGCAAGTTCAGCAGTTTGAGACCCGAGTGCCACGTGATGGAGCGAGCTCCTGCACTTGCCCCAGCTCTTGCCAACCTAGCAATTTGAAAGCATGCAAATGCAAGTAGATAAATAGGTACCGCTCCACTGGGAAGGTAACAGCGTTCTGTGACTGTCATGCTGGCCACATGACCAGGGAAGTGTCTTCAGACAATGCTGGTTCTTCGTTCATGAAACAGAGATAAGCATTGTCCCCTAGTGTCAGACACGACTAAACGGGAACCTTTACCTTACCTTACGCTCCCCACATCCCCATTAAATTCAATACATTTCATACAGATTGCAACATCTAAATGATTTTAGACTCTTTTATGTTCCCTCCAATAGAACCTTTTCCCTAAGAAAATGTTCACATTCTTCTCAATTTTTGTTTCGGTGACAACTCTAGAGACAGTCAAGTGTCCTGATAATCAGGTTAGTTATTAATGCATTATAGTATAGTATTTTTTTTTCTTTTCTCTCTCAAATAGATTCCTATTTTTATACCACAGGCCAGGAGCTGTCTAGGTACAGGAAAATGAAGTTATGAGTGAACTTCATAATATGCTTTACACCAGACAGCTGCTGTGTAAGAGCATCCATCCAATTCTTTGATATCTTTTACTTTAAGTTTTCTATTTTCCTTTTAAAGTAAAGTTAATCCTCTGGACAGAAGGAACATCATTTTTTGTAGTTCTAGGAAAGCAATTGCTGGGGACGTAAATGAATAATGAAAAATGAACCTCAGTGGACACTTCCCTCCCCCCGCTTGGTTAGGAAAACATTATGGATACAACATTGTCATTTGGAACAGATGACAGTGCTGCATGTTCCATGGGAAAAATGGGATGCCAGTGCACTCAAATTGATGTAGTACTCTAAATATCTCTGCATTTAGAGATATGTAGTATGGACCAAGCATCAGGGATATTGATCTTTACTACCTACCACATGTATTACCTTGACATTAAAATAGTGTTTTAAGAATCTTGACTCTTGAAAATATGTTGCTGTTGTTGTTGTTGTTATTCATTAGGTCTCCTTATAACAAATATTCTCCAATTGGCTCATAGAACCAAAGTAATACATTTGTATTATCTGTCATAAAAATCTTGAAATTTTGAATGACTTAACAGAGAAAAAAAATATCCAAAAATAAGTTAATATTATGGAAGCACTCTACCAAGAAACTTTTCCAGAATTTCTAGTGGAGGGAACTGGCTGGTGTAAACTAGTGAGAGAAACATGTGGAGGGAGGGCAAGGTAGGCAAGTGATCATATACAGATCATGATATCATGAAGCCAATGCCACAACGTATGCACTTGTGTCCCACATAAGGGCAGAACTATGTAAAAGTGGGACTTGCATCATCACATCAGCATGTGTGCATCACCATTTTTGGATCATTTGGCCTGTACAGATACTGTTGCCTTGAAGGAGTTTTCTTTGCTTTTCTGTTCTGTTTCAATGAACATAATGTTAAAGGTCTAATTATAGTGCTGCTTTGCTTCAACCAAAGTTTTGCTGAAAGCATTTATTTAAAGAGCCTCAGTGATAAAACGTGGTTGGGTGTGCTGCTTCTAGAATCAAGGCAGCCAAAGCTGGCCCCAACTCCAAGTAGCAAGACACAACATGCCCACTTCTTACAGGCCTACCAAACATGTTTTTATTTACTGATAATCACTATTGTTCCTTCTGATTTATACCTAATCCATAAGATTTACTTGTTTGATAAGTGATTGAGTAACATTTGTAAACCTGGCCCATTTTTTGCTAATAGAATGTAAACTTTGCATAATGTAATGTAATCTAATTTTGCATAATGTAAATTTTATGTGTGTACCTAGGCAAAGCCATGCACTTTTCCTGGCAATATTTTCAGAAGTGGTTGCCATTGTCTTCTTTCTAGATATAAGGAAGAATTATTGGCCTAAAGTCACCCAGCTGGCTTCATGCCTAATCTTTAAAATATTTTAAAATGTTTAAAAGTATTTAAATATTTAAATATAATTTGAAAATAGGTTCACATATATATTACAGAGGATTCTCGTTTTTTGCAGTAGTTATGTTCTATAAAGTCACCACAAACACCAAATTAGCACATACTGAAACTTCAGCTGGCAACACACGTCGAGTGACTCATTTTTTTCACTGCTCTGCATGTCCACGAATGAGCGCAAAAGAGCTACAAATGTTGATTTTTGTTGTTACAAATAAATTTTAGTGAGTAAGCAAATTAGCAAATATGGAATCTGCAAACGATGAGAATTGACTGTAAATAGCAATGCTGATAATACACATCTATGTTACACTCCATGAAATATTTGATATTAGTGTGTGGTATAATCCATATATTACACATTATATTTGCTGAGACAGTCAAAAATCTGACTTATATTAATATTGACAAAGTATGTTGCTAACGAGGTATGTAGCATCATGTTAGAAATCAATTTTAGTATAAAATTTAAGACCATTATTGACCATTATTGCTAGTTCAATACAATGTATATTTTTTTATTATTTCCAAAGTAATACAATTTTCCATTTATAGTATTAAATTGCCTAGAGGTAGTCCAATGCATTTCATCTATTTTGGGGGTATCAATTTGTAACCATTCCATTTCTTTTGCAGTGTTCACAAGCTTTCCCACTTCGTATAAATTAAATAAAACTCTAGGTTGTGATCTTCACTGTAGGGTTTCTTCACAAACTCTGACCATCTAAGGCAGTGTTTTTCAAACTTGACAACTTTAAGATATGTGGGATTCAACTCCCAGAAGTTCCCAGCCAGCATTCTGGGAGCTGAAATCCACACATCTCAAAGTTGCTTTAAGGTCTTCTGGGGACTGAGGGCCATTAAATATTTGCTTTCAGCAATTGATGATTTTCCTGGGAAAATACTGTACAATAGTTTTACATTGCCTTCTATACTGTCATACGAATGTGTTTCACCCTCACCACTGTATGTCTTTATTGCTCTGACCCCAGCCCAGCAGGGTTGGGTTACAGATTCTTTGGGATTAGGAAGCAGTGAATACTTAAGGCTTTATTCCAAGGCAGTATAAGAAAATGATATAATAATATAGCATGAGACAGCAATTGAATAATATTCAAGAATAAAATAGGAAAAAACTGATGCCCTCTCTGCCAGTCAGGAAATCCCAAAGCAATGATGGTAGATGGACCCCTTCAAAGCCAGCAAACATGCAGCACCCTCCCAATTAAGTCTGCATCAAAGATCCATCTCATTAGGGTTTCCAACTAGCTTATATAGGCTTTGAATCACCATTACTCACACCTGGTTTTGATGGTCTCATCTTAACTGGAGTTTGCCAAGGACAAGTATATCTTCTGCTTGGAATGCTTTGCCTGTTTCTGCCAAGAAGGAGACCATCAAGGTTAAGGAGTATTTGTTTATACCTGGTGGCAATGAGACCATCTCAAGCTTTTTGGATTAAAAAAAGATCATCCTATTCTACATAGGTGTCTCATCAAGGACAGGGAAAAGTTTAACCCAAGTATAATACTAAAGGATTAAAATAAATGCTTGCTTAATTCTTTATGACATACCCAACCATTTCATCCATCTAAGGGAAAGAGGTACATACCAGTATCCAATTCTTCCTTGCCAATCTTCTGGAAAAACTACCAGCACTACAGTGCCACTACAACTATTCCAAGCTATATCCTTCCATTTGTACCCTCTGTCAGGGATATGTTTATATCCTTGCCAGATTACAACAATGTCCATGTATGTATGTATGTATGTATGTAATATTTTTGTCAAGTCAGTAACATTTCTCACATGCTACTGTTACTACATTCTGCTAGTTGCAACTAACTCTCCACAGCTGCTTATAGGACAGAGCTTGAGGCTCACTTCATTACATCTAATGGCCATTCTAGCAGTGGGAGTGAGCAGTAGTCTAAAACTTGGTCCCAAGTTCTTAATTGTATTACTTAGAAAAGAAGCAGATATTCTCATTATTAGTAATTTCCAGGACTGATGCAGGTACTGTTGAGTAATTCAGGTAATTAGATTGACAGAAGATTCTCTGTCCTATCAGTAAGGGTTTTTCTTTATACATTTAAATTTTGTGGATCTGTTTTATGTGCAGTTATTTAGCATACCTTAAAATACTTTATCTCTCCCTCTCTGTTTCTAATTAGTGTTTATCAACTAATTCCATTTCAGAAACCAAATGATCTAATTGGGACAGTGAACTTTGAATATGAAAAGTTGTGGAAGAATCTCGTGGTTAAGTGCTCCCTTCTCCACTAAATACTAACTCTTTTAAAGCTTTTCCTGGCAGAAGTAGACACTGGGATTTTGTTATATGTAACATGACATAGGACTAAGAACTGCTCTGCTGAATCAGATCAAAGTTTGAGGAGGCAAGCCCCTCATTTCCCACATAGTCAGAGATCTATGGAGATTAGAAGTATCACATGAAGAGAATAATCTTCTGATGCTGTTGATTATAGCAACTGATATTCAGAAGTATGCTGTATCTTTTCCTATAGGATTGTATATAGACTAGAAAACTAATGGCCATTGATGGCCTCATCCTCCATTAATTTGTTTAATCATCTTTTAAAGCAATCAGATCTGATAATCTGATGACATTACAGGATTACTGTAAGCATGTACATACTTGGGTTATAGCTTCCACATTAAGAATAGCAAACCATTTATTCATATTTTTTGTAATCTTTTTATTCCTTAGCTTACCATTATTTCTTTTCCTGTTCAGTGGGCACATGCCTACCTAGCCAGTTTTCATGCTTCTGACATATCTTATTAGCTTTTAAAATGATTGTTTAAAAAAAAATAAATGTTTGTAATAATATGCAGCTGAATAAGAATAACAATTACATATATTGCCTCAATATAGTCTTACTATTATGTTGCTCAGAAATGCCAGCATGCTATATACATTTTATTGTACTTATTTTTGTTGATATTATTGTGATGACCTGTCTCAAGAATCCATTTTGTTCTAGAAAAAAGTAGCCAAGTTCCAAGGTTGGCTGGAATGAAAATAGAGCTCAGGATCCTTAAAGAAGGATCAAAGCGTAAATATCTGTGAACTACTTTCACTTATAAAGTTACAGAGAGTTGCAAATATCTAAAAATGTCTATTTATGGCTACATTACTGCTCATCCAAATAACTTATGAGAGTAATGAGGATACTTGCAAATGTAAATAGTCAATAACAATAACAAATAACAGTAACTTAATAGTTTGCTATTAACAATAACAGAATCCTGAAACATACTCATCCTCTTAAGGGATCTTCTTATTAGTTTACAACTTGGCAAGTCCTTGGAATGCTTTTTGCTTATGCATTCTAGTAGCTTGGGTTTTCCACTGTTCAGAATTTGTAACACTCAATTCAGTCAAGCATTTTCTTTAATTCTTGAGAATCAAACAATTGACCAATGTCTGTTCTGTGTTAAGAACAGTTTCAGAGCCACTGAGTTTTGTTTTTTCTTTGTTTTGAAGCCTACAAATGTCCTTGCTTTTAAGCATCAGTTGCTTAGTATTATCTAGGCACTTAATATGCCAGTGAGTTTTGGACATGCTCTCTGATTAATTCAGTTTCATTTGGTCTCCATTATTCATAATCATTTCCAGAATTACTTTTGCTTCACTGTAGTGTATTGGACATATTTTCAGGGTAAGTTTCCTGTCCATTGTTGTCTCATTTGCACAGGGAGATTCCCACTAACAGATTTTCCACTTGGTTAAGCACTGAATTTAAAGCCTTATGTTATGCAATGTAACCCTGAGCCCCGTACTTCAATTTTTGATGTCTTATATGGCCTGTTATCCTAAATTGTTGGTTTTGAATGAATGAATGAATTGGTTTGTTTATTTATTTCCAAGATCTTGAGGCATATGCAACAAAGTTTGTGCTATTTTCTTCAGTGTACTCAGTGTCTATGAAAAAGCCCTATTTTAAGTTCTTTATTTCCAATTCTGTTTCAGATTTATACCTTAAGACTCAGAGATCAGAAGGACACTGGGTTTTCCAAGAACCTGCAATCAAGCAAGAAGTAAGAACACTGGTGTTCCCTCTTTCTTCAGAATATGTTGGCAAACTAATTTCCCCATCTACCAAGGGTAACCCTTCTACAAGTTGCAGCTCATTGTATATTTCTGTTGCTTCTAAACATTTTTGTTCATATCAGAATTTAATGTATGAAAATAGAATTGAATATAAATATATCTAAAGGAAAATAATATGTTTGGGTTTCTTTCTCTGTAAAGTTTGATTTCAAACACTACTTGGTGACAGCTAGACTCACTTACTTGAATAACGAAAACATCAAGATTCCACCCTAACTTGTCATTGTGTACGACATCACATTATCAATCATATCTGTGGACCGGTTTCTACCAGTGATTATTGCAACTGCTTTTGCTGATTAGGTAAACAAATCTGAAGAAAAATGGATACTCTCAACAAATTATATTTATTTATTTGTTTGTTTGTTTGTTTTCTACCCTGCCTTTATTATTTTTATAAATAACTCAAGGTGGTGAACATATCTAATACTCCTTCCTCCTCCTTTTTTCCTCACAACAACAACCCTGTGAGGTGAATTGGGCTGAGAGAAAGTGACTGGCACAAGGTCACCCAGCCAGCTTCCATGCCTAAGGCAGGACTAGAACACACCGACTCTTGGTTTCTAGCCTGTAGCTTTAACCACTGGACCAAACTGGCTCTCAGATGTTAAAGGAAGTGTACATATTACCCCAACATTCACTGCCAGAACTAAAAATACATTTGTAACTCAGCTTCAAAAGCAGAAGACCCTTGACGTATCAACAGACAGGAAGAAAGGAAACCCAATTTGGATGGAGATCATATTATAGGTAGAGAATTAGCTCCCACTCCCCTTCTCCAATGCCATAATCCACTCCTTTCCCTTCATCACAGGCACAAAAAAACCAACAGGTAAGTATAGTGTCATCTTTAGCTTGGTCATTATGCTCTGCATTCTGTATATTCTCCTGGAGTGACTGAATAGATGAGTCAAATTCAGCAAGAAAAGTGATATTGAGGCAAGGTAATAAAGGAAGATCAGTATGATTCTAACCTCATGCAAAGGACTGAAATTCATATTTCAAGTTTTAAAATAAAGTTGAATGTTTCCTTACCTTCTCTTAGGCTATATTTTTATGAGACTGCAATTATTTTTGAGTTTTAGTATTTGTATTACCATTGGCCTTCATTCATCTTCATCTTTGTTGTTTTATCCTATAAATTGCTGGAAGTGCAAGGAAAGCTTTCCAAATATGCAGAGAACTCAAAATTGTTATCTGCAGCTACAGTAGTACTCTAGAAGAGACAAATGAAATTTGAAATGATCCTGATAGATTAGGAAAAATGAGCGTCAAATATCAAAAATTAGCAAAGAAAAATGGAAACTTCTTCACTTAGGAAACAAAAATGAAATGCACAGGATAAGAAATATCTGGCTTGGCAATAGTACTTATGAAAAAGATCTTAGTACAGTAGTTGATTGGCATCTGAGCATTAGTCAGCAGTATGGTACAATTTCAAAGACAAAATATTCTTTTAGGCTGCATCATCAGAAGTATAGTTCTAAATCATAAGTAGTAATTGTTTCATGCATACTGCTTTGGTCAATTCCATCTTGAGTATTCTCTCCAATTCTGGGCACCACATTTAAGAAAGGACTTGGTGAAAGTGGAACATGTTCTAAGAACAGTGATGAGAATAGTCAGGGGACAGTAAACTAAGACCTAGAATGAGAGATGGGAAGAATTAGAATGTTTGGCTTTGACAAAATAAGCCATGGGGGTGTTATGGCTGTTCTTTCAAATAACTGAAAGGATAACACATGGAAGATGGCCAGAATGTGTTCATTACCAGAATGTGTTCAATACAAGATGTGGAATAATGGAATTAAGGTACAGAGAAACAAAGCTGATTAAATGTTAGGGGAAAATAGCCTAATACTAAGAACATTTCAACAGTTTAACCAATTATCCAGAGAGGTTGCAGGCTCCTCTTTGTCACAAGTACCCAAGAGGAGGCCAGGCAAGCATTTGTGGGGTTGACCCCTTCTGTGTGAAGATTATGGCAACCTGATAAAGCTATTTCCACAATTTAATAAGTCACATTTAGCCTCAGGCAAAGCAATACTGATTTTTTTTTTTTAATCTTATCCTGTGTCATACAGGTCCTCGAGATCTCTTGTGGATCTTCCAGAAAGTTGTTCTGTATAAGAAAACAGTGCAATATATTCCAGGAAGAATGGGGATAATTGTCACCAAAGATAAGAAATGAGAAATCCTGATTTGTACAAGTCACTTCCTAGACAGAATATCTCCCTGCTGACATCTTCAGTGAATTCTTTTTTATCTCACTCTTCCCTCATATAAACCATGCCTTGTTCATAGACATAGTAGGACATTAATGATAATACTGTGAATTAGAATACTTTGTCCTCTATATTTCTGTGAAAAAAATCCCAGTGGCTGGGTTCAGGAATGCATGAGTGGTAATACCTGAGAAATAAGATGTTCAAGTGAGATGTTATTATGCAAATGCACAGGAGGTCGAAATTAATGTTACTCAATCAACCTTCATTTACATTTCTTAACTTTAAATTCACAAACTTAATATTCATGTAAATTTTAATTACTTTCAGGTCAGATAAAAGTGAGAAAGACAATCCCTGCACACTTCTAATGAACCAGCATGTTGTTCAAATAACTCAGCAAGATTAGCTAAGTGTGACAGAATTCAGAATAATTCATGCATTGCTGGTAGATTTTCCACAATGTTCAGACCATTTCCATAAATACTAGTGCCCTAATTATCTAATTAAAAAGGATAGGCACCCCAATTATGCATCTGATATTTGCCCTAGGAGCATAATTTCTCTTCCCCACTTTTTTTAAAAAGGAAAAAAAAATAGCCTTTGAAAAATACTTTTGACTCTTCCATGAGTGGGTCCCAAACCAAATAACTTAAGGTGGTAATTAAGTCTTACAGAGTGAATTTAGCCTTTATTAATGGCTTTAAATCTAATATTTAGTACAGCCATAGATGGGCAGAAAGGCCAAATGAGAGCATGTCTAGGCTCACCATTTTTTCAGTATTAGCTGTTCTACCTCATACAAATTGATATAACAAAATAGCCCAATACAATTCAGGTTATAATAGCCAGAAAAGAAATTGTGATCTAAATTCAATAGTTCACAAAAGTTGTATCTTCCAATTTTCTAGAGCAGATTTAAGTGGCCACAGGTGGGAAGAAATATTTGATCCTCAAGCAGGCTGTTGTATTAGCAGAAGAAAGCTGTTGGATAAAATCCTAGGTATGTGCAGCAATTCATGTACAATCCAAAAGCTATTGCTTATTTTGGAAGACCGGATATTGAAGAATCAGAGTATTGTCATCTTACCCAATAATTTAAACATGGTCCCAATTTAATGCCACATGAGTAACATATGAGATGTCTGGAAATAGAAAATTGGTGTGGAGTGCAGTTACCATTGAGCAAACAGATTATTTAGCTTCCTTATAGCATTTTGAAAACATTTAAGTTTTTAAAATACTATTTCTATAACTCAGTGTTGTTTTAATATCTATCATTATGTTTAGAGAAGCTTACTTGGATTTTAGTTGAAGTAAAACTGATAAACCCAAGACACATACACACATAAGACTTTATGAGTGAACTCAGTCTGTTTGGCCCCAAAGTGAATAACTCACTGGCCAGATTTACTTCCATTCTCAATTTTATGTTTCCCAGCCCCATAACCTTTGCACCTGTATTTTTTTTTCCAATTAAAAAACAAATAAGGATATTATGCCTATTCCTTAAAATCCATCAGGCATCCAACAAAGCATATCCATGTACAAAGTGGCTACATCCTTCTATCTTGTCCACTCAGACAAGAATGACTACATTCTTTGCACAACTTGGACCTCCTCCTCTTTTTTTAAGTAAAATTGAGACACTCTGAAAACACAAAGGTTGCTCATTGTTGATACACCTGGTCATTCTATAGTCACTGAGCTATGGCTTCTCCATTTCTCCAACTTTTCTTTCCAAACTTTAGCAACCAACATGATACACATGAAGTTTGCTGCTGTTTCATCATCATTTGTATATCCACTTTGAAATATGCATGTGGTGTATGCACCAGAAAAAGTGTCCAAACCCACAATCAAAGAATAGTTAAATCATTCAATTGTGTTCTCTGCCGTCAAAGCAATGCATGGCAGGCTCCAGATGGGAGGTGTCATGAGCACTGATGGTGAGCAGGAGGGGGGCCCTATCCAGGGGGAAAAACACATGTGTAGTAGTGAGGAATTGAGCAGCATTCAAAGAGACACAGAACAGACCCGCCTTGACTTTTGGGGTTTATCTGTATGAGTTTTCTCACGCTTCTTCAGTTTGTTAGGATTTTCTATCTAATGTAGTGGTAATAAAACACTAGAGACTGATTCCTCATCTCAGCGTGGTTCCTACCTGTTAGGACAGGAGGAAGAGAGATGCTGAGGGTGAGAAAGAATTATGTTTCATCTAATGGTGGGGTCCAAGGTCGTACTAGGCGGAGATGCTGAACTGTTGAGGGAAAGGGGGGATGGAATGTGAAGGGGGTTCTGACGTGTCTGTGTGCTTTTTTATTTGATAGCCTGTGAGAGAATTGTTTTTAGTTGTGTCTTTTTGCTTTAATCTGTACACATCATCAATAAATCTGAAATCTGCATTTCATCTGGATCCATGAGTCAGAACTTTATTGAGTCAATTGTGTCAGAACTTTACAAAAAGAATAAATAAAAAGAAAATTGAGGTAAAATATAAGAAATTCCAATGGAATTGCTTTTTTTTGGAAGTGTTTTAAACATATACATAAAAATGTGTAGGAACTATCTGAATTGGTTTGGGGGCCAGATCTCAACTCAGTCTGGTGCAAGTCACCCCAGAGATAGCTCAATCTGATTTAATGCTTTGTTTTGGATTGAAATTTAAGAGGAACAAAGTTCAAAACTTTCAAATCCTAACACAGAAAGACAGAAATAATTATAATCTTCTGGTTCTTCAGTATGATGGGATGAAATTTGCAGTCCCTTTTAATAAGTAAATACCCACCCACCCACCAAAGCCTGGTAATTGAGATGGAATCAGATACACCGTGCAGAATTAATAGCCCCATGAAATGGATCTCTGCTTCAGATAGTTAACATGAGAGCATCTGATAGAAATGAAATGTGCATTCATAAGAAATTATGCCTTATCTGAATGCAGTAGAACTGCTTCTCAGGGGCTGTAGCAGATGTATAAACAGAACTTGCTCCTCTTTTTCATAAAAATGAATCAGTTGCTAAACCTAGCCACCTGCTTAACCTACCTTGAAATATAGCTTCATGCAAACACTGAACGTGGAGGGGCTGGGTAACAATGAGTCAGAGATATGTAATAGAGAATAGTAAAAGAATGAATTTCTCTCAACCATTCCCCTCAAGGTACTATGCTTGGGCTAATAGATGGTAATCAGATCACAGAGATCATTCTGATGTGAAAGCGGACCTATCACACACTGAATATATTACCCCCGCCCCACTCTTCTTCTCATCATTACGTCCTTTATGTTGTTTGACATCCTTTATGTTGCTTTACATAAAAGTTTAAAAACGCCACCACCCTATTACCACAATTTGCTGTGAGCTGGAGCTATAGAGTAACAAAGATAGAACTTTGTGGAGACCTAAATTCGAAATGGAATGATCCACCCCATCCCAAGTTAATTGAAGCTTGTTGTGAATTACCCAAATTTGCCTCAGGACCAAATCTGATAGCCACTTTAATGTGCATGACACATTAGTAATGCTGGGGCAAGAACTGTATTGCAGAATGAAGGGTGGGGGAGATCTGGGGAATACCCACAGAATGGAAAGGCAGATTGTGTATAAAACTAGATGAAATGTACTTTAGTATCTGTGATTCTTATCCCTGTGATGGTTGACTTTCAACCTTAAACTTCTACTCAGTTTATTTGTGGGTGCTGGAGTAATACTAATATGAGCCTAAATGTTCTTGGTGTATGAAATATTATATTGTATGGTATACTTCACATACATATTCTGAATGTCCTAGTTCTAGACTAATAACTGTGGCTAGTATGGAAGCAAGGTAAAGCCAGTGACCCAATAATTTATGTCACCTGCCTTAAGATACCTAGTGGTATCCACATGGTATACATAGAATACTAGCTGTTACATATACAAAGATATAACCATGAAGCCCTAATTATTTCTCTTCGAACAATTATGGTAGAGCAAATTGTCATAAATTGAAATATATTTGTTTTGTTCTATCCTAAAGAAGATAGACTTTTCAAAACATATTGCAAGGGAAAAACAATTTTCTTTACCTGATTTTACCCACTTTAATTCCCAATGGCACTCACACTCTCATTTATATTTATAATGTAACAAAATGTACCATCTGTCATGATAGCTGTGGGAGGCCAGATTACAATTCAGAATAATATGATTCATTTTTAATAGAAATCACTACTGGTTAATTATAATACGAAGTGTCTTTTGGAATTGGAGCAATTATTTCACAGGCATTTTTGAGGCTGGTAAGTCCTATAGGCTTGTATTCTCTTTTGTCACCTCCAACTTTATTGGAAATAGCACAGTGTGATACAAAATTAGCTTCCCTCTCCCAGTTTTGAAACACCGTTTTTGATTTCTCCAAGTGAGTGGTAATTTCCATATAAACCATTCACACTTGGGTGACCTCATTGACTTTCCCTGTATTTGCTACTCTCACAGAGGATCGGATCTCAAGTGTAAGTATTCAGCCATGTCCGCTCCCTTTTTCACCCATTCATATTTCTTCCATTGTTTTGCTGCTATCTTTGAGAGGTGAACCTTGACTCCTTTTTCTTGCAAAACATAACAGAACAATTGTCCCCTTCTTTTCACCTACCCTCAGGGGGGACATCCCATTAATTCTGCCACTGTTGTAATTGCAAGTACAGAGCTATTACATGAGCAGCATAAGGAGAAGCAGCTCAAACAGAAATCTAAGGATATTCCTTCCTGGCACAGTAACAAAGCTTCCTACCTCACTGTCCTTGTTGAGGCTGTTGCATGATTTCTTCATTGCAAACAGATATGGTAAGGATATAGTATAGCAGAAGCAACTTCCCTTCTGTTTGCAGGATCTCTGCGTAATAACTGCTGTATCATTCTATTCGAGGGCTCTTTCTTTCACAGCAAAGATCATTATGTCCCTGGAATGTTTTCATCTAACCTTTTTAGCTCATTACTTTCATTAATAGTTACAGTACAAGTTCTCTACTTTTCTCTGTAAAGCTGGGCTAGGGTGGGGAATATCACAGGAAATTACTTATGAATCTCGGAATAATTTCTTTTCCTCTCCCTTTTTAAAATCTCTTCTGATTCATTCACTCATTCACTCACTCATTTATTCATTCAAATTTGCTATAACTGCCCAACTTCAATGGACTCTGGGTGGCATACAAAACCAAGAAATCCATAAAAAGAGATAAAACATTGACCTATGTAGACAGCCCAGACTAAAATGATCTTATAAACAACACAAATCAAACAAGACAGAAGCCCCAGAAATACAGTAATACATTGATACATCACCCACAGGCCTGGGACCAAAGCCAGGTTTTCAGAGCTTTCCAGAACCCTAGGAGAGAAGGCTCAGTCCTTATCTCTTGGGGGATGCTGTTCCAGAGCATGGGAGCTGCAACAGAGAAGGCACACTTCCTCCATCCCACAAGAAGACAATGCTTAATAGAGGGGACCTGGAGCATACCCATTTGGCCAGAACATACCAAGTGAGCAGAAAGAATTGGAGACAAGCAGTCCCTCAGATATACATGTCCTATGCCATACAGGGCTTTATAGGTAATAACCACACCTTGAATTGCACTCAGAAGCTGACTGGCAACCAGTGCAGCTCAACACAAGGGCATACCAAAAGGTGCCTGTTATAGCTGACTCTGCTGCATTTTGAACCAGCTGTACATTCCAGGTGGTCTTCAAGGACAGCCCCATGTAGAGTGCATTGCAATAATCCTATCTTGAGGTGATTATGAGGTCTGAAGGGCCTCCTGATGAAGAAAAGGGTACAACTGGCACATAAGATGAACCTGTGCAAAAGCCCTCCTGGGCACAGCTGTCACCCATTCTTCGAGCAGTAGCTGCAAGTCCAGAAGAAACCCCAAGTTGCACACAAGCCTTGTATGGGGAAGTGCAGCCCCATCCAAGATCAATGATGGTAACATCTCCAACCCTGGAAAGCCAAACAGCCACAGCTACTCAGTCTTGTCAGGATTGAGCCAAAGTCTGTTTTGTCCTATCCAGACCTGAACAACCTTCTGACACTGGTCAATATATCAGCAGCTTCACCCATGCAGCTTGGGAGCATACTGTGCAGCATACTGATGATACTGAACCCCGAACCAGTAGATGACCACACCCAGTGGTTTCATGTAGATGTTTATCAGGTGAGGGGAGAGCATGAAACCCTGAGGCCCCCCACACATGAGAGGCCATGAACACAATCTCTCCCCACCTGTCAACACTGACTGGAACCCACTGCTACTAAAGGATATGAACCACTGGAACTCAATGCCTCCCACTGCTAACCCTGCAGTTCCAGAATTATACTGTGCTCAACAGTATCAAAGCTGCTGAGAGATCAAGGAGCACTAGGATAGATGCACCACCCCCATCCTGGCTCCACCAACAACTGTTATCAACAATTGTGACCAACATTGTCTCCATCCTGTACCCTGGTCTGAAACCAGACTGAAATGGGTCCTGATAATCTGTTTCCTCTGTAGCTATCATTCAGGCATCTTTTTCACATCCTTCACCCAAAAGGGAAGATTGGAAACTGGCCAATAATTATCCAGCAGGAAAGGGTCCAGCATTAATTTCTTGAGGAGGGGGTATACCACCACCTCCTTCAAGGCTGGTGGGTCCACCTCTCTCAAAGAGGCTGAAACTCCCACATGGACCCACCCTGTGGTCACCTCCCAGGCTGCCTTAATAATCCAGGAAGGGCCAGGATCTAATAAACTGGTGGCCAGACTAACAGCCAGAAGGACCTTGTCTTCTTCCTTGAGCATAACAGAATCAAACTCAGTCTGGATATCAGTCCGACTCAGAAAAAGTAGACTCCAGCTACTTTTTCTGCCAGATAGCATGAATATTTTTCATTATGGCCCTGCAGATGATACTCTGGCCCACCCACACCCCTTCTGAGTAGAGGGTGAGTCACCCTAAACAGGCCTGCTGGGCAGCTATCAGCTGATGCCATACAGACAGAAAAATAGCAATGTTTTGCCACCCTTGTTGCCATGACATGGGCCCAAATATGTGCTCTTATTCATATTCTGTGGTTATTTACAACCATTTGTTTTACCAGTGTGTTAGGCAAGTGGACAAGCAATCCATCAGATAAACCTGAAATTCCTGGCCCTTTCATTACCTGACTTTCAATTGTGATTTTTCTTCCTTGCCTGGGATAACAGTTGATGACTTCAGGCAGATGCCAAATGAAGCCCTTGTCAGCAGATGGGGCTTCAGGAAAAACTGGTCCCTTTCATTATCTGTCAATCATTTCTCACATTTGGTTTCCATATTTTTTTTCCCATGTCATTAATAAACACAATAATTAACTATCTAGTTGATATGTTAATTGAGGGATTTGTAGTTCAGTGATTAAATCTAATGTTCCAGAGCTGAGAATGACAGTATTATGAAATATTCAAATCAGACTCACAACATTGGTTTGTTTTCAGCATGAAGTAAAGATATTGATATTCACCTAATTTGATATTAATGACCATACCTTGCTCTTTTTATGTGACTTTATATTTTAGTAATTCTAATGTTAATTAGTTGAATATATGCTGTGGTCATCCATACAGTGTTATTTATGAGTATTTTAATAAGAAAGGAAAAGAATTTCCAAACTCACAATTCCATGTGGTAAGAGTCTAAAGAGTATTAATGTTGCAAAGCCATGTAAACACTGATTTGAGTAAGTCCAGAAAAGAAAAAGGCAAAAAAAAAGCCTTCTGAGTCAACACACATAGGGCAATTTTTGGCAAGGACATTCCATGGATGTATTATGCTTGACTCCAAGAAAACTGGCTTTCTTCATTTATTTCAGAGTGCTTCAGTTCATTTGCTTCATTGTTAACCACTATTAAACTTAACCAAGATTGCTTTTTAACCAGATTTAAGTCAGGACTTAGGTTTTCAAAACTTAGTTATGAAGCCATTTAGTGGCCTGCTAGAACCATTGAAATGGAGCAGAGCTTATAACACAGCTGAGAAGCTGGCACAGAAAAAGAACATTATCTTAAAATAGCTTTAATGAGCACATCAGAGAAACACAGGTTATTGATCTTACACACTCAGCCCTCTCAAACATAAAGAATCACATACTTAGAAAGAGTAGGTTTAAAAGTAAGTGAAATAATATCTTACTCATTTTTATTCTTGGTACAGTTACATCCATGTTTGGTGAAAAATATGAAATCTTTGTTCTTCTTTTGTCCCTATACACAATTCACCCTTAGCCCTACAGCTGCTAAGAGCTGCATGGAAGAAAGGGGAAAGATCCTTCTTTTCTTAGGCCTGGCCACATGGCCCAAGATGGAGGGAGGAACAGCCAAAAGCATGCTGCTTCTCCCTCCTAGAAGAAGAAAGAGAGAGAGAGGAAGTGGGAGTGGCAACAAACAGCTTCCTCAGAGTTACATCATGGGATCAACTCATTTACATGCTAACTGAGGCATGCTGATTTGCTAACACTTCCAACAAATTACAGGAGTATCTTATTCAGATGTAAGGCATCAAACAATCCTGGGGTGGGGGATGGGAAATGCAAGGGATGAAGATGGTCAGGAACATTATACTCTACCTTGAGGTTTCCTTAGTGAAGTTTAGCAGATGTACATGGGAAAAAGGTTATTAGATACAGGGTTAGGATTAAGTTAATTTATTTGTATATTATTACTCTTTTTTGTTTTAAAGAGTATGAGGGCTGGAAAATGTTGTATTGTGGACAAAGTCACAGAAAGACAGTGGGGGAAAGGAGAAGATAAAAAAAAAGGCAGGATAAAAATCTAATAGGAAAAAAAAATAACTTGATTCTTCCTTTTTATTTACTTACTGTATTTACTACCATTCTTTTGCTCAGAACAGCAATGAAGGTCTGTTTGCTTTCACTGGAAGCCAGCATACCTTGCTAATTGTCATAGTATCATGTGAGAAAAGTATTGGAAGTAAAAGTATTATTATACAGGGCATGCATAATAAGCACATTGCTCCTTCTGTTTCCCTGAATAAAGTCTGGTAATAGAAAGCGATCAATGCAGTCAGTACAGTCACTCTATATCAGAGTTCTCAACCTTGGCCACTTTAAGATGTGTGGACTTCAACTCCCAGAATTCCCCTTGCAGGCTGGGGAATTCTGGGACTTGAAATCCACACATCTTAAAGTGGCCAAGGTTGAGAAACACTGCTCTGTATCATAGTGAAAGATACTCAGACAAGTGGAGCAGGATACACATCACAGTAACATTATATTATCCTTTTGATATTACTAGATGCTACCATAAAATCTGTAGATGGGAGAGGAAGGTGGTCTCAAAATATGCAGGACTACTGGTTTTTATGACAGCCACACTTTGCATGTCATGTCAAGTGGCAAACTGTATGTGATCTCAGAAGGAATTTCAACTTGGATTATAAACAGGACACACACCAAGCTTTCATTATATATCTCCAGTATAGCAGCAGATTGTGAAACTGGAACATGATAGAAGATTGAAGCCCTTCTTGTATTACTGAAGTACTCAGTGTCTTAAAAACATACTTAAGACTGCCATTGTCCTTCCCTGCTTTTTACACTTCCAGTGATTTGTTTGGCATAATCTCTTTCTCTGAAGTTGGCCCCAAAGCCATTATCATCAGCACTGCAACTAGGCTATTTATAATGCCATTAACAGGAAAGCTTTGTGACGAAATGCCAAGTTATTCTCCTCCCTTCTACCTCTTCTTCCACTTTCCTATCCACTTGCTTAAGAATATTTTTCACCCCAAAGGACCTTTTCTTGTATTTATAAATACTTGAAAAGACTAAAAGTAGCAATGTGTTTTTTTCCGAAATTAGTCATGAATGACAATCTTTCGCTGCTAAAAGAATATTTCTCAAAGAGATCAAAGTGCTAGCCTTATAGCAATGCATTGCTCATGTGGTAAACACCATCTTCAAGGATATATGATTTATACCGAACCGTTGGATATTATGTATTGTATTGTGCTGTTGTATGTAACAAGCTGTTGATCTATCGCTATGGTATAGTAGTGAATATTTTAGACTGAAGGTCAGATTCCCATCCCCATTCAGATAAGAAACACATGGGGTGATTTCCACTAATTATTGACTCTTAGGTTAGCCCATCTCACAGATCTGTTAATGTGATAAAATGGGAATGAAGGGAAGTACGTATACTATGACTGCTTCTTGGATATGGATGCCTTTCAAATCACTAAGCCTCCAGTTCTTTCTCCTTATATATCCCTCCACCCGCCAAAACAGCCTAATTTTTATTTTAGAATTGTCATATCAGGCAGCAGTATCTAGTGACCTTGTTGATTTGGGGGGGAAAAAACAAAACTAAGCAGATAGACTAGACTCAGAAGTTAAACACAAATATACCCTCCCACACCCACAATTATCTACAGTATCTATTCATCTATCTCCTGGAAGAAAATAAAAACTTCCATATTGTTGCTAAGAAAGCAACACAGACATATCCACATAATCACCAGGAATCGGATCCCACTTGAGACTACTTCTTTTTAATTTCTTCTAAAATATTATGCTGGAATAGTACTAACCCTGTATATAAGTGGAGATGGATTATCACCTGATTGGCAGGCTCCATTTGCAATAGAGATATTTTCATTTTTTAGGACCTTAGACATTAAAGCTTTCCCCCACGGTTGCTCTGTTAATTCTTAAGAGACCCATAGAGTCAACCTTTTTGAAATGTAGTCACTATACTGTGGATTCTTGTGGAGGTATTATTTTAGGTCTTCTCTTAGAAGTCTCCCTATCAGGTGGTTAGGAAATTATACAAAGATATGGAAGAAGATAGTTGTCTGAATTCTCCAATTTTCTACACACCATGCTAGGCATTTAATATGCAGGTGTTTATAATCTTTCTTAATCCTTTAGCTTTTTTTTAAATAAGAATTTTATTAAGTTTAATACAATTCAGAGTGCTGGAAAGCATTTGGCCCAAGAGATCAGAAAAAACACACACCAGGCATTTCTATAAAAAATAAGTGTATTTACAAAAAGCATAAAACATCCTTATCTAGAGCCCTGGACAGGCACAAAAGCTTTTTACACAGACATATTTTACAAGCTCATATACGCAGAGCTGGAAGAGAGGCTTCTGGAAGGGAGGCTGCAAAAACAAAACTAAAACCTTCTGGTGGCAAGTTCCCCCAGGCAATCAGCAGCTTTAGCTTATATGGTCATCCTTTTCAACACCCCAACCTGAGGACAATTAAGTCTGACCTTCTCACCTTGCCGATACTTAAGAAAGTACTCAATTACCATGGTAACTTCTCTGCAGCCAAGTTTCTGGCAGAAAAAAATATACCAACATAAGCAAAGATAAAACCTACAGAAAAACAAAAAACTACAAAGAAAAAAAGAGAAGAAAAAAGTGTAGAAACACAAGAGAAAAAATTCAAAATTACAAAAAGAGGTGACTTCCAACTTTTAACAGCAAGGATCCACAACAATATTCCATAATCTATCCCTTACTCTATATTAAATCAAGATAATATAATTTCTATAAATCATTCCATTGGCGCATTATAAAAATCACTAAATACAATTGGTCCCTCCCCTTATATTAAAATAAATATATACTGTACGTGTATACACACACACCTAATCAACTTCCCTCCCCAAATATATTTAATTATTTCCTTCCTACTACTATTCTATGCATTCCTGTTTATTATAATAAAGATCAAACTAAAACAACAAAAAAAAAACAAATTACATATAAACTGTACTTGATAATACAATTTTAATAATGTTAATCATATTAAACCCAAAACCAGACATTTTTTTTAATATACCTTAATAATATTAATCCAAATCATTAACTATCAATAAAAGCATCCAAACCCTAAAAGCAATCCAGGTAAATATCCTTAAACCCTTATCCCACTTCAAAATAAACGAGAGCATTTATGCATCCCCACAATGCGCGCAGAGATTTTTTCTTAAAAAATCAAACAACCCAACTGTGCCACTCAAAATCTTCAACTTCTCTCAAGGAGACCTACCATACATAATAATCTCTTCTTTTCCATGGTGTTCCACCAGAAGATCAGTTTCACTTATGGCTTGCAACTCAATCTCTCCCTTTAATTTCTTCAACTTGACTATCCGATCTTCATCCAGCATTTCAACAGAAGTCCCGATCTCACTCTTGAAAGAAACATTTCTGTTGCTCTTAAATTCCTCAGTTTCCTCCACAACATCCCCAACCGAATGACACATTTTAGACCTCATATTTTCCACAGTGTCCTGAATGCCTTGCATAAAAACTTAACAGGAATCAGAAAGAATCTGTTTAAAATCTTGGTGAAAGTCAGAGAAAATCTGCTTAAACTCCTCTATGTCTCAAGCAGTAGATTATGGTTTATAAACTATGATGGCTTATAAACTAGTCTGAATGACTCGTTTATTCAGGAATTGGTTTTCAGGTAATTGACAACAGTGATATACCTCCTAGAAGCTTAATCAGCAGAAGTCAAAAATATAAAAGAATTCTGGAATGTGTTTACACAAGTGAAAGTGAGATAATAGACAGTTCCCCAGGGAAAGTAGAAGCAGAAAACTGAAAGTTCAAAACAGCCAATTCAACACGTAGGAAAATGCTAAAATCTTCAAATTTTGTAGAAAAATAATAACAGGGAGATATTTTTTTACTCTCAATCCTCCTTAATATTTGGATGGAAAACGAAGTACAAAACTTAAAAAGATTTAAAAAATAATCTGAAAGATAACCATAAGAACCAAGAGAACCTGCTTCTCCTTGCTGTAGAAAGCTTCTCTTAGGGTACACATACTTAAAATAAATATAAGTTGGGTGATTTAGAAATGGAGTGGCTGGGCTTAGTGTCCCTTTAAGGCTACAGTGCGGCTTAGAAATGGAGCAGAAATTCTGTTTGCGATCTTCTGGCTGCAAGCAGCCATCCAGAGGACAAATGGGGTGATTCCAGGTTTTTTTCCTTTTTCTGGAAAAACACACCTGGGCTTCAGGAAAAACCTGCCTGAGCCCAAAAAAACTGCTTTGTCGTCAGTTCTGCCCACTGAGCCCACAGGCACAGCGGTTCAGTCTGCCATATCCCCACCAGAATACCCAATCCCTTAGCCTGTAAAAATTAAGTTCCAGGAATTGACATCACAGAGAAGGGTGTATGTAAAACTGCTGTGATTTTTTTTTTAATCAATGACAGCCTATAAACAAGCCTGAATGATTTGTTTATTCAGGAATTGGTTTTCAGGTAATTGACAACAGTGATATTCTTTGTAATTTGGAAAAGAATATGAAAGCCTGCCAGACTGCTGTAAGGCTTACCACAAAACAAGTATGATAGTACTCCTCATTACATTTCATTTGCAGATGTTACTTATTGGTAAAGATCATAAAGCAGACAAAAAATTTCAGGTAGCTTAAATAGATAGGTAAATAGTAGGTAGGTAGACAGTTGATAGATTTACTTTGTCCTTTATACTACAGAGCAGTCTGTGTGTGTGTCAATTAAAAATCTAGATAAGTGTTACATTTAATTTAACACAACTTTCAAACATGAGCAGGCCTGCATTATCTCTGACTTATGGGCCAACTCAAAGCTGCCATGATTCCACATGATGGGTCTTCCTCTTCCAGACCCTCACCAGTTCCCTCACCGGGAATCTATCACTTCAAGATGCCGAACTTCTCTAAGGCTTTACTCCCCCTTTCTTTCCTTTCCAAATTGTCTGTGTCTGTTCATTTAGGTACATACTTGAGAATGTGTCTTTGTGAACCAGGAATGTGTGGCTCCTCGTTAGAAGGTTGCAATGACAAGCCACACCAATTTAGGGGCGCAATTCCATTCAAATTGTCCAGAATAGATTTACAACCAATGGGTAATTCACTGTAAATCAGGTGGTGTGGAGGTGGGGGAGTAAAAGTTCTAGATATATTGGAAAAAAGAGGGTTTAAAAAAAAAAATCCTAAGGCTTAGAATAGGATGTTTCTCCTTTTTGCTTCCCCAGAAAAAGGGTTAGGGTTTGCTTAACAACTCTCTGGAGTTGGATTTGCAAAGTGGAGTGGGGAGTGGGGAGGAGAAGGCTTGAGGAGAATGAGGAAAAATACAAAGACCCTTCCACATGTGTCTGAGCAGCCAGTGCCAAAATAGAGGTCTATGGATATGCAAAACCTGCAGAGTTTCCTGCAGTTCATGAAACTGTCTAGAGGCCATGAAGTCTCATCTGTTATTCCCAATGACACCTGCCTCTCCTTTATATTTGAATAAAAGCTCATGCTGATTATGTGGTTGAGGGAGACTGGGATGGCACGTTGTTGCTGCAAACACTTTGCAAAGCCCCTTGCTGTTTCATGGAATGCATGTGAACAAGAGGACACCAAAGGATCCACAGGGTATGGTAAAAAAAATCAAGATGGTGGCCCACTTGCTGTGAAGAATGTAGAATATGCTCCTGTACTGTATGAACTTTAAAAAAATGATTCTAGGTGTTTGAGCCAAGTGGAAATGGAAACCCACAATATAAGCAGAATCAGTTCAAATTGATACTCTGGGTGCAGTGATTAAAAAAACCTCATGTATACATTTTTTTGGTAAAAGTTTCTATAGGCTGATCTTGCTCAGCAGTGTAAAGTACATTTAGAAAGTATAAGCTATATTGCAGGAACTTTGATGTGTAGCTATTTGGATCTGAAACAGAGAAATTGTTTTTGAAGGAACATGGGGACACTTGCTACATCCGTTGGCACCTCTTTAAAGATAGTGCACCTTTTTCAGAATTGCATTTGAGTTAAGGAAATGTCAACTAGGTGAAACAAGGTTATTGTATCCTTCACCATCTTCTTAATGTCTTCTTAATTCAATGGATATTTTCTAGGGAACGTGCAACTGCTGTGCGAGTCTAGGAAAAGATTTGGTTTCTTTAAAGATGGACTAACAGTGAGGGTTGTCTTATCTCCTCCAAAGTACCTTTCCTTGTATAGCTGCATATCACCAGTAAAGACCCTTTAGGAATGTTATTTCATACTGAAGAGATATAAATGGCATATTTTCTGCAAGTTATTTATAGACTTTTAAACTGGAGTAATTCTTGTTTTATGTAAATCAGTCATCAGGGTTCTCAGCTCTACCATTTTTTATCTAAAATATCAAACTTCTGATTCAAATTCTCAATTTTCAGATTAAAGAATCCACCAGGTTTTATCTGTAAATTCAGTTATTTAAAATATTTACAAAAGCATTCTTATAAAAGGAAAAAAAATCAGTATGGCCCTTTTGTTTGGGGTGGTTTTGTTTTGTCTTTGTTTTGGGGGATCTGGG
Organism: Candoia aspera; assembly: GCF_035149785.1. Taxonomy (NCBI): domain Eukaryota; kingdom Metazoa; phylum Chordata; class Lepidosauria; order Squamata; family Candoiidae; genus Candoia; species Candoia aspera. The sequence goes on along the minus strand of NC_086155.1, from coordinate 130,028,152 downwards.
TTAAATTCAGCCAAAACTGTCCACTGGTCTGCTACCCCTCCCTCCTTCTGACTTCTCACTTTCAGATCCATGATAAATGAAATGCAAGATACCAATTATGGCCAGTAATTTAGATTTTAACAAATTTCTGAATGCCAGTTAGGCAACAAAATGGTAAAGGATAAGGAGTATTCTACTTAACATGGGAATTATCCAAAATCAACACTTTGCCACGTCAGCAGGAAATGAGGTTCAACCCTGCTTGCATTTCCTTATCAGCCCAGGTCTGTACCCTTTGTCTGTTGCAATGCATTCCCTCACTGTTCCTTCTCTATGTTATAGTATTGGATTAGTGTTTACTTTGTACAGATTCCACTGCCTTTTTGACATAACCCTTTAAGACAGTTTCCCAAAGTGGTCAGCATTGACCCCCAGGGTTGATGGGACTATCCAAGGGGTCAATAAATGTCTGGGGGTACTAAGGGGATTAGTAAATGTCTAGGGGTCAATAGATAGTAAATGATGGAAGGTCAGTTGGGGTCAATTAATCTTTTGGGGTCTCTGTAGAGTTCCACGCCAGTCCCTAAACCTTAAAGGGAGGTGACTAGCAGCGATACAGTGTTACCCAAGGTTGGATGGTATTATTGTTATTGATATTGTTCATAGTACTGTTAGTTAAAGTAGTATTTATTGAATTATTTTCATATAATAAATATTTAGGGGTCAAGGAACAATCTGAAACTTCATGAAGGGGTTGATGAGCTGAAGAGTTTTGGGATCTCTGCTTTAAGATATTGACACAGCAACATTTGCAATTGTGTCTAAGGAAGAGGACACAATTGTTCCAGAACCATGGGGAGGTGTGGGCGGAGAACTATACATTTATTAAGCAGAGTGGAATTGAAAACTTTTAGCAAATTGCTCCAAAAGGATGGCAAGATTAATTAAACTGAAAGAATTAGAGAAAAGCTTACTTCCCAGGATATTTATAAAGTGTGAGTATCATAAGTAGCCAAAATTAATACTCTTTTAAAAAACAATACAGCTAAGAACAACCCATCTATCAAAAATATAAGAACTGCAGTTAGATTACTGATGCATGGCAGATAATCTCAAATGAAGGTGTGAAGTTACATGGAACCCATTTGATATTCCTAAATTCATAGCCTTTAAATGATTGTTGCAATTTAAGGATGCTCATTTGACTTTTGCTCCCATTTAAAATGTATTAGATTCAATTGTGATGAGTAAAGGTAAAAGTCATTAATTTTAAGTGGAAGTCCAGACCCTATAATCAGGAGGTTAATTGTGCTGGTTTTATTTGTCTTCTATCCTTCAGATATTCTCTGGTATTGACATTTTTAAACGTAAGTTAAAAGTTTTCAGTACTTTAAATTAATTAATTGTAAAAGTCACTGGCAGTATTGCCTTCAACTCTTAAAACTAGCCATTACCTCTAATATCCTGAACGATTAATGAGTGTTTTAAGTGTAAAGAGCATGATGGAGCAAAGAGCATTTTAGAAGCTCCTTAAAGCAAGAGTATTTAAAATATAGTAAAAAAAAATAATCCCACGTATTAAGTATTTCCACATTAATCTCTAAATGCTAGGGATCTACTTACATAATTATTAAAGGAGTCATATTTCAATGACGGGAATTTATTTATTTATTTAATGTATTTATTTATTATGTTAATATTTCACTTTTGTTTTGACTAAGGGTCTTAAAGGAGTAACTAACACAAAGAAACAAAAGTATCATTCTGTTTTCCATTCCAAAACAATTTATTCAAGGCTACTAACAAATGTCTTTCAAAGCATTTCAAACCAGCTTCTACATCTTCAGGTCTGTCATGTTAGGTTTCCCAAATTTGGATCAGTCTCTCATTCCACTATTGTTCAGAAACCATAGTACAAGGACTTTCCATCATAATTCTTCTCACCTATGTTTTTGGTTTTTGGGGAAGTCTATACAGGCTTCCCCAATCTGGTGCTCCGAGAAAAATCTGTCTTCATTATTGTGTATAAAAGTTGGCCTAGATAATCTCCCCACCACCACCTTAAAATAGATAAAACTTTTGTCCCCCCATGGGTAGCAAAATCTCTGCAGACAGTGCCAAACTTGTAACAAAATATGCTCCATCTCTCTCTTTTTTTTAATCCCAGCTTGCTTTGTTTGGGAAAATTGTCAGATCTTGATAGCTTATAACAATACAGTGAATGTGTGCCTAGAATACTGATGTGTAAACTTGCCCAGGCTGAGGGCTGCACTCCCAACAGTAGAAGGTAGAGTCAGGATAAAAACTAAATCTGATGTCATTTTATCTACATTAAATTAAAATTAAACATAATTCACACAATTACTCTTCTTGCATGCCTTCTCCCAGATCCTGGAATTCCCCTGTCCCCATCTTCCACAGTTACTCCAAAAAATAGCTTTGCCTTTCCCCCTTGTAGTAGCTAGATTTGGATTTATTTTCTTTCTCTCAACTTGGAAAAGAAACCATAGTGTAGAAAGAACAAAGAAGCTGCAACTTTCAGCACTGCCCATTGGCTAGCTGGAAGATCAGCTGCAGAAAATGAAAATTAGGAAATTTATCAAGGGCTGCAAAAAAGCTGCTTATAATGGAAGTGAAAGCAAGGGCTACACAGAAGGGAATAAAGTTATGCTTTACACCTGCAATGCTTGCCCTACATTGTCTTCCTCAAGTCTCTTCATCAAAGTACCCCCACAGAATAATTGTTTAATTTGTTATTTTCTTTCAATTCAATACCACTTCTGAGAAAATTCTGACCTGGTCTTAGTTGTATTTTGTAGCTGAAACAAAGCTACTCACACTTGGTTCCTGGTGTATTTTAGATGTTTTGGTAATTATGCTGATCTGTGGTCCAGCCATAGACAGCAAGTGGACAGACAAGAAAGTAGAGCCAAGCTCAAAGATTCCTCTCCTTCAGAGAACTTGAATGGGTTCTGTGAGTGACTAAGGACAAAAAACTCACCCTCAAACACACTGGTCTCAAAGACATATTCAGCTCTTCCATCCAATGCCTGCTTCAAGGCTGGATTTTCCCCTCTCAGTGGCAGTGCACCATTTGCAAGCAGTCCCCAGAGGAAGCAGCTGGCTGCCTGTCCCTCACCATCAATCAAGTCTCCTACCTTTGCATGTGTATACACACAACACCTACCATTCTGCCTGCCCTCAAACTCCATCAAACATTTCCCCAGGCATCAAGCAGCTCATGTTTTCTAAAGGGCAGCTGAAACAGTTAAAAGTAGAGCTAGAAATTCAGCAGGAGTTTCTAATTCATTTAGCTGCACAAGAGGAATTGGAATGAGTCTCTCCCTTCTTCCCTTTGCATGTTGCAGACCATTCTTGTGGGCATGCATGCATGCATGTGTCCCCAAGGCCTCTCCTTAATCATCAAGATGGCATTCTATGCATACCTATTTAGTATTAAGTTCCATTGAACTGTGTGGGAATTAATTAAAAAAGAAATCTTAGAATTGCATTGCTTGGCTGCAGTGCACATTTGCGTTCCTCTGGAGTAAACATACATGGAAAACATGTTTGCAAAGGCAGGAGGCAGGCAAAAGATGGGTGCTTAAGTGGCTTCAGCCAAACAATCACAATTGGGGGAAAAAAACATGCAATCAGTATTCCTAAGTACGGAATTCATTTTGTCATGTTCACTGTTTCAATGTGCACTGTACATCATAACGTTTCACATGCCATGGTGCTGACATGTGTTTCTGTTGGGAGGGAGCTGCTGTGAAACCTTGTGCCAAGCTCTGTATCTATGGAATGTGTTTGGGTTATGTGTTCTGCTCAAGGACTTTTCCCACGGACCAGCAGAAGCTGTTAGGACCACCTGGGATTGTGAACCTGGGAAGATTCTACGGGGGGAGGGATCTCGTTTGTACCAAGGGTTTTTTAGTTTGCATTTGGCATGCTTTTTCCATTCTCAGCTTTCTTTGTGATCCTGCATACTATTCTTTAATAAATCGGATATCTTTATGAACTTGTTCATGAGTCTGATGGTGTTTTAGGATAGGCAAACATTACACATTTTAAGTGTCACAAATGTGATTTTCAGCCTCACAGTATTAAACTGTCACACTCATCCTAGGTATATACCCCTCAGTATTTGCATATTTTTATTAGGCCTAAAAATATTTTCTATTACTAGTGCTTTGTCCCTTGATCAAGAGTTACAAGATTTGTTTTTGTTTTTTTGTTTTTAACTAACAGATTCTGTGGCCTGAAAAAGTTTAAAGACCCTCCCCCCAGCATACATTTGACTTAAAACAGACATTCCTCAGCAAGTATGTTTAAAAAAAATGAGTTTCAGAAATATCCCAGCATCATTTTAACTGATCTTTTCTGTACTTAGTTCTAGTTCAATATTTTGATCGGGCAAGACATTTACTATGTTCCATGTTTTCAGCATAAGGAAAAAACATCCACACCCACAAATCTGTTAGTTGATTATTGGCTTAATTCCTATTTCAATATGATTATTGCACACACATATAGAACAAATTGGGTCCTCCTTATTTATTATCTACCTGGCTGTATGTATGTTCTGTCAGTTTTCATTAAACTTAATCTGTTCACTTTCTGTGGCTTATTATTCTCACTTAAGACAGTATAGTGAAAATAAAAATTCTAAACTATGACAAAATCACATTTTAAATAAAGATGCCAATAAATGCTATGTAACATTCCAAGTTGCTCTCAGTCAGAATCCTTTCTTTATATTATTATTATTCTGACTTGATTTTTATTCAATTCCATTTTATTTGAGAAGTATTCACAGTTTCATCAATTTGCCTTCCATTTCCTTCATCAAACAGTTGTGATTTCTTAAAGAGCAGGGGCTTCATACAGAAGAAAACATTTGCTGAGAATCATAATTCTTGCTTACCATTATGATGTGTGTGTGTGTATGTATGTATGTATGTATGTATGTATTTATTTATATTTCAAATTTAATCACTGCCCATCTCACTCAAGAGTGACTCTGGGTGGTTTAAAATAAAATCAAAGTAAATACAATATAAATAGCAATATAAATATGAATATAAAATCCAATATGGGGATGTTAAAAAGTTCTTAATTAAATTCATGTAATTCACAGTGCGAACCAACCCCAGAATTGATTATCCCTCTTCCGGCCCCAAGCGAGATGGCAGAGCCAGGTTTTCACCCCATTCCGGAAGGACAGGATAGTGGGGGCCTGCTTCATTTCTGGAAGAGTGTTCCACAGGGTGGGGGCCACAGCAGAGAAGGCTGTCTTCCTGAGCCCCACCAATCAACAGTCTCTCATGGACAGAGTCCATAACATGCCCTCTGTGCCTGACCGGGTGGTCAGGTCAATGTAATGGGTTTGAGACAGTCCCTCAGGTAGCCTGGACCCGTGCCATGTAGGGCTTTAAAGGTGATGACCAACACCTTGAATTGGACCCAGAAGCAAACTGGCACCCACTGCAGTTCCCACAGCAAAGGTGTTACATGTCCCATCCTTGGTGTCTGTGTATATACATACAGATACATACATATATACATACACACAGGCTGCTTCCATTGCTTCAAGTCAAGTCTTCTCAATTATCAACCCACCAAGCAAACTCTATTTGAAAGGTTATTTTTTGCTTGAAATACTTCAACACTACTTTTGCAATAGTAGTACTATTGCAAACAGCACGAGGCAGACAGCAAACAGGGCCATCCTAAGATGTTTAGCTACCTATCATCTTCCCGTGATTCCATCTATAGTGATTAACCAGATGATCAGTTGAATCTTATTTCAATACTCATGGGATGAGATTAGGTTCTTTTTAGGGTAACCAGATGTTCTTGAAGGATATCTGAAGCACATAAAACTTCCCTCTAATGCACAGGATATGCAAAGGTCTACTACTCCTGTGGACTTCATCACCACTTAATATCAGTCACCTGAAGTATGCACTTCATAATGCTAGAGTTGGTCTTCACAGCAAAGTACAGGCAGCTCAACCTGTTGAATTGTCCTATATGACGTTTGGTTTAATAGGTCAAGTTATATGTCTCTCTTAGGTGATTGTTACTTAGAGGGTAACTGCAGGCACATGTTGCCAATAGTATGTGTTCTATACTTGTTCTTTAAATACAATACTGTATGATAAAACAGAAAGTCATGGCTTCTGTTTGGCTGAAGCAGTCTTGAAACAAATAGCTCCCAGATTGCTGATTATATGCCCTGGCCCTGAGAGTCTCTGAGCTCAATTGATGACAAGGGAGCTTTTTATTTCCCTCACCAAATGTTAGAGATTAATTAAGCTGATGTATGATATTGAAGCTATGGCATGCTACATAAAGTATATAAAATATATAACTCCCCACCACCACCACCAAAAAGAGGAACTAATAAAATTATCTGTTAAGGGGAGGATTATAGGGCTTTTTTTTTTTTTTACTAGAAGCAGGATAAGAATTATACATGGAAAAAAAACATTGTAGGAGGAAAGCTGTCTTAGTCTATGGAAGGAACAAACAGGACGAATCTGCTGACACCTTTTCTAACTAACATTTTTTTTTTAAGTCCTAGGTTTTCATGAGCTGCAGTCTATCATCAGTTGCCTTTGGGAATGATGTCATGTTGTTTCCATTTGATTAGAAAAAATGATGTCACTTTGTATCTGTGCCAATTTCTTGGTAAGCTTTATGGATTTCCACTCCATTTGGCTGGACTTGCTGCTTCTCATTCTAGGCCTGGTAAGGGAAGAGCCATGTTAGTCTATGGTAGCAAAAAAACAACAACAGGAGGAGTCTGGTAGAACCTTTTTTGAGCAACATATTTTATGAGAAGGCATAGACTTTCATGAGCTGCAGTTCACTTCACGTGCCTCAAAAAAGCTTGTGTTTTTTTTAATAATAATTGTTAGTTGGAAAAAGTAATCAATAGTGCATAAACCAAAGTGGAATAATCTGTTTTGCTGAGGGCTGCATTCCCTCAAGACATTATGTTGGGGCCTACATATTGGATGAAGGTGAAGCAAATAAAGGCTAGAGTCAAGAGTGAATGGGAGAATTATAAAGTAGCATGACTCATACATGTGTGTGGGCTGGATTTTCAGGGGGAGGTTACTGTTTTTAACTTTAATATGTTGAATTTAGGGCTTATATGTTACTTTTCATTTTCTTCCTACTTCAAAGTGGCAGAAAACAACATCAATGTGAAAATAAGATCTAAAGACTACAAAAACAGGACTGAGGCATTCTTGGGTTTCCTGATTGCCCACCCTTGATCTAAACCAGTGTTTCTCAGCCTTGGCAACTTTAAGATGTGTGGACTTAAATCTCCAGAATTCCCAAGTCAAATGCTGCCTGGGGAATTCTGGGAGTGGAAGTCCACACATCTTAAAGTTGCCAAGTTTGAAAAAAAGCACTGATCTAAACAGTGGGCAGAACAGAGAAAACATGTTCACATTGTATTGAGCTGACCAGACTGGCATCAAAACAAACAAATAAATAAATAAATTTATTGATTACTGCTTCACACTTTCCATGGTCTTGCCTACATGTGCAGAATTCCATATATAGATAGATAGTATAGATAGTATAGATAGTGTGTGTGTGTGTGTGCATACACACATACATACATACTGTAGAGAGAGTGTGTTTGTATGTATGTATATGTGTGTGTGTGTGTGTGTTGTATGTGTGTGTGTGTATGTGTGTATATCATATTTGTGTGTGTGTGTGTTTATGGAAAAAACTAGCACAGTGAGGCTGGAATTGACAGGTTTATTATTATTATTATTATTATTATTATTAATAATAATAATAATCATATAAAGAAGTTCACTTTATATGGTTGTGAGCTTCATTCTTCAGAGGACCCTTACACTGATCATGTTGATGGACCCTGTCATACATCAGTGGATAACTCTACCCACTAAGCTCAATTAACAGTAATACATGGGGAAACTGTTGTTTTCCTTGATAGCACCATTGCATAATCTAATGCTTCAAGGGTATAGGCTGCCCAAAGCTTTGAACAGGTTCCATGGTGACTCTTCACAAGTTGCTGTTCTCATGTAATTTTTAATGTAATAAAGGGAGGAAATTATACAATGCATGAAGAGCAATCGTATTAAGTGTATTTAATTAACATAATGATAATTAAATTTAAATTTATATGCACAAGGAGTAATCATATTATCAGTATTTAATTAATGTAATGATGATTGCATTTAAATTTATATTTCAAAATTAAACTTGGGTGTGTGTGTTCTAACCTCACTAATTTCTTTATCCTGCCCCTGCCCACTTTTTAGAATGTGACCCTCAGCATGTTACTGAAAGGCTCTCACTAGGATATGATGGAAAATTTGCATTGGAGCTGCTTGATCACAAGCAGTGGAATATTGGGTGGAGGGATCTCTATGTGTGTGAAACAGGGATCAGTCCTGCAACCATAGGAAATGCTTGACAGTGCCACACGCTGATCTGCTTTGTCTGCAGTTTATCTCACACTCTTTCTTCCATGATTCAGAGAATAAAAATCCCAGGAAGCCCCCCCTCCTTTTCTTTTTTTTTTTTGCACCTCTATGAAATTCTAATAGATAATGTCTGGACAGGTAGTGGTCACTAGTGAATAGTTACTAACACTGTGAAATGAATGTCCAAATCTATTCTTGAGTTTTGCAACAAGGCTTCCAAGTGGCAGTCCTATAGGCAGTCCTGTTGACCACAGTTGTTCTACTTTAGGTTAAATCAAAATTCCAACACCCCATTTGACACAAACGTAACCATAATAAAGCCTGATTATCTCATTAGAAGTTTCTAGATAATATTTCATTAAACCTTATTAGCAATCCAACATCTTGGACTGTTCTGGAACTTCAATCTCCCCCTGTCGCATTCTTACCACTTTTTATTTTTATAAGAAGTTTTACCTTGCTGAAATCAGAAATATGTGGCTAATTCCATTATCCAAACAACTCAGTACAAGTAAAGCTGGGGAGACTGTTTGCATACAACTAGATGTTTAGCAGTTATGTTTTATTCATCTGCTTCTAAGCCTCCAAGACAGTGGGTGATTGGCCATCTCTTACGTTCTTTATTCCTCTTTTCTTGAGGTTTTATAATGTGTAATTTGTTTCTTTTACAACAGCTCAGATTGGGAATGAACAGGGAGCTCTTTCTCCATCTCACTGCAGTATAACTGCCAGTTATTTATTTATTGAGATATGCATAACTTTCAAATCACACTTCTAGGGATGTTGACAATAACTATTTTCTTCCAATGTGACAGAATATCTCAATAAATAAATATGACCTTTCTTAGGCTGTTAAAGGTGTGATGAAAACGAAATATCCAGGCTGCAAATGTTCATACAAATATCCTACAAACCACGGGATATGTTGCTGTAATTCTTTTTTTATTTGTCACACAAATTGATTTGTTAGGAGTTATTTATGTGCAAATAGGAAAATTGTCTTTCAACGCTTTCCATGTCTGCCTCCAAATAATTTTATACAAAGCCAACCTTCCAAAGAAATCAAGCAGACAATTGATTTCATGGGTTTGTCAGAGTAAAATGGCACAAGATAATCACACATACACGAAAAGGAAACAGAAGTAACCTCAAGATTTTAATAATTCGTTGTGAACAATGTTCTTTAAAAAGGGGAAGACTGCATCGTTAAGAACAAGAATTGACCTTTTCAGTTCAACAAGATGAGACAGTAACTGATCCACTCCTTGTTACAGTTTAGGAAGGGGCTTAGAACATAAGGCTTATCCACCCAGCTGCTTTTGCTGGGGTCAGGAGGCTCTTGTGCCATATTTTCCTGCCTCCTGCCACCAACATGCCCTTATCAGAACAATACTGTGCTGAGCTGCTAACTGAGTGGTTCTAGTGAGTAAAAGATGACCATCAGCAGCTGGGGGAAAAGCCAACACCAATCAATGAATATGTGTGTTGAGGTAGCGCTTATCTGTTCTGATATAACGGTATGTAGGAATGACATGGAGGGAGGAAGGAAGAGCCCCAGACTAGGCAATGGTCAGATAAGAGGCAGCTGAGCCTGCAAAAGGAATGGGAGAAAGGCAAACGTCTCAGCAGGGACCTTCCCTAGTTTCTTGCACTGTAACGGGGAGGGGGGAGAGATGTATTTTCAGACTTGCAAGGGGTGTGTGTGTGTGTGTGTATGTATATATATATATATATATATATATATATATATATATGCGTGTGTGTATATATATATATATATATACACATACATACACATACATACACACATACAGAGAGAGAGAGAGAGAGAGAGAGAGAGCGCTGGGTGCTCCATCTGATCATTCCCCCCTGCCAAGGACTGTCAACCTAATGACCTAATGATTTCTACATAGCAACAAAGAGTTGGTCTCTCTTGACTGCAATGTAGTGGTTGCCTGTATTTGTGCTGCTTGGATGCATCCATTGCATAAGTGCTCTGTAAGAGGTGTGTTAAACTATGGGGTGCTCTTCTGTACATCCACATTTTCCCAATAACTATCAGCTTGTGGTCCTGCACACCAAGCAGTTCGAAAACATGCAAATGTGAGTAGATTAATTGGTACCGCTTCGGCGGGAAGGTAACGGCGTTCCATGTAGTCATGCTGGCCACATGACCATGGAAGTGTCTACGGACAAACGCCGGCTCTTCGGCTTTGAAACGGAGATGAGCACCGCCCCCTAGAGTCGGACACGACTGGACTTTACGTCAAGGGAAACCTTTACCTTTACCTATCAGCTTGTGGACCTTTTGACCACTAGGTGGCAGCAAAGAGAGGTTTCTAAAATCTCTTGTTTGACATCTGGTGCCAGATTTGTGCAGTTGAGATGCAGCTGTTGGATAAGTATTATTAGAGAGTGGAATTTGAGAAGGGATTTTTGCTGAGCATGGGTAAGTAGATGACCTATGTTGAAAATACAGGGAAAAAATTAACTGCAGAAACCAGGGTTCTGATCTCACTCACAATCTGATGAATGGTAAATGCCAAGGAAAGTTCCCTTTCCACCTTCCACCTCCAACATTTACAGAAAGCCCCCTGGACCAACTGTTCCATAACATGGAGAAGTAGAATTGGTAATCAAGAGCAGAAGCAGTGTGTGTGCACTGGGTTGCCTTTGCTGCTGGGATCTGTGGGTTACACAGTCTCTGTTGAAGCAGCAGCCACTTTTAGTTCAATTGGTTGATCTACCCATAAGAAAACACACACACACACACAAAGGAAAGTAGCTGCAGCAGCGAAGGTTTCAGTCTCCTTTATTTATTTAAAAGACATATATATATCTGCCCATCTTATATACCATAACTCTGGCTGGCTCATAGAATGCCAATAAAAACATAAAAAGTATAAAAACTGCAACAAAAACTTTTGGTATGAATATGGCAACACACACCCACACACCCACATTCAACTGCACTGGGTTGTAGCCTCACTCTACGCCAATGCTTGCAGGAATTCAAGGTGCTGGTGATGACCTACAAAGCCCTACATGGCATGGGCTTGGGTTATTTGAGAGTCTGCCTCTCCTCAGTCACATCTACCCATCTCATCAGGTCCAACAGAAGGGGCATATTGCAGATTCCTTCTCTAGACAGTGTCACCGGATGGGACCCAGGAGGAGAGCCATTTCTGCTGCTCTACCCACCTTGTAGAACATCATTCCCCCTGAGGTCAGGCTGGCCCCAACCTTGACAGCCTTCTGGAGAGGCCTGAAGATGTGGCTTTGCCATCTGGCCTGGGGATCAGAGTGGTGCAGAGCCCATAAAATGGTTGTGCTGTTTTTGAATTGACTGTGCTCTCCTGGTGACTGTATTGTATAATTTTTAATTGTTCTAACTGGTTTTTTTTTTAATGTTCTGCAATGCTTGTATAGTTATTTTATTCTTGGGTGTTTTAGTATTGTTATTTTTTAATTGTAAGCTGCCCAGAGTTTTGAATGTGAGATGGACAGATAGATAACTTTGTTGTTAAAAAACAAACAAAGAGCCAGCTCTTTAAGGCCTTCTGCAAGGCTAGGAGGGTGGGGGCCTGCTGGATCACAAGGGGAAGGGTGTTCTGCAGGGCATTCTTTCAGTGCCAACAGAACATCAGGGTCCTGTTTCCTATTTTATCATGCAGCATGGCAGCACCTAAATTAAATAAAATCTTTATTGCAGTCATAGATCTGCATAAGGAAGGTAGGGTACAGTTAATTAAAAAGCATAAAAGATACATCAGTCTGATATATTGTATATATAGTTTGTCATTGTTTTTGTTTGTTTGTTAATTTCCAAGCCTAAACCTACAGCCTAAAACATCTTGAAAATCTCCCATCTGAGCATTAATCAGATATGATCCTGATTTATAATTATCTATCTATCATCTATGTCTGTCTGTCTGTCTGTCTGTCTGTCTATCTATCGCTAGAAGATATTACAAAATAAATTATATATAAAAGTCTATAAGAATCTAAAAGAAGGGGTAGAAACATTAGATGGGCATAAGGGAGCATAAAAGGTTAGTATGTGGAAGACTATATTAAATTGCAGAGCACTCTTATATGATGAACTAAGTGTTTGTTAGGTCTAGTTTATGGCACAGGTCATCATCCAAAATGGCAGCACCCAGTCATTTGTTGATCTCAAAAAACTGAGCAGATCAGATGTGATTAAGGCTTGGATGTGAAATTATCAAGATGTCCTAGGTTGTAGGCTTAGACTAGGAAATTAACAAACAAACAAAAGCAATGACAAAGTACTCCCCTATCATTGCCACAGATGTGTCCATGTAGTCACCAGGAATTAAGCTGGATTTGAGGGAATCTGTATTTTATTTAGAGTAGTTTTAATGTTTAATGTATATTACATTGTTTTATATGAGCCAGATTAGGAAGGCTAAGTCTTAAAGCAAATTCTAAAACTAATTGCATGTATAAATAAAGAAACGAAAGAATTTGCAGTCTCGCAAAATAGTTGCTGAGTTTGCAATAAAGATTCATTATCTCTTTCTATGAAAGTTTTGAATCTTTTCAAGCTTTTTTCCAAGGCTGGTGGAGGGAGAAGGGAGGGAGTACAAATAAACCAACAAACAAGCACAAATGGATTCTTCTCCAATGCAGTATGGTTCAAATGTGAAACAGTGTGGTGGATTTTGGCGGTGCCCCTGGTTCTCAGGAAGGAGGGAGCACATTCCAAGAAGGTGGAAGAGATAAGAGGAGGCACAGTCTAGGAAACAATGGTGGGGGAATTAAGAGGTTCAAAATAGCCCCACCCTAGAGCTCTCCCAGGTTATTTCCCCTTAGGTTAGGCAGAGTAGCTTTAGTCTGGCAAGATTGTATCTATATGGTGTGAGCAAATAAACAACTGAAGTTTGACTGGACTGGTTCTTCATCGTTCTTGGGTTGGGCCTGACAAACAATTGAGCAGCAAGCCATGACTACCTTCTGATATGTTTTATTTAATCAGCAAGCAATGTATGTAATTTTAATCTCCAATGAGTCAACCTATTTTTTTTTAACTTACACTTTTGAAATGGCTTTTGAATACACCTGCCCATACATGCCTATTCAACATGCATATGGTTAAGGGGCCTTACCAAGATTTTGCTCCAGCCATTATTGGATATGAAAAGGACTTTGTAGACCAAGTCAAGAAAGAAATGGTGTTGATTTCAGTCAGCACACTACTGTTGTGTAGCATTTAAACTGTTGGACTTGGTCCTGAGAGTACCAGGTCTGAATCCACACTCAGCCATGGAAGTTCAATCATGTCCAATTCTCAGAGACTGCCTGGACAAATCCCGGTAGTTTTGCCTCCTTCCCAGGGCTGAGAGGGAGTGACTGGCCCAAGGTCACCCAGCTGGCTTTGTGCCTAAGGTAGGACTAAAACTTTCCCAGTTTCTAGCCTGATGCCTTAACCACTACACCAAACTGGTTCTTGTGCTTTCCATTACTTTCTCTTAATTTGACATTTTCCAATGCATTTTATTTTGGCTTTTTTCCCTCTACCCTCTCTTTGGGGCATTCAACTGTCTTAGATCACAAGAGAGATATAAGATACATGCAGTCATCTTATAAGAGGGAGTAATTCATAACTAGAGGCTTCCTGACTTATAGATGAGTTATAAGAACTTTTATTCAAGCTGCTTAAGTTCTGCAACATAAAATAGAAGACTGTCAAGATTTTTTTTCAAAGTGACCCATTGAAAAACATTTCAGTTACCAGTATGATTACCATTCTCTTACATTATACTATATAATACCCTCATTTTTTTTTTTTGAAAGTTTAATAAATCTATAATTTATCTATACACAAAAAATTCAGCAAGGAAGACAAGACATTTAAAAGAAAGATTTTAGGGAAAAAATGAACTAATATAGAAACGAATTGTGGATAAGAGAAACATCTAATTAACCATGCAAGAGAAGGTAGTATATATCAAGTAGAATTGGAAAGATTGCAAAGTATAATGTTTAATTGTTCTTTTCTTTTTTTTTTATCATGTCAAAACAATTAAAACAAAATAAATAAAGTTAAACAAAGTAAAATAAAATATTAGAAAGACTCCAAGGCCTTTCCAGCCACTGTAAACACTGATGCACCAATAGGTGGTTCAGAGCAAGGAGTATTACTATGTCCCTAACTCAAGGGTGCAACAAATTTACATTTAAATAAATCAGTTGAAAGTAGTTAGAGTTCATCTGATCAAACTCTGTGAAATGGTACACATAAGGATTCACTTTGACCTTGGAGAAAATTTCTGTTTAAAAAAACAAGAAATTGCATGTTCTTGACCTTGGAAGCTGAGCATGGAATGGGCCCAGGTTACCTGAGGAAGCATCTCATCCCTATTACATTAACCCATCCCACCCAGTCCAGCAGGAAGGGCATGTTACAGTCCCTGTCAGCCAAAGAATCAGCTGGCAGGGTCGAGGAGGAGAACCTTCTCTGCCATTGGCCCCACCTTGTGGAACACCTTGCCTCCTGAGGTGAGGTTGGCCCCCATTCTTCTGGCTTTCCAGAATAGCTTTAAGACCTGGCTTTGCCAACTAGCTTGGGGATCCAAGAGTGTTAGGCAGCCCTGGGGGTGGTTGGTGGTTTGAAGACACTCTCTCTACCTTTTAGTTTTGTTTTTTCTCCTTTACCTTCTTGTTTGTTTGTTTGTTTGTATTTTTATAATGGTTTTTATGATTTTCTATTTGTAAGTCACCCAGAGTTACTTTTATAGTGAGATGGGTGGTGTATAAATTTAATTAATAAATAATAAATAAATAAGCAGAATTGGGCCTGGATAATACTCAGATGGGATCATGTGGGAATTCCAGGGTTCTTGGTTAGATTGGGAAGAAGAAAAAAAAACATCTCAGAAGAAAGCAGTACTGAACCACTGTCTGTAACTTTGCCAAGAAATTTGCTTGGATGCAGTTACCAGGAATCAAACTTGATTTCAGAATACCTTTACTTACATCAATTTAATTCAAAAGTCACAGACCTGTGGAATTATTTTGGTTAAATATGGGCATTTCTCATCTATATATGTCACCAGCTGCATTCCTATATCTTCTCAATGTCAGTTCGAAACATCATTTATATTTTCCCTGTTGTAAATGTAAGTGGATCTTCAGAGAAATTACATTCATCCCCTGACTGGAATTCACTCTCAGCATGAATAATATTTCAAATGTGTGATTAATGCATTGACTGAGCAGGACTAATGGGCAAAAGCAGATATGTCTTTGCATATTGACAGAGAAGAATCTACTAAGAAACAAGATGTACTTTGTTTTAAAAAAGGGGGAAAAAAAGCTTTACATTCAAGAAGAACAAACTGTCATATTGTGGAACTTCTTGGGATCCATGATTGAAAAATTAATAGTTTAGTTCATGGTATCATAGCAGAATCATAAACTGATAATGTTTTCAGTGCCATATTTAATAATGCTAATCAACAATGGATGGAGGAGAAATTTATCAGGTGTCATTGTTTATACATGAGTCAATTTATAATACCTAAACCTATAGGCAGACTTGTATGTGCTTTATTTTTTATTTGCTGACATATTTATTATTTATTTGCTTTGGTGCAATGTAGACTAGCCTCCACATGGTGTACCCTGGGCAACATGACTTGTCATGGCTAAATAGTCTACCCATCTGGCTGATGGACCTCACAAGGATTTCCCAGCAAGAAAAGGCAGCATGAACATCAAACTGCTATGCCATATGATTAAAAAAACAAACAAACACCTTTTTGCTAACATTTGAACCTTTAAATGGCAATTAAAAACATTTTTAATATAATGTAACTAACAAAAAAGAGCTAAAAAAATAAATAGCAGAATATAAATTAATATTAAAACCAACCCTAGGCATTGTTCCTCATCTCCAAATATTTTCTTTAAAATATAGGTCTTAGTTGGTCTACAAAAGACAGATATGTTGGGACTGTTTGGATTTCAAGTGGGAACATTTTCTATATGGAATGGAGAGCTACCAAAACAGCCTACTTCCAAAGGAGGACTTCCAGAGGTGTGCAGAGATAACCTTGAAAAAGGAATGCAAGAACCATTAAGTAAATGACAGTCCTGGAAAAGAAGGAAGAAACCCAGATTCCAGCTAAGAGAAAATATCCCATGTATATTCAGGAATTGGCCACTTCAAAAGTGTTTCTGGATAAAAAAAAAAATGAAAAAAGGGGGGGGGAGGTTTTCAATGTTTTCATACCCAAGAAAATGTTATTCTTTGCGTTTTGTTCATGACTATTGACTCCTGAAGAGTGTGACCATTAAAAATCACTACTCTCTGTCTCTTATTTCAGATTTGCTGGACAGTCTTCAGAAGTCACACAGTTTCATGAGGTTGAACTTGACAGGCACTTATGATCTGATAGAATGAAAGAGGGGCATGAATATTTAACTGCTTCTGATACCAGGTACAGCATATTTGAATTCACATTCATTAAGTCCCACATCTTCTCCAGATTCATGAATGAAATATTTTCAGATATTTCAGACAAATATGTCATGCTGTACTTGGGTGACATAGCAATTTTTTCAAAAGATCCATTTTTTTTCATAAGACTCGTGTTAAGAGTGTCTTTGCGTGACTCTTCACACACAAACATTTTGCTAAGATGGAAAAATGTGTGCTTGATCTTTCCCTGTTGAAATATTTGGGTTACTGGATCTCTACAGAAGGAATACAAATAGATTCTGCAAAGTATAGTCCATATTTTCATGGCAGACACCTAAAAAATATGAAGGATGTCCAGTGTTTTACAGGCTTTGCAAACTTTTAGAGGAAGTTCATATCTACTTTTGCAGTGTTCACAAGACCAACTTCTCAACTTCTGGAAAAAAAAGAACGTAGGTTCAAATGGTTTACTCAAGAGCAAGCAATGTTCCAGGACTTGAATATTTTTTTTTTCTTTCTTCTCAGACAGTTTGACTCCTCCTATCCCTTTATTATGCAAACAGATACTGTCAGGATCCACAATCAGACGAACACAGTGCATCTGATTGTGTTCTCCTGCCTTAAGTGTCAACACATGTCAAGACCTGTGTGTCAAGCTTGGCTGTGAACTGCATGGGAGGGGGAGCATTCCTAAGAGTCAGTTACAGTTGTTTGGGTAAAGCAGGAAGCCAAGGTCAAACTGTTTGGAGACATCTGGAGCAGGCAGAAATCAAACAGCAGGGAGGGGGAGAAATATTGCTTGGGCAGTGGAATGTTTTAATTAGGGAAAAAGTTGTGAATTGGCATTCACAGCTTTACATCAGACCTGTATACTTCTTTCCAATAAGTTATTTTCTGCATCTATGCTGTATTGCCTGAAAGTTATTAGTATTGGAAATTGAGTACTGCAGTTCTTACAAATACATCAGATGCAGCATCAGGAACCATTCTCCTCCAAGTATCTAAAGCGGGGGGGGGGGGGGGGAGGAGATCTCCTGCCTTGTGCATTTCATTCCAGATTGCATCTCCCAGTTGAAAGGAATGGTGACATTTTTAATAAAGAGTTGCTCGTGATCAGAGCAGTGTTCCTGCATCTGAGACATTTCTTGGAGGAAGCAATCAATACAGTGCAAGTATGAAGAGATCCCAAGAATTTGGAACAGCTGCAAAAAAGCACAATTCCTCACACTTTGTCATAACAGATAGGGATATTTTTTTCCTGTTTCAATTTTTATATCACTTATATTTCTGGCTCATAGTAAGTTTACCAGATGCACTGTCATATAAATCTGAATATAAACTTCCATGCCCATCCCTCCCTTCCATAATTCTAAAGCCAAGCAATTTTGCCCCTTTCTTGGATGTAAACCCTCCAAAAAGGTTGGGAGCAGGGAGGCAGGCAGTAAATCTGTTGGATCAGATTAGATTGCAACAACAACAGGGTTCAGATGCCAGGGCTCAGATGCATAACCTCCAGGAAGAACCACAGACTGATTTGTTCCCTTTCTCTATGAAAGATGGACAGTTGCTTCTCCCTGATAGCTCCCATCCTGATGGCATTCCAGAAAGTCTTAGAGTCCTTGCTGTTCTCCCAGGCCCTGGGTTAGGGTGGTTGGGGGCCCTGCCAGATGATTTGAGGTTATGGGTGTGGTAAACTGGATTCACCATCAGTTCTTGTTTTTCTTATTTCTTTTATAATTATTGTATTTATTCTGTGTTATTACATACCACACAGAGTTAGTTCAGAGATGGGTGGTGCCTAAATTTAATAAATTAAATTGTTTTCATTAGCCAATAATATTTTGGAGTGAGTGGCCATAATAACTCAAATAAATAAGTAACACAAGTACAAAAATTAATATACAGAAAAAAGAAACAAACCTGAAATAATTAATAACAAGAATAGGATTTCACCCAGTTTCTGCAACCCATAGCTATTGCTAGAAGTGTGATAACCTTTATAGTGGCTATCCAGGTTAAGCCTTGCAGAAGAAAGACTGTAATTTCTTGATCAGAAAGATGACTAAAATTTCTAATTATCAGGTTTATGAGTGCCAGATGCCATGGGTGGTACAATGGGTAGGGTAAGGAATATCAAATTATAGGGTTAGTGTCCTAACAACCAGGAAACACACTGAGACAAGGAACTGGTCTCTAATATTTATTGCTAGTACTTAACAGGAATCCTAACAAACTGAAGAAGCATGGGAAAACCCAGACATATAACCCCCAAGGGTTAAGGCGGTCCCGATCTGTGTCTCTTTGAATGGCTGAACAATTCATCAGTGCTACGCATGCGCTTGACAGTCTGGATGGGAGCCCCCTGCTCGCCATCCTTACTCATGACAGTTAGATTGTACCCATTAACAGCCATATGTTTATAGAAAATCCTATTTTTTTCTCATTGTGTTGCAAGATACAAATGCTTAAAAAAATCAGACAGCATTATGTTATGATGTTTATATGGAAGAACTTGTGATAATATGATGAACATTAATTAGATTGGATTTGGACAGAATGAGCTATCTGCTATCTGGTTTACATAGTGAATGATGAAAACATATTTTATCAAATGAAAGGACAATAAATGAGAGAAAACTACCTGCAAAAACTGGAAGGCTTTCAGAATGGTAATTAGAATATGTGCTGTATCATTCCAAACAGATGCTTAGTTAATGGTTAGGGGTTGCTAGCTAGTTTCCTAAAGCTGGGATCAGCTAAATAATATCATGCAAGAGTTTAAACTAGTTAGTACTGATGGCTCATTTAAATAAGCTTTATGACATGCCATTGTGGTTTCATGGTTTCACTGTTTCTCTTTTTTGTGTTTTGATAAAGATCTGAGAAAATATCAGATCTCTGCTGATTACATAAAAATCCTTATCTGGAACACTTGTGTAGTTAAATTGCATGACAGTAATCAAGTTGTAAGTTATCTGGAAATCCACCCATATTAACTTTTTTTTTTTTTAATGTTCATTTGTACTACAGGTTTCCTGCATACTGTCACATTAGGTATTCCAAGAAGTTTTTTTTTTTTTTTTTAATGTTTGTCTTCAGTAAAAATGTTGTAGAATTAATGAAAGTAAAAAAAAAAGGTATTTGTCAAGAAATTAGGTTGATTTATGTGTACTTGATCAAATTCAAGGAATAATAATAATAATAATAATAATAGCAGCTTGTGCACAGGCATATCATAACAAATATGAAAAGGAGCTAAAGCATAGACAGAAAAAATGCACATACTTAAATAAATAACTTTAAACCTGCTATGCCCCACTAATATTAAAATGACAATAGAACTCTTACTTAATGGGAGTTGAATGGAAAAATAAGGAAGTTGCTTAAGTGGCAACTTTACATTAAATATCCTTGAGAGACAGCATCCTATTCCATAGCTTTGCATGCTACCTGGCATTTTAATGAACTTATTAAGTTTGTAAAGGCAATTATTATACTACATAATGAAACAATCTGTACTTGTAAAATGTTATTACCACAAAATAGTTATAAATGGAGCTTCTGTTACCATCACTCGGTTAATTATGTGGATGCATTAATGCTTATTTTGCTCATGTTACCAGCATCTCTTCATGAATGCTGATCAGCTATACTGTTAATTATATGAATCACAATATATTGTAATAAATGTGAAATTATGGTAAATTCATTATGGATTTGCCTCCCCCTTCATAACTATAATTAGATTCTTCTCGCAGCAACATATGCAGAGTATTTTTCAGGCAAGGTTGGCAACATATGAAGAAACTGTGTATGTATGTAATGGTTATGCGTAACCATGAGCATGCATGCACACACGCACACACACACACAAACATATGAACACGTTTTGTATATGCGGAGCTGAATGATCCAATGACATCCTCTAAATCTGTATATGATCTATGAAAGGCTGGGCTGCTTTGTCAAGTCATAGCCTGCATTTTGCATGTTTCATTTCTACATTAAATGTTAATATTAAATATCTAACCATAATAAATTTGCATGAATTTCTTTTAAAATATTTATTTATTTAAGCAGTTTATTGTACCACCTAATTTGTAATTTGTGACTCCGGATGTCTAGCATAAAGTTAAAACAGAGGGTGGTGGCTGGGACAAAAACCAGTCCAACAAGAATAAAAAACTTCAATAGCCATAGTACAACTGAGGTCAAACCACAATTAATAAGAGCTAATCCAACTCTTTGGCTCAATGCCTAAGTGAGAGGGTGAAACAGGTTTTCAAGCCCTTATGGAAGACCAACAGGATTGGGGTCATCCAAATCTTGAGGAGTATGCTCTTTCAAAGGACAGGTGCTGCAAGTCACACATCCTGGGTCCACAAATGCCATTGTTTCATATCAGGAACCCAAAGCATGCCCATCCTGTGGGATCTCAAGGGGCAAACAGAAACAATCAAAGACAGATGGTCCTGCAAATAATCTGGCCCTGTTTAAAGGTGACACCCAGCAGCTTTAATTCCAGTTGAACTGGAATTAGATCAGAGCTTCAGGAACAACTCAAATTTCCTTCTGAAACTCAGTCAGATCCACCAATCAAACAGGTTAAGGTGGAGTTACTGTGAGTCTTTTTCTCACATTTTCCCCCTTCTCTGGACTAAAGAATCTTTTCTGTAAGTGGGAGTTCTGAAGTGGCGGTTCTGAAGGAGAACTTGGTCCAGTCAACACATTAATCTGGAAATTGTGGTGGATCATGTGAGTTTCCTCTGAAATTCATACTGAATAAATTCTTACAGTATTCCTATATTTGAGGTCCCACTCAGATGGTTGTTTCACCAGAAAAACAGGTGTTCAACTATGCCGTTATGAACAAAGAAATGAATAACAGTAGAGAATCCTACCTAGATCTTAAACAATAGCAGTTTTTTATGAACAAAGGAAATATATTATTTCAGAAGAATGACTAAATGTGGAAATAAAAAGTAATAAATAATAAAGGAAAAGATGATAGATAGATAGATAAATAGATAGATAGATAGATAGATAGATAGATAGATAGATAGATAGATAGATAGATGGATGGATGGATGGATGGATGGATGGATGGATGGATGGATGGATGATAGAAGGCAGGAAGGCAGGAAGGAAGATGATAGGTTGATCTTCAGTGCCTTATAGAATCATAGAATTGTAGAGTTGGAAGGTATCAGAAGGATCATCTAGTCCAACCCCCTGCATTGTTCAGAGAAACCAGTTAAGTCAATGAAGTGTGACTGTTGTGCCTCATTTAGCAGTTTTGCCTTAATGGCAGCTTATGTGCTTTGCATGCACAGAACTTGCTACTGCTGAATTAAGGGTGGAAATGCTGCCACTTCTACTGAATAAAAATGGGTTGTCTTTTCATTTCAGAGAAGAGCTTCAAAGGAACATTTTGCTAGAATATCTGACAAAGCAAAGCACCCTTTTAAAGATCTGCACAGCTCAAATATAAATACATTAAGTGTGTGTACAGTTTCTGTTTTCAATCATAGGAATGTGCTAAGTGCATAATCAAGGATTATAATATGCAAGGTATTTTTTTTTCATAATAGGCTCTTACACTGAAGAGCAGCTAAAAAAAAAAAAAATGAAGTGAAGCACCCAAAAACTTGCAGGAAAGGTTTTCATTGGGCATTTTTTTTTTCATATTTTACTTTCTTTGTTGGCATATATACAGTATATGAAATATAATAAATGTCTTGAGTAATAATAACAACAACAGGCAATAGAACTGAACAATGAAAGAACTTTCAGTCTTGTTTTTAGGTTGCGATGCTGTACAAACTTTGGAGTGAGCCTATGTCCCACTGAAATCACTGGGCATTCTTTGCATTAGATATGCATACAATATCTTATTTTAAAAGAGAGAGAGAGTGAAATATATATACACATATACATATATACAGTACATATGTATGTATACACACACACACACACATACATATACATATACATATACATATACATATACATATACATATACATATATATACACACACATAGTAAAGGTAAAGGTTTCCCTTGACATTAAGTCCAGTCATGTCCGACTGTAGGGGGCGGTGCTCATCTCCGTTTCAAAGCCAAAGAGCCGGTGTTTGTCCATAGACACTTCCATGGTCATGTGGCCGGCATGACTATACGGAATGCCATTACCTGCCCACCAAAGTGGTACTTATTAATCTACTCACATTTGCATGCTTTTGAACTGCTAGGTTTGCGGGAGCTGGGACTAGCAATGGGAGCTCACCCCGTCACGCGGATTTGAACTGCCGACCTTCCAATCGGCAAGCTCAGCAGCTCAGCGGTTTAACCCGCAGCGCCACCGCATCCCTACATGTATGTACACACACACACACAAACACACACATATATATAGACATACACACACACACATACACACATGCACACATATATACTTATACACACACACACACAAACATATATACATACATATACGCATACACACACACACATATATATTTGCCAATCCCATTGTTATTTTCTGTTCTTAGTGCACTTTGACCTGATTAGAATCTGGATAACTATATGTAGGTGTAAGCATTCTCTGATCTTTCTCCCCAACCATTTTGGGTCTCCCCACCCACTTCCAAGGTTGTTACCTAAAAGACCATCTTCTCCCAGTTGTTTCAACCCATCCAATTTGGTCCAGCTGGTTGGGCAGATCCATCTCTGACACAGGCAGGAAAATAATTTCATTGGTGCCAACTGAAGTAAGGATAGGATGTTTATAAATAAAGGAGCTGGAAAAAGATTAAGATATTTCTATAAGTGTATGACCAATAGGTATAAAAAGCAAGATGTAAATCATTATAATAAATATGTTAGTAAACCCTTGGGTTATAAAATTCTTTTCACAAAGTCTTTTGGATGAGGAGTTGTTTTATTTCTCTGTGCTTTGCATAAACAGGGTATAACAGGCACATGTTTGCAGACTTGGTCAAAGAAATGAAGAGTTGAGCATTCATATTATTCTTCAAAGAATAAACAACATTTGGATGAATGCTTAATTTGGCTTTCCCTTATGAGTTATAAATCCAGCATTCCCTGTCAACCCTGCACATATTTATTCAATTCAGAAATAATCCTGGTTCTGTAATTGTCAGAGCTAAAAATCCTCCATGGGTCAAAGGACATGTACAACTAATATTCTGAATTTGGAGTGAACTATGTGTTAAATCCTTTGTAGTAAACAGAACATATTTTAATTTTAATTCCAAGAAGCAAAAATGCTGTAGAGATTGATATAAAGATGCATGAGATTAGCCTGACAATGTAAACAAAAACTGATATGTATGTATGTATGTATGTATGTATATATGTCACACTAAAGAATTAAATGTTTAAATATATCCTTTCCAAAAGTACTGTCATGAGTAAGGATGGTGAGCAGGGGGCTCCCAACCAGGCTGTAAAGCGCATGCGTAGCACTGAAGAATTAGGTAGCCATTCCAAGAGACACAGATCGGGCCCGCCTTAACCTTTAGGGTTTATATGTCTGGGTTTTCCCCACGCTTCTTCAGTTTGTTAGGATTTTCCTGTTATGTAGCAGCAATAAACACTAGAGACCTGTTCCTTGTCTCAGCGTGGTTCCTGGCTGTTAGGACAAGTACTGTGCATTTTCTCAACTTTCCATTTTGAAATATGCTGTGCTTTGTCTTCACGAATTGCTTGCTATCTTTACTTCAGTTTATTTCAAGGTGACCGACAATTTCATTTGCCACTTCAAATGCATACCTAGCACTCAGAGGTTACACTGAGAAGTAAGTGCTCTTGCAAACTGCCTGAAGCAAATCTAGTAATGTCCAAGATACTTGGCTGAGCTCTGCGTGTTTTACAAATCACCCTTGACATGATGCTCAGTTCCAAGGATTCTCCTATCTTTAGCAGGTACCTCTGCTACAGGCCAAGACACCTGCAATGTCCTTTGTAATAAAGCCTTTACCTACATACACATGCACAAGCTGTTCACTTACGTTTGCCTATAACTTGAGCTCACAAGCAGCCAATATGCACAATAAGTAGTTTCTGTTGCTCTTCACACTGAAGTCATGTCAGCCTCACGAGATAGCCCAGATAGGAATTATGCCCAAATGAACTAACTCTACTTTATTGTAAGGTTACATTAACAGAATCTTGCAAGTTTGAAAGTACACTTCCCCCCTTTGCCTTTACAGCCCAAGAAACTAGGGAGGCTCACTTTTGAGACATTTGACACTTCCCCATTCCTTCTGTGGGCCAATCTGCCTCTTATCCGACCATTCCCCTGGTTGTGGCTCTTCCCTTGTCTCCCAAGGTCATTCCCACATACCATTACAGGTCATGATGGGTTTTGACCACATCCCAGGTGATACTGGGGAATTAGCTTCTGTGGAGTGAAAAGCAGCACTGAATGGAAGCACAGAGATGTTAACTCCTCCTCCCTCGGTATGGTTCCCCTAGCCAATTTAAATTTTAGAAAAAAACAGTGCTTGATTATATTACAGATCTCCCACAATCCTGTCCAATTTAGTCCTATTTAGGAAGTCAGCCTCACTGACTGAATACTTACTACATTCAAAAGGATTTTGTATAAAAGAAATGTGTTTTGTATTAGTCTAGACCAATGTTTCTCAACCTTGGCAGCTTGAAGATGTGTGGACTTCAACTCCCAGAATTCCCCAGCCTGCTTACATCTAAAAAAAAAAAGGATGAGGCTAGGACCTCAAATAGGCTCAGTCTGACCAAGGGGGTGTTTCTATGGGGAGCGGTCTGGATCATACAAAGGAGGTGCTAGTGTTGGAGGGTTTTGAAGCATTCTCCTTCTCTTTGGGAGAGCATTCCTGAGACCAAGAATCCACCCACAGCAAGGATTAGTGAAGCAAGTTTTATAACTCTCACACAAAAAAGAGAGATTTATTTATGGAAAGTACATTACAAGAAAAGGCAAATCCTAGCTTTTAGCTAGCTAGTTTACTAGGAGGAAAGAAGCCAGAAGGAAATGGTCTCAAATTAGCAAACTCTTAAACAAAGAAGAAGCAAAGTGACAAAGAAGGGAAACAGAGTAAATCTTTCACTCTCTGTTTATGCATTACTGTCCCATTATGGTCAGAAGGTGCTGAAGAGTCAGGACCACACACAACCCACCTCTGCACTAGACTGTTTTATTAATGAGTGTCTCCTTAATAAATTGCAGGCACATAAGGGAAAATTGTTTCCAACAGAAGAGAGTACATGTAGCTCAGGGTTGAACTGTGGAGTCCCTGGTGCTCTCTGAACTTGGTTCTTTGCCTGCAAAAGTTTCATTACCTGACTAGGTAACAGCATCAGTGCTAGTGGGTATGGGGTTTGTTCCCTGTATACAGTAGCTCGCCCTGCCAGTGTGGGTGGGGGTGTGGTTTTCTCGTTGGTAGTTCCTTGATTAGGGTATTGTTTTCTGCTTGATTGTCTGCTTGGGACAGTCTGTATCAGAATTCTCTCCAAAACTTTCATGGGGTTTATTGAATTGGTAGCAATGGGCTGCAATCCTAATCTAGGATACTTATCTTTCCAGTGTGGAACTGTTTGCTCTGAGGGGATGAAAAATCCTCTATGCAGCCCAGTGAGGCTTACTGATCTGTAATGAGGCTAAAGTGTCTACTCTCTACGGAGTAAAACCTAGAGTCTTTCTAACAGTTAGAAGGAAGCTAACTCTCATAGCTACTGCTATGGAGGGGGTAGCCCACTTCTATAGTAGCCAGTGGATAAGTGGAGATGAAGTTGGAGTTAGGTAATTGTTAGAGGAACTCTGTTGTGCCTTACTTGAGAGATCTTCGAGGGCCTTGAGCATCACATCTAGAAGATCTTCACTTTGACCAGAAACTTCTGTGCTAGCCCTTCCAGGGAATCTCCTTGTCAGGAGGTGAGCCTTAACCTGAATGCTTCTAACACTCCAAATATTCTGTTGGCTGGCTAGCTGGCAGGCAGGCATAATCTCCAGGCACTTCCTATAAAAACACTCTAAGATTTTGCCTCATCCTCTCCCTCTTCTGTTCTTCCTTTATCCGTTTTAGGCTACAGTTTGCTTTCAGGTGAACCAAAACTTCTAGGATCTGGCTGAGCCTCAGTTTTAAGGAACAGCCAATACAGCCCACTCCAGTTAATCAAATGTGTGGCCGCGGTGGCTCAGTGGTTAAGTTGCTGAGTCAGAGGACCATTAAGGTTGGCAGCTCGGCAGTTCGAAACCTGAGAGCGCGAGCCACATGACGGAGTGAGCTCCCGTCAGTTTGTTCCAGCTCCTGCTAACCTAGCAGTTCTAAAGCATGCAAATGCAAGTACACTTCAGTGGGAAAATAACAGGGACATGAAAGGAGCCCCCTCAGGTGTCCCCCGGACAATGGTGATGTCACCAGCAAATTCTTTCAATACAGAAGCACCTTGGTAGGGGCTTCTGACACACACACACACACACACACACACAAGTTAATCACATCCTTTCTGTGTCTTTTTGGGGGCAACCAACACTCCTGCACTTTATAGACTGCACACCTGTCCCTCTTAACAAAGGGATGCAGTTTGTGGCACTCCATACATCAAAACCTACAATCCATATCTGGCCCTCTCATACCTGCAATTTACTTTTGCTAATATTGTGAATCCAGGTTAGGGCTAAGTGCATTATTCATATCCCCTCCTCTTTCTCTCTGATTCCTCACCACCATCACCACCATTCTTATTAGCAGTATGGTAATTTGTTGAGTGCTCATTCTTCAAAATATCTCCATATTCATTTTCTCTTGTTATGTGTGATTCCATGATAAAAAATATTTCCTTCTCCTTTGACACCCATAATATTCTAATCCCTTAGCTTTTCCCCCTTCAGATACCCCTCCAAGTGTCTCAGCTTTTATCCTATATTTTTATTGAATTACTTTAGTTTTAGTCTTTTTATTGACCTACAACATATGCCTCATTACTATAACAGATGTTCAGATTGTAATATCAAAAGATAAAGGATACAAAATGGAAGAAATAACCAGTATGTCTGCTTGTGTATTTGTGTTGCTAGTCATGATATTATTAAGCTACTTTCTTTGTTCTGACAGGCTGCTGCTAGTCCTTTTTTTTTTTTTTTTTTTAGGATTTTAGGATTACTATATGGAAAGTTTTATAATGACTGAAAATAATGCTAAAGAAAATTATGGTCAAATAATCTGCACCAACTGAGATCAATATAGGTCTAATGGCCAGTGCACGTCTCAGTAGGCTAAGAAATCAGGGGGGAAAAGGGAATTTATCAAATTTTGTTCAACACAATCCAGAGAAATTGGAATTGGTGAATGCAATCAAATAATCACATTTTAAAATGCAATCTAGAGAAATTCAAATATACTTAAATAAAATACACTTAAAAGCCTTTCTGGATCTCTCAATAGCTTTTGATACCATTGACCATGGTATTCTTCTGGACTGGCTCTGGGAGTTAGAAGTGGGGGACACTGTTTTGTAGTAGTTCTCCTTCCTTTGTGACTGATTCCAATCAGGGTTGGTAAGGAGGGAGAGATCCATCTATAGGCCTCTCTTATGTGGGGTGCCTCAGGACTCAGGTCTCTTTCCTCTCCTACTTAACATCTGCATGAAGCCACTGGGTGAGATCATTCAGTAGCATGGAGTTTGATAGATTAGCATGCTGATGATACCCAATTATACATCTCTACTCCATGTCAGGCAAGTGATGCTGTTCAAATGCTTGCTCAGTGCCTGGAAGCTATAGGATCTGGATAGGGAGAAACCAACTTCAACTCAACTCCAGCAAGATGGAGTGGGTGTGGGTCTTTGCCACCCTGGGAAAAGATGAGTTGTCATCTGGATGGGATAGCACTCCCCCAGACAGAGTTGGTGAGAAACCTGGGGGACCTCCTGGCCCCTTAGCTCCTGCTTAAGAAGCAGGTAGCACCCATAGCTGGTCAGGGGGAGGGAGGGCTTTCCACAAATTATTCTTATGCACTAATTTCATCTTCTCCTCCCATACCAACATTGAACCTGAACCTGTTCTTTCAGTTTTCAGGTAGGTATTGGGCTGATGGAAGGACAGAGTTCCAACTCCCTTTATATAATATCTTTCCAGTTTTCAATAGTAACTCCATTCTGAGTCACATGACTAGGAGAGGGGGCTTAGAATAAGGAGTCAGCAACATTTTGAGCCTCTGCCAAACTGCCTGCCTTACAAGGATGCATTGGGGATTTTTTTCCCCCCCTGGATTATTATTGTTTTCCCTTGTGGCCATGGCTGGATCTGGCCCATTTTCAAACTCTTTCTATTCTTGACCTCCCATACACATGACATTTGGTCCCATTCCATTCTGTTTTCAGAGAGTTATCCAACTGATAGACAGAATCCTAAGGCCTTTTACATAATTTATTTCCAACATTCCATTCAGCTTAAAATAATAAAAATGGTGGGTGGCTGAAGTTTAGAAGTATGTCCACCTGCCCAGAAAAAAAAAGGACAAAATTTGAAAAAAAAATCTGGGTAATTATAGGGGATGGCAAGAAACAAATTCACCAATTTGCCTTCTGAAAAGGCATGTTTTGTGCCTGGCTACACCCACTGCAGGGGACAGTACCCTACCACAAACATACAACACGCTCTCCGGACTCCATATATAGCCACTGATCAAAAAGGTTACTAGCCTCCATATACTGTGTCTTTCTGCTCAAGATAACCACTGGTACAAACGAGACTGTGACCATGGTTATAGTGACATTCCTGTGGAACATTTTTTTTTTTTTTAAATGTACAATATGAATATGGGGGATTACGGTGGGTTATCCTATTCAGGTGGTGATGGGTCAGGGGTGTCATGGCAGGAGTCAGAGGGCAGGCAATTGTTGGGGATGGCACCATCGGTGTTAGGTAACTTGGGGGTTCTTGTGCCACCTCGAAGAGCAGGTGGCAGCCATGACCAGAAGGGCCTTTGCACAGCTTTGTGTTATGCCCTTTCCTGGATTGGGAAGCCCTTTGGACAGTCACTCATGCCCTTGTTATCTCCCACATAGAGTATCCAGAAGCTTCAGCTGGTCCAGAATGCGGCCGCACAGGCTATTTTTGGCGCCCCTAGAAGGGCGCACATAACACCTTTGCTATGCGAGCTGCATTGGATACCAGTTTGCTTCTGGGTCCAATTCAAGGTGTCGGTTATCACCTTGAAAGCCCTACATGGCATGGGACTGGGTTACCTGAGGGACCACCTCTTCCCCACATCATCAGCCCGTCCCACCTGATCATGCAGAGAGGACATGCTATGGACCACATCAATAAGAAAATTTCATCTGGCGGGGTCCAGGAGGCAGGCCTTCTCTGCAGTAGTTCCCGCCCTTTGGAACATCTTGCCCCCGGAGGTGAGATTAGTCCCATTACTCCTAGCCTTCTGGAGGAAGTTGAAGACCTGGCTCTGCCACTGGGCTTGGGGCAGAGAGGAGAATCTCCATATTTGGGGTTGGCTAGTGCCTTGAAGTGCCCATCCTACACAATGACTGAAGGAGATCACAGCCATCTGGATTTTATTAGATGGGGTAGTCGAGAAATTGTTTTAGAGAGATTTTATTGGAATTTTGTTATATATTTATTGTTTTATATTGTAAACCACCCAGAGTCCCTCTGGTTGGAGGAGATGGGCAAATAAATAAATAAATAAAAAACTATTTGAACTTGGTCTCCAGCATAGGGGTAATGGGCACCAAAGTGCTCAGAAACATATCCTTTAGTGCCCACAAGCTCCTGAACAACCCATTTTTATTTATTTATTTATTTTAAATCTTGCTGGGCATTTTGGCCCCAACATTCTGCCCAGAGGTACCATTCTCAAGCTTAATCTTTATTTCCAAGGAGTTTTCTGGACTACTTGAGGATCCTAGAGATAGTCTTAGCTGCAACCCACTGGTTTGATTGAATGAGCCATCAAGATCAATTGTGCTGACCCTTTTCCTTTCAGAGAGATAAGAAAGGTAGATGACAAACAAAATCCTGCTCCAGCTGGACTTCTTTCATTCAAACCCCCACAGGATCAGTACCATCAACATTATGAAGGGAAGATTCCCTGAAGAAAGAAAAAAGAAAGCTCTCACAACAGGACCTTTTCCCCCTCCCAAACCGAAGGCTATTATCAGCAAGTGCCCTGTATGTAGGATCCTAGAAGTTAGTTCTCTTCTATATATATATTGTATATTTCCATACACTATGGACCATCTGGCCTTCAGAGATATTCATGGCCCACTTCCTGTTGGTCCTCTGTACAGTAGTTAAGACAGCACTGTTTTGAATAGGCTTTGGAAGCTGATTGTGGTAGGTAGGCACGTCTACTTCATATTTGTAATATTTATGATTTAAAAAAAAAAAACCTCTATGCAAACCAACAAGAATAATCTAAGCTGGGCAGTGCAGAAATACTTTTAATAAATATATGAATAATTAAATAATTTAGATAGCTTCTCATGACCCTGGGAGGATTGTTAATTTGAAAGGCAGAATATAAATATTGTCATAAATACATGCATAAATGAGATATATTCCCCAGGAAATGATAGTATCAAAACAAAGATGTTGAAACTGAGAGGAGAATGGAACAATCTCACATGTTCATCTTCTGGTAAATGGGTTTTTTGTCATAGGCCATGGCAGTTACCCTGTAAGAATGTCTGTAACATGGCTTCAAACTGCAATGTGCTCATTAGTGCAAAAGAGTAGGGACCCTTGCTTTATAATATACTGGATGACACTTTCAGTTCTGGCTTGGGTCTGTTTCTAGGAGATGGGAATTACGCACAATTCCCTACTCTTTTGCACCAATGAGCACATTGTAGTTTGAGGCCATGTTCATTTATTGATCTATACTATTTCTATCCTACTTTTCAATGATGAATCTTAATAAAGGTACAGCTGAATAATGTAGTATTAGTCGAGGCCACTATAAAAATTCAGACTCTTAAATAACATGGAAGGGTGTTTTCACCTGGAACTGAAAAAAAAAAAAAAAGTTAAAGCTTTACCATCCAGAAATGGGGAAAATTATAGACAGTGACATCTCCAGCTGCAAACCCCTTTTTCATGCAGTTATTCCCTCACCTCGGAAAGTGCTTTTGAGGAACTTTCTAGATTAAGTTCCATATCTGAAATTCCCATTCTGAGGCCTTCATCAGGAAAAAGAATATCTGAAGCATTGCCTGGCAAAATGTCACTTAAGAGATTTTGGTTGTGTTGGTTATTGAAATAAAGTTTCTTGAATTAGTCTGTGAATAGACTAACTCATGTGAGATGGGTGGCCATATAGAAATAAACAAACAAACAAATACATGCTAGTTCTCATAAAATCCAGTTTTATTAGGATGGTATGTAAATTCACATTACTATAATTTATGCATTTTTGGTGCATAGCAAAAGAGCTGTTCATATAATAAAGTTTTTTATCTGCTATCATGTTCAAATGTCCATGATTCTCACAGTTGGAGGCAAGTATTTTAGATACTGTACACTCTTGTTGTTGCCTCCTTTTAAGTGCTATTATTTATTTATTTTATTGGTCAAATGTTATCACTGCCCATCTCCCCTCTAAGGAGGGAGTAACCACCCTCTGGGCAGTTTACAAATTGATAAAAAAATATTATACAATCTCCAACTGGAGAATCTCTGCTCAGAGATCTCCCTGTGTCCAACACTTTTTTTTTTTTTTTTAATTCTACACTGCCTAGAGTCATTTTGTGAGATAGCTGGCTATGCAAATGCATTGAATAAAAAATTCCTTGAAGCTCCTTGATTCCAGAAAGATTTCCCTGTATGAAATAGGTAGTAAGAGTAGTAGCGGAAAAAAAAAATAGCATGTTATTCAATAGAGAAGCTCTTATATACTACTCAAACACCCATGCATGCTTCATACACTTCTTGTAGAGTACAATGTTGTCTTCTGTTTTATTATGTAAAAGTGTTGGATGTTGACCATTTTTTTTAAATCAATCTTTTCATGGAATACTGTTACAGTTTCAAAGGCAGTTTGGGAAGGGGTCTAACTGTTCTTGTCCTGACTCTTGGTATTTCAACCATCAGTCATATTTTTATCTTCTCTTGGTCTTTGGAATATCACTGTTTTAGTCCACACTAGCATGATGTTGCAACTTCCATTGTCCTATGCTTTTGAATGAACTGTATGTATTTCATTATACTAAGTATTTATCATATAGTTTCATTAGGCTTACTATCGACCATGATCACTAGAAAAGGTTATTTGTTGGGCAAGACAGAAAAAAAGATATATTGCATTCAAAAATGGATTCTCTCTGGTTCAGCTGGCCCTTGGTTTCTGTATATCCAAAGTACCCTTCTAACAAATGACCTCACAGAATTATTATTGTGGGGAAAAAATTATAGGAAGGAAGCAGAGGTAAACCACTTCCATATGCTCCCAAGGAAAACAACATGGATCTATCTTCTGAGTTCAACTTGGAAAAAGATTTTCTCTTAAAGTAAAATGAGGAAAGCTGCTGCAAAATACACATATTACTGGTTGTGCCATTCATCATACATATAATGAGGGTTAAGACCTCTAGTATGCTTAAAAACCACATAGTACTGTTATATAATCAGCTTGTTGAGAATTATCATAGGAATGGATCAGGAAACAATCCTGTTCATCATTGTGTGTGTGTGTGTGTGTGTGTGTGTGTGTTACAACTTTTCATTTTATGATTTCATCTGAAATCCTAACATGGGAAGTTAATTGTCTGAAAGCTAAAGCTGAGAACAAGTGTGGTATAGCAGACTGAGTGATATATATATATCACTATATCCAGATATCTATCACTATAGACATCTGGACTCTGCCATGAACCCTTAAGCAATACTGAAACTGCAGTAGCTTAACTTTACTCACAAGGCTAACAGTATAAAGCAAAGTTTTCTCTGCTGTCCCAGGCTTCTTGGGGGGAATGTGGAAAGCATCTCAGAAAAACATTTAATTATTGGTTGGTTCTTCCAAGATGACTTGCAGAAGAAGAGACAAATGGTAAGATTGTTATTGCTTTATTCTTCTCATTTCCTCAATCCAAATGCATCCACATGCTACTTCTGAGAGATTTCTTCCCTAATCTCATCCTGACTATCTGACAGACAGAGCTATGATCTGGTCTAACACTTGAATGTACTGTAATTGGTCTGGAAAATAATCTCAAGGCAGAATGCCACTTGAACACCTGTTCCTGCTCCTAATAAAGAAGCCCTGATGTCTCTGCTGCATGTTCAAATGTTACAATGGTATTATGAGGATGCTATCAAGATGATATTAACTTCACTTGGAAGGAACAGTTGATGCTGAACAAAGAGTAGGTTAGGCTAGGCATATGGTGAAGATACATGACTTTCTAAACTCCCTGACACTAATACTCTGCACTTGCTGTTGCAGATAAGTTTGCTGAACAAGCAACACATTTCTATCAAATGCCTGTATCATTCTGCAGTTTGGAAACTAAAGCAAAACAAGGGGAAAATAGCATTGATTTCTAGAGACAGGTTTTCCTAACATACATATTTAGTATGCATTTTTTGCAAGCATCACCCTTTCTGCATACAGTTCATCCAAATCTAACCATTTTGTGTTCAAAGTTCCTAATACACATGTTTTACTGCATTACAGTTGTTTAACACTTTAGATTTGATCACCTGCAGGTTCTTTGGAGCATGCAGGAGCATAAATGCATGTAGCGTATGTCTGCAATACCTTCAAACAATTGCTTCTTTTCTTCAGATAACATGCTCCTGAGGAAATTCATGGCAGCATTAAAGTTTTGTGGACAGGTCTTATGTTTGCACTCCCACACTAACATTAACACTCCCTGTTAGCCCTTTGAGGGAGTCCAGACAAGAATCACAACAATGATTGTGATTAGCCCTAGCCCTATCTTTACTGTAAGGTTACATTAACAGAATCTTGCAAGACTGTACATATTTCTTCCCTCCTCTCCTTTTACTCTCCAGACAACTAGGGAGGGTCTCTTCTGAAATGCTTCCCACACCACCATCTGTTGGCATTTCTTTGTTTTTGCTCAGAGCAAGCCATTAGGTTACCATGGTAATTGAGTACTTCCTTAAGTATCAGCAGGGTGAAGAGATTGAACTTAATTGTCCTCAGTTTGGGTGTTAAAAGCTGCATTGCCTGGGGGAGGAACTTGCCTGGACTTGTTTTAGTTTCGTTTTTGTAGCTTTCTAGCACAACCTCTCTTCCCAGTCCTCTCTGAGCGCATGTGAATGCACAAGCTTGAAAATATTTTTGTGCTTTCTGTAAAAAGATTTATTTTTTATAGAAATGCCTGGTGTGTGTGATTTTTCTGATCTCTCGGGCCAAACACTTTCCAGAACACTGACACCATCCTCCTCCTGTGGACTGAGATACCTTATACATGATGGTTGTCTACTCTGCTGCTCTTCCTCATGTCCCCCAAGGTCATTTCTGCATACCATTACATTACCTTTTAGAGGTTGAATCTGCACAGACCTAGATGTCGTTTTCCCATGTTTAAGTATCTTTGCATAAAGTTGTTGTACTGAGAACTACCGGAAGAGGTTCATAAAAATGTGGTATTATAAGTGCAGAATTCATATTTTAATTCTAGTCCAGAAGCTGTGAATAAGATCATGTTGACCAAAAATGGAAACTAAACATACCTTTTTAGGGAGAAAAACAAACAAAATGCAATGAACGTTATTATTTATAGTTAAGTTGTGGCATTTACAGTTAAGCCACGTGATCTACAATAATTAAGATATATGATATGCCACAATCTGTTTTCTGCTGCTTAGAGGGCTATTTATGGTTTTAAATGCATATATGATGCACAGTTCAATATATTCATGTGTTACTGATTCTGAACATCATTATGAAAGCACCATATCGACTCTTGGAATGTGCTCGATCAATCTAAGAAGGAAAAATAGTGGAATTGAAGGGATCAGGATTTCTGCATACTATATTCAGATTAGTTTTTAAACCATGGGATCTGTAGTCGACATGCCTATAATCTGGAAAGGCAACAAATGCACCCTCTACATTTTTCATGCTGGCAATTGCTATTGATTTTAAAACTGAGAGGATTGCCAAGAAAAGTGGTAACTGAGTAATGTCTGTTTTTTATTCTTTTATCTGGACCAGATAGTATGTAGTACCTGGCTGCTGTTGCCTGGATTCAAAAGCTAAGCAAGGTCAGGCCTGGTTAACATTTAGATAGGATTCCTTCAGGGAATGTGATGACTGTAGGCTACACTAGAAAGCTGACAAAATTCCAGAAGAAGACATTGATCAACCACTTCTCTTATTGCTGCTCAGAAAACTACCACAGGTGTCTGTGTGGTCACTAGCATTCAGTCTTAACTAAAGGAGACTTCACTTCAGTAGGATATAATTCACACTCCACTACTGTAAATATGTTTTGATGCTCTCCTCTCATGTGGCTATGTGTCAGTGGGAAAAGTTGCCCATGTTTGGAGTGGTTGCCTTTTGTTATTGTATTGCTTACATTTTTGCTGTTATTACTTTGTTGAGTAATTTTATGGTATGGTTGTAATTGTACTGTGTTTTTTATGCTTTTACTTTTTTGTAAACCATTGTAAGTGCAAAATTAGGCAGTCTATAAATATAATAAATAAATAACTTTTAAATATATAGTTCCTCTAAGGTTGAACTCAACTCCTGGTGCTTCATGGACACATCCAAGTAGTTTGGTTGACAGCAGTACAGTAATGTTAGAAACCAGGGCCCAGAAAGGAATGTTTAAAAACGTAATCTAACCAGGGTCCTGTCCTTTGATCCCATCCTCACACAAATATGCATTAGCATTCCATATTGAAGGGAGCATTAATTGCTCCTGCCCTCAATCGGCCTTTTTGTTGCTTAGGTACATTTATAGTAAGTGCTTCTTTAAAAGGAAGTTTCTGGCTGCTTAACCACTGTTGCATTGAAAATCCTCATTCAACTGTGAAGGTGAAATGGTTGTATATCAGCCTTTTTTTCCAAAGATACAGTTGTATCTTTGTCTTCACATGGCTACAGTGGCCCAATGTTCTATTGGGAGGAAGAGGAGGAAGAGGATGTGGTGATGATAATAATTGTTGCCTTGACTTGAGGAATCAGATGGTTAGTTGAGGCCAATGTTCCTCTCAATGAGAAAATGGCCTACTCACAACCTCCACAGAGCCACGGTATTATAAAGAAAAAAATACTCTTGCTTTTTTCTGCTTTCAAATAAACAACCAGAGAATGAAAAATAAGTTGACGCAGCTCCTCAGACCGACTGATGTTGTGAGACTGAACAGGTCTAAAGCTACTTTTGAATTACTTCAAAATTCTTGTGTAGAAGTGGCCTAATGCATGTCAGGTACAGATCTGCAGTCAAGTGTTGATCTGGCCAAAGACTTCTTAATCAGACAAGTATGAGAGACCTGAGTCAGGAGGAATAGTTGCTGTAAGGCCATCTAAGAAAACAGTTCCTCATACCCCAAAACCAGAGATGAACCTCTGTCAGAAGTTGTAGATAAATATGAAGATGACAGAGTAGCTACCTCATTGGTATACACATTCCAAATCTTTCCTTTCTGTTTGAGCTAGAATTGAAGCTGCTGCTATATATGCCCACTTCAAGATCCATAACATATATGGACATTTTGGGGTATCACATCAAGGATTAACTGACATTATTTGATTTGGACCAGAGGTAACAAAATCACTGGGGAGGCAATTAGTGCAATGAGGGCCAAACTTAGGGTCTCAATCATTATATTACATTTTGACAAAGGGAAAATCAGTGGTTGTTTGTCCAGCATTTGAAGAAGTAAAGGAATTGCCAGGAACACTTGGAAACTGAAAGTGTTGCACAGCAAGACTTAGCACAGGAAGGAATGTTGGCAAATCCCCCGGATGGATAATTAATCAAGCGAAGGTTTCCCTCCAAATAAAATGCTAATAATAGGAAACAAATTTGAAGAAGATAGAAATTTAACATTTACAGGCAACGTTAAACAGGTACCAGAAGTAGCCTTTTACTAAGCTTGCTCTCTCTTGTTTCTTGGACTGAACAGATAATACTGAAAGCCATATTATCCCAGTTTCTTTGTATTCCAATGAATCTGTATCAGCTCAAAGAACAGAAATCACTAATCTTGCCCTATTCTCCAATGTTGTACTTCTAAGCAGTTCTGGAGCTCACTGAATCTACTAATGCCTGCATTCAGTGGAACAAATAAAACTTACACAATATTCACATCCCACAAGGCAGATTTCGGACTATGTGAATTATTCAGCTGCTTGTTCCCACTTCCCCATAATAGGGACTTCATATTCTTTACCTACAAGGAGGTCAACAAAAGTTTTGAGGGATCCTTGTGAAGTCTACTCTGTGGGACCCCAGTATCAGCTCTCAGAGAAATTAATATTGCAACAACAGGGATGGGCCAGGACACTCAGCCTGACTGAAATCCTGCTTAAATGGTATTGAGTGAAATGGCTACAGAGCAGCCACCATCTTTATAAAACTAGACTATTGCCCTGCATGGGCACTGAAGCCAAAGGCTTTCTGAGATAAGATGGTTGAGGTTTTCTTCAGAGCTTATCCGGTGGGTGATGACTTGGGGGAAAATACACAGTATATATTTATTTATTAAAATTAATGACTATAAAAGTTCTGCTAGAGACTATTTGGACCCTGAGCTTTGCTACATTTGCCATATGGCAGGTGCTGATTATAGGCCTGCCCTCTATTCTGATGGAAATACTAATTTAATTCAGCTCATAAAACTCATATGCCCATTCGAATACTACATAAAACAAACTTTTCATCCATTCAGAAACTAAAAAAGAGCAAAATCATTACCCAATGCAGCATTAGCTATCTCATTCATTGGGTTCAAAAATCTTTTTCTTATAGCTAAGCTTCTCGTATTTGTAGCACATGGATTTTGCTTTTTTATTGATCATGTATTTGCTGCTGTTCTTTACCCACTATTATAACTCTGTTGGATGGAACAGTAATTAGGTATTGATACTTGATAAAGCCATTCCAAAAAATTGTGGTGGCATTTGGTCTCTTGCCTCCCCCCAAAGCAAAGACTGAATCTGGATGACCTTGTCTGGATTTTGGAAATAAAACTGGATTGGGCCTGGCAGTACTTGGAGGGGAGACATTCAGAAATTCTAGGCTACACTGGAAAGGGGAAAAAAAAACCCCAAAGAAAGCAGCACTAAATCATTTCCATACTGTTGCCAAGAAAACTGCATGGCTTCACATATGGTTAACAGAAGCTGAGCTCAGTTTGAGGGCAAGTTTATTTTAGTCATCTTCTTGTATCAGGTACTGTGTATCTTAAGCCTGGGGAAATTCTGCTCAATTTAAGCATTCATGTCAGTATCTAAGGCTTGTATTTAGTAAAATAACTTAGAAATAATTTATTCAGGACATACTGGTCTCAGCATGACAGTCAGAACTTATTTTCACATACCTGGTTATTACCTTGGAAAGCAGCCTATTAAGTGCCTCACCATGTGCAGAATAGACTTTGAAATGTGTTCTACATAGACTTGCTTTCTCATTTTGCTAATGGTGTGAAAAAGGCAATGTTTGGCAGTCTGAAATAACATTGCCTTATTCAAGAAGAAGGGTGTGGTCTGACGGCACTATTTCCATAGTCATTACCTGGGCAATTTTGATACCATTTTAGAATCAAATTATTTAAAACTCAGCGGTCATCCCAAGAGAACAACAATGCTTTCTAATGGTTCTCAAGGCAGAGGTGATTTACATATCCACAGCTAATCAGAGAGTACTCATAATGCGAGATTGGCTAGCTGCTCAACGGAAATGTATTAGATGAAAGTAAAATGTCATTTGTTATAGAAAGTGAATGCACGAGCACAGTATTATAACGGTTGCAAAAATGCTGAAGCCAGAGTATTTGACTCATTGTTACCTTGGAAATGATGGATTGAATGCAATGGAACGTAACTTGTAACTCCAGATCATATGGCTTTGGTTGTATAAGGAGTCAGCTCATGCAATTTACAGGAAGACAGTTTTACAGCAAGCATCCTAAGATATGTGTGCACACAGTAAGAAAGGCTGAAGAAGGATATTTGGCCTCCTTCCCATAGTTCAACTGTCTTTCTTATGAGGATTGTGCTTTTCAAGGAAAAGCATGGAAACATGGACCTAATGCAGAAAAAAAGAGGCAGGGATCATCCTCACATTCCCAGAAATCATGGGCAATTTACCCTTATCACCAATATCTCTGATCAGCTTGCAGGTTTTATATCCTGGTAACTGTGCTTTTTTTTTTTTTTTTAGTGCAGTGGTGATGGGCAACCTCCAAGCAACTCTGCCTCCCTGCTTTCATTAAGATTTCAGGAGGCTATGGCAATATCACCGGGAAGAATAGGAAGAGTAGGACTGAAATGGCTGATCCATTTCACATTTTTGGTGGGGGGAGGACCCAAAGCAGCCTTTGCTCTGCTGTTCTCTCCTCATGGTGAGCCCTTGAACTGGGAGGGGGTGGCAGCTCTGACTCCTCATCTTCAGAGACCCACAGCAGCCATATCTCTGGTTACCAGGTATTGCTGGCATCTTCTCAGAGAGCAGTTTGTCCAGAAGCTCTGGAACTAGTTGGTCATTGTCAGTGTCCTCATCAGAGTCTGAGCTGGCCATGACAATATGTACAAATACCTTTACTGCAGTCTCTTGAGGCCCCTATACTGCATGCAAAGAGGACATGTAAGAATACTGACAATCTCTACATTACTTTCAACTTCCACTAAAGCATATTCACCAGAAGAGGCCTATTGTTTATTTATAAAACTAGCATCTGTGCCATAAATCCATTCCATCACTTCCTGCATTAATCAAAGGTGTTTAAAACCTTCAACCCCAGGCCAGCCAAGTGAGAATGTCAAAGTTGTGTCCCACTGCCTGGTTTGGATGGGGAGGAACTCTCTCTGACTCAATCCTACTAAGATTGAGTGGCTGTGGGTGTTTGGACCACCCAGACCTTGGGATATTCCATCTTTGACCTTAGATGGGATAGCACTTCCCCCTTCATGGTTGGTATGCAATCAGGGGTCTTCCTGGACTTGCATGAAGGACAGATGTCAGGTGTGGGCAGGAAGACCTTTGCACAACTTCATCTTGTGTACCAGTTGTGCCATTTCCTAGATGGGGGGCACTTCATACAACCATTCATGTCATAGTCACCTTGTGGCTTGACTACTGCAACACACTATATATGGGACTACCCTCAAAATCCACCTGGAAGCTTCAACTGGTCCAGAATGCTGCAGTGCAAGTAGTAAGGGGGAGGCCTTGGTATGCCCATGTAACACTTCTGCTTTGCGATCTGTACTGGTTGCCAGTTTGCTTCCAGGTACATTTCATGGTGCTAGAATGTTACCTGTAAAGTGCTACATGGCATAGGGCCTGGTTACTTGAGGGCCCACCTGTCTCCTACAACATTTGCCTGGCTGATTTGATCCTGCAGGGTTGGTGTGCTCTGGGTTCCCTAGATTAAACAATGTCATCTACTGGGACCCTGGAAGTGCCTTCTCTGTAGCAGTGCCTGTCCCATGGAATGAAGTCCCCCCCCCCCCCGCAAGATCTGGATGGCCCCCACTCCATTGTTGTTCGGAAGAGCCATGAAGACCTGGCCCTTCACCCAGGCCTTTGGCAAGGGAGAGTGAGACCCTTTGCTTCATTGTGCTTGCCATCTTTATCTTTTATTTTTTACTGATTTTATTTTAATTCCGTTGTTTCTAACCTGTTCTTTGTTGTCAGCTGCCCAGAGTCATTGAGAGTTAGGTGGCATAGTAATACTAATACTACTAATAATTTAAATATGCATTAATATATGTAGTTGTTGGAGAACAATGTGCAATTTGAAACCATATCAGTTAACATTTTGTACTCTGTTACATTAAAATCCATTGGACTCTCTGGCACTTTGGATTGGTATTTTAGCCATGCATGCTTTTGTAACATCATGCATTGGTCACTTGGAAAATATTGGTTCACTGAGTTATGCTGATCTTCCAAATGTTGACACATTTAATTATACCATATCAAAATTCACATTCATTAACATCACCACTGCTCTCATCAGAAAAGTTTTTAATATTAGAAAGCTGTCAAGGTTGCAGATACAAGTTTTC
The DNA here is from genome assembly GCF_035149785.1 of Candoia aspera. Taxonomy (NCBI): domain Eukaryota; kingdom Metazoa; phylum Chordata; class Lepidosauria; order Squamata; family Candoiidae; genus Candoia; species Candoia aspera. The sequence continues at coordinate 129,986,003 of NC_086155.1, read as the reverse complement.
CAAAATTTTAATTTTCACTTGAAAGCTTGAATTTTATCATTGGTAACAAATACTGTTACTGCAGTTGTTTTCCTTGAAGTGACAGGCTTACTTTGTTCATTTTCAAGAAAAATGTCTCCCAAATACCCAAGTCTGGATAACTGTACTTTGTCTGACCTTGTCTGATGAGTTGTTGTTTCAAGTAAAATGGTATTCCATTAAAAAGCAGATAGTTCAGCTCACTACTCAAACAATCACACAAGTGGTTTTCCTCAAAAGAACCATTGGGCTTCAGAATGCTACAGCTTTATGTATACTTCCAACTTCATCATGCAGAATGTTAGAAAGGGATGTACTCAAAGGTCAAAAATTAATAAAATTAATATTGTTTGTTGCTTCATCAAGGACATTCTTAATTAAAACTGCCTGCCTGTCTGCCTGCCTGCCTGCCTCCTCCCTCCCTCCCTCCCTCCCTCCCTCCCTCCCTCCCTCCCTCCCTTCCTTCCTTCCTTCCTTCCTTCCTTCCTTCCTTTCCTGCAAGTCCTTGCTGGGGAAGAATATGACTACTAGTGTAATTTTGTGCCGTTTCCTAGATTTATGCTAAGGTGCCAGCAGTTTTACCCACCATTGCTTCTTCACCATCAGGGTAATGCCAACCCAGTGGTTCCGGGATAAACCATGAGATTCAAAAAAAGTTATTCAACATTTTGAATATTTCAGCATAATGTGATTATTGCCAAGCATCCCCATAAAAGAAGATCTTCAATGATTAATTGGTGCTGCTACCTGATGGATTCTAGCAAAAGGAGCGAGTACAGCCACATCTGTAGATTTATCCATTTGTAAGGCAAAAGTACAATTCTTCAGATAAGTTATTAACTCAGTCTTCATGTTTGCAGCTCAATCTTTAATTTGATGAGTTACTGTATCATTGAAAAGTGGCACTGCCATGATTTCTTTTACTGACTTTTCATCTAGCAGGAATTCAGCAATGTCAACTGGACAAAGCTTTATTAGTCTCTCAGCTATTGTGTGCGCTTCCCCAGCCAATGCAATATGATAACCTACCCTATAAGATGCTTCATTTCTTTTTTTCCTTTTCTAGTTTGAAAAGCTGTAACAAACATTTTCTGGCTTTTAAGGAGCTCATTATATCTACATTTAAAATACTCAATTCCTTTTTCTTTAAACTCAGAATGATTGGTCTCAAAATGACACCATAATTTAATTGGCGCCATAATACTATTTTAAAATATTCCGTTGCATAAGACACAATAAGGTAAATTATTAACATTTGTAAAACTGAGGGAAAGACATCTTTCATCATATTTTCATTTGTTATTTACAGTTTTGTCCTCTTTCTTTGGAGTAGATTCCTCCCTTTCATGAGTCAAAGAACTGTCTGATATGTTGGTTTCATCATTTTTAGCATCTTTAAATGTAGGCAGTGTGGCTGTGCATTGAGAAAGTGAGTCTTCTAATCTCCTTTTTTTTAAGCCAATGATCCATCCTTAAATATAAGAAAAATATATTATAAATCCTTTTATTTTAGAATGAAATATTAGTAAATTCTAAAATAACAGTTTTAAAGAAAAGTAATTCTTTTTAATTAAAACTTTATTGCAAAATGAGACAAAATGTATTTACTTCTTGTTGTGTTTCCATGTCAGTGCAAGGATTTCAAAATAATGGTTTACTGGACAATAATGAGGTTACAGAAGTTACAGCAGGTCTAATCGAAGATAGCTAGTAAGAGCAGAGTAGAAGTACTGAGAACAAACTGAATTAATTTCTGAAAGTGGATATATTAACACCCCAAACCTACTATTTTAGAACATTCTAAAAAAACACTAGAATACACAAGTGGATATTCCATTAGCTGTCAGAGCAATGATATCATCATACATCATGTTTGGAAACTGGGAACTCTATTGTAAACATGTGAGAATAAGAATCAAAAAGGGAAACAACATCTTAATATTATTATGAAAATAATTTTGATCTTGTGGACCCCTCAAAAGAGACTTGAGGACCCCCATGGGTCCAGAGACCACACTTTGAGAACTGCTGCCCTAGAGTATACTTATACTTTGGGGTTTCCCCTTTTTTTGTAAAATGCTGGCAGTTACCTAGGTAGGAAACTATGTGGAAGGTTCATGTCATGTGTGATGACTTGTACATGGTATAAGCATGAGGAACACACACACACACACACATGGAGAGAAAAGGGACAGATAACAGAAAGCAGACTGTTGTCTTTCCTTTCATGTGAATGGAGGCAGTAAATGTCAGAATGCATGTCATTGTTTACAGTATTTAAATAATTTCTCTGTAATTAGGATGGGTATAGAGTCTCTTTAGTAGAGAGAAATGGAGAGGACTTGGATAGTGTAATGGTAGGTGGGAATGATCTTGAGAGACAGGAGGAAGAGCCACAGACTAGGCAATGGTCAGATAAGAGGCAGCTTAGCCTGCAGAAGGAATGTGGGTGTGGCAAACACCTCAGAAGGGACCCTCCCTAGTTTCTTGGGCTGTAAAGGTGAGAGCAGAGAGATGTACTTTCAGAATTGCAAGATTCTCTTAATGTAACCTTACAATAAATATAGAGCTAGTACTCCTGGGTGTGTTTCTTAACTAGGTTACCCCTCAAGGCTGACAGATAGCCATAGGAAGGTCATCCTATAGTTTAAGGTCACTAGACAATTTACATTATTATCATTCCTATGTAACATTTTGGATGGTGATCTGGTTTGTTTTGGAGCTCTTTTGCATAATTTTGGCCAGGAGTCCAGTGTAGGTGTGCATACCAATAAAAGATACTTGGTTGTATCTATCTCCAAACACTTTGGTTCCTTATTTAAAGGGGAGGTTTTGCCAAAACAGCCTGATGTAGTCAGCAGGATTGGAAGGTCAAGAGCCAGGACAGTCTTCTGTGTTCACCTCTGGCATTTTCACAGGTTCACAGTTTCTGTCCATGCCTTTTTTCCTCTCTGATCCAGAACGCATTTGGAGATACTCGGTTGGGGTTAGGTTGTGGTGAAGTATTTTGGGGACCCTGCAGGAACCAGCCGGGTGTGTTGCAACTCAGAAAGACCGATTCACCTGTTCCTGCCATTTCACTCTGCAGGTGTGAGTAACAGGCAGTGGGAAGTTTGAATGCCAGCTTGTGTGAGCATTGGGGCACCATAGGGAAAGGGGACTTCGGGCTGGTTTAACTCACTGTTTCTTGTCTGTCTTTTGGGTCATTGATTGCTTGCTTAATTGCCACATTTCTAAAATGGAGTTCTCCTTTATTTCATTCATTCTTTATTCTTTATTTAAGAATTCTATTCTTAAAAAACATGTCAGGACTTCTCAGGGAGAGCAAGTGACAATTTTACTACAGTAGTTTACAGTAAGCCTGCAAACCAACTTCCTTTCTCACTCTTTACAACATTTAGAAAGTAAGGGAGAAAAATCAGATGTTTATTTTTAATGCTTTTAAAAAATATTATGTTCCATCTTAATCTGTGCTATTACCAGTTCTTCCAAGACCCAGGAAAGGATGCTTGGAAAATAGCTTGACATTTATGCATTTCCATTTTGACATTATCAGGGTTAATTAAATGATAACCTCCCCAGTGGTGGAAATTGTATGAGGCAATAATGTCACCTAGACTGTAATAGTAGAAGCTGTATGAGCAAGTGCTTACTGCAGTGTGAAATGTGCTGGTGAAATGTGCTGGGTGTCTATTACACAGCAATTTCTAAAAGTGAAAAAGAAAAACAGAAAACTGATATTTTGAATAACTTTGGGTTGGGGAGCTGCCAAGTGAGAGTGTCAAGCAATATAGTTTTATTGGTGTTTTCATTACGAACTACATAAACATTGGAAAAAAAAATATTTCAGCAGCCTGGGTTAACTCATGACACCATGATTCATATTGGGAGGCCCTTTGGTTCACAGAATAATAAAATTATAAGATGAAAAGAAAAGTTTGAATACAACAAATCTGGTCTTATTCAAGAGAAGTAGATATAATCCCACTCTCATGGATAGGTCTCAAACTGAGAAAATAATAATAAAAATAAATATGACTTACACATACATTATTTTTTAACATGCATACTGCACACATGAAGAAGATAGGGATCACATCTACTGCCCACCACTCTAAATTTATGTTTTCAAGCCAACACCCTTCAGCATAAAATAGAGTTAAAAGGGGCTAGATGGATGGCTATCGAGCCTTCATTTGAGCATAACCAGTGAAGGGTTAAGCACCAGACATAATCAATAACTCAATGTATCAAGTTTTCCAATCAAATAAACCTAAGTATATATTGCAATACCCACGTAAGTTATTATATTTCTACATTGTCTACTTACATTCTAGGAACAGTTATAAATAAGAGTTCTTATTTTACCTTACAGTTTCCTGTAGGGAAGTGAAGATCTATACAAATCCATTCTTTCTACCGCCTATATTAGTAAGCTAATATTCACATTAATCAGTTAGAAAAAAAAAAAAAGCAAGTTCTGATTTTTTTTTTTTAGAACTCCACAGCCAATTTACTTTGCAACTTTCCTTAATATATGGACATTCTGAGAGTTAATACAGGAGGGCAGAAATACTAAAAGAAAAGTGTATGCAGTGGCAAAGCACAAATGGTGGGTGGAATATAGCTTGTGATGGGTGGTTAGGGACAGCGAAGGCCAAACATTTATGGTGGTTGGCTGGTTCACACAATGATTGAAAAGAGGGTGAGGAGTAGTAAGCACACTTGGGTGGGAGGAAGAAGGAGCCCTAAGGATATATGATGAAGGAGGCTGAGTACACACACAGGATGTGGGGCTGACAGAAGGTGAAGATAAACATGTGCTGAAGAAGTGGGGAAGGCTGAGAAAGCAGGAGAAAGGGAAATTAAATGGAAGGGTCAAATACACAAGGTTGGTGGGAGTGGTTGAATACATGGAGGATGGGGCTATGGGGAAAGGGAATGCAGGAGGTTGACACTGGCAAAGGAGGAAGCTGATAGTTTGTTGTGCATAAATAGGAGAAGTCTAGCTTATGCAGTGGATAGGATGGGAGGGAACAAGCAATTAATGCATTGATGAAAGGAAGATTCTCTTCTTAGACAATTCCCATCACTGTAATAAGTGAGGACTTGGGGTGCAGGGAAAACTCCTGTTCATTGCACTTATAAGGAAAGTATAATGGGTACTTTACATTCTTTCATCACCATGGGATCTGTGCCAGAACAACTAAGCTATCCAGGACCAAGGATATTGGGTACACTATGCTCATGGCTCAAGAAACTAAAAAAAAAAAAAAAAAGTATATTTACTTGAAATGTACTTATGAAGAAATTTGGACCCTGTACAGTTTTCTGTAGGGAAGAAGCCACAGTCCAGTGAAAAGTTCATCATCATCATCATCATCATTATCAGTTAAAAAATATTTGTGGTAGGGCCTCAGTTTGAGATGATGGAGAGTTGCTACTGGAAGATTGAAAGGTGGCTTTCAGTGTAGGTCAGAGGTGAGGAAGACAGTAACCTTTCAGATATTTCTGTATGACAACTCCCAGTAACCCTCATCACTGACCACAAAGACTAGGACATTAGTTGCAATTCAGTAACTTCTGGAAGGTCAAATGTTCCACCCCGCTTAGTTAAAGGGAATTTTAAATGGTTGTATAAAGCTCTGAGTTAAAACACCCAGAAACTGCAATCTGTTTATTTCCTATTTTATCATTGGTTGAATTATAGCATTTGATATTGTGATGAAATGGAACTTTTTGTTCTGCACTGTTTTCATTGTTTTCAGGAATGCATAGAAAACAGCAGTTATGAAAATTTCAGTGTTATCATGCTATATATGAAATAAGCAAGAAGCTGCTTACAACAATAATGCGAAACTAGATGCGTTCCATATTGTGCAACATTCTAAAATATTGGTTCCTTCCATAAACAAAAGAAGCTATATTGTGGTGCCAGTAATCTTGAATGAAGAGAAAAAAAATTGCTTGAATCTGGTTACAGAAATGTACTTGGATAATGAACAAACATATTTTTAGCCTGCTGGTTTGTGCCTAGAGCAACAGTTTATTTAGTTCTTCAACAATACTTTGAGTTGTATTATCTATCTGTACAGATATCAATACACATCTGCCTGTAACTGTACATAATATCCTTTCTAGATATAGGCTTCAGTTATAGGATCTGTCAATCCCAATTTTTCATCTTTAAATGGATTATTTTCTTTTGAATGAAGTATACACCTATCAAATGGGAACTCATCTGCTGTGTCTGTGCACAAACACATGTATTCTGTGGTACATTTCCAACTGATAAAACAAGGAGAACACAAAGCAAAACATACTCAAGTGTATTCAGATCCTTTGTGCTTTATTTGATTGTTCTAACTTCTTTCTCCCTAATAGAGAAAGCTTTGGAAATTCAACTACAATTTCACCCCAGCTTGACTTTCGGCAGCAACTGTATTTCTTTCCCCTGTTTCCTGTTTAGAATAACAAACTTCTCTTGAAGCCAAAAAATGCACATTTGATTCAGAAGCATCATTGGTTTGGGAAAAACAAAAACAAAAACCCTCTGGTTGCATATTGTCAGCCCAACAAGCTAGACCAGACTAAGAAACCAATGCCCTACATGGCATGGGACCAAGATATCTGAGGGACCGCCTCCTCCCGATATCATCGATCCGCACCACCCAGTCCTGCAGGGAGGGCATGTTATGGACCCAATCCATAAAAGAATTCCACCTAGTGGGGTCTCGGAAGCATGTCTTCTCTGCAGTAGCTCCTGCTCTTTGGAACATCCTTCCCCCAGAGGTGAGGCATGCCCCCTTGCTCCTGGACTTTTGAAAAAGATTAAAGACCTGGTTTTGCCAGCAGGCTTGGAATGGAAGGGGGAATAGTTGTATTTGGGGATGGCTAGCACTCTAGAGTGACTTTGGATGGACCTACTACACTCACAGGCTGATAACTATTGCCCGTCTTGATTCCATCACATTCTGTAACGATTGCCTAAACCCAAATACTCAGTCTCACAAGCTCGGGCTTAAAGATAACTGATTTATTAAAGGAATAGTATGCAAATACAGAGAAAGCTGAGAATGAGCAAAAGCGCGCCAAATACAAACTTAAAAGCCTTGCTTGTGAGCAGGTCCCGCCCCGTCGCCCGTCAGGACGCTCCCTCTCCCAGGTGCTAGAAGCCGTTAGACGCGCCTGGGAAAGTAACCTTGAACAGGAGCGCAAACCCAAACATGCATTCCAAGCCTTCAAAACAATGGAAGGCGAAGGAATGGAAAAACCCCGGGTGAAGGAACACGGAACAGAAAAAGACATGAGAAACGTTACAATGTTAACCAGACATTAAAACGAGAACATGACATATTGCCCCCCCAAAAGAAACTAGGGAGCTGGTTTGTCAGGATAGGCAGAGTGAAATTGGGTGACAAGACGAGGAGAATGTACGTCTGGAGCAGCAACCCATTCAGGATGAGGGAAATGTTTCCAGCGGACGAGGTACTGTAAAGCAGAGCGCTGGCGTCTGGAGTCAAGGATAGATGCCACTTCGAAGTGTTGCTGGTTGTCAATCATGAGGGGAGGTGGAGGAACGGGTTGCGGATGCCAACGGTCCGACGACAGGTAGGGTTTGAGTAAACTACAATGGAAAACAGGATGTAAACGTTTAAGGTTGTGAGGCAAATCAAGTTTAAACGTAACAGGGTTGAGCTGCGCAACAATTGGAAAAGGACCCACAAATTTAGGACCAAGTTTCTTAGAGGGTTGTGGGGACTTGATAAACTTAGTTGATAAATAGACTTTATCCCCGACTGCAAAGGATGGTTCTGGGGAACGCTTTGCATCGGCATGGCGTTTATAGGTAGCCTGGGCATGGCTGAGAGCGAGTAGAATATTAGACCATGAGTCTTTGAGAGAGTCTGCCCAGTCAGCAAGGGTGGCTGGTAGCGGTTGCGGATGAGGAAGTTCAGGAATCGGAACAAATTCACGTCCAAAAACTGTCTTAAAGGGAACTTGACCAGTTGTTTGATGAATGGCATTGTTGTAAGCAACCTCAGCAAATGGGAGTAAATCGACCCAGTTGTCTTGTTGGTAGTTAACAAAAGCTCGGAGGTATTGTTCCAATGTAGAATTAACCGCCTCTGTAGATCCGTCCGTTTCCGGATGCCAGGAGGTGGAAAGCGACTGTTTTGTACCCAAAAGTTTTAAAAATGCCCGCCAAAATTGTGACGTAAATTGTGTGCCTCTGTCACTCACCAAACGGGCGGGGATACCGTGGAGGCGGTACACGTGGATGAGGAAGAGGCGTGCCAGCTGTTGCGCGGTGGGGATAGAAGCGCATGGGATAAAGTGGGCTTGTTTGGAGAAAAAGTCTTTGACGACCCAAATGACAGTTTTGCGTTGACTAGGGGGTAGATCAACGATAAAGTCCATGGAGATATCCTGCCAAGGGACAGATGGAGTGGCAACGGGTTGAAGGAGACCTTGGGGTTTGCCTGGTTTGCGCTTTATCGCCGCACATACAGGGCACGCAGTGACATACTCCTTCAAGTCTTTGAGTAAAGTTGGCCACCAGAACTGGCGGCGAACGAGGTGCAAAGTTTTTACGTAGCCAAAATGTCCAGCTAGCTTGTCATCGTGGCAGCGCTGGAGTATGGTTTTCCGCATCGCCTCGGGTACATAGAGACGATCGTTGCGCCAGGCAAGATTATCGGTGAAAGTTAAAATGTGTCTATTGGTTTGCAACCAAGTATCTGTTTTTAGGTGGGAAAGCAACTGTTGTTGCAAATCGGAGGGAATTGACAAGGGCGGTGGGTGGCTGGAAGGCAGAGCGGCTGGAGGCGGAGTTGATTGCGCTCGGGTCTGGCTGCGAGTCACCGCTGCCAAACTTAATTGTTTGTCGGTCCAGACGGTGCCTTGGACCGTTGGTCCTGGGCCAGCATCTTGGGGTCTGCGCGAGAGTGCATCAGCTAAGAAGTTTTTCTTGCCTGGTATAAATTTAAGAGTGAAGTCAAAGCGGCTGAAAAACTCAGCCCAGCGCAGCTGTTTGGGACTGAGTTTCCGACTGGTGCTTAAAGCTTCCAGGTTTTTATGGTCAGTCCAGACTTCAAAAGGGTTTGAAGTGCCTTCCAATAGGTGTCGCCATGTCTCTAAAGCCGTTTTTACAGCAAAAGCCTCTTTTTCCCAAACATGCCATCTTCTCTCTGTTTCTGTGAACTTGCGAGAGAGGTAGGCACAGGGTTTTAAAGCGCCAGATTGGTCAGATTGTAATAGAATTGCTCCTATGGAAAAATCAGAAGCATCGACTTGTACAACGAAAGGTTTAGAGGGGTTTGGATGCTGTAAAATTGGTTCTGTGGTAAAGATTTGTTTGAGCGCTTCGAACGCTTGCTGACAGGCTGGAGTCCATTGAAGGAGTGCGCCTGGATTCTTTGAACGTCGCGTATCCCCCTGTCCTTTAGTTTTTAACAGTTCGGTAAGGGGGAGGGCGATTTCTGCAAAATTTTGGGCGAATGCCCGATAGAAATTAGAAAATCCAAGGAAACTTTGTAATTGTCTCCTGGTACGGGGAGGTTCCCATGCCACGATAGCTTCTACTTTTGCAGGGTCCATTTCAATGCCCTGAGCTGAAATCCGGTACCCTAAATAATCAATTTGTGACTGATGAAACGCACATTTTGACAGTTTTGCGTACAACTCTGCTTTTTTCAATTTAGCCAGTACCTGACGCACCAAGTGGATATGTTCTGACATGGTTTCAGTATAAATCAATACATCATCCAAATATACCAGTACCCCCTTGAATAGGTGGTCATGCAAGACCTCATTGATTAGTTGCATAAAAACCCCAGGTGCCCCAGATAAACCGAATGGTAAGACTTTATATTGGAAAGCCCCAAGAGGACAGTTGAACGCTGTTTTCCACTCATCCCCTTCTCTTATGCGAATGCGAAAGTAAGCCTCTCTCAAATCCAGTTTTGAGAAAATTTTGCCTCTGGCCAGATGTGATAACATATCTTTGATCAGGGGCAAAGGATATTTATTTAATATTGAGACCGCATTGAGCCCGCGGAAATCTGTACAAAGCCTTAAAGACCCATCCTTTTTTGGCCTGAATAGGACAGGAGCTCCTACCGGAGAATTTGCCGGCTCAATGAAACCCCTAGTCAGATTTTTGTCAATGAACTCCCTTAGCGTGGTAAGCTCTTTGGGAGACATGGGGTATATTTTTGGGTGAGGCAATTTGACATTTGGTAAAAACTCAATGGCACAGTCCGTTTTTCGGTGGGGTGGCAAGCGATCCGCTTCCTTCTCCCCAAATACTTCAGCAAAATCTTGGTACTGATTGGGTAGTCCCTCAAGAGGTTGAAGCGTTTGCACAGTGGTATACGCTACCCCTCCACCCTCCATGTCCTCCAGTAGGTCCTTTTCGGGTACTTTGTAAAATCCATCTGCAAACGTCACAGTTCTATGCAGCCAGTTGATAAAAGGGTTTTGTTGCACAAACCAAGGCATCCCCAAGATTACCAGAGGACCCCCCACTGGAGCTACCACAAATGGCAGCTTTTCCTGATGGGAGCCCATCTGCAAGGCGACCAGTCCCGTGGAAAGATTGACTGCTTTCCCTCCCGCCATAGTTCCATCCAATTGAGTGAAAATCATGGGTCTTGGCAAAGGGAACGTGGGCAGTTCCAGAGCCGCTACGACATCAGGGTGCATTAGGGAACGGGAGCAACCCGAGTCTAACATGGCCCACACTTCCACCGTTTTGGTTTTTGAGCTCAGTTTAACTTTAACAGTCAGTGTGGGGAAGTTTCCACTCACCGAATCATGGTTACGCCCGGTTTCTTCCACCTGCCCTAGGGCGCCCTTCAGGGCAGGTGGTAGGCTTTTCCCGCCGGTTGCTCGAATTGCAACTCTTCCTCCTCTTCTCCGAAGGGAAGGTCTGGGGGGTCCAGTTCCGCGAGGGCTGCCTTCAGTTTTCGCGGTGGAACAGGAGTAGGCGTCTTTACCGTGGGTTTCGTCTGTCGCTCCTCTGGACGGCGTGTCGGGCACGACGTGGCTCGATGCCCTTCTTTCCCACATCGGAGGCACTGACCCTTGGAGAACCGTTGCTCCCTCTCTTCTTCCCAGGTTTTCGGTTTGGGGCGGCTGGCAAGTCCAGATGTGCGCGCTCCTCTAGCGAGACGTGTTTGTCTAAGCTCTTTGGTATGGGCATAGGTTCGTAGGGCATTTTCTGCGCTTCCCGCCAACTGAATCCACCCATATAGCGTTTTAGGATCATCTCTGCCCAGAGCCCATCGAAGGATTTCGGGTTCAAGCCCCTGCTTGAACAATTCGATGATTGTGGGCTCAGACCAGTCTTCCACTTTTCCTGCCAAGGCTTTAAACTCCAAGGCATATTTGGCAACTGAGAGGGACCCTTGGTAGAGTTTCCGCAGGTCATTTTTGGCCGTTTCTTGAGCTAGGGGGTCTTCGAAATGCTCTTTAAGTGCCCACAAAAAGTCATCGAAGTCCTCTAACTCAGTTGCCTCAGCTTGGCATAGTTGCACATACCAATCCGCTGCCCTTCCTCTCAGCTTGTTGGCAATGAAATTGACCTTGCCATGTTCAGACCGAACGTTTCGACCCCAATCTTCTATATAATGCTTGGCATTAGTAATAAAGAAGGAGAGCGTTGTGGGATCCCCATCGAACTTCACTCCAAATGGGGGGAAGGTTCTTGCCGGCTCAGCTGGCTGTGGCGGTGCCGCGAATGTCAGCGTGCGCCGAGCCCCCATGGGTGGTCGATCCCTAGGAGGTCTTGCCTCTCGCTCCCCCCCTTGACGGGCTGATCGAGTCTTGCTTCTCCCCCGGGTCGACATGGTACTGTGCCTGGGGTACTGTGACGGCTCTTCTTCCCAATCCTCCGGGGTGGGCTCTGCCTCTCTGGGTAGATCCTCTCTGGGTAGATCCTTGAGGATCGTCACTATTAAATCCATCTTATCTTCTAATGCCCTCATACGAGCCGGAGTGACCGGCTCCTCCGGGGGTTGGTTGGTTACCACCACCCTCGGTGACAAGGGGACTTCGTGCTCCCAGGACAATTGTGGAGACCCCCTCCCCGGTGCTCTTTCCATAACCGTTCTATGTTCACTCCTGAGACTCTCCTGCATGGATATCAGCAGCTCGTCCAATTGGATATCTCGCAACTCCCGACGTGCTGCTCTTTGCGCTCTCGAGGTTAGCGCTGGCCGGCTTTTGGCCGCCTCCCGCTCCTCTTCGCTTCCCTCACTTGCGCGAAGTTGAGGTTCTGTCATCGCTAGCGTACCCTCTTACCCAATGATTGGATGGGGCTAGCGGAAAATGGATAAAATGATTCTCAGCTTTATGTAACGATTGCCTAAACCCAAATACTCAGTCTCACAAGCTCGGGCTTAAAGATAACTGATTTATTAAAGGAATAGTATGCAAATACAGAGAAAGCTGAGAATGAGCAAAAGCGCGCCAAATACAAACTTAAAAGCCTTGCTTGTGAGCAGGTCCCGCCCCGTCGCCCGTCAGGACGCTCCCTCTCCCAGGTGCTAGAAGCCGTTAGACGCGCCTGGGAAAGTAACCTTGAACAGGAGCGCAAACCCAAACATGCATTCCAAGCCTTCAAAACAATGGAAGGCGAAGGAATGGAAAAACCCCGGGTGAAGGAACACGGAACAGAAAAAGACATGAGAAACGTTACAATGTTAACCAGACATTAAAACGAGAACATGACACATTCTTATTTTTATTGTATTTATTGTATTTATAATTGTTTTGTTTTTTAACTTTATTTTATTGTAAACTGCCCAGAATCCCTACTTGGGAGGGAGATGGGCGGTGATAAAAAATGATAAATAAATAAATAAAATAAATATAGATCAGGAGTACTTTTATTGTAATAGCTACAGTGACAGAATCTTGCAAGTCTGAATGTACTTCCCTCTCCATCACTTTATCTTCATATGAACTAGGGAGGGGCTTGTCTGAGAAATTTCCTCACATTATTGTCTTGGCCCAGGCTCAAGACCTTCTTATTTAACTGTTGCCTTGGTAGCGGTTCTTTCTCCTGTTCTTCAAGGCCATTCCCTATTCCCTGTACACATACAACAGAAATTTACTAAGGTTCCAGTATTTATGTGAAGGTTGGGATGGGTGGTGTCAGTTGGCAAATTGGTATGTAAAATAATTTTATACTGCCTTATATATTTACCACCACACACACCCAAAATATTTTCCAGGACACTCACAAAAACCAAAGGCACAAAGTAGTTTCCTTTCCCCCCCTGAATTTCTATCCTCATGGTTGTGGGGGGAAGGGAAGGGAAGGGAGGGTTTTTTCCCACAGGAAGTAGGTTGACCAGGAGAGGCAGAGTTTTTTAAGTAAGGGAGAGCAGAGTAGAGATAAAGAGTACATCCCTTTGTTGCTATCAGGGTTTTTTTTTTTAGTGCCTCTAGCAGTCTATAGGATAAAGGGTGAAAAAGAATTAATTCCAGAACACATCTCCAATGAAAATTGCAGTGCCAATTTAACAATTTTAATCAGGTTCCAAAAGGAATTCAATTTTGGTGTCAGGTATATTTTCTTTAGGTCATGCCACCATAGAAAAGATGTTGTCTTTCTTACATCCATAAGTTATTTCCCTTCTAGATGGGAAATATCCTTATGTTGATGTGGAATTCACTGATCCTCTTAATACAAACCTCCTAATGATTCAGTCAATTTAGCCGTTGACTCCCTGAATCATTATGATCCTCCATTTTAAGTTTTAATCTAAGAGGAAACAATATCATCTGATATGTGTATGTATGTATGTATGTATGTTTACCTGTACCTTATTTGTTCAATATTATCAGCTGAAATCAGACTGAAGGAGGATCCATCCAGTGATTGATCTGAATGCAATATTATCATTCTTACATATATTTTTAGATGTATTTATTTATTTACACATTTATAAGGCTAACCAACCCTACATCACCCTACATACAGTAGCATACAGTAATACGTATCATAAAATTAAAAAAGAGAAAAAAGAAAAAATCAAACACTGGAAGAAAATACAAACATTGAAGAACAAACATATAGGATCCACCACCTGCTCTAACCCAAAACCTGAAGAAAGAGCCAGGTTTTCAAGGTTCTTTTTAAAAAACAAAACAAAACACCCAGGGTAGGGACCAGATATAGGTGGATGGTGTTCCAGAGGGCAATTGCTGTGATAGAGAAGATATTCTTCCTAGATCCCATCAGAAGGCATTGCTTAATGGATGTGATCTGGAGCATCCCAACCCTGCCTGATAGTGGCAGAAACCATGGAAGACTGACAGTCCTTTAAATAACCAAACTTATGCCATGAAGGGCTTTATAGGAAATGACCAATATCTTGAATTGCACTTAAAAGTCTACTGGTAACCAGTGCAGCTCAGGGAGCAATGGTGTTAACAATGCCTCTCAAGGTATGGTCAGAATTGCCTGTGCCACCATATTCTAGACCAGATTGAACTTCTGAGTGCTGTTCAAGGGCAATCCCATGTACAGGATAGTCTATGCACAATGTGACCAAAGTGTGAGTGACTGTCTGAAGGGCTTTCCGGTCCAGGAAAAGGCACAATTGGTGCACAAGATGGACTTGTGTGAAGCCTTTCTTACTCACAACCATCACCTACTCCTCAAGCAGGAGTTGAGTCCAGGAACACCACCAAATTGTATACCACTTCTGAAGGGGAAGGACAAGTTCATTTAACACTAAAGATGAAACATTTTCAGCTCCAGGAGGTCCAAAACCCCACACCCACTCATCTTGACAGGGTCGAGCTTTATCCTGTTCTTTCCCATCCATTTCCCCACAGTCTCCAGACAATCAGACAAGCTTGACAGCATCACCTGGTTGGTCTAGGGCCAGGATGTAATAAGTGGATATAATTCATACATTGATGAAACCTGACCCCAAACCGATGGATGAATTCACCCAGAGGCCTCATATAGATGTTAAAGAGAAGGGGTAAGAATATAGAGTCCTGAGGTACCTCCACACCAGGGACCTTGCACTTGATTTCTTCCCTCCTGTCATACCAACAAGATCTATCCACAGAGAAAGGAGAGAACAATCATAACACTATTCCTCCCACTCTCAATACACATAGGTAGGCCAGAAGAAAATCATGATATCAAAAGCCACTGAGAGATCAAGAAGAACCAGGATGATTTCATTATTCCAACCAGGATCCACCAAAGGCCATCAACAAGTGCAACTAATGCAATTTTCAGGGCTGAATCCTGACTAAAGAGATCCAGATAATCACTTTCCTCCAAGAGCCTCTGTAATCACAAGGCAACCACCTTCTTAACAACTTCCCTAAAAAGGAGAAGTTAGAGACTGAATGAAATTTGTCCAATTCTGTTCAGTTGTCTAGCAAAGGCCTCTTGAGGAGAGGGTACACCACTGCTTTCTTCAAGTCAGTAGTGATTACCCACTCCCTCAGTGAAGCAAATATTACAGCATGGACCCAACCACCTGTCATCTCCCAGGCATCCTTCAGCAATTATATGTTTTATAATTATAAACTTGCAAATTTCAAACTGAGCAAACCGCTCAGAGTCTCTCTTTGGAGGGAGATGGGTGGTAGTACAAATTTGAGAAATAAATAAATTCAGCTTGCATATCTAACAGAAATTCACAATCCTGGCTGCAGCTTAGTCAAAAAATTACTTACTCTCAGAGAACATATCCAAGACTTTCTGGCTGAATAGATTCCTGTTCAAGAGTATGTTCTGAGGTTGCACTTCTGAAACTGTACAATGTACCTTGAAACACAAGCTTATATTGAAAATTAAATGACTAGTTCAATTGTTCATATATTTCTAGCTTCCACCCAAAATACATCATAAAATCATGGTCTAGAGCTAAGGCCATATAGTACAATTATATGCATTATTCATCATGTGATCATATCTGAAGGATTTCAAATAGACATTTTTCTAACTATAATACTCACTACAGGGCCAGTCTAATACTGGGGATAAGCTACTGCAGAGGGAAAGGAAAGGAAAGGAAAGGAAAGGAAAGGAAAGGAAAGGAAAGGAAAGGAAAGGAAAGGAAAGGAAAGGAAAGGAAAGGAAAGGAAAGGAAAGCTCTTGTCACCTAAAATTCTCAGCTAAAACCATTTATATGTATTATTACTGAATTACAGCCCTTCCTAACAGTTGAATTTCTTGTACTGTATTAGGGTCTGGCCTTAGGGCTGTAATAAACGTGATGATGTACTATATTAGGCTTTTGGTTTGTTTTTGTTTTTAGTTTATTATTAGCATCAAGAAAAAAAGAAAAAGGAAGAATATGAATGTTCATCAGTCACAGACGATTCCATCTCCTATGTATGTTCCTATCATGCTATATAATCATACAGCTTTAAAGTGATGTGTACACTTAAGTCAGTATACCTAACTTCAAAAGAGAAAAACGAAAGATTCAGTATGTAGAATAGCAAAAGCAGACTAAATGTACTGTCCTCCCGTACAATGCTTGTCGAAATGTACAGTAAAACCTT
This sequence comes from Candoia aspera, assembly GCF_035149785.1. Classification (NCBI taxonomy): domain Eukaryota; kingdom Metazoa; phylum Chordata; class Lepidosauria; order Squamata; family Candoiidae; genus Candoia; species Candoia aspera. Next base: position 129,969,434 of record NC_086155.1, on the reverse strand, counting down.
AATTTAGCCAACAATTTGGGGGGAACACCAAGTGTAGATCTAAAACTACTTTTAATAGAATGGCTATAGTGACAGAATCTTTCAATTTTGAAAGTGCTTCCACTCTTGAGAATTAGAGGAGTACCTGTTTGAGATGTTTTTATAAAGTACTCTCGTTTTATGGACTTAAGCCATGTTTATCTGTTTGTTGCCTTGGTAACAGACCTTCCCTCTCTCCATCAAGGTCATCCTCTATACTCTCTATATCACCTCATCAAACTTATAGTTTCTCTTATAATTAACTTCCTTGGCCTCAATTTTCCTTCCTTTTTGCAGGGGGCGGGTGCCTTCAAGTCATTGTTGACTCCTGGTGACTGCCTGGGCTAGTCCCTGCAGTTTTCTTAGCAAGATTTTTCAGAAGTGGTTTGCCATTGCCCCCTTCCTAAGGCTGAGAGAGAGTGACTGGCCCAAGGTCACCCAGCTGGCTTTGTGCCTGAAGTAGGAGTAGCACTCACGGTTTCCTGGTTTCTAGACCTAGTGCCTTAATCAGTACACCAGACTGGCTCTCTTCTATCCTTCCAAAGTGTAATGGTCTTGTGACAAATTCCTTGAATATCCATCTTGGTAGATGACATTACTCTGCCGATGGTCTTTCATTTTATTGAGCATTAATGGAATAGTTGGACTACTGTATCCAATTAATATTCTCTGTCTATCAAAATTCTTAGGGATCCACTCAGTCCTCCTCACATCAATTTGGGACATGCAAATATACAGTAATTGAGTTAATGAAAGAGTAACAACTTTACATGAAAACCATCTGCTTGTTAATGTTATTATTAATAACATAGTATTATTTGTGCTGTTTGATGAACATGAGTGTAGGGAGTTTATTCAACAATCTGAGGGGAATATTTGTCTTTCTTTATGGCTTAAATTCTATTTTGCAATAGTCTGAGAATAAATTTCTTTCTTAACTAGTCTCTCAAGCAGCTCTCCATTATAGTGGGTCCAGATGCAGTTTAACATTTGTTATAACTAACCTAATTTTTCATTAATATCCTACAAATTCTGGAAAATTAGAGCCACTGTGCTTGCAATGAAGAAGCACTGACTTACCATAAGGTCTATAGAAATCTCAGAAGTATTGACTTCTTCACTTAGATTCACTATCTCTGGGCTCTTATCTAAAATGGAGTTTGTGTACATGAGGTGAGGGTTAGGCAGCTTCTGTTATCTTCCTCCTGAGGATCTATCATCATTAGTGGCTCAAATTGATTACTTAACGAAAATGATTCATCGTCACTTACTGTAATGTGTTTCTTGGGTAACAGTAAGCCCTCAATTTTCCATTGCTTTGAAGCTTTTCTTGGGATTGTCAGACTGGAGTTAGGTCCCCCCCCCCACCTCTTCTTTCCCAGCTGGACTTAGAAGCTGAAAAAGTGTCAGATGCTTAGTCTATCCACAGTCAAGGATGTTGCTCAAGTAAATTGAGAGATAAAGATATACAGTGTAAGCCAGTAAATCAGACACTTGGAGGAACTGAAGTCAGTTGCTGCATCAATGCCATGCCAGTCAAGAGAAAAGAGTGGGCATTATTTTATCCTTGTAGCATCAACCATCCTGCAATTGTAAAAATGCAGAATGCCCATTTCTTCTTGTTCTCTGTTACTATATTGAAATGTAACTCAAAGGAACATGGGCACCTAAAAAAGTGTTGCATTTTCCAGAACAAAATCAATGTCAGATAACTACTAAGCATCAGAAAGCCATAATGTCACAAGAATGGACTGGATGGATCATTGTCCCAGCACCATGGCTTTAACAATTATCTAAAATCTTCAACATCATCCTGAGAAAGCATATAATGTCATGCGCTGCCTACCTCTGAATAATTCTCAGACACTGGTTCTGTGGAACAGGCTCTGATTTATTCACAGTGTAGGTACAGTATAGGAAAAAAGCTGAGAGTGACAGGAGCGCGCCGGTGTGGGGTTTAAATACCCCGCGCTGGTCAGCGCCCCCTCACTCGCGGTTACGTCACCCCCCTTTGTCCAACACGTCCTGCCGGTAGGTGAGGGGTTGCGAGGCCCCGCTGGCGTTCCGGGATCGCCCATCATTGGTTTCTCTATTCCTCCGGTGATTGCTGTCAGCTGGGCGATCTCCGTTGCGTTAGCGCTAACAGCTTGGGTGTGCCTCGCGATCCGTTTAGCCATTGTTTCTTGTCCTTCAGTCTTTGTGAGTTGATGGCTACTTATCTTGAGCCCCTTCCCCTGTTTCCTTGCTATTGTCATGTGTGCCATTGCGCTGATGTCTTCAGCTCAACGGCACTCATGACATATAAGTACCCAATGTACATAAAACAAAACTGCATTGAATAATTTTAAATCTATGGAAATATGATTTATGGCTGCCAAAATTATCCCTTTCCTCATTCACTATTCCATGTATATCCTCACCAACCCCCACCCACAAAGCTCCCACTTGGTGGAAGAGAATGACTATTCCAGAAAGGAGTATACTGTCCTTTAGATATTAATTAATATAAAACTAATATATTGAAGATATAACAAATTACTGTGGAAATTAGTTGAATCAGATTTCAATGCTTGACATAAAATATCTCCAGTCATTTACACTTGGATTGATTATTTATTTATTTAGGTCCCTGCTCATTGCCCAGTTTGGCCCCTTCTTATTTCCCCATCCTTTGTTCAGGCCTAACCCATGTTATGAGATGCACGCTGCAGAAGACTGGCTAAGTTGTAGGGCCTGTTTGTCAAAAATTGTTGATCCTATGGTCCTTTCAAGTTGGTAATCATTGTCTCTACAGTGATATCTAAACACTTCATTTCCATCTTATTTCATTGTTTGCAGTCACTCTCTTTAACCAGGGCTGTATATGTCCTTCCATCTCAGGATAATATTCTATGTATCTGCCCTGTTTGTGTCGAGGCTTGACACAGGAAGGTGTAATTTTATCATTTATTTATCACAAGCAATGAAACGGATCCCACAAACAAGTCCAAGGATTCACAACTTGACAACAAGATGTGTCTGGACCTTAAGGGTCCCTAGTAGCACAACAGGACTTGCATTAACGAGCACCCTTATACAAGGCAGGAACTGACAACAATCACTCTGGTTACAAGGCGAGGTGGACAAGATTCACATGGTCACTAGCAAGGCTTGGTGTGGCAAGGTTTACATTGGTTGCAAGGCTTGACAGATTCACTCTGAATACAAGACAAGGGTGACCAGATTCACGATGGTTACAGACAAGGCTTGGTAACCCCACTTTGGATAAAAGACCAGGTGTGACCAGATTCATGATGGTTACAGAAAGGCTTGTTAAACCCACTTTGGATATAAAGCAAGGTGTGACCAGATTCACATTGGTTACAGACAAGGCTTGGTAAAACCACTTGGATACAAGATATGGTGTGACTAGATTTACAGTGATTACAGGTAAGACTGATAAACCTACTTAGATACACAATAAGGTATGACAAGAATCTCATTGACTACAGACCAGGCTTGGCAACCACTTCTGAATACAAGGCAGACTTTAGGACCAGCACAGAAGCCAGCAGACTCAGATGCGGAACTTCACTCGCCAGCAGATTCAAGGCCAGCAATGATGGCATGGCAATCAGCAGCAGGGACTCCGGAGTCTCCGACAGCCCATGCTGCTGGCTCTCCCCCTTTTATTTGATTTTTTCTGCACCATTTCCCAGCAGACACCAGTCAGGCTGCTTTTTCCCTGGCACATTTTTCAGCCCTTCATTCCCGAGTCCTGAATGCTGCCCTGGATTGTTGCCAATGGGAAACTTGTCTCCTTCTTTGATTTTCATGCCCTTCTCTTTCCCCGCTTTTTCCAGTAATGGTTCTTCTAACGGCTCTTCTTCCTCCTACCCCTCTGAAGCAACCTCAATCCTCGCAGTATCTGACGAAGTAGGTTTTAATCTGCAAAAGCTACTCTTTAAGGTGCCACAAGACTCTCATTATTTGTACTCCAAATACTAATACAGGTAGTCCTCAGTTAACCACCACTCATTCCGTGACTCATTCAGAGTTACAATGGCGCTGAACAAGTAGTACTTATGACTGGTCCTCAAAGTTCTGGCCATCTCAGCAACCCTGCGGTTATGTGATTGTGATCTGGCTGCTTGGCAACTGGCTCACACTTATGATGATTACAGTTTCCTACAGTCACATGATTGCCATTTGCAACCTTCCCTACTGGCTTCCCTCAAGCAAAGTCAATGGGGAAGGCAGCAGAGAATGTTGCAAGTCACTCCTGCCACTTTTCCTCCTGAGAAGCTCTCAGGGATCTCATACTCCATAGTGCACACTTGGGCGGCAGCACCCCTCCCCCACTGAGCCATACTTGCACCTTGCAGCAGCACCCTCTTCCCAACATGCATGCACTTGCACCTCATAGCAGCATCCTCTCCCCAGCACACATGCACTCAGTGCAGCACCCCCTGCCCCACCTCACTCCATAGTACTCACCTGTCCACCTGCCTGGTTGTGAGTCACCCAGAACTTGCAACTTCCTGTTGGCTTCCCTATTGACTTTGTGGGAAGTCAGCAGGAAGTTGCGAGTCACAGTTGTAGGAGGTTCTTGCTTAATGACCCATGATCCTTGCTTAATGATGGCAATGAGGACTGCAGGGATTGGCATCAATAAGTGATGCAGTCACGTGACATCACGTTTTACAACTGTATTGTTTAACGACAGAAATTCCGGTCCTAATTACCATTGTTAATAATTGTTACCTGTAACAATTATTTCCAACAATGCCTCTAAGAAACTCAAGAGAACTTTCCATCTTTTTATAGACAACAAGGTTTCATGTAATAAGCTCAGATACTCTATTGTGCTCAGAAGACAAGAAATCAAGATACACACCATGTTTCTTTAAAGACTTCAAAGCTTTAAAGAAATTAGGTTATGATATTTTTATTTACAGACCCTTTCCTAAAATTGATTTTTTTTTCCCCCTTCTTTGTTCCTTTAGCATTCAAGGGGGAACATTTTGTCTCTCTGCTGTAACGAATGATTCCCTCATTGTGCCAGTATTCGAACAATTGCTGCTGGATGATTTTGGAAAAAGCCCCAAGGCCTCTAATTATTTACTGTACTACTCAAAAGCTATTTTTACTATTGACTTCAGTGGAGCTGCTGTAGGCTAATTTTTATGTACCTCTTGGGGTTTTGGGTCAGTGGACTTGCGATTTTACCATAGCACAGTGCTTTGCTGATAAAATGTATCATTTTTAAAAAAATCAGATTATCCTGTGTATGTGTCAGTACACTGTATATAATTCCTCATTGGCAGGATGCAGGCAATACTATGCTACCTTGAAAGTTAGTCTCTAGACTAGAGAACCTAGCTTGCATAGTGCAGTACAGTGTTTCTCAATCTCATGCTGGCTGGGAAATTCTGGAAGTTGAAGTCCACACATCTTAAAGTTCCTGACATTGAGAAACAGTGGTGTAGTGTGTGAGCATACCAAGGTACAAGTGGGCTTTTGTTGGATTTCTGGCATAATGGTCAAAATGTTCCAGGATGGACAAGTAGAGTCCTTACTGTTACTATCAGGCTTCTGCTGGCAAGGCAGGACTGGAACCAATCAGGCCAATACAAGAATCCAAGAACTCCCGATAAGTGATTTTTATTGCAGACCAGCTTGAAAGCTTTAAGTTATAATAAAAATATTCCAGCAGCTATAGTATTTCAAGTGCATACTCTATTGATAGATTTAACTCTCATGTCTTTTTGCAATTCTTTCTTTTGCCTGCCTTATGTGATAGACTATTAGCCCTGCCTTGGAGAAGGGAGAGTTTCCTTCTCTCTCCCTTGTTTAAAGGGTGGTTTGAAATGTAATCTTGTTTTCTCTCGCTGCCTATGTGAGAACTATGTAACTTTCACAGTTTGCAGGGAATCTTGCATGGGAAATAGGGGTGACTAAAGCTGGTAGTGTAATCTACATCTTCTCGGTCTTAGTAAAAAGTTTTATAAGAAAGTCTCAATTGATCAAAGTCATGATGAGTGAACTGGTTATTATGATGTGGTCCCACTTTGTTGCCATTCAGAACACTACATCTGTTTAATTTGAACAAGCCTTTGACTCCAGCTCATTGACTGATTGACGGTGCTTATCTTGGTTCTGTATTGGATTTTATTCCTGTGTTGTTTTTTTCCCCTTCCCTCCTTCCCTCACTCCCTCCCTCCCCTTCTTTCTTTCTTTCTTTCTTTCTTTCTTTCTTTCTTTCTTTCTTTCTTTCTTTCTTTCTTTCTTTCTTTCTTTCTTCCTTCCTTCCTTCCTTCCTTTCTTTGTTTCTTTGTTTCTTTCTTTCTCTCTTTCTTTCTTTCTTTCTTTCTCTCTTTCTCTCTTTCTTTCTTTCTTTCTTTCTCCTCTTTATTGTACACTGCCCATAGTCTTGGGGTGGATTATAAATAATGGAACTAAATCAATAAAATAATCAATCTGTGGGCCAATCTGGTGATGACTCACAGCATATGGAAGACTGTAATCTGGAATATAGGAGGAGCAAATGGTTAAGAACAAAGAATTAATGAACAAAATGAAATTAAAAAAAATGTGATGTCGTGTGTCTAGGAAACTAAGAGAAATGGTGCAGTGTAATAGATCTGGATGAAGATGGTCTGATTATGAGGAATGGAGTTGATGAATACATGCTAGAAAGTGAAGTCTTTAAGTGGGTCTTTAAGGACAAAATGGATGTCATTTTTGGTTGGGCACATATCCCTTGCCCCCCCACCCCAAATGCTATATAAAATTTTAAAGGATCAACAGCAGGCTAGAAACCTCTGAAAGGAAGTTATTATAAAAGGAACAATGCTATACATGCTTAAGCCAGGATATGGAAAAAGAAAAGTAAAAAAAGTAGACAAATCATTCAGAATCCTTGTGAAATGGACATGTCAAGGCCCACATTACTTGGAGTCAACTAAATCAATAAGACATATCCTTCTTCATTGCCCTTTGATTCAAATTGGCATAAAAACCTTAATTATGCTTCTTTAACAACAAGTCAAAGCAAATCAGAAGTTAATCTTATTCTCCCCCTCCTAGCGAACATTTCAAGGAAGACCTTCAAGAGAATGGCCAAATTCTGCTTGATTGCCATTACTGTTCTCCATGAGATAGTTTAGTTTTTGTTACTAAAGTCCTTCAGTGTAGAATTTTAAAACAGTGTTAAGTAACCATCAGTGATGGCTAACACATTTATATTCATTTCTTTATGTATCTCACTAGAGTTATCACTTAACTAGGGAAACATTTTAGTCACTATTGAATTAAAATGTAAGTATTTAATTCCTTTTCTTTTTAGTACTTGATAATTTGTTTAATGGTTAATTTAGCACATTGGCTCTGTGTATTTTAGATTTTTTTAAAAGTTTTTCAAAAGTTCCTTTTATTTTATTATTTCTTTGTTTATTTCAATGGTCTATATCTTTGTATCTCACCTATTTTAAAATAGTATTTAATTTTGCTCACTGACTGAAATAATAAAGCTACTATATGTGAAAATAATTAGGAATGGACAAATTTGTCTCTTTTGGTACATATCACCTTTCCAGGAGTTCATCCATGTAAATCTACCCTCTCTTGTTTCAGCATCTGTCTGCCTGTCTGTCTGTCTATCAATCATCACCTGCAAGGAACTTAACTTCCACGTGCATAATTTAAACATTTTCCCCTCACAAAATATGACGTTTCAGAATTATCAACTTTGACATAATGGTTTCTGTAGGAGATAAAGTACATTGGAATAGGCTATCTTTTATCTGCCCCAAATGTTTCCATTCTCAGCAATGGTCTATGACCATTATATAAAGTTTGATTTGAAATGATTTCATTTGATTTGAGTTAAATAAGATTTTTTTCTCCTCCATGTTATGAACCATTTTTCTAATTTCTTTGTTGTTTTTTTAGTGAGCACTGTAACAGCACCCTGCTCTTTCTAATTACTACTCATCAAAATGATGTACACACGTAAAAAATGACCTCTTTGGGGGGGGAGGTCTCTCTTTACCCCCTACTTTGCTTCAGTACTTTAGTTAACTGGAAGAAATCTGCCTTTGCATTTGTATTCTGCCCCTTTCTACTGTTTTTGTAAAGGCCATCCTTCCCATAAAAAAAAAAAAAAAAGATTATAAATAGTGCAGAAAATGATGATCCAAGCTAGCATTTGTTTAAAAAAAACAACAAAAGCATAAAAGTAAAGGTCATTTTCAGTTTTTATCTTGAAGGACAAGAACGATAAGTGAAAATTTAAGTCATTTCTGTTTATTAGAATAAGCTTTTCTAGCCTTGTGGGACTTCACAGTCTCCTTTCTTAAAGCTAAGTCTGAATGCAAATCATAAAACATCACCTCACAGACAGCTAAGAAATGCAGTTACTTATCCCAGACTGCATTTGTGTCTAGAAATGTCTTTACAAGGTAAAAGACTAAGACTGTGAAGCTATTCTTTGTTATATGACAACAACAGAGGAGAGTGGGACTGTTAGCTGGCCCTGCCCTCTCTTCTCATGTTCTGCTCGCTTGCTCCTCACCTTTCCTTAAATTGGAAGAGAGACTTCTAAATGATCCAAAACACAGCTCACAGAGATTTAAATCATGTAGAAAGCCTCCATCCATAGATAAGACTTCGTAGAGGGTGGAGGAACTAGACTTAATCATAGGAGCAAGGGCAGCAAGGGTAATTTTGTAATTGTAAAAATGTAAGGAATGAGAATCAGGATAATACTGAAGTGATCAAGTTAATTACAATTCACTTCAACTATGCAACTCCAGTCTGCATTTGGGTGTAACACTAACCCCCTACCCCCAAATCTTCTAAACTAACCGGCTTGCTTGCTGTATTGATTCCACCATTGGCAGGGAATGTGTAGTGTGAAAAAGCATTCAAGAGTGTGATCCTACATTTGAAATACAAAGTTGTACAACTCTTTCTAGCACCTCAACCATCTACATTTGTTGATTGGGTTTTATACCACATAAATTAATAGGAAATGACTGAAGTTAGTGAATTGCTTACTTCTGGACTTCAGATGCAAAAGTAATGGTGGCTAACCAAGATACAGTCTTTTTAAAAGATGATAACCTTAATGATATTATCAGAATTTTCACTTACAAGTTAAGTCTCTGTTCTGAAAACAGACAAATTAGACAAATAAGTTTTATCACTTATCTCATTCATTTGTGCATCCAACAGCAAGAACTGGGCTAGCTGAATGGAGAATAGTTTAGATGAAGTGAATGTATTCTTAAAACAGCAAAGGTAACATTCAGATAGGACTAGCAATTCTTTAGTTAACTCAGTAGAACATTTTATATAAAGGAAGAACTAAGGTAGAAGGCATGGCATTACAGCCAAGATATTTTGGTGGGAGAATGAGAAGTTACTCCAAATAAGGAGATAGAAGGGTGTGTTAAAAAGATGGAGAATTGGAATGGCAATTGGAACTAAAATGCAAGTAACAAAGTGTAGGTAGACCTGATTGGAAAGTGAGGGTGTGGGTGATGGAATTGTTCTTTATTGTCTCCTTTGAATGCAGACCAAGATGCAAAACTTATATGGACAGTTTCTCGAAGTTTATGGGTCAGTTCATATCTCATGTGGCTAAAAGCAAAGTGAGGTGAACTGATGACATGCTGTTGAACTTTTGGAGTCCAATTCTTGAAAACAAAATGATAAAACAGAACTGGAATGCAAAAGCAAACTAGGAATAGAAAGATAGAGAATAATGGAAGGAAAAGAACTTTCTGGGGGAGGAGCATAAGCTGAACACTTATCTCCTTCACATTTTAATTTAAGCAAGTAATTTTCTCTTAAGATGAAAAGAGGAGTTAAGAATACTTAGAGTATTCAGAGACTTCCTATAATTGATAAGTGTAAAGTTTTTGAAATTCTGAATATAGATCCTTAATCTTAAAACATGTTAATACATTTGATGGTTTTACTGATGGTGACAATGCCTTGAGATTGAAGGTATTCTGAATGGCCAATGAAGTGACTTGACTTGATTGATAAGTTAGGGAATGGGTGGGAGAAATGCTATGGCATATTCCAAAATTCCCATGTTGTTTGCATAGGACTGGAACCAGTTAGCAAATGTGATGCTGCACTTGCAACTTTCAGATGCATAAGATACATTGCAGAATTTGGGCCAAGATATACCGTAAATAAAGTGTAGATGACCATCACCAAATCCGATTGTCTCAGGAACAGTCCCAGTTGGCATAAAAGTTCTATTAAGACAACAACCAATTCAGTTGCAAAGCAAAATGGAGACTGACTGACACCACACAGGAGTCAAGCAAGAGTGATTTAATATCTTGTTTTTATTTCATTTAGGAGAGATTATCTTCATCATCTATTTAAAGAAACAGAGATTGTACAGAAAGTAGCAAGGCTTGGCAGTTTATGATGTCAAGAGGCAAACAGAAATAATGAAATGTTGTAAAGAATATCTGAATCCTTATTTGAGTACTGAGACTAGCATCTGTTCCCCTCCCTGCCACAAAAACCCCTTCCTGCTCTGCATCTAATTTAATATTTAGCTATAACCCTAAAATAATTCTAGTCAAAGTTCTAATTTAAGTCGTAAGACTCTCTGCCAGGATCCAAACCCATAGCATATGTACTCTGTGTGTGAGAAAGGGAAAGAGAGAGAGATAGAGACTGACATCAGTCTCATTGTATCTTGGGCTTCACATATTGTATTCCCTACATGAGTTCTTTTGGTTGAAGTGACAGGTGGTTTTGTATATTTAAAAAGCAGCAGGAATTGCTTCAGGGACAACAAATAGAAAACCCCAATGCACATTATCATTACTTCTTTGGATCCTGGCCAGGAATATCAGAAAGAACAACAGGCCTTTTCCCGCAAGAATATGACATGAGTAATGAGTAATGGATGGTAGCTTTTCATACTGGGGTTTGCTCAAGGCCAGGATTTACACATACACAAACACACAGTAGTAGTAGTAGTAATAATGCCACCTTAGATTTAAAATGACCCTATTAGATATTTGTAGATTCCACTTATGCTTGGGGGAAAAAAAAAGAAAATACACACAGCTTTGAAAATTTCAATAAAAGAATGCCATTTTTTGTTCTGTACTACATAAACAATAAAGGTTTTGGTCAATCTCCTATTTTAGTTAACTTTATTTTATTTGTACCTCCAAAACATTACAATTAACATTTAAAAAAAATGTTTGTGATATTATGTATAAAATAGGTATCAATATAAACAAAGTGACTATAGTGCTATTATATAAAAGAACTACATAGTTTAAAAATAATCCTAATCTGAGACAGATAGACAGACAGATATCAGACTGCTGAAATTATATAACTTTCATACATTTTTCCACATGACGATTCAATTTTTAAACCAATAAATTGAATAATGTTGTCCAGTTGTGCCTTTCCATTACTGGAGAGCATATTCAATAATTGACAAATTTCATTAAAATAGCATTTAAAATCTGGGATAGAAGCATTCTTCCATGAGTACACAATCACCTTAATTTCTGCCATTGTCCAGCCATGATATATCCCAAGTTCTTCATGGTTTGAAGGATTTCAAATTTGGGGATATAATTTAATAAAGCATTCTCATATTTAATCCTTAACTGCCTTTGAAAACGTGGCTCAGCATTGCAATAGTATCTAAACAATAAGAAATTCTAAATGGTACACCCATTGTATATGTACTGAGATTTTCTCAGATTTATTACATCACCAGCATAGAAATGATGAGAGACAACTTTTTCTAGTATTTTGTGAGGGTCCATAAACCATAAACAACTTTTTGTGTGTGCTGAATTAGACATTTTTTTTAAAACCTGAAGTGAAGCCATTAATTGGATAATACAAGATACTCCAGTTCTCTATTCCAAATTCCTTGTATGTGGTCCAAATTTATTTTTGAAATATCTCCCACATGCTTACTATCTCTGGGCTATGAGCAAGCAAGGGCCACACTCAGGCAACATTTGTTTGACATAAACTGTCAAACAGATGTTGGCAATACCACTCAGCTTCCCACAGCAGATAGCCTGAGATACATTCTGGCATGAGAAATGTGTCTCACACAGCTTAAAGTCCTGAATCAGAGTAGGGCCTTCAACTTAGCCTGATGTAATGCTCTCCCTTCTGCACTTCCAGCTGGAAGATACAAAAAATACCATGTCCATTATGAGTATCTCCTTGTGACTGAGGACAGGTCAAAACTATCAAACATGTTCTTTTGTATTGCCAGTCTTATATAGAACCTCAAAATGCTCTAATCACCCCACTCCTGACCAGCAAAACAGGATTCACCAATCAACAGTATCAGCAATTTCTACTTTCTGACATCATCCCTGAAATAACACACAAGGTTGCCAGGTTCTATGTAGTAACCCACAACATTAGACAAAGAATAATTAAAAGCAACTAAACCTGCCTGGGTATGGATAGCCAGAAATTGCTCAAGCTCAGCATTAACCACTGGCTACTTTCTAACTTCTTATTTTATGCTTTGGTGTAATACAAGCCATGTCAGCTATTATACTATATTCTTCTCATGTTTGACAGGGGTCTGTAAGAGAAGTTTATAATCCTCAAATCCATTTTGGATAATTTTATTGTTTATCTACCAATATAGTTTCTTCCTTGTATTTAATGTTGCTAATTTAAAGTTTATACTACCCAAACTCCTAATTTTAATCTCTTTTCTCTTTTGTCACACATGTGTAGACTGAGTAAGTATCTTAGCATTTTTTTAGTTAATATTGTCTTTTAGCCAAAATTCTTTGTATGTACATTTCCTAATTACCCTGAAATTAAAAAAAAAAAAAGAAATATAGTTTAATTCCGGGTAATAATACATTACCAGTTTAGTTTCAGTAAAAGCTTTCTCCAGCAAACTTAATACTCTGGCATTTCAGAGGCCACAAGGGTATCAGCTCCAAACAGTATACATAGGAAATGTTTTAACTGTACGTATTGCCATTCAGCCTTTCTAGATAAATTATATGTCTTTCTGAAAAGTTTTAAAAGTATCATTACTTCATAGCTGATGGAGAGTAATGACTCCATTAAAAGCCTAGGTTTTCCAGAAAAAAATGTATTACCAGCCATTTTTAAATTAAAATTATTCCAAAGTGTCAAGTTCTTATGAGAAGAAAAATCAAATTTATTTTTTTCCACTGAACAAGATCCAGGCCTGTCTCGCCACTTTCCGTATAGGTGAAGTAAGCAAATTCTTATAATTAGTACAAAGCACTTGCCAAGATTCCAAGGGGACTAGATAAGAGCTGTCAAGCTGAGCCCTCAGAGATACATATTCAATATTGTTTCTGTTCCAAAGTATGATTGAGGATTTTGTTCAGTCTCATATGTTATGATGGCTTTACACTTTGTCTTGGTCTTTCAAGTCAGTATTGGGTTGGGAAGGGATGTATCCAGACAGACATTTAGTATGTGCAGTCTCCTCAATCACTTTATGGGAATGATCTTCCTGGATTTATGCTTAATTCAGCTTGTGCTTCCCTAAATTTCCACCTACTTTAACAGTTGTGCAGGAAGAAATTGATCAAGTCCAGAGTCCACCCATGATCATTTTTCCTATTGCAGAAAGTAGTGTCCACAGCTTTTAAAAAAGTAGGAAAGTCTTACATTACAAACAATACAGTTTGACTGGTAAACAAACATGCATCACTAAACAGAAGCAATAGATGTTCCTGTAATGGTTGCCTATCCCAAACACTCAGACTCACAAGAGGTCACTTAAATGAAATCTGATTTATTAGGGAAATTATGGCAGATACAGAGAAAGCTGAGAATGACTAAAAGCGCGCCAAATACAAACTAAAAACCCTCGGCTCCAAACGTAATCCCTCCCCCCTACCAGCCATAGCAACCACCCCCTCCCAGGTGCTGGTAACCGTTTTCCACACATCCTGGGAAAGCAACCTTGAACACATGAGATAACCCAAACACATTCCAACCCAGCGGCCAACAGATAACAACTCCCTGATGAGGAATCTTCCTCCCTCCCGAGACCAAACACGTATCAGGCAAATGACATGCGAAACGTTACGATGTACCAAGCACATTGAAACGGTGAACATGACAGTTCCCAGGGATGTATGGGGCTCATTCTAGCTTACACAAAATAAAGTGAGTGTTCAAATGGTGGGTCAGAATCATGACAGTTTTTTAAATATATATGGCCTAAAATAATAGAGTGAGAAAAACTATTTAACAACATTTTCTTTTTTTGCCGCAGAATTGATTTACACTTAATTTTTTGTTGGCAAGTTGGCAGGTTGTCAGGGGAAAAACTAGGTTTGGGAGGAAGGTAGTATATACACCAGAGAATATAATGATGAAGTGTCAGTGAACAAAAACCAAGCTGATAGATTGTAACAATCTAAATTTAGCTTCCAAGAACAACTGGTAATCCTGAAACAGAAAGACTTACTTCCATATCTACAGAAAGATAAATCTAACTCCTTCAGAGTGTTCATAACTAACTAGGAAGATGCATTTGTATTCATATTTTATAGTTATCTGCCATAATTAGGTATTTTAGGTGTCATTTCTATACACACTTGTCAGAGGTAGGTCCCATTGGACTCAATGGGATGTACTCGTTCTACATATACAATAGATGACATGGTACAGCCTGCCTGAGATATTGGTGCAAACTTAGAGCTGTGCTTGCCAATATTATTAAATTCATGAGCCAATGTAACGGTCTCATACCACCTATCCAATGTTCTTCTCATGATGGACAAGTACCACTGCAGCAATAAGGAAGAACAGTGTTTGTTTACTATAAACACTTATTTAATAGATTACAATATTTTCTCACATCAAAATGTATTTCAATTTGAGACTGAATTTTATCATCCTGCCTTATAGTCAGTGATCAAATGTTCTTTGTTGAAGGAGAGGTTGTTGTTGCAGAGTGCTGGAAAACGTTTGGCCCGAGAGATCAGAAAAAAGACACCAGGCATTTCTCCAAAAATGAGTGTATTTAAAGAAAGCATAAACATAAACAGTTTCCATATCCAGAGCCCTGGTTAGGCACAAAAACTACTTACATATTTACAAGCTCATACACACACGTGCTGAGCTGGACTGGAAGAGAGGCTGCGAAAAGAACCTGAAACCCTATGGCAGCAAGTCCAGGCAATGCAGCAGCTTTTTCTTATTTGGTCATCCTTTTCATACCCCAACCTGAGGAAAATTAAGTCTGACCTTCTCACCCTTCCAAGTGATTTGTTACCTTGGTAATCATTGAGTCTTACTCCAGGCAGTAACAAAACAAATACCAACAGTTGTTACTTTATCTGAAATATGAAAACAAAAACAAAATGTTTGATGCTTATTTTTGTCATGGATCATTTTATACTTATCTGAGTGATGTCAAGAAAGACATTTCATAAATCCATTCTTGGATGGAGTAAATACTTTTGAATGATTTGTCCAGAATGTTTTCTACATCACTGCCCTGACTTACTATAAAAGCAATAGATTAGGTATATTTATTATATCCTAGGTTTAATCTTTTCAAATAGTTTGCCAACAGATATAAATAAGTCCATGTTCAGAGAAAGTAGACAAAGTTCCACTCCTTCTCAGCATTTTAAATGTCGCATAATTTGCATTGTTGGCTTTAGTACTTTGTTGCTGTTGTTTTTCCTTCAGGAAATTTCAAAAGGTACCTAGACTTCAGTTATAACTTCTCTTCTAGTCAGTGGGCTAGAACGTGTTCATTTGCCAATTAATTCTGTGCTTGAGTGGATGTGGATGTGGATGTGGATCTGAGAGAGAGGTACATCACCAGTTTGTCAAAGGCTTTAATAACTTAGCTGTCCATCAAGAGATCCTGTTTTAAATTTTGGAAATTCTTCATCCAAATGTGGGAGAATTACATCTGTGACCTGCAATTTAAATTATCCTAATGCAAGAAAAAATGATGGTGCTACTTTCAGGTTGCAGAGTATTGCAGCCCAAACAGATTAAATTTTGGCAATGAAATTTGAGTATAGCTAATCCCTCTATTTGAGAAAAGAATCGTTAGCAGCTTAACATGTTTTTTTTTCCCCCAATCTTATTTAATAATTTTAGTGCTTTCATTAGGGGAGGGGGGCCCTGCCTCACATAGCTATGGAGAACTGTGAATAAACTACTGACTATTTAGTGGCCTAGCAAAAAAAGAGGTGTTATTTTTTAATGTTTGTTAATTCAAGGCACCAGTAAGGAAAAGTAACTCCAGTTTATATTTATTATCAGGGATTGGAATAGCAGATTATCTTTTGCTAACTATTCGGTGTAACATTTAAGACTGTTATAGATGGAAGTTTGCCTTTGTAATCTGCAAGGTTTTGCCAGGTAAGGGTCAGATCCAAAGATATTTGAGATGGAGAGAAAAAGAGAGAATGTGCCTCAGATGGAAGCGTCATTCATTATAAATCCAGATGAATCTAGCATATTCTGAAGGGTAATGACTACTTTAATTTTAGCTTAACTGCTTCCTCTTTTGCTCAGTGTCCTTGAAGCAAGGATAATTGGCTTTTTCCTCTTCTGTAACCATAATGTGGGAAGTGATTGCTCTTACCCCACATGGGATTCACAATGCATATTATCCTAATTGTATTGGTGAATCAGGATCAAAATGTGTTAAGTCCTGGAAGTGTTAATAGCCAATCTTTGGTTGCTGAAAAAACTGTGTCATATTTAACTGTCCAAGACTCTCAGACTTTCCCTGAAAAGGAAATACATACACAACTTTAGCAAATATGCCAAGGGATCAAATTAAGCACCTTAAAGAATATCTAACATTATGGGCACAATCCAATACAGAGTTCAGGGCAACATAATACAGGCAAGAGTGCCTTGAAACTTGTCCAGAGTGCCACAGTCTCAACATTGAAAAAGGTAATATATTTCAATAAAGGAAATGAATTTGACTGGAGAAAACATACAAATGACTTTTAGATAAAGTTAAAACATAGTGTCTGGAAATTAAGAATGAATCTCGAGCAGGATAAGTTTCTGAATCCAGGCATTTTTGGATTCATATTCCAGGACCACCTGATCATGACACAGAGTGAGGTAGCTATCTCAGGCAGCAAATGGTTAATTATGCATTTTAATATTATATTCATATATTGATTTTTATAATCAAAGATGGGAAGAGGTGGTTTCAAAATTGTATTCCTTCTGGGTTAAATTAGCTTGACTAATTCAGGGTATTCTTGACTTGGTTGATGGAAGAGTGGGGGGGGGGAGCCATTAGCTTTCCCACCTCGGATAACAAAATGTCTTCAGCCAGTACGGCTAATACAGGCACATACATTTGGCAGAAAGGTAACAATGTTTTTGAAACATCAAGGAACATATATTCCTGCTCTCATGTAAACATTTTCAAAGTTCTCCAAACTTAAACTACTTTTCAAATTTGTTGTCATTGTTCTTCTTAGCATACACTTAGTTGCAGGGTCTGCTGGTTTTGTGCTGCACTTGCCCAGTTGCTTATCGGTTGCATGATGCAACAAAGGGTTTTGTTCTTCGGCTGGCTTGTCACAGAGCCTGACATTGATTATAGCTGAGAAGAAGTGACTGTCCCAAGGTCACCCAGCTGGCTTCCATGGCTTATGAAAGACTGGAACCTGGGTCTCCCCCCTCCTAGTCTGGCACCTTCACCATTACACCACTCTGGTTGTCTACTTTTTAAATTGAAGAACAAGACATAAGTATAGACATACTTTATTTCAATTACCTTCTGAAAAGGGTTTAATCTGACATGGAAATTAGGTCATCTTGTCATGTTCAGAGTATATGTTCCACCAATGGATGGATACATCCAGATATTGTAATGTAAACTTTCCTGATTTGGATTTTCCACACTGGGACACCATATTCATCTGTATTTGCCCTTTTTTGGATTTTACAATGCAGGCTTGTAAACAACTGAAAACTAAGAACGTGTAGATTAATGCACATTTTGTATACAAGAGCAAATAAAGTACCTTTTATGAGGAGAAATGTATATAAATATGTCTATAATAGGAAATATATACTTGCAAATGAATGTACATTTTTTCATGCTGTTGGTTTGTTTGTTTTGTAAATAGAACAGAAAGGACTTAAGGTTGAAAAATGGGAGAATGAGCAAGATCAAACTTGGTAGAATATTGTATAATCCTACTGTTATCTTATATGCAACTTCTGTTTCTCTGGAACCAAATTAATACTTAGGTTGTAGAGGAATAAAAGATAGATGGGGTGATATACAGATACTTTTAAAATTTCTCCAACAAATATCCCCTTGAAAGTGGGCCCAGGAGAGCTAAGCAGAAACAGCAACCAGGTATCATTAAACAAGATATGCTACAGAGTTAGTGTTTTGCTTTTTATGACCAAAGAACAATAGCCAAGCTTGTTTTCTGCAATCAGGAGGCAGTGCTGTTCCATACCCTGAGGTCTTCCCATTTCCCTAACAATGTTATGGAACATGGCAATCCACCATGCACATTTATCATGGCATAAAAATCACAGAGCCAGATGGAAAAGTGGAACAGTGCAGCTACTACCTCTTCATGGCTCTGACACTAAGCAACCTAATAAGGACCAATAAAGTGAATTTTTTAAAAACAAATCTGGGTGAAAAATCCAGGACCATTTTCAGACTGCTTTTTTGCAACTTCTAATACATTTCCAGTGTCAGTTTTTGTATATAACTTTATCTGATGCAGGTTTTCAAATGTAGATATCCCTGAGGTTAATACCTTAATTACTAGAGCAGTGCAAAGCTTGGGTGCTTGAGACCATGCTGGGGTGCTCACATGGCACTTGTCTGCACCTCCTTAAAACAACTTTGTGTTTCCTGGGATCACATGTTTGCCCTTTGCAGGTGCAGCATTATCTCTGGAAAAGACATTTGGTTTAAGGAGGTGCAGACAGCTGCTGTGTGTGTGTTCCCATATGAACTGAAGCATCTTTTTATCTTTGCATCCAAAGTGCAAATTACTATTTTTGGGGTGTAGCTTTAAAAACACGTTCTTCTCTTGGATTCAATGTTCAAAACCAAAGGTGTTTGTGTAGGCATGACTAACTGGAAAAAAATAGAGGCTAGTAAACTTTGTTCAGATACCATCTGTCATAAATCTGTTCCCTCTGAAATCTGGGGTGGCTTTCACTAATATTCCTACACAATTATTTTTTTAAAAAAAAATCCCATTACTTTCGCCCAAATGGGATGGAGGTTTTGTTCTCAGGTGTACAACACTGCATTTATTTGAAAATCTCAGTATTCCCTTTGTTCCCTTGATGGTATTAGGAAGCTAAGCTAATTCACTAATGGCCTGGTGTCTGCTCCAAAGAAAGTGCATTTTGCAGCATTTCCTCTGGAGCTGCAAGGAAATGGTTGCCATTGCTGGGAACTTCCTAAAGGTCTCATTTTCTGCTGATGGGATTTGGCCCCTCCCTCCTGCAGTTAAAGTGGTTTGATTCCTTGCTACCATCCTTCCATAATGATTGCTCCCCCTACTAAACATGCATAATGGCTAGTATGTTTTTTTTTTTTTTCTTCCCCCACACCATGGAACCATGGAAAGAAACTTCACCGAGGAAGAACAAGGGTAAAGTGGCTCTTGCTGTTTTCTGTTGTTATTATTTGTTGTTATTACATCTTCTCACTGACCAGATAGAAAGAAGATGGAATTCCATGAAGCTGCCTGGATGGATCTATCCTGAATGTTACCTGTGCCCAAAGTTCAAATTCAAAGCAGGAAGAAGGAAATTACACTTCAGTAACTTGATGATGCAACTGTTTTCCATACAGTCAACTGCTTTCTAGAAGGAATGGAATGCTGTTTTCCAGTCTGGCAATGGTTGTGGTAGAAGGAAGAAAAGTTGCTAAGAGTAGTTATAAGGTTAAGCAAAGCAGCCCATTGGCTTAATAGTGACAAAAGCTGAGGACATTTGTGGAAGGGGTGTTGTCTGAACTCTAAAAATAGATGAAATGGTTTATTTAATTATACTTCTCATACTTTTATCGGGGGGGGGGGTTAGCCTTCATTTCAAGTTAGAGAATCATAAACCAAGGATAATTGCATCCCACTTCTTATATTAAATAAGGAAGAGAGAATTAGGTTAGTTTGCATTCGAATGCAAACTAAAGGATTCCATGCCAATCCAAAGGATTCAGGGTTTAATGATGAAGGCATGGGAATAAATTACAGCATCTCAAGAAAGATGGAAAAGCCATCCTTTGATTAAGACAGAAGACTGCCAACATTTTGCAACATATAAGTGAAACCAGTAAAGTGTTAGGATAAATAACATAATACTTACTAGATGTTCCACAACTCCATGGAAGCCACATTTTAATTCAATTTTCACACTAAAACATATTTCTGCTTTCTTTGAAGTCCTGGCTGTACAGTAAATGTGCTATTATATTTGATTTTTACTTATTGAATAAAACTTAGTAACCTCCCTACTAAAATAATTTCTCAAAACTACAACACGCCAATTTTAAAAACCTCAGACTCCTATAAAAATATAATTAAAATATACAGAATATGGAATTGTATCTAACTGATGTCTATCAAATGATGAAATACTTTTTGATCCAGTAGAATGTACTGTCAACAAAACAAACAGGAAGGTGATTTTTAATGATTCTACTTCTTATTTCAGTCTTAAAAAACAAAAACAAAAAACAGAACAGCATGGACATTCTTAATCCTTCTATCAGCAAAGAGACATCTGTTGGATCTAACTCAATATTATAACCTAGAAAGAAAACAATGATGTAGATCTAATGCATTCATTAATAATCTGAGCCCTACACTCACATCTGAGAAAGAAAATCCACAGAATACTGTCTGTCCCATTCATCTACTGATATACAGTACCCTGTGCTTGTCTATTTTAAAATCAATTTAATGGATTGGAATAGGACCTATTCCTATGAATTGTGTATACAGAGTTACTGTTATTGATCATTTTAATAATAATTTTCCATTCCATTTGCTCGAATTCAGACCTGCTGAGATTAAACTATTAATGGCAATATTTTATTTATTTTATTTATTAAACAGATATATAAGGCTGCCCAACTCACACAAAGTGACTCCGGGCAGCTTACAGAATTAGAAAACATAAAAACATAATAGACGCCCTCTGGTGGCAGCAAGCATATTCATACCAGCCACTTGATTGGCTCTGAAGCATGTTCATAAAAAGAGTGTTCATAAAAAGGGTGAAAATGTTAATGTCAGGTTATTAAATAAGAAGCATCCTAAACATCCTAATGAACAATAATAGGCATCCTGAATATGTGTCATTATACTACATGTACCACTGAGTTAGTGGAAAGCAGATAACAGTATATAAGTTTGCAACGTAGCCTCAAGATAAGAGATCCCAGCTTGCATAAAATAAAACAAGCATACTTGGGCTAAACCTATGTTTTGGTTCTGTTTGGGATACTAGCCAAAATGTGTGAAAATTGAGTATCCTTACCATTAGCAAGGAATATTGCAAGTGGTACGGGTACAATTTATTTGTTCAGACATTAAACATATTTCTATCCTGCCCCAATCAAAATGATTATTGGCAGTTCACACAGAAAAAAAAAATGATATACAATTAAACAAACTAAAGACATAACAGTACTACACAAATACAAAAAAGAAGAATAAGATGACAACATCAAATGAAACTAAATCAGAGGAATTAAGGATGGTATCTAATTTACACTCTTATTATCTTAAAGTATTAACCAAAGCAATTAATTGTGAATGGAAGAGCTAAATTGTATACCAGAAAATATTCATTGGTGTCAGCTAGGTTGTTGTGAGTGTGTATGATAGAACAATCTATAGTTGGTTTCATGTCACTCTTCAGTGAATGGTAATAATGGAAGAACCAAGTGCTAGTTTTGGATAATAGCATGCCTGAAAAAGGGGGAAAAATGTTCAGCATTCTGAAAGAAGGTAACCAAGGGAAATACTGCCTGATAAAATGGGAGGTGAACTCCTGACAGGGTAATTAGAATGGCTTGGTAGGGGTGCTATGTAGATGGTGAGATGTTGAGTGGGAGTAGGAGGTGGTCTTTGGGGATTCCTCATGGTCCTGAGAACCCGAGGATCCCACCTATCCCTACCTTGGTGTGGTGGTTTGGAGTTTGATGAGGTGAGGATCCCCGGTCTTCAGAACTAGGGGGTATGGGTCAGAGGTTGTCAGGATCTTGGGGGGGGGGCTTGGGACAGGTCAAAGTATCCTGATGGTGGTGGGTATGGGGAGATATGGTGGGAGAAGGAGGCAGGCCATTTTCAGAGAACATGGTCTCAGTGTCTTGTGCTGATTTTGCATCCCAACCCTCTGAGCAAAACTGCAATGCCTGGCCAGCAGACCCTTAGAGACGTTGGCTTTCAGTCGCTGCTGCTAAATACCAGGTCAGCCTGTAATAAGGCCACCCTCATTTGTGACTTGATCATGGATGAGAGGGCTGATTTGGCATACATTACTGAGAACTGGCTGGGTCCAGAAGTGGGGTAGGGTCCACTTACAGAAATGTGCCCAACCGGGTTTTGGGTGTGGCATAAGCCAAGAATCCAGGGCAGGGGTGGGGGAGTGGCAATTGTCATTCAGGAGTCCCTAAAGGTTTTCAGGGGCACTGTTCCACAAGTTACCAGATGTGATACTGTTCATTAAGTTGGGCTCTAGGGATCAGTTGGGACTGTTGCTACTGTACCAGCCTCCATGCTGTGTAGCAACCTCCCTGCCTAACTCCATTTCTGGGTTGGCAGTGAAGTTTCCCAGGCTTATTTTCCTGGAGGACTTCAATCTGGCTTCTCTGAGAGTGGAGTCTGAGGTTGATCAGGAGTTCATGGATACCATAACAGTCATGGGCCTATCCCAGGTCATCCAGGGCCCAACATGGGACAGTGGTCAGACAAGTGATCTGATCTGATCTGATCTGATCTGATCTGATCTGTTTTGTGTTTTGTTTTGTTTTGTTTTGTTTTGTTTTGTTTTGTTTTGTTTTGTTTTGTTTTGTTTTGTTTTGTTTTGTTTTGTTTTGTCAGAGAAATGGAAATGTGATCTGGAATTGGGGGAGGTCTCTGTGAATCCCCTGTCATGGTCATATCACACCCTGATAACCATAGGATTTTCCAGTGCTTTTCCCCACCTCAGGGAGGGAGGACCTATTTGATCAGTCTACCTCCGGCAACTCCTGGACCTGGAGTGATTCCAAAGGGAGCTGGAGATTGTTTATGATGGTTTGCTGCACAGTCTGACTGAGGCCTTGGTCATTGCCTGAAATAAGAGGATGGCAGGGGCATTAGATTGGATCTGCCCATTCAACCTCTCTCCCATCATGCTTCATGGCTTATGGAAGAGTTGAGGGAGAAGAAGCAGGTAGAGAGACACCTGGCACACCATCAGAGGTCAAAAAAGATTGAACTTGACTGAACATGGGTTAGAGATGCTATTAAGGCCTACCTTGTGGCAGTGAGGATAAGAAAACATCAGTACCTCTCTGCCCTTATTGCATCCAGAGATAGCTACCCTGCTGACCTGTTTAGGGGGACCAGAACCCTCTTGGACAGAGGGGACTTGGGGGTGCATCTACAGGACCATGTGGAGGATTTTGCAGAGGATCTGTTGAACAAAATCACTCAGAATCATTCCCAATTAGATGCTGGTCTTGGTACAGGTCCTGTGTAGTTCAGCCATGTTATTTGGGAGGAGTCTGAACCCATTGGACCTGAAGAAGTGGACAGGGTCCTCATGACTGTGAGCATAGCAACCTGCTTATTAGACCCATACCCCTCCTGACTGGAGAAGTCTTCCTGGGAGTTACCTGCGGTTGGGTTTTAGCAGAAGTAAATTCTTCCTTCAGAGAAGGGGTGGTTCCTCTGTCCTTTAAAGTATCATTGGTCTACCCCCTGCTCAAGAAGCCACTGTTAGACCCAACCATATTGGACAATTTTCATCCAGTATTCAACCTTCCCTTTTTATTTATTTATCTTATTATTTATTTTATTTTTATCCTGCCTTTATTTTTTAAAAAAAACTCAAGGTGGGGAACATACCTAATACCCCTTCCTCCTCCTATTTTCCCCAGAACAACAGCCCTGTGAGGTGAGTTGGGCTGAGAGAGAGAGACTGTCCCAAGGTCACCCAGCCAACTTTCATGCCTAAGGTGGGACTAGAACTCTCAGCCTCCTGGTTTTTAGCCCAGCACCTTAACCACTAGATCAAACTGGCTCCCTAAGGTTGTTGAGAAGGTGGTTGTGCAGCAGCTTCAGAGGATCCTGGAAGAAGTGGATTATCTGCACCATTTCATTTGGGTTTCAGGCCTGGGTATGGGATTGAACCAGCATTGGTTGTGCTTTTAGATGACTCTGTTGGGAGCCTATTTTTCCTCTTGGTGGCCTTCAATACCATCAACCACAATATCAACTTCTGGTATTGACTTCTGGACTGGCTGTAGTTGGGAATGGGTGGCACTTTATTGTCCTGGTTCTCCTCCTTCCTCCCTGGCTGGTTCCAGTTGGTGTTGATCAAGAGTAAGAGGTCCCACCCTCAGCCCCTTCATTGTAGAGTGCTGCAGGGTTTAGAACTTTCTCTGCTTCTTTTTAATAACTACATGAAGTTGCTGAGTGAGGTCATCTATAGCCTTGGGGTGAGGTATCATCAGTATATTGATGATACCCAGCTGTATATCTCTGTTCCTGGTGAAGTAAGTGATGCTATTGATGTCCTCTCTCGGGCTGTGGGAGTTTGGATGGGGACCAAAAGGCTTTAGCTCAACTGAGCCTGAGTGGCTTTGGGTTTCGGGCCACTAGTTCTGGAAATTTGCCATCTTTAGTTCTGGATGGGATGGCATTGCCCCAGACAGACCAGGTGCACAATTTGGGGGTCCTTCTGGACTCAGTTGTGGCTAGGAGGGCCTTTGTACAACTTCAGGGTGTGCATCAGTTGCATCCATTCCTTGACCAGGAGGACCTACTCTCAATCAGTCATAACCTGGTCACCTGCCACATGTATTATTGTAATGCACTCTACGTGGGGCTGCCTTTGGAGAGCATCCAGAAGCTTCATCTGGTGCAATATGCAGTTGTGCAGGCAGTTATGTATGCACCTAGATTATTGCATCTTACATCTCTGCTCCACAAGCTGTGTTGGTTACCAGTTCGCTTCTGGGTTCAATTCAAAGTGCTAATAATGATCAATTCAAAGTGCTGGGTTATTTGAGGGACCATTTCTTACCAATCACATCTACCCATCACATCAGGTCTGGCAGGAAGGGCTTCTTGCAGGTCCTGTCCACAAAGGAATGGCATCTTAAAGGACCCAGGAAAAGAGTCTTTTCTGCCATGGCACCCACTCTGGAACATCATTCCCCCTGAAAGCCTCAACTTTGTTGGCCTTCCGGAAGGGCCTGAAAACATGGCTTTGCCATCTGGCCTGGGAATCCAGTGATAGTAGTATGAAGCTTGCAAAGCGGTTTCACAGTTAGGGAAATTGAGTGTGCATTCCCACAGATTATGTTTTTATGTTTTTTTATAGGTTTTACTGTTTTTGATTTTTAATGACTTTTATTGATATGTTTTTGGTTATATTATTGTATTGTTTTGTGTTTTAACTTTGTACACTACCCAAAGTCACATATGTGAGATGGGCAGCTATACAAAGTTAATAAATAAATAAGTCTATTCATACCTACAGATAGCAATAGAATGAATATGAAATTAAAAGCACAATTGATCTGATTATTTACAATGAAAGATTGTGAGAATTAATGAAGCAGGATGAGTGGTTTACAATGTGGAACAGGCTATTATTTGGTGGCGGGGAGACAAAATGGATGTTGGGAACAAAATGGACATGGAGAAAAAAGGAACGAAGTAAAAGAAGCTGGAGTGAAAGAAGAATGTAATAAAGATAATGTAAGAGTCCTGTATGAATGAATGAATGAATGAATGAATGAATGAATGAATGAATATGTATATGTATAAATTTCCCGACAGAATGGACAGAATGTGGACATAATAAAACACATTCTTATGTGGAATATTATTTGGAATAGAGTAAAAAAAAATATTTCTCAAATTGCTACACAACTGTTTAGACTGCAATGTCTGAAAAAGGATGTTGGTGGAATGATAAGGTGAAATTGGTGTGATTGTGACTTGAAGAGCCAGAGAAACAGCAGAAAATGGAGGTGTAGAATGGATCAGATGCATCAGGATGAAGGAGATCTAACTCAGGGAGAAGAGAGTGAGGAAAACTGCTCACTTTCAGTTCTTGCAGACCTAATGGTTGGTTTTGGTGTTTTCTGTATGAGGAGAGGGGGAGTTTAGTTTGTTCATTATACACTGTGCCTTTAATATATACTGTGCCTTTAAGACTGCTCAATCTGCAGTGAGTGGAGAAGTTTAAAACAGCTGGGACAGGCTCTCTGTGTGTAAGAGGGTGGGGGAGGAGTGAGAATGGGAGAGTAGGGGAAGGATGGATTGCTAGTTCTCAGCACAACCCTTTTTATGGACAAAACTGGACTTGTTCCACTGAGTTTAATAGCATTTAAAGTTATCTTTATACCTATGCAAAATTGTTTTGTACCTGTGTAGGTGTCTAAATATTGTTGTAAATAAAACTGCTAGTCTTCACAACTAAGGCCTTTGCTTATTGCTTGGCACAACTTAGTTTAGAATAAAGTGCACAAAAGGTGGAGGGGAGGCCACACTAGAATCCTGGGGATCTCAGTCCACACACCCAGAAACACCCCTGCTTTAACACAAAGGTTAGAATACTCGATGGACAAGTGAAACATTTGAGAGGAATCAGAAGACTGAGAAAGTCAATGTTGGGTGCAATTGACGAGATCCACAAAGTTTAAAAAACACAAAGGTTTGTAAGAATAGAAGGGTATGGAGAGGTATAATGAGTGTAGTTCTGGTATATATTAAATTATGCTTTTCTTATTTCTTATGTCTTCCATTTCTTTGACTTAATATTTTTACTCCCTTTTTGCATTTGCAAATGTTGCTTATCCAAAAATGAAAGTATGATGGGTATGTATTAAATAATGTTCATACTCATCCCATTCAGCTGTAGTTTGTGGAATTCATAGTCAGTGTTACGCAGCCAAAATCAAAGGTACTGTACTAAATTTATCCTGCTTGCTTTCCCCAATACAGAATTTTTATTTTGTATATAGGATAAAGACAGAAGTAGCTTGAGTGTTACTTTCTTATGTTCTGAATAGCTGGTTTTTTTCTGAAATTATTCTCAGCAGTCTAATACACCCTGCAGAGGAAGTGAATGAATTAAGATGCTTTTATATTGACACAAGAGTGATTATTTGTAAGGTTAGAGAAGAAATACTGCACACAGTAAAACGAAACTGTCATTTAACCTTACTTTTTGTGGGAGGAGGGGGGACATCTAGAAGACATAAACCAGTGCAGGTTTTTGCCCAGTGGGACTTGTCTGGCTTCACCTGAATCTTGATTCCAGGCAAACAGACATAATTTCTGATCTTTTATTTGCTAAATAAATCCTCAAAGTATGTGAACATGAACAGTGATAGCAGGCAAATAGAGATATGGACATGTAAAAGGAAAGGTAGTTGGTTGGCATTTCACCTCTGATCAATGGACAATAAAAGGCTGCAAGGTTGACATTTCCTCATTCAGAGTATAATCACTACTACCCAGGGGTGTCTCAAGACTGAATCCTCTTTGAGTCTTTCCAGCTGTTCTTCCTATCTTCTCCTTGCAATGTGGTCCTTGGTATACAAAGGCATTCAGATCAAGTACAACACAATTCTTCTCAAAGCTATTCACTGTGTGTGTGTGACCTTTTTGTGTACTCTAAAGTGGACATTCACAAAGCTTACAAGACTCAGTTTTGGTCATCATTCCTTAGCTTTATTGTTTTGCCCAAGGCAAAATCTTAGATAAAATATTCAGGAGAGTAACAACAGAGATGTGGCTGTAGAGCAAAGTAGCTTGCCTTGTTAAAGAACTCATAAGATAGACATCTGACAGCAAGAATAATAGTTAATGGATTTTTTTTTTCTCTGTGTAATCATAAATGTAATGGAGATGGAAGGTAGAAAAGATCAGTGATACTTGCATTTCCTTGTGTTACAACAATCACAGCAGCAAAATGCCAACAGGTTAGAGACATGAGAGATTGCAGAATTGGGTAAGGTAAGACTGTGAATTTAGAAGAATAAAAAATGAATCCTGCTGACAGAGAGCCAATCAGTTGTGGTACTTGGTTTCCCACAATGACTGACCATGTGATGCACCAGGAAGTCCATAAGTAATAAGACAAGAAGGTAGGTAGGTTGGTTAACTTGTGTACTTATTTCCTTCTATGCCCTCACACTCCCAATGGGCTCCTGGCAGTTTAGGTTAGAGCTCATTCCTTCTATACTTCTCCAACAACGAGAGCTGATTCAAGACATTTTGGTTCCTGATGGTGCGAGCGTAATAGAATTCAACATATCACATTTGCTTTAAAACATATACAGCCATAGATTTAGGTATGACTCTTTATGTAGCTATTGGCAGCACTGTATTTGCATAAGTACTGTAATACTATGACCCTGGACTAGACAGTCAACATAAACTAGACTGTTGTCTTTCTGGGAAGGAGGAATGAAATGATGTAACGGCAGACTATAATGTAAACGATGTTGTTTATTGTACATGTTGATAATATCAGGAAGGAGATTGCAAGTGTGAAATATAACAAGGCAGTCATTTCAATAGCTGTATCTCCAAATGTTTTGGTTTCTAGTTTAAGTAAGCACTTTTCTCACAATACTGAGATAGAATTGGAAATAGTTCTTCTAATAGGCACTTCTTTCCCTCCCTGCATGTTTCATGTGGATATCTGAAAGAGGTTGAGTGTGTTTTCAGAATTCAAGCTCTGAAAAAGATCTCTAAGGCAGTCAGGCATGTGGGATGCTAAGATTCATCTTCCCTTTGAATATTGATGTTACTACCAAACACCTGCATAGCCCTCTTAGTAAACCCTCAAATTACTTTTGTCATAATCTTATTTTGAGACGTAGTGTATTGGACCATAATGGATTTTGTTTATCATAAGAACATCACAGATAGAAATGTATTGGGAAGTAGAATTATAAATAAAGCAAGCCAATTCACTGTTCACAGAATTATGCCTCCTCTGTAAATCTAATATTATTTTATTGGATAAAATAAAACATTGACAAGACCAGATGTCTAGAGCTCTCTAAGTACATGTAGATCCTTTATTCTCACTGCACTTCCCACTGAAATTAAATTATGTTAATTTTTGATGCAATCTGCTTTACAGAATGAACAAATATTTACTTGTCCCTCTTGCAGAAGTTCTTACCAACACCTGTGGACAAAGCAACATACTTCCACTCCTCTGACTAGGAAACTTTTGTTTCACAACTGCCTTCCCCATTTGAGGCAATTCTCTTAATAATGTCTCACAAGTCCCTTATTGGCTGACATGTCCTAATCATATTTTAAAACCCTCTTTCATGTGTTTGGTTTTTGGACAGAGGGCATTTGGATTTCCTTGGCCAGTTCTGGGAATTTCAATTTCTAAGGTTCACTATTATAAGGTTCATGCATGCAACACAATCAACATTCAGGCCTGGAGGGAATTTTCAGAGAAACCATGGAAGAGTCAAGTCAAATCCAAGGCAAGCCAAGAAGGATTTGCTAGTCACTACCTGAGCTCACTGTGGGAGTAATTTCAAGGAGGTTGGATTTTGTGGGATATTTCATAGGTAGAGAGAAATAAAGAGTTCAAAGCATACACATTCTAGTTTTTCTATAGCAAAAATAGAACTGTCCATTGAAATTTGTCGGAATTTTTGATGGGCTTCAACCTTATTTGGGGGCCTCCCTCAAAATTCTAAAATTCTTCTCTGGAATCTCATATTAAAATGGACTCTTGTCCACTTAACAAGATAGCTTATTAAAATCCAAAGGACAGGCATGGGGCATTTGTTTACAAAAACTTTCAGAAATTTCTCATTAACACAATCTGCAATAACCAGGGTTTATTTTTAAAGTCTAGAAATATAGTTCACTACAAAACTGAACCATCTAATTTGATCCTTGCACATGGATGAAGTGATGGCCAAAAACCTAATTGCACTGCTGGAGATGTTTGGATTATAGTTTAAAAAAAAAAATTAAAATTAAAAGATGTGTAAAAATAAAACTCCTTTCCTGGCAAATATCAAATATCTCTGTGGAAGAGACAAAATAAAAGAACATGAGCCACAGTTCTATGCCCTCAGGCTCCTAGTGGTAGACACATAGTGTAAGCAGTATGTTAGTAATGCCAGAGGAAGTATATTGAACCCAGGCTTGATGAAGTTTTAGTACTGTAACAGTACTTGGGATGAGAGTAAATCTGTTCTCAGTAACCTCTACATACTGTAGATGTGAGTAGAAATCAGATTTGAGTCTTTTTTGTCAGTCCACATCTCAGATTCATTGCTTAATAACTCTTTTAGTGCTTCTCAGGACCCAAAGCAACAATAAGTCAGAGGAAAAGCTGTGAATTTTGAAGCTTCTCCAATATCCTCTTCCCAGTAAATTTATCAGCCAGAATTAACAGGGCCAAACCTAATGGAACAAAGATGAACTTCTACCAAAAGGTGATGGAAAGGAAAGAAACCTTCACCTCTACTGACACAAAATCCACTTCCAGGCAGAGGGCCTATTAGGAATAGCCTCCTAAATGACCTTATTTTTCTCACTGATGGCAATCTTATACACCTCCTTCATGGTAAGCCTAGTTTAAAGGAATGAAAGGTTGCCCTTAGTCCATTAGTTCCTTCCCATCCAATTTGTCACAGTCATGGTGTCGGTGACTGTAAGCAGGACACAAATCCTTGAAGTCGTACTGAGATGGAAGGATGTCTGTTCCTTCACACTTTGCTCCTACTAAAGATATTGCTGATAGAGTGGGAGAAGATACAGGACCAAACAATCCACACCCATCTAGGGATCTGATGAGATTTTCTGATCTCATTGGATACTGTTCCTGATCTGTCTTCACAATGAATAGCTGGGGGTAAGTAATATTGTAGAGCTTTCATTTGTTTTTGAGGATGTAGAACTTCCTATTAGATCTACTGCATGCAGGAGTGTTACTCAAGTGTGCAATGAACAAAGTCATCCCGCTCCATGAATTACAGTAGATGGACAGAGTTTCTTAACTGAGGAAGCTGTATTATGAATTATGGAATTATTAGGGAGCTGTATTATTTCTGTATTATGAATGATGGTCTCTGGACTTTCATAGTTCAAAATAGTATGAGGAGAGCAGGTTCCCTACTGTAAAGTTGTCCATCCAATTTGTGAAAAGCACCAAGAACAATAAGGAGGTGGGATGGAGAAAGTACATTCTTCCCTGCCCTTCTCCTTGCATGGCATTCTACCTACAAGTCAACAAAACAAGATTGTGTTCTCTAACAAATGTGGCAATATAGAGATACTGGTTTGGCAACTACTCCATACTTTGTTATACTAGAATTGCCACCAAATTTTAGCCAGACAATTTTTAAAAAATCCTTTTTTTATGGTGGTTGAGTGGGTATTTCTAAAAGTGCTTTTGGAAACATGAAGGCTTCAGGTAATGCTTCTTCTGGCCATTAAAGCCTTGAAAATTTAAGTTGGGTAGCCTAAGAGCTCAGTTGCCTTATTCTTGTTTTTAATATTCTGTTTAATGTAATGCTTTATTGTTGAATACAGCAGGCTTGCCAGGAAAATTTTATTCCTCTACCTTGTTTTGTGAAATTTCAGTTCTCCTGAAGGAACTAAATTTCCTCTTTATTGGAATCTATGTCTGTTCATATCATGCAGGATATATTCCAAACAACCAAGCTTACTTTCTGTAACATAATATTGGCTTCAAAGTAAAGATATCCCTGGAAAGTTGCAATATCACCCTAATTGCTCTCAGAAATAGCTTCAGATTGGAGATTGGAAAAAAAAATATCTAGTAGCTTCTTTGCTCTATCAGCATGCCTTGGTGGGTTAACCAGACAACAGTACATACAGTAGCAATTGATAGCAAGAACAGGGCTACCAGATGTGCTTGATCATGACTACCAATTAAATTGCTCACAATTCCCTAAAATTAGTTATATCAGGAGGAATTCTCCCAGTAATAAAATAGTAGCTAGATCTAGCTTAGAATTATTTTTTTTCTTTTTTCTAAAAAAGAGGTTCATCATGGCAGATACAACCAGTGGAACTCAAGGAAGTTAGGTTCCTTGTACTGCACAAGGACATAGTCCTAACTGCTCTCAGGCCCCTTTGTATTCCCAATATGTTCAGCCTGAAAAAAGAAGAGAGGAAAAGAGAAGAGAGAGGAGAGAGAGCAAAGGAGGAGGGAGGAGACAGGAAGGGGAAAAAAAAAAACTTAGATTTGTTCTTCTTACATATTCATGCAGCAATAATGAAAACTTTATTGAAGACCTGTCAATTGTACAGATACAATATGGGTCTATTAAGTTCCAGTTTAAGTTCCTATAAAAATTATACACAGTTCAAAAATTCAGCTGTAGAATTTAAAGATAGAATAACCATTTAAAACAGTAGCAAGTACTGCATATGAGAAACAAAGTACATCCCAAGTAACAAGAAGTATAATAACTATATTAACACAAGAGTCAAGCATTCATGAGTGTATATGTTCATTAAAAATATTTTTGTTCCCCGATCCAGACAATGAGCATGCATACTTGAAATCATAACATGATCAAAAAAGGATCTTGTTCCTAGCTGGAAAGGAGCAAGTGAAATACTTTTGGTTTCCCATTCAATTGTAAAGTGTTAGGAACAATCTGCTTGGACCCATGTGAGCCTCCTTAAATCTGTCCTGGTCCTATCAGAACCTGAACCAGGACTGACAACTGTACAGCCACAAACACTATCTCTCCAAGCCAGAGACTGGTGACTGTGCAGCCAGTAGTATCGACTGAGCAGTTTCCCTAGGTCTTTTGAAATTTATTTTACTGTCTCTCATACCGCTTTAGAGAGCCAGTCTGGTATAGTGGTTAAGGCACCAGGCTAGAAACAGGGAGGCCATGAGTTCTAGTTCTGCCTTAGGCATGAAGCCAGCTGTCTGACCTTGGGCCAGTCACTCTCTCTCAGCCCTAAGAAGGTGGCAATGGCAAACCACTTCTGAAAAACCTTGTCAAGAAAACTGCAGGAACTTGCCTAGGCAGTCACCAGGAGTCGAGAGTGATCTGAAGGTATGCACACACATGTACACACATGCACACACACACACTACTTCACTCCCTGGATAGATATTTTGTATTGAAGAGCTATACTATATCTCTTTTGAAGAGTGTCCTTATGGCTTTTCCAGAAGGCAGGAAGCTATATCTTGTTATCCCATCCCTTAGAACATGGAATACAACACCTTCACCAAGATACTAAATTCCACATCTCACACAGGAAACCTGAGCAATTGTTGGCCATGCTCCCATCTCCCAAGTCAGTTAATACAATATCATATGTCAGTTATTAAACGGAGTTAACATTTGGATCACTGTGTACCTGATCATTCCTACCCACCTGTTAATACAGGTTGCAGACTTTCCTCTGTATGAGTTAGTAATACTTAATGGAAATCTGCCTATAGGGTATACCCCCAAATGTAACAATTTCCTTGAGTGGCTTCTGAGAAGAAGATATCCACTTTTTACTTGACGTCCTATGTGGCAATCTTGTGTTTATAATTTAACAATACCAAAAAGGAAGACATCCATTCTCTGAGATAATAGAGATCCATGGGTTTTACTGAGAGTTATGAGTTATTTCGGATTTGAGGAAATCAGGTTTATAAGTATTGTCCTGTTGGATGGACAAGGGCCTATAATGTAGGTGAGCATATTCCTAACATGTTGTCAGAACAGGATGACATAGACCAAATGTAGAAAATCTTATTGTTGAAAGAAAAACCAAGTTCCTTCAGTTTGCAGGAGCCATCCTCTTTTAAATATGAGTAGCAAAACTGGAAGTAAACACTGTAAATCTTTCAGCTACCATTGAGGATACATTTAATTTTACCTTAGATGCTCTAAGGCTTAAGAACTGAGGTTAGCAGCCTCAGCTCTGTGGTCATTTAACATTGCCAGGCTTTGGACTTCATGTTAGCATGGAAGTGTGTGTGTGTGTGTGTGTGTGTTGTGCTCTGATTAATACCTCATCTTGTGTCTCTATGGAACAAATTTGCTGAATTGTTATTGATGATTAAACTTCTAAGCTCCTCCAAATTTTCTACTAAGTTGGAACAGAAACACTGATGACTAGAGTTTTAACATTGTTTTCTTGGTTGGGAACCTTTAATAAAACATTTTTTTTTTCATTGTGATTGCTTTTTATAGTTGCATATTGGATTTTTCTTTTCCTTACATGCATTACAAAAACAGTTAATGAGCAACTGCTTCTTTAAAAAATGTTCATTTTACAAACCTTTGATAATGAACATACCTATGAACAACCCAGAAACTCCACCAGTGATGAATATGTTACCCTCAGAGGAAAAACATAAAGTTGGTTCGAATAGTGGAATATTATGGAACCAAAATAAAGTTTTAGTTAAGGCTGTACACCCTTTTGCTGAGGCCTTCACCTCTGGCCTGATTAACTGATCTCACCTGCTTTTGCTTCTAATTTCCAGTATTGAGAACTATGATCTTTCTCAATATATTTTTGGTACAGGAACAGTGAGCAATAATAACTGCTATAAAGGATTAACAACAGTGACAAGCTATTGCTCTTACTGTATGATCTGGTAATATTGCTTCCTCTGTAGACTATATAAATATTTTGCCTTTCCTGATATCCTTTTAGAAATACCCCATTAAGTTGTGAGTCTCACATCTCCCTCCTTCCAAGAACAACAACAACACTGAAAAGGTATTCTGTCCTTTTTCAGATTTTTTGGCTCTATTTTCTTTGACGCTGAATGATAATTGGTAGAAAACAATGCAAGACAATTTTGTTCTGCATCACACTAAATGGAAGGATTCTAGTCTCTGTGGCAAGCAGAATTAAATTAAATTAATGACAAGTAGAGAGTTAGGGCATGATGTGCAGCAGCTACTTGATTATGACAATCAAACAAGTCATAGTGCAATAACATAACATCCTTTAAAATACTCCAATCTGTGCATGTTTAACATGACTTAGCAAAGTGTGTTTTTAAGGGGAGGGTTTGCCTAGTACTAGAAAATATAGTGATATGGCCTGGCAACTTTTTTGGTAGGGCAGTCCCCAAATATGGTGTTACTGAGGAGATCCCTTTGTTGGCTGTTAAGTAGCGTACCTTTGAGAAAACAGGTACCTCAAATTAGGCCTTAGTAGAACATCTTAATAGTTGGGAAAGAGTAGTCATGGATATTGTTAGGGTTAGTAGCATACTTTTTGGTTAGAAAATAAAAAAAGTCAGTGGGCATGGGGGGGGGGTCAAAACAGTAAGATGGTGGCCAAAACCATGTAAACCATGTAAACTATCTCACCTTTCTAGGTATGGTACACATGTGATGCACATACAACACATGTAAAACTGGGTGGGGCTTTAGTGGACACCCATAGCCACCACCTTGATTGATTGATTTATCTATCTATCTATCTATCTATCTATCTATCTATCTATCTATCTATCTATTTATTTATTGCCCCTCTTTATGGACCCTGGTCAGTAGGAGCAGCAGTAATCCCCTATGTCCTCATTGCCAGCACTTTGGCAGTTGCTATGTCAACTTTCTTTTTGCAAGTTGAGTTTAAGGCCTGAAGACAGATGACTGAATATTTGTAATGGGCTGTGAGAATAACCTTGAGAGACAGGAGGAAGAGCTGAAGCCTAGACAATGGTCTAATAAAAGAAATCTGAGTCCAAAGGAGGGGTGGGGTTAGAGAAAGAATCACAGAAGGAACCCCCTCCCCCCCTAGTTTTCTGGAAAGTAAGGGCAGGGGAAGGGAGAAGAGTATTCAGACTTGCAGGATTCTGTTACTGTAACCTCACAATAAATGTAGTGTTAGTACTCATGTTTTTGGTTTCCTGTCTGAACCCACCTCAGAGGGCTGAGAATATTAGATTTACTAAACAGAAGTTGATTTCTTCAATAGATGTGACCATGTATATCCCCATGCACATTGCTGTTTTGTTTAGGAACACTTGTTTCTATTTTACAGCATAAACATGTGCCAAAACCAGAGTGTTTCTTGTACTGGTGGTCTCTATACATGGAAGTCATTGTGGAAGAAGGTATTTCATATGAAACTGAGCTGGCAAGTGATCACTACACAAATATAGACTCATAGCAGACAAACTCAGACCTACCTGCAAATCCAATTATACATTACAAAAAGGGTCCTTGAATAGGCTAACTTCTTATCAGTTCAGAGGAAAAAGAGAAGCTCAATTTTGAAACTGTCCAGAGAAAGACACATAATAGCAAGGTGTTCCCCCTTCTCCCTTCCCCCAATCTTCTTTTTGATACTAACATTAATTTCAAAACTTTTAATAGGAAAGAAAATGCCGTTTTATGCTTGAATTATTTTTCTTGGATGACTGAATTTTCATTAGAGCTGGCCTTTAGGAATTTGGAAGATGGGCAAACACTTAGGAAAATTAAATTAGTGGATGCCACTATAGTTTGCATTCAGTGTGAACGATAGCTGATGATTACAAAGAACTGATATTACTTAAATCTTCAGTTTACCTAAGCAAAAGGAAGGTACAATCAAGTTATATGCCATTTCCTAAGTCAAAAGCTATATAGAGTGAAGACAAAAAAGAGGTTTTCAATTTCTCTGTCCATTCTCCTTTCATACTTAAAGGAAATATAGTTATACTGTTTCCTAAAAGGCATAAGGAAAATGTAAACTTTCAATTCTAACTGAAGACTTGGAATTTCTCTAACAAAAGAAACATCAGAAAAATATTCCCTTATCATACCTGCTGAAAGTGAAATAAAGCTGGAATATCTTTCAGTATGAATATCCAGATCAGAGCTAGTCAGATGACTTTTTCCAATTGGTGCCTACTTCAGTCAATTTAAGAAGAAGCATCCTGTGGCTGTCACCATCACAATAATTTGGGATGAAAGCTGGGATCACCATCTGAGGCCCCAGACCATGCGAATTTCCCCACAGCTCCTCCTGAAATTTCACTCACTTACTTACTAATTTAATTTAATTTAATTTAATTTAATTTAATTTAATTTAATTTAATTTAATTTAATTATTTAATTTAATTTAATTTAATTTAATTTAATTTAATTTAATTTAATTTAATTTAATTTAATTTAATTTCTATCCCGCCTTTATTATTTTTATGAATAACTCAGGGCGGGAAACATACCTAAATACTCCTTCCTCCTCCTATTTTCCCCACAACAACAACCCTGTAAGGTGAGTTGGGCTGAGAGAGTGACTGGCCCAAATTCACCCAGCCGGCTTTCATGCCTAAGGCAGGACTAGAACTCACAGACTTCTGGTTTCTAGCCCGATAGCGGGGGGAAAAAAATACCAGGGCTGGGTAAAGTGGAAATACTCTATCTCAGTTAGATCTTCAATGCTTCAACCATGAACAGTGCAAGGGGTAGTGGGGAGCAAGGGAAGGCAACTGATGACATATGTGATGAAGTCATTACACTAATGCTGCAACTTATGTATTATGGACTTCATGACCCAAGTATGTAACTGTCACTGTATGATGGTGTCATCACACACATATCTTCATTTTGACATCACTGTGATTGATAGGGATTCTGCTGGGCATAGTCAAGCTGTTTTGACTTGTTGCCTCCCTTCCTCACTTTTATCACAGGCTGTGCTTCATATTGTTCAAGCCTTTGAAAGAAACAGAAGGTAACTTCAAGGCTTCACATGGCTCCATTAAATATACAGTAAGTATTTTGAATTGCTATATTAAACTACACCAGATTTAGCTCCTGCCCTGGCCCTGGCCAGCTTTTGTCCTTATCTTGCCTGCTTGGAGTTTGGCCCCAAGGAGCCACTTTGTCTCAGTCTCTCAGTACAAAAAAAGTTGCTCAGCTCTGCTCAATGTAGCAACATGAAGTGGAGATCTTGGAATGCCTCTGCTGAAGAAATGCATTAAGTTCTAGACTTAATGGTATTTTGTCCACCACAGCCACAAAACCAGATGGGAAGCTACAACAGAGAGCAAATGTTATCCCCATTTGTTATGCTTCTGTGTTATATTTTTATAGGCTGACTTAGGAGCACTATAGTTTAGTTTAACTTGTGGGTCAATATTGGGGCACTGATAATAGCATTAGATGAACTCCAGGTCAGACATTTTATTGCCTGAAGTGAAGAATGAAGCCATTCTATATATAAAAGCAGTCTGGACTGACAGCTGATTTTTTCTTCAATACAGTTGAGGAGCAACAGTTCTGTACTCCACCTGAAGTCATAAGGCAGGCCATATGACTCTGGCCCCTCCCAATCATATTTTGCTGCCCCTACAAAAACAAACTAGTAATTAGTCATGCTCCTTCTGTCGAACAATAGTGGATGATGGCTTGTACTGCAAACCAGATTTCAATAAATAATAATACATTGGTGATTAAAATTTAAGATTTCTATCTGCACTGTTGGGGAGTCACAGTATTCACCTAACAGTGCTTCACTTTTCCTTTTCCTTGAGTTAATCACCAAGAAGTCTGCCCAGTTGTAGCAAATGGCTGACAACTTCAGGATTTTTGTACAAGGTCTCATGCTATCACGTTAGACAAATGTTTTACTTCACACCAAATGGGCCTAATGAAAATCTGCCTCATTTCCTTTCCCCTTTATGTGATGAAAGTGCACAATGTCAGCACCATAGTGCCAGCAAAGATGGAGAAGTTTGGGAGAAGAGGGAATACTATGTGATCTGAATACAGTTTGCCCATGTAATCCCAGCTGCCACCTCATACCTAGTTACTAGTAGAGCAGATAAGCTGTGAGCGTTGGATTTGCAGCTTGCTGACAGAAGGTTTTTTTTTTACAATTGCAGCTAAGAGACCTTGTATATGCTCATCTTGGGTTTAGTTGCAAAGCTCTGATTCAGGAAGAGAAATAGACTCCAGTCTGATTCTCCGACAGTAAATGTCCAAATGACACAGAAGTCTAATTTTATGCCCTTGGTTTATAGGGGTTTTAAATGTTGCTAAATGTCCAAGCTCCTAATAAAAGAGATTAAAGGGGCACCTCAGTGCTCATTTGAGTATTCCTTAACCTTATCCTCATCTCTTCCTCACCTTTTCCTGCCTCTTCCAAAGTATCTGAGGATTTACTCCAACAATCTATCTAAAGGTCATTGGCAGAGATCTTTTCCCCAGCAAATTAATGGACAATGTTAGCAAGAAATTAAAATGTTACGTCTCTCACACAGAGACACAAAAAGTAGATATACAGATTTAGAAGAAAAAAAAAAGGAACTTCTAAAAGAGTTCACTAGATACACACTCTCACACACATAAACATATTTTCTTGGGCTGTTAATCCTGCTTTAGCTGGTCCTTCATTGCATTTAGTTGACAGCTAGTACATTTCACACAACCAAATAAATGACCTGAGAATATAGGATGAGTCACTTCATGCTGGCTAGTCCTTTGAAGATCTTTCAGGGGGCCTCTTCCAAGCAAGCCCCCCTTCAAAGCATCTCTCAAAGCAAATCAGTGAATCACCATGATGATGATGATGATTCATTTTGTTTGATAACAGCATCTTCTGCCCACATACATGGCATACACAGACACAACTTTCTACCAGTCAGAATCATTGATCAAGGCAGATTGATCTGTGCCAACTTTTTGTTGAGGCAGTGAAACACAGCTCCATGAGGTGAAGTAGTTCACTGAGAGAACCCAAATCTTCATGCTCCTATTATATATTTATGATTTATTTATGCTAGACACTATACATTTAATAGCAGACAGATGAAATTTGAGATAACCATTCTGGAGAGCAGCGTTTCTTATATGATCTTAGGTTCTGTTGTGATAATGTATGTGGGGTATCTCATTCAAACATGTAAATCGTTACTTTCTATTTTGATAATCAAAGACAGACCTACATTTGTGGATCTGACCATACCGAATCAGTCATGAAGCTACTATAGGACATATTTATCTTACAAAGCATGCAACCTTCTCCATATGCTCACAAAAAGTGGCATCATTCACACATACATGAACATACTTTGATTATTTGGAAATACTTGTCAACTTATAAATATAGCTTACTAATTGATTCCAGCAAAAAGTTTCCTCTTGATATAATGCGAAAAATATGTGAAAGATTTGTTAGTAATGTTGAATTTCTGATTGGTTTAGTCACTCAGACAATTCAATTCATGCAAAATCAATTTTGCTTCTTCAAAATGTATGAAACAGCACTTTCCCTCTTTTTTTTTCTTTTTTTAACAACCATGCACTGAAGAAAGAAAAAAAAAAACACCATGCAAATTATGAGGATGTGATCAACAAGTGAAACTCAGTAATTCAGTCATAGGTGCCCATTTAAGAGGCAAAGGAGGGATGGAGATAACATATGCATTGCAATATCATGATGCAAACATCATAATTTACTTACTTGTGTGTGATGGTGCTGTCAGAGATTGATGGAAAGTGTTTGGCCTGACATTTTAGAAACATCACACACCAGGCATTTCTATAAAAATAAGTGTATTTACAGAAAGCACAAAAACATATTTACAATCTTATGCATTCACACACACTCTGAGAGGAGGACTGGAAGGAGAGCTTTGTAGAAATGAAACTGAAACTAATAAGCCCAGGCAAGTTCCTTCCAGGCAATGTACTTAAAGGGTCATTATTTTCACACCAAAACTGATGTCTGACCTGTTCACCCAGGTCCTTTTTGCAAGGACCAAGCCAGAGTGATTTGTTACCATAGTAACATAGTGGCTTGGTCCTTGCAAAAACAATCAAATGCCAACACTCCCCATTGTTTTGGTAAGGAGTAAGACACAAACCATTTTTTTTTTTTTTGGTCAACTCTCTTGTGTCTTGGTACAGCAAGAGTTTGCTTCTAGAATGCCAACCTAAGCTTGATCCAGCAAATTGAATTAAATCCCAGAAGTGGATTTCCTGTCACTGAGATCTGCATTTTCCTTTTACAAAACCAAAATTCTGCAGTTTTTCATCTAATTTTTGGTTCCAGGATCTAGCAGCCTGTTTTAATCCACAGATTTTTTGTAGTTCACAGGCCAGATTCTCCCCTTTTTCATAGCCAGGGGGTAGCTGCGTATATAATTTGTGGTCTAAATCACCATAGAGAAATGCAATTTGAATGTCATAGTGATGAACTGACATTCTTTTGAGTGCAGCAACTTTTAACAGTAATCTAATTGATTCACTTTTAGTAACTGGCGCAAAGGTCTTGTCAAAGTCTACATATTTCCTTTGAGTGAACCCTTTTGCAACCAACCTTGCTTTATATTTTTGGATTTTTCCATCAGCATCCCTTTTCAGTTTGAAAACCCACCTACAACCTAGACAGCATTGATTGGGAGGTAGATTTACCAGTTTCCATGTTTTATTTTCTTTCAAGGATGCTAACTCCTGTTGCATGGCAGAATGCCAATTTTGTGCAATCTCAGGTGGTAAAGCATTCATTTGTTCTAAGGACTCAGGTTCTGTGAATATGTGAAAAGCCTTTACTGTTTCATCTTGAAAATGTGATGGAGGAATGCCTTTATTACTTCTCTGAGATCTGTGAGGTAATACAGGGCTTAAATGTTGACTCCTATCACTTTCCTGAGAAGCATTTGTCTCATCAGACAGATCTTCAGTTTGCTTTTCTGGCTTAATGTCCTCATCAGGCAAAAGATCACTATCAGCAAGTCCTTGATGTTCTGTTGTTGTTAAGTCAACTGGAGAGCTAGAATTTAACGTCCCCCAGTTTTGCTCAGCAAAAGAGGCGCTTTTGCTAATTATTAATTTCTCTCCCACTATGAACCTGTAGCTCCTTTGGCTTTGTTCATAGCCAACAAAGATGGTTTTCTTTGTTGTGGGGCCTCCTTTCCTTCTCTGCTGTTTTGGTATATGAACCCATGCAGTGCTACCAAGCACTCTAAGATGGTTTACCTCTGGTTTCACACCATAAAACAAATGGAATGGAGTGTCCTGAATCACAGTTATACAATCTGTTTTGTACATAACAGGCAGTAGATATGGCTTCTCCCCAATACTTAAAAGATAATTGTGAATCTTTTACCATGCATTCCATCGCATTTTGCAAGGTTCTGCCCCTTCTTTCAGCAACACCATTTTGCTGAGGGGTGTAAGGGTTAGAAAGAATTTGTTATATCCCCTTTTCCGCTAGGAACCTTTTGAATTTGTGAGAAAGGTACTCTCCTCCTCTATCACATTGGAGTGCAGATACAGGCCTTGGGAATTTTCCATTTGCCCATGTCACAAAACTTTTACA
Source organism: Candoia aspera (assembly GCF_035149785.1). Classification (NCBI taxonomy): domain Eukaryota; kingdom Metazoa; phylum Chordata; class Lepidosauria; order Squamata; family Candoiidae; genus Candoia; species Candoia aspera. The sequence continues at coordinate 129,926,865 of NC_086155.1, read as the reverse complement.
TTTCTCAAATGCCTCATCTTTATGTTTTAAGATGTAGATAAATGTGTATCTTGAGAAATCATCAATGATGGTCATTGCATACCTTGCTTGTCCAGGACTTGGAGCAAAAGGACCAATAATGTCAGAGTGTACAATTTCCAAAGGTCTAGTTGTAACTCTGTCACTGTGCCTACTCACAGGAGCTTTTAGTGTTTTGCATTCTTTGCAAACTACACAGTCTAAGTATTTGTCACAGGATTTTACCTTTAGGTCAGCACACAGCTGTGGCATTTGTGCTATATACTTGAAATTAGCATGACCAAATCTCCTGTGCATCAGGTGTACACATTGGTCATGATATGGCATGTTGCCAACTGCAGGCTTGCAGCTTGACTTCCTTGCATTTTGCACAATGTACAAGGAGTCTTTTAACATACCAGTAGCACACAATTTCCCATTTTTACATATCTCACAACCATTTTTCTTAAATGTTATGATATACCCTGTTGCAGCTAATTGTGCCACAGATAAAAGGTTTGACTGTAGATTTGGCACATACGACACACCTTTCACAGTTTCTCCCAAGCAGGATAAATACAAGTCACCTTGTCCCATAATTTTGGTCACAGACCCATCAGCCAAAGATACACTTTGTCTGTCTGTTTTACACAGTGACACAAAAGACTTTTACAATTACATAAATGACAATTGGCCCCAGAATCTAACACCCATACATCAGAATTACCCTTCTCAGAAACCTGTGCAATTTGGGTTGTCTGAAGAGCCTTCTTCTGTGTTGCCCTTGTGTTCTTCTTCTCTGTCTTTCTACTCTTGGGTCTCAAGGCACAGTCTTTCTGTAGATGTCCAGCTGAACCACAATTGAAGCATCACTGGCTGGCTAGTGCTGTAGCCTCATTTTTTTTTTCCCCTTCCTTTCCCTTGCTTTCTGGCGCTGTAGCTTTCCAGAAGAAATGGGGGGGGGGATCTTTCCTCTCTCTTCTCTCTTTCAGCAAGTAGGCACTGTGTTACATATGATGGGGTGAGATCCACTTCAAGCATAGCCTCTAGGGTACAAATCAGTGTGTCCCATGTTTCATTCAATGGGGACAGCAGGATATATGATTTTGTGAGAGGTGCAAATTCCATTCCTCTCTCCTGCAACTCAACAAACAGCTGCTGAATATGATGCAGGTACTCAGGAAGGCTATCTCCTTCTGCTAAGTAGGCTTTGTACAGCTTTTTTGTCAGGGTAACTTTACTCCCTGCTGTTGCCTTTACATACAAGTCTCTCAAAGCGTCCCAAAGTTGCTTTGCAAACTGCATGCCTCTCACATGCACTAGCTGATTGTCCTCAGCTCCCAGGATAATGGTGGCCCTAGCCCACTCATCTTGTCTATGCCATTCAGCATTGGGATTTTGGGGGGTTTGCTCACCAATTGGCAGTCAAAGATTCTCTCTGTGAAGATACATTTCCATCTTTAGGCCCAATTCAGGTAGTTTGTCTCTGATAGAAGCTCAAGAGGCATTGCTGAGGGCTGGGAGGTAGCCATGGCTTCTTCCTTCTTTTGCAAGTCACCTCAGCTGGTTTCTTTGTCCTGCAGACCAGCAGCAGCTGGAAAAACTCCAGGCAGCTCCAAGGAAAATCTTCACAGGTCTTTGTTACCTGCCTTTAAAATATGCATGAGGTATGGAGCTGATCCTTCTGCTCTCTCTGGGGGTTCACTGATCTGCTTACTGGGCCCATAACCTGTCAGAGATTGCTGGGAAGCGTTTGGCCCAAGAGATCAGAAAAATCACACACCAGGCATTTCTATAAAAATAAATGTATTTACAGAAAGCACAAAAAACATATTTACAAGCTTATGCATTGACACGCACTCAGAGGGGACTGGGAGGACGACAGATAGAAAGGAAACTGAAACAAACCCAGGCAAATTCCTTCCCCAGGCAATTTTCTTATATGTTCATTCTTTTCACACCCAAAACTGAGGATACTTAAGTTTGACCGGTTCACCCTGCCAGAGTGATTTGTTACCATAGTAACATAGTGGCTTGGTCCTTGCAAAAACAATCAGATGCCAACAGGTGCAACTCAAGTACATAACACAAAGTTTACATCATGTTATCACAATGTGAATTTCCTTATTTTGATGTCATCGTGGTTAGGAATGGATCCTGATGAACTCTGTTCTGTATTCTGCAATGCACGTGTATAATGATAATTTTTAAAAAAAAAAATAGTAAAGATGGCAGGGAAGAGATGTAGGACACTTTCAGAAATCCTGATCCCACTGGATCTGTATTCTGGCTCCAGCCATAATCTTTCTGACCCTCTTGGGAAAGTCTGGAGATGGATCTTTTGTATATTCAGCTGAATCAGGGATGTAAAATCATCCCCACAGCTGTGAATCCCCATTATCAGGATTACAAACTAACAGCGTTCATCTGAACATGTTTAAAATCCACCTTCAGATTTTCTCTCTCGATGAAGAAAGGTGAGAACTGAAATAGGTGGGATTGAGAATTTGGCTGGGTAAGGAACGTATATCTTTATATTTTACACCAACATACATTATTTGGACATCCAAGGCAAAATTATAAGGACTTTCCTGAGAGCCCCAGCTACACATTGTGTGTGTGTGTGTGTGTGTAAGAGAGAGACAGAACATGGAATGAATGAAAGTTTGCTTCTTCTTGTTCCTAATTTTCTGCCCAGATGTCTAGTGCAAGCCTCCATAGTTAATGTGCTATTGACAATATTGTGAAATATGCTAATTACCTTTTGTTAACTGCAGATGCTACCACTTAAGCACACCTAATTTTTCAGAGGCTGTCTCCCCCGTGTTATTTAAATATCAGTTGCTCCCTTGCCGTACTTTAATAGGCTAATCTACAAGGAGTATCACATAGCATTGTTGTCATCTCTCTTGCTCTTTCCTTTCTTTAAAAACTCAAATCATCTAAACAAATAATGCATGTAGTAAAATGTCTCCTGTTCCTTCAGGCTGTTTTTTTTTTTTTTTTTTTACACAAAACAAAACGATATTCTTGTTTGCATTTCAAACAGCTGAAGCCATGCCAGAGCCTCTACTGTGTACAGTTTCCTGAATTCATTAGTGTCCTAGCAATGAGATTTCTGTAACCAGCAGTCACTTTGTCACTAAATCCAGAGGAAGCTTTTAGAGACCTGTGGCTCAGCTAATAAGCTGTGTTGGGACACTGGACACTGGCCTCTGTCCATGAAAATCTGCATTCTCTTCCTGAAGTCTACCTAAGTTTTTGGCTGCAAATGAGCCTTCAGCAGAAGATGATGCATATGCATTTCAAATTCATATGCACACATATATGGGGGGACTTGGGGCTGTGACCCCCAAGCTGGGAGAGTGGCTCCAACATGTCCCAGGAGCAACATCACAGATCTCTGTCCAGAAGAGTGCAGTGCTAGGAACAGCTAAGATCCTGCGCAGAACCCTCAAACTCCCAGGCCTTTGGTAGAGGACCTGAGGTTGAGGAAGACACATACCACCCATAAGAGTGAGAAGGGAATTTTTTTTGTTTGTTTCTTCCACACCTTAATCTAGCTATAAGATTCATAGATAGATAAGAACATGTATAATTTATTTATTAGTCTCCTAAACCACTGCAATCATGTAGTGTTTGGTGTGGTACAAGAATATAACATAAACATAAAACATCCATGGTATAATAATTACAGCCCATAACAGTTTAACAACCAGTAATCTACTCAGAAAAATATCAACATCCCTGTGGTGTTCTCTCAGCTAATTAAAAGGCCCAAGGGATCAGCTCCTCTTAACTTGCTTCTGGAAGGGCAGAAACCTCAGGACTAATCTAACTTCTGAAAGCCTATTTTATAATATAGGGACCATTATGGAGGAGAACTCCTCTTTTGGTCTTAGCTCCCCCCTTTTTTAGTTTTTTAAAAACTATTTATTTATTTGAACAATTTATATAGTTGCTCAATTCACAAATTGTGACCCTGGGCAGCTAACATAAGATTAAAATCAATATATAGCAGTAGTATCTAAGGCTTCTGAAAAGTCGAGGGGCAGAATGGATGTAGAACCTCCTTCCCTAAAAAGAGAAGGCTGAAGACAGGATGACAGTTTTCCAACATCATCAGATCTAGCAATGGTTTTCTGAGGTGGGGGAAGGATCACTGTCCCTGTGGTTCTCTACACCATCAAACAAACCAGTGACATCCACCCAACCAGCCAGGTATGAATTAGGTCTTCAGAACATTTCTGCCCAGCACTCAGTGTCCCTAAATCCAACAGCCATAACCACCCACATGCTTATCACATCCCACTTCATACCTTCTTTCAGCAGGGTAGCTGGGGGTTTGAACATATACTCTATCCCTAACAAACTGGAAAAAAGCTGGGGGTCAACCACCTCCTCCATCTCCCACCCAGAGGAGAAAGAAATGTTGGCACCCCAACCAAACAATTCCTTCAGTCCCAACCAGTCCTTCACAGATCTGTCTGTCTGTCTGTCTATCTAGTAGTGGAGGGACTGCAAATAATTTTTGCTGAGATGCTTTTACCTGTTGGGTCAAATATACACTGACAGTCTTACTGGACTGGAGTGGTATATACATTCTAACATATAAATACAAACACATACATCCACATGGACAAAACATGCATGCATACATACATACATACATATGGTGAAATGTCCCCTGTGCAAGCACTGAGTCATGTCTGACCCTTTGGAGGGACACTGCTTTCATGACGTTTTCTTGGCAGACTATAGCAGGGTGGTTTGCCATTGCCTTCCCCAGTCGTTACCTTCCCCAGCAAACTGGGTGCTCATTTTACCGACCTTGGAAGGATGGAAGGCTGAGTAGACCTGATCCGGCTACCCAAGAGAGAATCCAGCTTCCGCTGGGATCAAACTCAGGTCATGGGGAGAGTTTTTGGTTGCAATACTGCCACCTACCACTCTGTGCCACATGAGGCTCATATATATGTATATGTATATATATTCATTCTTCTTAGCGTTTTTCCCACACTATGGCAGGGTCCTCTTGTCAGCATATCTGTCTCCATTTGGCTCAGTCCAAGGCATCTTCAGGGGTGGCGTTCATGCATTCCATATCCTTCTTAATGTGGCCCATCCACCGTTTCTTGGGTCTACCATGGGGCCGCTGGCTGCCAGGGTCCAGGCGCATGGCTGTTTTCGCCACCGAGTCTTCTTTGCTGCATATGACATGCATGTATGTATGTATGTATGTGTGTATATACATCTATGTATCTACGCACATGCACACACAGACACACACACACACACGCACACACAGTGTGTGTGTGTGAATATATATATATGTATAGTGTATATATATTGATATGTGTGTGTGTATGTGTGTGTGTGTGTGTGTGTATATATATATATATTTATATATTTATATAGCGTATATACAGTGTTATGTGTCTGTGTGTCTGTGTGTGTGTAAATATAGTGTATATACAGTGTTATATGTGTGTGTATATTGTGTATATACAGTGTTATATGTTTGTGTCAGTGTGTGTGCGTATGTGTATGTACTTTAAATGCTTTGTACACCCCCCACCCCATGTGTGTGTGCTATTTCTCCTAGTAACTAGACCATGCTCTCTGTTAGCTGCCTTTCTAGGTTTAAGATTATTGCTTAAAACATTTTTCTCTTACCTACATACAAGCTTGAAAAATGAAGTTATCCAAAGTTTGGACTAGAAAGGCTGGCAAACATAGAACTTATTCAGCTAAACCCTTGATCAGGCTGGATCAAACTAATGATCCATTGAGACTGAAATTCTATTCCCAAAGGCAGCCAATAAATCAGAGGAAGCATATAAGAAATGGATATAAAAGACAGATTAACTGTAAGGTGACAAGTGTACCTGCCAGTATTTGGAGACCTTAAAAAAAAAAAAAAAAGATGCATTGAGTCCATTTTGGTCTTCATGCAATGTTCCCCAAGTGTCCCTTTAGATCTATTCATGCAGAGAACATCTCATATCATCCAGAATATCTACAAATACACTTGCTACTTCTCAGAACTACAGATGGATGATTCTGTCAAGTTCGTTTCCACTCAATGTTCCATTTGACTAATCACAGGTTCTGGTTGCCCCCTACTGTTTATGGATTCAGCAGAAAAAGTTTGTGTGAATGGTAATTCATGAATTTTTATATGCACTTTTCCTAATGTGTACTTCTTTTGTGCATGTTTTCTTTGCACATATTTGTCCATATTTTCATTATACTGTTAATACTCACCTAATAGTCTCTGCGTATACATCCCCTAATGTACCCATTTCTGTGCAGCCATATATTTTAAGCTACAAATCACACTGCAATATTCATAAAACTGCAATTTTGAACATATGTATTCATTCCAGAATCTCCTATGTATATCTGACAAAAATATATCTGCAAAATCAGTGTATTTGTTTAAAAAATTAAGTGAACTGAATTGTCATCCAGAGCTGCCATAAGACATTGATAGGCCAAGGGCAGGAATATTTGAGCTCTTCCCTGTCACTGCATTCCATATCAAAGCGCTTTTTTTCTCTGATTGTTTTACACATCAGAAATCAATGACATAGTAACAGGAGTCTATGAAGAAAGACAAAATACTGAAATAACTCTTGGTATTATATTTCAACTGATTAGTTTTACTGCTTTGAATGAAATACATTGATCAGTCTGATCATCTCAAATATGAAATTGTTCTTTGAGGTTGAACATCTCTGTAAGATAGAAACCACTGTTCCTTCCCACTAAAACAGGCTTTGATTGCAATGGCCCTTTAAAAATTATTTGTACTAATATAATCATGCAAAGGAACAAGGAGTTGAAACTAGTAGGAGGACTCTGAAATGGAACATCTGTACCAATTCCTAAATTGACTAAGAGATTCTAAAATGTGGGGATATTCACACGGTCTAAGCAGTGTTTCTCAACCTTGACAACTTTAAGATGTATGAACTTCAACTCCCAGAATTTCCCAGCCAGCCATGGCTGGTTGGGGTGTTAGAATTTTTTATTTCCTTACCAAGTTCGTGTCTGAGCCAGGACCAAAGAAACAGGCAGTTGCATGAAATTAAGTTCATTCTTCTTCAACCAAGAGCAAAAGCAGTGACAGCAAGCTGTTAGGTTAACCTGAGTCTCTCTATGTCATGAGTGCCGTTGAGCTAAAGTAATCAGCGCAATGGCACTCATGACAATGACAAGGAAATAGGTGAAGGGGTACAAGTTAAGTAGCCATCAACCCACAACGACTAACGGCTAACAAACAATAGATAAACGGATCACGGAGCCACCCAAGCCATCAGCAGCAATACCACGGGGATCGCCCAGCTGAAAGCAATCAGCAGAAGAATGAAAACCTGAGGATGGGCGATCCTAGAAACCCTCAACCAATGGCAGGGCAACGCATGGGACAAAGGGGGGTGACGTGACCGAGAGCGAGGGGGCGCTGACCGGCGCGGGGTATTTAAACCCCGCACCGGCGCGCTCCTGTCACTCTCAGCTTTTTCTAACAACGTTGTACCTATCCTGAAATAAACCAGAGCCTGCTTTGCAACCCAGTGTCTGAACGTTATTCAGAGGTAGGCAGCGCATGACATAAAGCTGAGAGTCATAAACTCAGCCTCGCCGAGCCCCACCGGACGACAACGAGCCGCGGGAGGAGTAGACGGCGAGAAGACCAGCAAGATGAGGCCGGAACGGCGCGGGCAAGGAGGGCGAGCCGCGCGGCAAGAGACAGAGGAGGACCGACCGAGGCCAGAGGCACCGCGGACTCCCGGAGCCATGGACGCCCGCCCCACCCGACCCGAGCCTCAGCTCCAACCCCAAGGGGAGATGGCGACGGAGGCAACCCGACCGCGGGAGGGAGCAGCACGACTTCCGAAACCAGCGGAGGACCCCGCGCCCCACATCGCACCCCAGCAACGGGCGTGGAGCGACAGCCCCACGGTGCTCGACACGGAGGAGGACGACGGAGACACCCATCAGACGGAGGACGAAGCGGACCCGCGGCGGAGGGACGATGAACCCCCCCCCCCCGAGGACGCGCCAACGGAACCGGCCCCAGCGGCGGTGCGGGCTGTGGACGAGGAGGCACGAGCTGAACTCGCGGCCATGCGGGCTCAGCTGACGGAACTCCGGACCATGCTCCAGGCGCTTATGCCCCCCGCGCCACCCAATGACGTCCCCGCACAAGCCCACACCCCGAGCGAAGCACCGAACCCACACGAGCCAGCGGAAAGCCAGCAGACGGCACAGGCGGCCGACACCACATCCCGGGAAGCGAGAGGCGGGGCCGCGCAAAACGCCCGGGCCCCAAAGGACTTCCCCATCTTCTTCGATGGGACCCCCTCAAAACTCTCGTTTTTCGTCACCAACGCTAGGGAGTTCATGGGGAGGCACGGACACTCCTATGACTCCGAGGCCGACAAGATCGGCGCCGTGGCAATCAAACTCCAAGACAGGGCGGCGGACTGGTACGTCCAACTGTACGAGTCCAGCTCCCCCGCCCTCGCCACCTTCCCTGCTTTCATCAACGAGATGAAAAACTATTTCGAAGACCCCCTAGCCAAAGTACGGGCGAAAAGCGCACTCCAGAGACTTAAACAGGGCGCACGCACGGTCCCTGACTACGCCCTGGAGTTCAAAGCCCTCGCGGGAAAGGTCTGCGACTGGTCTGAGACCACCCTGCTGGAAATCTTCAAAAAGGGGCTCAACCGCGACGTTCTCCAATGGGCCCTCTACCGCGACGACCCAGAAACGTTACACGGGTGGATCCACCTCGCGGGGAAAGCCGAACACGCGCACCGCACCTTCCTTATGACAACCACGGAAGACACAAACTACGTCGGGAAAAAGGTACCCGCACCACACGGGGGGATGGCCGGCCCCATATACCCTAAAAAGAAGTTCAACCGGGAGCCCTGCGGGAGGTGTGGCAAATTAGGGCACAAGACGGCGGACTGCTTCGCCAACCGACCGCCGACCAGCGCGCCCAAGCCCGCCCCGAAAATTAGCCCCAAACCACCCAACCCGGGGCCGCCCCCTCACCGCCGAATGACCGTGGCCACAGCGACACCGGAAGAGGGCTGGGACGCTTACTGGGGAGAAGAGGACAATACCGACCCCGACCAGCCGGCGGGAAATGCTCCCCGCTTGCCCTGAAACGCGTGGCGAGGCAGGCGGCGGGACAGCAACGCGAACCACCTCAACGAAACGACAAAAGCTCCGTAATATTGGCAGCAATTCAACTCTCTGCCGGCAACGGAGCCACCACGGCCGCGGCACTAGTGGACTCGGGGTGCTCAAAAAACCTTATCCACCCCGACCTAGTCGCCAAACTCGAACTCCGCTGCTTCCCCCTCCCCACGCCGCTGGCATTCCACCAGCTGGACGGCTCCACAGCGGGGGGGAAACCAGCCACGCTACAAACCGAGCCGGTCACCCTGCAAATGGGCACTCACACCGAGCGCACATCGTTCGTAGTCACGCCCATCGGACGGCCCATTGCAGTCCTGGGGATGCCATGGCTCGCGAAAAACAACCCGCGGATCAACTGGGCGACCCGCACCTTCACATTCGGCGACGGCGAGTATCGAGCACCAGTACCAGCTGGCAAAAGCAACCCCACGGTAGGACGAGCGGAGGCGACCACACAAGACAACGCCGCTACCACTGCAGACCTACCGGAACAATACGCCGACTTCTCCGAGGTCTTCGGAGAAGCAGAGGCAGACCAACTACCCCCCCACCGCAAGACGGATTGCCGAATCGACCTACTGCCCGACGTCCCCCTACCTAGACCAAAGATCTATTCGATGACCCCGAAGGAGATGGCAACCCTCCGGGAGTTCATCGATAAAAACCTAGACAGGGGATTTATAGAGCCAGCATGCTCACCGGTCGGAGCCCCCGTCCTATTCCGGGAGAAGAAAGACGGGACCCTACGGCTCTGTACCGACTACCGGGGCCTAAACGCGGCTTCCCTGTCCAACAAATACCCCTTACCCCTGGTGAAGGACATGCTCGCCCACCTGTCCACGGGCAAAGTCTTTTCCAAATTGGACCTGCGCGAGGCGTACTATCGCATCCGAATCAGGGAGGGGGACGAATGGAAGACGGCGTTCAACTGCCCCCTAGGCGCTTTCCAGTACAAGGTACTGCCCTTCGGACTCGCGGGGGCCCCTGGGGTGTTCATGCAGCTCATCAATGAGGTACTGCATGAACATCTGTTTAAAGGGGTCCTGGTCTACATCGACGACGTCCTTATTTACACAAAAACATACGAGGAACACGTAACCTTAGTCAGGCAAGTCCTCGACAAGCTCAGAAGGGCGCAGCTCTATGCAAAGCCCACAAAGTGCGAGTTTCACAAAGACCGCCTAGACTATTTGGGGTATCGAATCTCCGGGGACGGCATCGAGATGGACCCCGCAAAAGTCGAAGCGGTACTAAACTGGGAGCGGCCCCGCAACAGACGGCAACTACAGAGCTTCCTGGGATTCGCGAATTTCTACAGGTCCTTCGCCCGGGGGTTCGCTGAGATAGCCCTACCCTTAACGGACCTCCTCAAAACCAAAGGGGTGGGGGACACCAGACGCGCCAAGAACCCAGGCACAGTGCTGAATTGGACTCCCGCGTGCCAGACCGCATTCGACAAGCTGAAAGCGCTGTTCACGACGGAGCCAATCCTCGCGCACCCGGACCCAGAACGGCCGTTCGTGGTCCAAGCCGACGCCTCAGACTTCTCCCTGGGAGCCATCCTCCTACAAAAAGACTCCACGGGGCTCCTGAAACCATGCGCCTACCTGTCAAGGAAGTTCTCCGAGACAGAGAGGCGATGGCACGTCTGGGAGAAAGAAGCCTTTGCGGTGAAATCGGCACTAGAAACATGGCGTCACCTACTCGAGGGAGCCACCCAACCATTCGAGGTCTGGACGGACCACCGGAACCTCGAGGCCCTACGAACGCCTAGACGCCTTAGCCCAAAACAGGTCCGATGGGCACAATTCTTCAGCCGCTTTGATTTCCAGTTGAAGTTCATGCCGGGCAAGAAGAACTTCCTGGCCGACGCCCTCTCCCGGCTGCCCCAAGACGAAGAGCCCGCCCCAGACACCATTGGGACGGTCCTATCCGCCTCGCAACTGGGGATGGCCGCGACCACCCGAAGCGGCGCACGGAGGCAGCTCGACGCTACGGCGCAGCCGACGGCGGGACAACCGGCGACGGAAAGAAGGCAACCGCAACTACCAGGGGGAATGCGCACGGACCTCGCCGCCGCCCTCAAAACCGACCCCTGGTTCCTGGCAAACCCCGACAAGGTAACGATGGCGCAAGACCTAGCATGGGGGGAAGGCAGAATCTACGTCCCGGACTCGCAACGCCAGGCGATCTTGCATAGGTCACACGACGCCAAGCAAGCGGGACACTTTGGGTTCCTCAAGACCCTACACCTAACACGGCGGCAATTCTGGTGGCCCGCGCTCAGGCGAGACGTAAAAACCTACGTGGCGTCCTGCCCAACGTGCGCTCGGGCCAAACGGGCACCAGGCAAACCCGCGGGGCTATTGCAACGGGTGGCAGAACCCTCCCGCCCATGGGAGGAAATCTCTATGGATTTTATAGTGGACCTCCCACCCAGCCAGAAGAAAACGGCCATTTGGGTGGTGAAGGACTACTTCTCAAAGCAGGCCCACTTCATCCCCTGCACGTCAGTCCCATCCTCACAACAACTAGCCAAACTCTTCCTCATCCACGTGTACAGGCTACACGGATGTCCCGCACGTGTGGTGACCGACAGGGGCACACAGTTCACCTCCAAATTCTGGCGGGCCTTCTTGAAGCTGACGGGGACCCAACAGGCCCTGTCTACGGCTTGGCATCCGCAGACGGACGGAGCCACTGAGGTTCTTAATGCCACCTTAGAGCAATTTATACGATCCTATACGAACTACCACCAGGACGACTGGGCTGAACTGCTCCCGTTCGCCGAAGTCGCATACAACAACGCCGTCCACACGAGCACGGGAAAAACCCCGTTCGAAGTAGTCTCGGGGCGCGACTTCGTCCCCATACCGGAGCTACCTCAACCCCCGGAACCCCAGGTGGACGCCAGCGACTGGGGACGGAAGATCGCGGAAGCATGGCCAGTAATCACGGCGGCGCTGAAGGAGGCACAGGCTGCTTACAAAGAGCAGGCCGACAAGCACCGGCGCCAACAACCGACGTTCCAGGCGGGGGACATGGCCTATCTCTCCACCAAGTTCCTAAAGTCAACCCAACCCTCGAAAAAACTGGGGCCTAAGTACATCGGGCCGTTCCGAGTCACGCAAATAGTGAACCCGGTAGCAATACGCCTGGACCTGCCACACAACCTCCGGAGGCTCCACCCGGTGTTCCACACCAGCCTCCTAAAACCGGCAACCACCTCCCGATGGCACCCAAGCACGCCTCAGCCCGCACCGCTTATGATCGACGGGCAACACCACTTCGAGATAAGGGACATCCTCGACTCACGCAAGCAACGAGGAACCCTACACTATCTGGTCAGGTGGAAACACTTCCCCCACCCGGAATGGGTGGCGGCGCACAACGTTAAAGCGCCTGACCTGACCAGAGCATTCCACCGGGCATACCCCGACAAACCGCAATCAAGGTCAGCAAAACCAACCCCCCCCCCCGCAGGCCTCCCCCCGCCTTCCGTGCCCCAAGGGAAGGGGCCCCCCCCAAGCCCGCGACTTGGGTGGACCTTCCCCCCCCGGGACTCACTCCCCCCGCCCCGGGCCCACGGGGTGGTGACAAACGATCGCCAGCACCCTCCCCCCGCCCCCTGGCCGCGGGGGAGTGGCAAGCAAGTCAACAGGGCAACCTGGGGGCAACGCCCAGGAGACACAACAAAGGCGACGCACTCCAAATAAGCAAAAAAGGGCCCTACCTGGAGCTGAGCAGCACCCGACCAGCCACGCCTCTCGCCTCGCCGAACTGAGCCAAACAAACAGGGTGTGGTTGGAGCATGCGCACGCCAGGTCAGAACCCGAGCATGCGCACCATGGACACACCCTGGGAAGGCACGTGGTAGAGGGAGGAGCAAAGGGAGGGGCGACAACTACTCCGGCGGGAACTTTGAAAAAAAAAAAAAAAAAAAAAAAAAAAAAAAAAATGGCGTTTTGACAGCTCCATGGGGGAAACCCAGAAACCCGGGGGAGAACACTATTCGGAAAGGGGGCAGTATGTCATGAGTGCCGTTGAGCTAAAGTAATCAGCGCAATGGCACTCATGACAATGACAAGGAAATAGGTGAAGGGGTACAAGTTAAGTAGCCATCAACCCACAACGACTAACGGCTAACAAACAATAGATAAACGGATCACGGAGCCACCCAAGCCATCAGCAGCAATACCACGGGGATCGCCCAGCTGAAAGCAATCAGCAGAAGAATGAAAACCTGAGGATGGGCGATCCTAGAAACCCTCAACCAATGGCAGGGCAACGCATGGGACAAAGGGGGGTGACGTGACCGAGAGCGAGGGGGCGCTGACCGGCGCGGGGTATTTAAACCCCGCACCGGCGCGCTCCTGTCACTCTCAGCTTTTTCTAACAACGTTGTACCTATCCTGAAATAAACCAGAGCCTGCTTTGCAACCCAGTGTCTGAACGTTATTCAGAGGTAGGCAGCGCATGACACTCTATTCTTGAGTCCAGCATATTTAACATTATACCATACAATGATAGAAAGAGAAACCATTTTAAGGCATGGAGTGAGCCCACTGTTTGGCAATGAAGGCAAAACTATGTATTTGTGAGTGTGATTGCAATCATTCATACACACACAAACACACACACACACACACACATATACACAAACACAAACACACAAACACAGACACAGACACACACACATATATTTTCCCCTGAAGTAAAGAGTATTTTTTAAATATATATATATATATGAAGTTGAAATTCATTCAGTTCCAGAAGGAAGCCAAAAGCTGTCATGATTGATCTTGCTAAAAATATCTGTTTTTATACAGATCTCAGTTTTGGAGCCAATCTTTCTGCATTCAGTGCAAAAGGGCTACAGTTTGCTTGTTTTTTCATGACTAAAGGAGTTCCTTATTTTCAGATTGTGCTCAGTAATGATAGCAGAATGGATATAGTTAACAGCATGGCTGTGCTTAGAACGATTAACATGCTATGCTTAATCTGACTGTAATTCATCTTTCTAGGAAACCCTAGGAATTAATTTTTAGGGATGGGGAGGGTTGAAGATCTCTTGCATTGAATGCTGGGTGTCATACTATTTCATACCATTTTACTATTCATGGTAAGAATGATTTAGAAAATAGTTATAGACCTAATGGAGCAATTTACCCTTACAGATCTAGCTGATTTAAACATACTACCTTACATAATGTGTCCCTTTCTGTTCTGGAGGATCCCCAATCATTTAAATTGGATTGGGAGGGCACAGGAATTTCACATAGGGATCTGCAGATCTAAGTCAGTCTGAAGGCTAAGGGTTATTAACATTTTTACAATTAGAAAAATGTCTATTCTGTACTGATATCAGTCTATCTTAGAACACTCATATGCCTTCTTTAAGGGTTTGTGTTGTTTTTATTATTACTATTATTATTATTAGCCCCACAGTTTTTGAGTGATATGTCATACTGGGAAAAGTGGGTGGGAACTAAATTTGCTTTATAATTTACATTTACATGTTATTTGTTTAAATTAAATTCATTAAAATACAGTTGATATTACTCCTTATATATTTATTAATTCCTCCATCTGTGAGATATTATATAACAGAATGTATTCCATTATATATTCTACACACACACAGAGAGAGAGAGAGAGAGAGAGAGAGAGAGCTTTTTTGAAGAGCTGTGGGGCTTCCCTGAAGATGCATGGAGTCCTGGAACAATTAGCTGCACTATATACTTTGATTTGCAAAGCATATAACTGTGTGATATATTGACTTAAATATGTGAACTTTACCTTTAAAACTCATTCCTGAATCAACCAACCAACTCAGTCACTCTCTGAGTGATATGGGCAGAGAATAAATTTGATAAACAAACAAACAAACAAACTTCAGATATACTGTTTGCGTTCATCACAGAATATAAAGAAATAATGTTTTATTATTTTTAATGTTCTATACTTGTAATACAGGAAGTGATTTAGTAAAGCCTTACTGCTGATGATTAATGACTCTCAGACTTAGCATAGGTGAAGAGCAGCAGAGGACCATCACTGTAGGCAAAATGTATTGTGGCTACTGAGGAACATTCTGAATTTAAAAAAAAAAATCACAATCCCTTATCCAATGTTGGAAATGTCACAAAATCATATAGTAAGCCTTTTATTTATTTGTTTTTGAAGATTTACAGAGAAGGTGAACAGGGCTTCTAATTATATAGTCAAAATTTGTAATGCTCACCTCCCCTATATAATCTGTCTGTCTGTCTATCTGTTTATATATCTATCTACATTTTAATTACTTTTTGAATTATAACAGAAGAGAAAAAGAAACAAATAACCAAATATAATAATAAATAATAACATAAAAAGCAAAACAGAATAAGCCAGAAAGTAACTAAAATATAAAGGAAAAAGAAAAAAAGAAAGAAAAAATAAATACACAGTAAAACAATTAAATATTAAAAGTCTCAATTAAAACTTGATCACATGGAACATATCAATCAGTTTTCCCATAGCTTCAATAAAAACTCAATTCATATGCAGATATGCCTTTCATCCAAGATTTTAAGTCAGGTTTACTAAAACCTTTTTACTAAATTAAAAGAATCTTCTTAGATGCTGCTCATGCATGATAAATCCATTTTTTTCCATACTTCGATATGCTCCAACATTTCTGAATACAATTCAATATCAAATTAACATTTTTGACCCTTATTTCTTTTCTAAGCATCCTATATAAAAATGTATGAATATTAAACCAAAACAGTATCAACCACAATGGGCCCAAAACCCATTATTCCGAGCCTTTCCAGTATATAGTAACATGCAAGCACTGAAACCCAGATTTTGCTATTCAACCTTTAGAGTGGCATATTGTTTATTGAATTAATCTCATTCTAAGGCTGCACAGTCCTAATTCAAACTGAACAGTCAAAAGATAATTTAATTGCCTTTATTGTCACTGAGTTTTGCAAAACATTAAATACTTTGAAATATTAATTAGCAATAAGTTCATCTAAAATATGAATACACACCAACACTTTCTGAGGAGAGTTAAGGCTAAGTTGTAGATTTTTCTTCCCTATCTGACTCTCACTGTCTCCAGACACTGTGTAAGAAAATCAGCTGCATTATTTGCATGGCCACTGGGTGGTTATCACTGAGTAAATCATGGATGAGGTGAGTTATTATAGACTGAACTTACATTAAGAAGTAGGGCCACTGAAGTGCCAAAGACGAGGCTTAAGGGTCTGGAGGAAATGCACCCAATATTTCCCTTCCCCTTCTTTAGAACCACCTCGGTAAATTTGAGGCCTCCATCCTCAGATTTGCCAGGCTGCTCAGGAGGGTTGAATCCAGTATCAATGTTAAGCACTGAGGCCACTTACCTCTAGAGTAGCCTGCCCGCAAATCTGACGAAGTCTCCCCAGCAGCCTCCAATCCCACTGTGATGTCTCTGTGTGCCCTCTCCTCCCAGCAGCCTCTAATCCCCTGACCCTCACCTTCCCACCCCCAGACCCCATTTCAACCTTACTAACAAACACCACTGAGAAGATATGGGTGTAGAGAAGCATTTGGGGAAGTGTAAAGGGAAGTGTTTGGATCTGTTGCATTGTCGACATTATTATCAAGAGGGTGATGGGGCCTGAATGTTTAAATTGCCACAAGTACAAAGCTAGCTATTCTTAACTTTAGAGTTAGTGTGCCTTTGGTAGATGGGTGGCCATGTAAATATGCCAAACACACAAATAAATAAATAAATAAATAAAACTACAGGGTCTGGTTTCCATTTTTATACTGAAGGCAGTGAGGGCAATGTAAATTCATGACTTCCATTTATGAATGCCTAATCCTTTATATAATGCTACATAAAACCTCCCATGTCATGTTTTCTGTGGGATTCCATCCATTTAATCATTTGTGATCCAATAATGAGATAAAATAGGAGACTGAAGGTCTGCAGTGTCACTGTTGTGAGATGGGTGGCCTTGTCAATTATTTAAATAAATATTTCATTTCATCTTCCATTTTGTTTATGGTCCCAGACCAATAAAATGCAAATTCAAAATTTAAAATACAGGAAAAGACCAAACCTGAAATAGTTAATAACAAGAAGATGATATCAGTCAATATCTGCAAACCATAGCAATTGTAAGAAACTTGACAACCTCTTAGTGGCTGTCCACATTAGGTCTTGCAGAAGGAAGATTATACTTTCTTGATCAGAAAGACAACTAAATTTTCTGATAATTAAGTTGATGAGTGCCAGACACCATGGGTAGTACAATGGGCAGTGTAATAATACATGGATCAGTTCCAGGGGGATTCTATTAAATTGGCCTTAGGTGACAGCTGTGGGGAGACAATTAAATCTAGCAGTGTAAAAAAAAAAGTTATATATTTGGGTATGGTTAACATGCAGATAGCCTGCTGGGAGACCCACATTCAGTCCTTACCTCACCTTAGTGGGGAGCAGTTATGGTTTGCCTCTCCCTGTGTGCCTGGAAATCCACATTTAGTAAGTGGTTTCTAATTTGTTCTTTTGTTCCCATAACAATATAGTTTCATAGATAGGATAAGGAAAGACCAGTCAAAATTACTTTAGAGTTAGGTCCCTTCTGCCATGAACTGACATAGATATACATTAAGACCAGGGCTAAGTAGTTCTCCAAAGGTAAATTTTGATGTGTATTAATCCAAAAATTCAGAGCACAAATCCAAGCTAACATATCAATTGTATCTGAGCAGAAACACATACAATTATTATACAGGAGAGTAGAATATTTGCTTATAGTCTCCATAATAGGCAGTTTGAGCCAGGTTAAAAAAATCTCCTGTGTGCTATATGAGGTATGTTATAGAGATAGCTAGGAATTCTCCATGGCGAACCTGCAATTGCACCATAATAGGGGTGGATGATTTTGGCCCTGTCATTTGGTAGATCTAAATCCCAAATCCTCTGTTTAATTTTGATTAAGCTTTATCTGGGCCGAGAGACAATATTGCCTGGAGTGACTGGTTCAATCAACTTCTTCTTTATTAATGTCTATTTACCCCCACATAGTGTCATTTCTCAAATCAACAATGATCGAGGCTGCCTTAAAAACTGCCTTTTTGATCTAATGATCCTCTTTCCAAACTCAGTATTAATAATCACAGGTGACTTTTCTGCTAGGATGGGACCCAACAATAACTCCCTGCTCCAGCATTTTAACATCCCATGTTTCTCCCAAACTGGGCGGGCTCATCAGAAATCTAAATAAATAAATAAATGATATGAGAATTCATCTTTTGTTGGACAAAGTTGTTGACAAATCAGAATGCCTATGCTACCTGCAATATTAATACTCTCAGTATATAAAGATGTACATACACATAAACGCAATGATTTGGTGGCTCGTTGGGTCTGCTACTATTTAGGACAGTAACCATTTGGCTGATGTAAACAATTCCCCTCCCTTTGAAGAAGACCAACTGGCAAATATTTCTTTGTCCATATTTGGTTTAGCTAGCAAGGAGATCAGATATGTTGCAATGCTCCAATATCACAGTGTTCTGACTTCACCACTGAATTGCTCTGTCAAGCTGTCACCAGCTTCCGATTGCCTTTTTTACTTCTTGGCTCAGTCTGGGGGCATTTTTCCTATGTTCTCTTGCTTTTTCTTTTACTCTGGACACTCCTCCAAAAACCACAAACTGTTTCTTTACAGATACATAGTTTAGAGGAATCATTCACACTTCTTCTCAAAGGCTGTTTGGTCCTTCAAGATCATTACGCGAGCAGGCTGAATGCAACTTTGCAAAATCACTGAAAATTTATCAGCCCTTTCAATGAAATCTTTGTTCCTTTCAATAACACACTCAAAAAATTATTAGTATCACTCGCACTCTTGTCCGCCTGCCCATATTTCTGTCAATGATCATCAGTAGCTTAACACTCCCAACCCTGATCATTTGTTTCTGTAATACAGCTTACTTAGCATTTATATTACAGATTGCAAGTACTCAAGACACAATTACTAAAAGGTCAGTTATAAAAAATGTAATGGAATCTCTTTCCAAGTAAGCATCCATAGGATTGTGCTTGGAGTTGGGGCTAGAATCAGAGATTCATGTAAGTTCATCTGTTGCCCACCTTTCCTTACCGCCAAATCACTGTCTTCCCAAAGCGTAAAGAGCTTACAGACTTGCTTCTGAATAAAGAGAGTGGAGATATTCAGAGTTATATAAACTCCTATATTAGTAGGGTTACCCTTTGCAAGCATTAGCTGGCTTGAAACTACTGTCAGTCACAAAACTGTCTTCTTGATAAATGAACAGCTAAGAAGGTTTATTGTACACAGCTGCACCACCATGACTACGCCAAGCCCAATTCCAAAGCCAGCTTGACTGGCTCGGCCTTTCAGAGCCACTGTGGATAGGCAGAACCACCTAACCAGGAAAAGAAAAGCTTCTCTGTGATTGCCAAACATGCCAACTTCCCCTTTCCTGCCAATTGCTCTGAATTAGTATGCAGACCATTTAGTTAGACCAATCATATCAAAGAGATCCAGAAGCAGGATATTTCTCTTGCTTTCTTTTTGAGAACCATTTCTTCTTCCTTTTTCAAAGGTCATGGTTTGATTTTATTACAGCATTACAGTTCAGTCAGAGTTCTTATAAAGCACAAGGTAGAAAGGAAAGAGGATAATTAATGAAAACATTCACCTATCAACTCAGTTGCTCTGTTGTTCTTGACTAGAGCTAGTTGTAGCATGACAACTGCAGATTCAATCAAACATGGGAAATCTCACTAGCATTATGTGTTTAAATTGTATTTACATAGGTTCTGTCATGTGAGAAAAAGAAAACCATTTCAGATTCTTGACTGCAAGGAAGCTTTTATGTGGCTATTTAGTTGTATGTATTTAGAGGCAAATTTCATTTGTACTCCAACACTCTCTTGGTATTTACTCAAAATGTTTCTTGAAAGATCAAGCCCTTCCTTGAAGGGGATGAGGCATAGGGATGGGGGGACATACGTGTGTGTGTGTGTGTGTGTGCGCACGTGTGCATGTATATGTGTATGTGTGTGTATGCATATATATACACACACACACGCACGCACACACGCATGCATGCATGCATGCATGCTGCCTGAAAGACAAAGTGACAAAAATAGCAGAGGGTAACAAAAAGGAAGAAAGGAACATCAGTCATCCTCTCCAAAGGCCTGAGTGAAGAGTCAGGTCTTTAAGGCCCTTCAAAATCCCAGGAGGATGGGAGCCATTCAAATTTTGGTGGAACCTCATTCCAGAGGGCAAGTGCTGCTACAGAGAAGGTGCTTCTCTGGGGTCCCGTTAGGTGGCACTGTTCAATTGATGGAACTGAGAGCATGTCAACTTTGCCAGATCAAACTGGTCAGACAGATACTATGGGAGACAGGCAATCCCTCAAGTAAGCAGAACCTATACTATGTAGGGCTTTATAGTAGTGACCAGCACCTTGAATGGCACCTAGAAACAAACTGGCAACTAGTGCAGCTTGCTAGGCAGAGGTGTTACATCATTACATCAAGACATGCCCATCACTGCCTGTGCTGCTGCATTCTGGACTAGCTGAAGCTCCTGGTGGTCTTCAAGAGTAGCCCCATGTACAGCATGTTGCAGCAGTCAAGCTGTGAGATGACCAGGGCTTGAGTGAGTGTCTGAAGGGCTCCACAATCTAGGAAAGGGCACAACTGGCTTACCAGATGAAGCTGGGCAAAAGCCTTCCTGGCTAAATGCTCATTGAGTGGGAGCTGTGAGTCCAGGAGGACCCCCAGATTGTTCACCAACCTTGAATGGGGAAGTGCAAAGTTGGAATATCCACAGATCTGGGTGGTCCAAACACCCACAGCCATTCAGTCTTGGCTGGATTGAGTTGGAGATGGATCCTCCCCTTCCAAACCCATACAGTCTACAAGCACTGGGACAGAACTTTGACAGCCTCACTTGGTTGGCCTGGAGTTGAAAGCTATAATTGGATATCATCTGCATACTGATGACACTGAACTCCAAACCAGCAGTTGACCTTTCCAGCAGTTTCATGAAGATGTTGAAAAGGTAGGGGGAGAGAATAGAATCCTGTAGCATCCCACAGGTGAGGGGCCTAGTGGATGATCTCTCCCCACCAACCAACACTGACTGGAACCAGCCCTGGAGGAAGGAAGAGAACCACCATCAAATGGCAGCCCCAGTCCCGGAGCTGGCTTAGAAGGATACCATAGTTGATGGTATGTATACATTAGGAAAAACATTCACAGAAATGTGAGTACTCTGGAAAATGTATATACATACACAATCAAAATGTGCATGGAATTTCATGCAGATATTTTCTTTTTCTTTTTAAATTATGAACTGATACAAAAATGGGCCAAAATGAAGTTTTGGAAAAATACATGCAAAATTGAAAATTATAGATGTATATATTCCTACACCATGCCACCCTGATAGCCTCTCTTTCTTTCCAAATAAATTGTATATTGAGACTTATTTTGTTGTACATTCAACATATGAATATTAAGTGTACTGTTTTGTGGCCAAGCTTCATGGCCATTTGTTCATGAATGAAAATCTTACTATGATGGTGTACTTTGAAATGCAATGAAGTTAGATGTCAGCTCTGCAGTCTGTCCTATTTAGTATTCATGATGGGATGGCAGTAAGACTTTCTGAAAATCATCTGAGTGTGTGAGTAGGAGTAATTAATCTTCCTTGCCTGATTGATTTTTTTTCTTCTATACCTCCCATTTTTAGTCATCACAAAGTAGTGCACCACAACCTTGCTTACGCTCCAAATACATTCAAAACACAACAAAATGAGACAAAAATACAGACTTGTAGTTCATGAACAATATTGTGAAATCCTCCTGCCCAAATTAAGCAGGAAGCTTTTTGCTCTTCTAATCAGTTACCACCATAGGAGTATGACTATTTTATTATCTGGTCTCCTGGCAATGAAAAAGCACAGTTGCCACAGTTGCCCTAATAAAACAAAATAAAAATATTCAGAACATTTCATGGAAAGCTGGACCACAACATGCCTATGGCTGGTTGGATCCAACTTTAATCAGCCTTTCAGTAAATCAACTGAATGGAACTTTCAATGGAACTTAAGTTTGTCAATACTTTATGATATTTAATGACTACATTTGATTTTGATTCTCTGACAGCAGAAAAAATATTTATGTATTGTTTGTTTGTTTGATTGAACAAACGAATGAATGAATGAATGCACCCACCACATACCTGTGGTATCTTGCTTCTTCTCAAGCAAGATACCACAGAATAAGGTTTATACAACTTTAGTTCCCAGGATGATTTACAACATTTCAGGAAATGATCACATTCATTAAAAATGCATGAGTTAAAATCATAGCACATTAAAAAACTAAATCAATAGAAGCAGAATAAAGTCTGCAAAACAAAGTGAGGTAATACTGAATAATAGTTGAAATACAGTATGTGACAATTGTTTTTAAAATAGATACCAGGTGTTGCGATGGCATGACGTTGTGGGCAAATAATCACATGCAGTACAGCTGTACACTCTAAGAGACCCACTTCTCTTATTTGAGGACCCCTAGCCATAAGGGAATTAAAAAAAAAAAAAAAAGAGGGAGAGAGAGAGAGAGAGAGGTGAGATTTGAAAACAAAATGAGGCACCAGAGAGGAAGAGGAGACAGTTCAAAATATAAATATAAATATAAATATATTAAAAAATAAAAGTGTACACCAGGTCTGTAGTCTGGGAATCTGAAAAATGTCTTGGAAAAAGTAATGACGTCCCCAATTTGATCAGAACCACTCTTCCCTTCAGCTTTTCCTGAAAGACTATTCCCCCCTATAATCTCAATATGACACAATGTTAGGCCTGTACATGGGGAAAAGCCTTCGCAACACGGCAGGCATTTGAAGAGGCTTGGATTTACGCCGTGAGGAATCTTTTTCACTTATTCCTTCCCTCCTTCAACAAATGTGACTTTTGTTCAGGTTTAACATCAGTGCTGCCTATGCTAAAAGATTGGTCAGATTTTTAAGACAATGAGAACTGGAAGCTGTTTCTGAACTTGTCCCTGGATGAGAAATTAACAGAGAATCCCTCTTGAATAAGGTGTATTGGCAGTTACAGTATAAAAATCATTGACTTTGGGAGGAGCCAAAGAAAAACTCATTTTGACTTTCTGTCTGTCTTTAGTTGAAGTCACTCAAGAAAGAACTTCAGGTCTGGGCAATCACTTTTGAGCTGTCCCTCTCCTTGCAAGCCTTTTCTTATCAAGAAAGAAGCTCATGTTAATATCTTCTTACCATTAGCAGCTAAAATCACTCAATGGGTGGTCTGCTCTGAGTGGCTAATACTTAGCTCTCCTTCCTGCATACATTTGTTTATCCTGTGGAATTTCATTGAACCATCTCAGGGAAGTCTATTTAATGGATTAGACTTGAAGCCAGCCAGTGTGACCATGAATTAGTATTGTCTTACATCCATTTATGAGAAAGGAATACATCATACCAGTTTGAAAGTGCATTCCAAAGTGCACATTTAACTGAAATATGAATGTAATGCAGTTATCAAATGGTCAGAGAATTGCCCGGAAAATATTCTATTACTTAGTGATTGTGCATATATAATTTAGGATTAAGCATTTACCTAGAGTCAACCTAATTCCCATCTTTTGGAGGCAAAAATAGCTGATTCTGGGATAATTGGAAGGATTCTGGGATAAAAACAATCACAGAATCTGTATGTGTTAGATGAGCCATTATATCCTGATTGTTAAGCAAGAAACATGTTTTTGGAGTCATACAGTATACACTTTGTATCATCAACCTATACATTTTACCACAATGTTTGGGACTATAAAACTCATATGGGGGCTCAGGTGCTTTAGCTCAGGAGCCGTCCTTATCACAAGGTAATTTGGGTTCCCTCTTGTATTGATGAGAATAAACCTCTTTCATTCCAAACATAGGTGGCTGTGATCTTGGAATTCTTCCAAATGAGATGGGTGTCAGGAGGATAATATTGGACAGCATGAGCAATTTTAATTTTACCTTTTTTCTCTGTCAAGCAGATGGCCAAAAAGAAGAGAACCATTTTATGCAATTAGTACCTTTACCCATTAAGTGCTATGCCGTCTGAAGGCATTCCTTTCCCTGCTGTAATACAAATTCATTATTAATTGTCCTAGTTGGACAGTGGTGAAATCCTAGGAGTGAAGTTTTCCCAGTCCTCAACCTCGTTGTTACCCTATCTTATCTGAGTAGTTGTGTGACAGTGTTGACAAGCTCCATTAGTTAAATGAACTGGCCTAGTGACTATTTTATTTTACAGAATAGACTCTGAGTTAATCTGTTACACTTCTGCTACATCTTCCAGTGATCTACTCAACCACATTCAACAACAGACATTCCTTATGAACACATCTTCCCCAAAATGAATCTGTTCAAAATCTGGAACAGTATTCCCTGCAATAGGAACACTGCAAACTTTGTCCCCCACCAAAAAAAAGAGGCTATTAATGCATCACATTTGATTCCCAGACAACAGAGTAACACTTAAAGAAAGTTATTAAAGTAGCTTTAAAAATGTTAACTTCTGTTCAGTTTAGACACTCCAGATTTCTAGGGAGCAAGTCGATTTCACCCATTCTTCTGGGGGGAAAAAAGCTCTATGACAATTTGTGTTTCATCTATGGTGAAAATTGAGATTTGTTGTTGTTATTTTAAGATATTTTTATTATTAGAATAATGAAATACAAAGGAAAAAAATGTCTACATGGATAGTAAACATTGGATAATATAAATTTATGCTGAGCATAAATAAAGCATAAATAAGAACATGGAAAAAACTTTCTAATAACACATTCTCCCCTTCCCTTCCTTGTACTTTCACAATTGCTGACAATAACTTAAAATATTAAATATTACTGCATGTATCTATTTCAATCCTTTCATCTATTATTTTTGATTGGTCTCATAGCTTCCTTTCTAAAAACCATATTAGTAGCAGCCATTCTTGCTTCAATATGGTTAAACTTCTATTATGGGTATTTACTGTTAATTTTTGCCATTGTATCATATTCCCCAGTTTTGTTCTCCCACTCTGATATTGTCAGCAAAATTTATTTTTCCTATGTTGTGCCATATTTATTCTTGCAGCAGTCAGCATATATCTTAATGAATTGTTATATATTTATTTATATTTTCCAGAATTAAACCTAATAAGAATATTTGTGATTTCAATTCAAATATTATTTTTAGGATTTTCTAAGTATTTTGATGTATTTCTTTCCAGTACTTCTGAAGGATTTGTTTGTTTTTTGCATAACCACCACTTAAAATAATTCTTCTTTGTTATAGCATTTTTGATATCTATTTTTCCATGATTTGTCTATCTTGGTAATTATTGACAGAGATATATAGCATCTGTAAAACACTTTATATTAATTTGCCCTAAAATTACAACCTGGAGTAAATTTTATTGATTTTTCCATAGCTCTTCCCATTGTTATACTGTGATTATTTCTTTGAATTTTTGTGTTCTGTTTATCATACATGTTTTGATGTGTTCCATATTTGTGTCATCTATCTATCTATCTATCTATCTCCATCCATCCATCCATCCATCCATCCACCCTAACAGGTGATCTTGGTTTGGTATAATTTTTTCAGAATGAGCTAAATCAGACTGTACAATTTCCTGAGCTCTGGACTTGCCTCCTGTTTTGGTTCTGGATAGTTATGTATCTGTCTTGCTTCTGCATAATATGTATGATGCAACTTTACAAGATATATGTTTAAAAATGTGAGATGTGAGAGGGTATAGTAAGGGGTGCTTGCTTAATATTTGGCTCTTAAAGACTTTCTCTCTGTCTCTGTCTCACTGCAAACATTCACATCCATAAAATTGTCCTTTTTGGGCTTTGGTGACAATTGAACAAAAAACCAAAACATGCATGCATACATGCATATGCACTGTATATGCATATGCATATGTATATGTGTATGTATATGTGTCTATACTGTATGTATGTACATATGTATATATGTGTGTGTGTGTGTATGCATATATATATATACACACACACACACAAAAACATAGTCTTCTGAAATGTTAACATTGTCTTCTCTATGGAATAATTATGCCATTTTAATAACACATTTTCCATATAATATAAATCTATATAATTCCCATTATACAAGAACAACTGCTGAATTTCATTCTATGATAGTCTTATTTTCATAATAAATGCTCACAAAAGAGAGTGAGAGTGAGGGATACATGTGCCCTCTTTTGGAATTCCAAAAAATATAAATGTTATTAGGCAAGTGTGATTTATCTCAGGTTGGTCAAAGCTACATACAAAATCTCTCTGCATTCTTTCCAAGTATTTAATTTCATGAAGTATTCTTAATTTTGATTTTTTACCCTTGCTTTTTGTTTATTGTAGTGGTGTCTAAATTATATATCTATCTTTATCTATCCTTAACAAATATAGTGCTTAGAGTCCTTGGTGCTCTCTGAGCCTTGTTGTTTTCTTGCAGCCAGTTCATTGCCAGACTAGGCAACATCTTCAGTGCGAAGAGGGAGTGGGCCTTGCTCTCAGTTTATATTCTGTGGCTTGCCCTGCTTGTGTTGGTAGGGGTGTTGTTATCTCCTTGGAAGTTCTTTGATTGGGCTGTTGTTTGCTGCTTGGTTGGTACTGCTTGGTACTATAAGCCACAGTATATATACTGAGAGCAAGGCCCACTCTGTTGAGTTCCCCAACAGAGACATAGATGGATTGTCTGAATCATCAATAGGAAAACAGAATTTCAAGTCACATGCCTCTCCATAGTAGAAAAAGGAACCCCTTCTACACTGGTTGGGGTCATGTAGCCATAGTCAGGAGGTAATGGTTCGGGAGAGTCTCTCTGAAAACCTGCTGGTAGGACTGAATGAAGTGCAGGACATGTAAGGAGATCTCAAGGCAGCTTCTCTATCACTTATTTCCCAGAATTCTGTTTCAGATCTTCTTGTTTCAGAGGTCACAACCTTAGACCCTTGGACCTCATGTGGGCTCCAAAAGTACTAGATGAGCCTTCCAAAATTTGTAATTTTTTTCATGAGGGAAGAGAGAAATTATTAAATAAATAAATGGTGAGTAATTCTATTCAGGATTTTCAGTGTTAATTACATGTACATAAAAATAAATCAAACTTAATTTTCATCCTGGCCCCACTAACTGTTATCTGCAATGTGGCCTCTAGCACTTCCACCTCAGTCCAAAAATAATCCTACATTTCTAATTTGTGGCTTGTCCTAGAAAGCATGCCACTCAAAGGCCAAACATATTGCTAGTCCTGGTAAAAGTTGTGTACTTAATTTGCCCTGTATATGCTTGGATACTTTCCTTCAGACATGAGAACAACTAGAAGTCTTACTTCAGACAAAGTAGATGTTTCTGCTTTACTTTGTATTCCTTTGTGAGCCAACATGGTAAGAAGAGTCTTGTTAGATTTCTTTTTCAAGAGAATTCTCAACTTGCTTACCCAGAAGATTCCTTGCGGTTGTCTACATGGGAAGATTCATCTTGGTACTTCTAAAGAAAATGCTGAAAGGGACATTTCAGTGTTTTAACCAGTCACAATGTTGTTACTCCATAAATTAACATCAGCCTCATGGGCTTAAAAAAGAAAAAAAGAAAGAAAGTCTGGTAACTTTTGCATACATCCTTGAAAGCAGATTTTGGTTTGACAAGCTCTTTAAAATGCTGATCTAGTAACACTTTGCTGTTTCAACCCATTTATTAAAACACTAGACTAAAAGCAGCACATGGCATTCCGTCATCTCAGAAGAATCACTGAGGAGATCTAGACTATTAATACTATTGCTTCATGCTATCATTTCTCCTAAGTCAACATTCAAGCTGCAGGAAAGCCCCAGGCTCAAGATTGTATAAAGAACACACAATGGATTAAACAAAGACAGTTCTATGAAAGCAGTTTAGGAGACAAAGTGCCAACCAGTTATCACCATTGGTGGCATTCCATTGAATAACCATATGGTGCAATTATTATATAATGTGTTCATCTGTGGTTTGATTGTGAGTGTGTACAGTTCTCATTATCAGTACTTCTTAGGAAAGCTTCATCTTGTTTTTCTTTGTCTTAGTGTTTGTTTCCATTTCCAAATGTGGAGGAGAGAGAAGTTCAGATACAGCTATCAGATACAGCCAAGAAAGATGATGGAGGAAAGCTTATACAATGTATTGAGAGATTATAGATAAAACTGTCTGAGATTGTTGGAGCTGAGTAACCACCAGAAAATAAAATTTGTGATTTTTCTCTGAGGGGAAGGCACAGGCAAAGATGTTTTGTTGTTTATTCATTCAGTAACTTCTGACTCTTCATGACTTCATGGACCAGCCCATGCTAGAGCTTCCTGTCGGTCGTCAACACCCCCAGCTCCCCCAGAGACGAGTCCGTCACCTCTAGAATATCATCCATCCATCTTGCCCTTGGTCAGCCCCTCTTCCTTTTGCCTTCCATTTTCCCTAGCATCAGCATCTTTTCCAGGGTGTCCTGTCTTCTCATTATGTGGCCAAGGTATTTCAGTTTTGCCTTTAATATCATTCCCTCAAGTGAGCACTCTGGCTTTATTTCCTAGACTGGTTTGATCTTCTTGCAGTCTAAGGCATTCTCAGAATTTTCCTCCAACACCACAGTTCAAAAGGTTATCACCTTTAAAGCCCTACATGGCATGGGTCCAGGTTACCTAGGGGCCATCTCATCCCCATTACATCAACCTGTCCCACGTGATCATGCAGAGAGGGCATGCTGTGGACACCATCTGCGTGAAAACTCCATCTGGTGGGGTCCAGGAGGCGGGCCTTCTCTGCAGCAGCACCCACCCTTTGGAATACTCTTTTCCCAGAAGTGAGGCTAGCCTCCTCTCTTTTGGACTTCAGGAAATGATTGAAGACCTGGCTTTGTCACCATGCCTGGAGTGGGGAGAGGAAGAGCCACTCTTGGGGTTGGTTGGCTCCCTAGTCCTGCCAAGGTCAATCTTGCTCCCCTCTGGGTGGTATTAGATCTCCCATTACTTGGATCTCATTACATTTTACATTTATTTATTCATATAGATATTTGTAGATTAATGATATTATTATGATTTTATTAACTTTAAACTCTTTTATTGTGAACCGCCCAGAATGAGGGAGATGGGCGGTGATAAAAATATGATAGATAGATAGATAGATAGATAGATAGATAGATAGATAGATAGATAGATAGATAGATGCATCTATCTTCCTTCTCTCAGCCTTCCTTATGGTCCAGCTCTCACAGCCAAACGTTACTACTGGGAATACCATTGCTTTAACTATGCGGGCCTTTGTTGTCAGTGTGATGTCTTTGCTCTTAACTATTTTATCGAGATTTGTCATTGCTCTTCTCCCAAGGATTAAGTGTCTTCTGATTTCCTGACTGCAGTCAGCATCTGCAGTAATCTTCGCACCTAGGAATACAAAGTCTTTCACTGCTTCTACATTTTCTCCCTCTATTTGCCAGTTATCAATCAAGCTGGTTGCCATAATCTCGTTTTTTTTGAGGTTTAGCTGCAAGCCAGCTTTTGCACTTTCTTATTTCACCTTCATCATAAGGCTCCTCAGTTCCTCTTCGCTTTCAGCCATCAAAGTGGTATCATCTGCGTATGTCATGAGTAAGGATGGCGAGCAGGGGGCTCCCATCCAGACTGTCAAGCACATGCGTAGCACTGATGAATTGTTCAGCCATTCAAAGAGACACAGATCGGGACCGCCTTAACCCTTGGGGGTTATATGTCTGGGTTTTCCCCACGCTTCTTCAGTTTGTTAGGATTCCTGTTAAGTACTAGCAATAAATATTAGAGACCAGTTCCTTGTCTCAGTGTGTTTCCTGGTTGTTAGGACAGCGTATCTGAGATTGTTAATGTTTCTTCCAGTGATTGTAACCCCAGCCTTGGATTCCTCAAGCCCAGCACATCACATTATGTGTTCTGCATATAGCTGAACACAAAAGTTCATATTTATTGTTGAATTCTCCCCTTCCATGCCCAGTGTAGCTGGGGGCATTTTAAAGACCCAAGTAATTGTACACAATTAATGTGTTTTCTGATTTCCCATTCCAATAACATTTGGGTAACTGAATTATAGACTGGTGTTCTATTGTGCCAGATGTTAAAGGTGTCATTGTGATGGATTTATTGGAGACAGCAAACAAATACAAGATACTTTTATGCCTGCCAGAATAGGCAATTGATCTGTGCAGTGGTGCAGCTAGAGTCCCACAGCCAGTAGCTTCTCCAAATAACCACCCAGAGAGCATCAGAAGATGGGAAAAGAACCAAGGAAACTTGGCATCATCACCTGGGCTAGTAGGAGTATGTCAGAGCTGACTCCTGTCCCTGTAGTATCCTTTGTTTTCATTTTATTTTAAAATATTTTCTACTATTCAAGATAGGAATAAACATAAGAACGTACATCGCTAAAGGTGCTCATTTTATTATTTTTCTGTTTTAAATTGTTTTAAAATAAACCTTTTCTTCAGCCAAGGAGCAAGCTCTAATTTGCTCCTCTGGTCGTGGTGTTCCTATTATTTAAATAAATTAATTTTAAAACATGTACTTATGAGGAAGATTATTTTCAATTATAGGTAGCAGACTGCTAGTTTGCTGCAAAATAAGTTGGTTTATTGAGAACAAAGCAATGGGTTTACAAGAATTCCAGCAACCTCCTATCTATAACCAATATATCCCAAAGTACCTTACTGCTTTCTTTTTAACTCCCTTTCCATAAGGTGGTGAAAGGGCAGGTCTTTCCATTCTATAGCCACCCAGAGTCAGTTGTTGAGATGGGTGGCTATAGAAATTGAATGAATGAATACATAAAATAAAATAAAATAATGAAGGAACCTGTAGATTGCTGTTGAATCTTTGTCAGTCTGGGAACCAACATTTATATTAAAATCGCACTACTAAAATGTAGTACTAAATCACCAAAAGGCACATTTGTTTGTTATTTAATCAAAATGTCTTCCAATTCTTTATACTGAGAATCAGCTTTTAGTGAGATGATGATCATAACTGGTAACTCCTGTATTTTTATTATAGCCTACCTATATTATTTAAAATTATACATGAGTTTGGCTGGTTGGTTAAAAAGAAAACTAATTCAAAAGAAAAATGTATCTACTTCTGCCCAAATATGGGATGTTGGAAGCTTGCTCCTGAAGCTCTGATTAGGTGAATGACAGCTCCTAGTGTGCTGAGCCTTTAGGGATTAGATATTTAAGCCATAATTATAAGTGAGAGATTGTTGCATGATGATAAAGCTATAATGGGATGCATTAAAGTTTACAGAGAGCTATCATGCCACATTGACACCAAGTTTCACTGCTGCCAATTATTCTGATAGAAGGGGTGGGGAAAAAAGTGTTTTGCCTAACCAGCAAATGTAATTAAAAACATGAACAAACAAATGTGTCATCACCTCCCAAGTTATTGTGGCAAGAAGATGGATCATTAAAATGGTATTTTTTTTACTGAAGAACCATCATTATTCATGTGAGGGATTGCAAATGTCCAACCTACATGGCATGAGGCTGGGTTATCTAAGGGACCACCTCTCCCTGATTACATCTGCCTATCCCACCAGATCCAGCAGAAATGGCATATTACGGGTCCCATTGGCTAGGGAGCTACATTTGGTGATCTTAGGTAGCGTGCCTTTTCTGCCATAGTCCCTGCTTTATGGAACATTCTCCCCTCTGAAGTGAAACTGGCTCCATCCCTGTTGAGTTTCCAGAAGTCCCTCAAAACCTGGTTGTGAATAATAATGTTTTGTATATTTTAATTGTTTTTTAACTTTGTTGCATGCTGCCCAGAGTCACTTGTTTGTGAGATGAGGGGGCATACAAATTTGACAAATAAATACACTAAACTGGCATGGAGAGTTTGGAGAGTCACAGCCCACTAGTTTAGGATGCACTTTACCTAGCTTTTTACATATCACTAGGAAAAACAATTAAGCATTCAAAAAATGGAAAAGAAACATATTGTTGCTACCCAGTTTGGTATATATAAACTAGTAACAATAATTTGAGAGCCAGTTTAGTTAAGCCATCAGGCTAGAAACTGGGAGACCATGAGGTCTAGTCCTGCCTTAGGCATCAAGCAATTAAACAGATTAAAGAAAAACAAGGGCAGGACAAGGAGAGAAAATGACAAAATGTATATTGTGACTCCATGGTACAAACCATGTTGACTTACATACTAGGGTTTAATATAAGAATTCCAGAACAAAAGGCTGGGGTTTGCCATATGTCATCACAGTACACATTTCATTATTTTTATTTAGTGATCAGCTTTGATATCAGTGTTAGTAGTCTTGAATTCCCATAAACCAATTTAATTACCTTCAGCAAAGGATCGTTACCTTGTCGTGGTGCTGGAGCTTGAGCACCTCGATGCCATGAGCTAAACCGTGAAGGGCCACCTAAGACGGGAAGGTCATGACAGAGAGGTCAGACTAAATGCGATCCCTGGGGAAGGTAATGGCAACCCACCTCAGTATTCTTGCCGTGAAAACTAAATGGATCAGTACAACCAGAGATATGTCGGTATACCATCGGAAGATGAGACCCCCAGGTCGGAAGATGGTCAAAATGCTACTGGGGAGGAACAGAGGATGAGCTCAACTAGCCCCAGACGTGATGACGCAGCTAGCTCAAAGCCGAAAGGACAGCTAGCGGCCGACGGTGCTGGTGGTGAACGGCGAATCCGATGTTCTAAGGATCAACACACCATCGGAACCTGGAATGTAAGATCTATGAGCCAGGGCAAATTGGATGTGGTTATTGGTGAGATGTCAAGATTAAAGATAGACATTCTGGGCGTCAGTGAACTGAAATGGACTGGAATGGGCCACTTCACATCAAATGACCACCAGATCTACTACTGCGGACAAGAGGACCACAGAAGAAATGGAGTAGCCTTCATAATTAATAGTAAAGTGGCTAAAGCAGTGCTTGGATACAACCCAAAAAACGACAGAATGATCTCAATTCGAATTCAGGGCAAGCCATCTAACATCACAGTGATCCAAATATACGCCCCAACCACAAATGCTGAAGAAGCTGAAGTAGAGCAGTTCTATGAGGATCTGCGGCACCTACTGGACAACACGCCTAAAAGAGATGTTATTTTCATCACAGGAGACTGGAATGCTAAGGTGGGCAGTCAAATGACACCTCGAATTACAGGTAAGTATGGCCTGGGAGAACAAAACGAAGCAGGACACAGGCTGATAGAATTTTGCCAAGACAATTAACTCTGCATAACAAACACTCTCTTCCAACAACCTAAGAGACGACTTTATACATGGACTTCACCAGATGGACAACACCGAAATCAGATTGATTACATCCTTTGCAGCCAAAGGTGGCGGACATCTGTACAGTTGGTAAAAACAAGGCCTGGAGCTGACTGTAGTTCAGATCACAAACTTCTTCTTGCACAATTTAGGATCAGACTAAAGAGATTAGGGAAGACCCACAGATCAGCTAGATATGAGCTCACTAATATTCCTAAGGAATATGCAGTGGAGGTGAAGAATAGATTTAAGGGACTGGACTTAGTAGATAGGGTCCCGGAAGAACTCTGGACAGAAGTTGGCAGCATTGTTCAGGAGGCGGCAACAAAATACATCCCAAAGAAAGAGAAAACCAAGAAGGCAAAATGGCTGTCTGCTGAGACACTAGAAGTAGCCCAAGAAAGAAGGAAAGCAAAAGGCAACAGTGATAGGGGGAGATATGCCCAATTAAATGCAAAATTCCAGAGGTTAGCCAGAAGAGATAAGGAATTATTTTTAAACAAGCAATGCGCGGAAGTGGAAGAAGACAATAGAATAGGAAGGACAAGAGACCTCTTCCAGAAAATTAGAAACATTGGAGGTAAATTCCAGGCAAAAATGGGTATGATCAAAAACAAAGATGGCAAGGACCTAACGGAAGAAGAAGAGATCAAGAAAAGGTGGCAAGAATATACAGAAAACCTGTATAGGAAGGATAACAATATCGGGGATAGCTTTGACAGTGTGGTCGGTGAGCTAGAGCCAGACATCCTGAAGAGTGAGGTTGAGTGGGCCTTAAGAAGCATTGCTAATAACAAGGCAACAGGAGACGACGGCATCCCAGCTGAACTGTTCAAAATCTTGCAAGATGATGCTGTCAAGGTAATGCATGCTATATGCCAGCAAATTTGGAAAACACAAGAATGGCCATCAGACTGGAAAAAATCAACTTATATCCCCATACCAAAAAAGGGAAACACTAAAGAATGTTCAAACTATCGAACAGTGGCACTCATTTCACATGCCAGTAAGGTAATGCTCAAGATCCTGCAAGGTAGGCTTCAGCAGTTCATGGAGCGAGAATTGCCAGATGTACAAGCTGGGTTTAGAAAAGGCAGAGGAACTAGAGACCAAATTGCCAATATCCGCTGGATAATGGAAAAAGCCAGGGAGTTTCAGAAAAACATCTATTTCTGTTTTATTGACTATTCTAAAGCCTTTGACTGTGTGGACCATAACAAATTGTGGCAAGTTCTTAGTGGTATGGGGATACCAAGTCATCTTGTATGCCTCCTGAAGAATCTGTATAATGACCAAGTAGCAACAGTAAGAACAGACCACGGAACAACAGACTGGTTTAAGATTGGGAAAGGAGTACGGCAGGGCTGTATACTCTCACCCTACCTATTCAACTTGTATGCAGAACACATCATGCGACAAGCTGGCCTTGAGGAATCCAAGGCTGGAGTTAAAATCTCTGGAAGAAACATTAACAATCTCAGATATGCAGATGATACCACTTTGATGGCTGAAAGTGAAGAGGAACTGAGGAGCCTTATGATGAAGGTGAAAGAAGAAAGTGCAAAAGCTGGTTTGCAGCTAAACCTCAAAAAAACCAAGATTATGGCAACCAGCTTGATTGATAACTGGCACATAGAGGGAGAAAATGTAGAAGCAGTGAAAGACTTTGTATTCCTAGGCGCAAAGATTACTGCAGATGCTGACTGCAGTCAGGAAATCAGAAGACGCTTAATCCTTGGAAGAAGAGCAATGACAAATCTCGATAAAAT
This sequence comes from Candoia aspera, assembly GCF_035149785.1. Taxonomy (NCBI): domain Eukaryota; kingdom Metazoa; phylum Chordata; class Lepidosauria; order Squamata; family Candoiidae; genus Candoia; species Candoia aspera. The sequence continues at coordinate 129,891,462 of NC_086155.1, read as the reverse complement.
AGTTAAGAGCAGAGACATCACACTGACAACAAAGGCCCGCATAGTTAAAGCAATGGTGTTCCCTGTAGTAACATATGGCTGCGAGAGCTGGACCATAAGGAAGGCTGAGCGAAGGAAGATCAATGCTTTTGAACTGTGGTGTTGGAGGAAAATTCTGAGAGTGCCTTGGACTGCAAGAAGATCCAACCAGTCCATCCTCCAGGAAATAAAGCCAGACTGCTCACTTGAGGGAATGATATTAAAGGCAAAACTGAAATACTTTGGCCACATAATGAGAAGACAGGACACCCTGGAGAAGATGCTGATGCTAGGGAGAGTGGAAGGCAAAAGGAAGAGGGGCCGACCAAGGGCAAGATGGATGGATGATATTCTAGAGGTGACGGACTCGTCCCTGGGGGAGCTGGGGGTGTTGACGACTGACAGGAAGCTCTGGCGTGGGCTGGTCCATGAAGTCACGAAGAGTCGGAAGCGACTAAACGAATAAACAACAACAATTTAATTACAAAGGAAAACAGCATTTCAGTTCTCCCATGATCTTAAAAAAAAAAAAAGATCTAGAAACAAATAGGATAGGAAGTCTGCAGAATGATGGAAAGAAGTATAAGAGGAAAAAAAAACTAGATCAACCCCCCACTCCCACCCTTTTGCAACTCAACAAGAAGCTCAAAATCATCAACAGAAGAAATTCATAAGAAATTCTAAATAATCCTGAAAAGAAGAAAAGGATCATCTTTTACAATGACAAAAAACATTGGGGAGATTAAGAGGCATTCATTATTTCAATCACAGTGAGTTCCATATTGTTCCATAAGTTACATTTCAGGCAAATGCCCCAAAATCTGTATTAGGTATGTTACTAATAGCATAATAATAATGACTGGGAGTTGAGTTACTTTCCCTTCCTTACAGAGCTCAACTATAATTCCTGATAAGAGACAAAGCAGGACTGGATATCCTCTGAAAACATTTTGTCCCCAGAGCAAGCCGGGTTAGGTTCAAACATTCAACCATCCTCCCAACCAATGAAATGTACCATCCTACATCACTTAGCTGAGAAATATTACAGTCTGCCCAAAGGTACCCTCTATGTAGACTTAGATAGACTTGAGGGCAGCCTTTGATTCTATTCCACAAGAATGACTGGAGCAAATTAGTCACTACAGCTATAGACTGCAGTCTTCTTAGGCTAATAATGCTGTTACAACAAGGCAGAACCACTCAACTAAAAGGTAATATCCTAGGTGATTTAACTGAACCCATTTCACTAGCAAGGATGTATCCTTGCCCCACTGTTATTCAATTTTTATATTAACAATATTGTTGATATGTTTGCTAAGCCAGAATTCCATCATCCCTCTCTTGCCCACTGCCCATCTCTATTCTCCTTTATGCTGATGATACAGCCATGCTATCTGTAACTTAAGTAGGCCTCCAAAGATGCCTTAAAGCTCTAGCTCTTTACAGTTCTAGAAAACACCTTGAAATAAATTACTCCAAAACTAATGTCCTGGTAATTTCTAGGAAACACTTCAAGGCCCCAATTAGATGGACAATTAATGGCAAACTCATCGAGCAGGTAAAATCCTTTAAATATCTAGGTCTCTGTTTTTTTGTTTTTTTTTTCCCCCAGTCTTCTACCTGCTGGTCTACTCAAACAAGAGCACTTCTGTTAAAAGCCCTATAAGCATCCTTAGCAATTACTAAATTTGCAGGCCAATTTGGTAACAATTATGTCGTAGTCACGATTAGACTATTTAAAGCTAATGTTCTGGGTTTGATGCTATATGGTGCTCAGTTGTGTATTCATAAGGAGTCTTTTTATTTAGAAGCAATCCAATCAAAATTCTTGAAAATCTTACTACGCGTTCCTTATTCAACTTCCGGTAGCCTAACATGACTAGAATTAGCCTGCATTTCCCTTGGGACCTGATTAAGACTTTGTCGTCTTAGATTCTCACTGAAGCAAATCTACTGGGGAACTTCCTTAGTTCATCTCACCTTGCTGGATAGGTTCTCTTCCAACTTCAAAAGGCAAATTAACAATGATTTGGCATATTGTGGTCTTACCTTGTCAGCATAACCTGCTTTTGGACTTGATAAAACCCTGGCTGAACTAAAGCAGAGGTTTTGAGATCTATATATATCCAAAATGACACAGCTAAATTCTCCCATCCCTTTTATAGCACAGTTGCTCATCCTCCTTAGTCTGTCCCTAAATATTTCTACAACATCTTATATGTTCCACACAAGACACTATTTGCTTTGGCCTAAATTGGGATGCTACCTATTAGGGCAACAACTGGTAGATATATAAGAATTCCATATGAAAGCCAAACTTGTTTCTGTTCAGTCTCAGCGGTAAAATCTCACATGTGCTATTAAAATGTTTATTATGCAGCCAACGGTGATCACATTTAATATTTCTAACTGTCAATAACTTTAACTGCCATTGTGACCAGGAGTCTATTACCCTTCTCCTGGGTGACCACTCTTCAGAAGCCTCTAAGAAGGTTGGAAAATTCTTATCAATAGCTATAGCTGTTAGAAACAGTCTGGTTCCTCCTTCATGATATTAACTGTTAGCTGATAACTGCTTTAGGATTTTCTCACAATTCTAAAATAACTTTTATAGTTATTGTATTGTATGCTGATCTTTTATTGTGTTTGGTCATGGACCAAAAATCAATTTTGATGATAAAAACAGTTTAGAGTGCTTCCCCAAAACAATAAAACTATGATTTGCTCTGCAAAAGCAACAATAGTTTTGTAGCTTCAGTTGTACAAAGACTAGGAAGCCTCAAAATGCCACTTTTTGTTTTCATTCAATAAGGCAGTCAGTTCTTCAGATTCCAATAAAACTTGCAGATAATTCTCCCTAAATTTTAAATTACCGTGTCAAAGCCTGAAGCACTGGAAATTTCATCTCAGTAATCCATATTTTTGTTTGGTGCATCAAAGTGTAATGCTAAGGAATTTTGGTATTACCATTTTAGTTCGTTTCCATAGATACAAACAGTAAGACTGGCATGTTAAGGGAAATATTGCATTATCCTGTAAAAGCAATGCAACAGAAATCTGTATCAAGAATTTATCTTAAAGATTTAAAATGGGGAGAAAACAGAACAAAGATCTGATAGGGCTAAACAATGTTACCCCTGCAAAGGTATGATCATAGTCTCATGCTGACCAAAATAACATGATGAAGCATGATTAGACACTTTATTGAAAGGTTCTGCTAACAAGAGTGCTACAGTTTTGGCCAGTTCTCCCCTTGTCCCCTACTTCAGGATGCCAAGTCTAGCTGTAAGCAAATGCTTTTTAAGATGTCTACACAGATAGAATTGGCAGGAAAGGAAAGAATTTAATGTGCTCATCTGTTTTCTTTGAAAATGCTTCTTATCCTCTTCATCATGATGAGAGAATTGAGGTCATAACTCCATATTTTTTCTGATAACATGACTACTTGGTAATTATTGAAGGAAGATTATGACTACATAATAGAATTCAATATTGCAGATGGACTGAACATCTGGGCCCCACATGCTCAGGAACAGAGCAAATAACCATCTGAGGAGTATAGATAAAGGGGGAATATGATGACCAGAAACAGCCAAACATTAATTTCTGGTGTTTCACAAATGAAATACAGATAGTCCTCACTTACTGATGGTAATTGGGACCAGGAACTTTGTCACTGAGCAATGCAGTCATAAAGTGTGATGTCACATGATAACACCGACTTATAACAGCAGTTCTGGCAGTCCGAATTGCTGTTGTTAGGTGAATCCCATGTGGTTGCAGTGTCCCACGGTAACATGATTGCCATTTACATCCACTTGTCCAATTACATCCACCCAATTACATCCACCTGTCCCATCAGGTCTGATGGGAGGGGGGGTATGTTGTGGGTCCCATCAGCCAAGGAGCTTTATTTGGCAGGGCCCAGGAGGAGAGCCTTTTCTGCCATGGCACCTGCCCTTTGGAACATCATTCCCCCTAACTTGAGGTTGGCCCCAATCCTGTTAGCCTTCTGGAAGGCCCTTAAAACTTGGCTTTGCCATGAGGCCTGGGGATCCCATGAAAACACGGAGCCCATTAAATGGCTGGTATAAATTTGATTGCATTCTTCCCTGTCTTTCGTTAATATAGTTTTTAATTGTTTTCACTGTTTTTATTGGATAAATTATATTGATACTTTAGTTTTGTTTTAATTGTGTATACCACCAAGAGTCATATGCAAGTGAGATGAGCGACTATATAAATTCAATAAATAAATAAATTTGCAACCCCCTGCCAGCTTCCCCATTTGACTTTGCTTGTTTGAAGCCAGCAGTGAAGGTAACAAATGGTGATCACATGACCACAAAACACTGTGACATTGTAATTGCTAGCTAGTTGCCAAGCACCCAAATCATAATCACATGACTGCAGGGATGCTATGACAGCCACAAGTTCAAGGACCCATCGTAAGTACCCCTCATTGGCACCATAACTTAGAACGGTTGCTGAATGAGTGGATGTTAAACAAGGACTGCCTGTAATGTGCATGGTCTTCTGGAGATGGATGAACAATATGACCATTAAATCCAGAATTTTTGCTTTCCCACAGTAATTCCATTATGGTTAGCATTTTTCCTCTTCTATAGTTGTTAGTCTAAGGAATTTCTTTGGGTATGACTGAGCTGATGGAAAGGCACCTACTGTATGACCTGAGGTTGAATGGTACAATGACCACAGGAGTACAGAAGCTGTTTGGATATAAATGGGATCTAGTACAAATGGTACTGTCATGTTCACTGATTCAATGTAGTTTATACATCATAACGTTTCACATGCCATGGCGCTGATGTGTGTTTCTGTTTGGGAGGGAGCTGCTGTGAGACCTTGTACCAAACTCTGTATGTGAAATCAGTACAATGGAATGTGTTTGGGTTATCTTTTCTGCTCAAGGACTTTTCCCGCAGACCATCGGAAACCTTTAGGAGCACTTGGGATTGTGAACTTCAGAAGATTCTACAGGGGGAGGGATTTCATTTGCAATGAGGGTTTTTAGTTTGAATTTGGCGCTCTTTCATCATTCTCAGCTTTCTCTGTGATCCTGCATACTATTCTTTAATAAATCAGATATCTTTGAATTCACACTCATGAGTCTGATGGTGTTTTAGAATAGGCAACCAATACAGGTACAAACACTAGTTGTTTCCCATGCCATATTTGCCTCACTCTGGCAGCCAATACAAATATTGTAGACCATAATCTATAAGGTGTCCCTCCCACTTCATCATCAACATCTCTTCAAACATGATTGTGACCACAAATATGTCATCATTGCAATAGAACTTTCTACAGAATAATTGATAACAAATGAAATAACAATGCCATGTGTACTTGAGAGCATTCCATAAGACTTGTCAGCATTATCCTCACGCTGCAGATGGGAAGAGAGAGACAAGGCTGAAAGAAAATGGCTTGCCCCCAGCAATTTAGTAAGTTGAAATCACAGATTAAATTCCTTGATTCACAGGGGGCACCTAATTGTCATTTATATTGTTGATAATTTTAAGGAAATGGAAGATTCTGTTTAGAGTGGCTCCCTCAGGCACCAACATTTCATGGGCCATTCTATCACACATTAGAGAGAAATGGAGGGGGTTACAGAATATTAAGAAGGTCTTGGAAAATACTAGATTCAATCAGCAATGCTTTGAGAAAGAGTATTTTATTACAGTCTATGTTGGAGCTGTATTTTCAGAGGGTATCAAGTTTCTGATCTTTGAGTAATTCCATTTTATCTTTTAAAATATCTTTTCATATTAATTCCAGTGCTGTTTATTAATTTATTATTATTATTATTATTATTATTATTATTATTATTTTAAACTCTTTGCACTGCTTTTGATGTTTGAAATAACCATATAATCTTCCCAGATAATTTCTGTTACTAACAGGTTAAAAATTCAATAAACGGAATTAAAAAACACTACTTCTAAAATAATATCCAGTTTTACTCATTTAAAGGCTCGTGTCTGATTTCTGTTTTTTTTTTTTTTCATTTACAAAAAAATCTGTTTCTTATCTAAGGAAAAAAAAAATATGTTTTGTTTGTTTGTTTTTAACACCAGGATTTCTTATTTCCAAAAATGGGGCAATTAGCAATTATTTGCTTGATTCCCTCCCAGTAAATTTTGGAGAATCTTTGGTGTAACTTGATACCATCTCATCATCTGTTAGAATTTGCTAGCAGAATACTTTAAAATGCTTAGTATAACAGAATGTACAACCCCAGCTTCCTCCTTCTGTTGTATTCTTGTCACCTTACCAGATGAAGTGTTTTTGTAAACTCAAAGGTTAAGCACCATTTTATCCATTTTGAATTCACATATATTGTTTTTTTTCTCATAGCAATCTGGCTTTTATTCTTCTTGTATCAAGCATTGCTCAATTCCCAGATGCAACTTCTGTTTTTTTGCCTTAATTTCTTTTTATCTGGAGGTTGCCCCATACCCAGGGAGAAACATTAAATAAAGTCAGCAAGTATTGCCATTAATATAGAGTTTTCTGATGAACTTTAATTATTGGTTTGAATTATTGATTTCTTGCTTGGATAAACTAATTCCTCTATAACTACACGTAAAACTAATAGATTATAATTAGGGGATGAGATAAGCAATAGAGATTGGTTTCATCAAATAATTATGCTGCTCAGTTTGAAATATATTAAAGTTGCATGTTTTTCCATCTAATGGGTGAGAAAAGAGATAATTCAAATCATTCAAACTAACATAGATCTCATTTGCAGCTGCTTTATTATTTAGACCAAGAGAGAGAATTGCTTCCAGACTCTCCTGGTGTGAGTGTGAGATGAATTACAACTTCCCTGCCATTTAATCAAGTTATATATAAGTTATTCTTTAAGTGACATTTCCATAGGAAATTATTATAGGCTATTTTGTTTTGAAAGTTCTCTTTGAACAAAAAGGTTCATGATATAGAGGATCATTTATGGTTGCTCTCCTGATGCTCTGAAGAACATTTTGTATCTGTCAGTTGCTCTTGATTCTATGAGTTTATTTATTTATTTATTTATTTTATTCCATTTGTATCCTGCTACAATCCAAAGTGAGTCTCAGAAGCTGTTAGCATTGTGCAGGGAAAGAGAGGTAGACCCATTGCAGACATAATCCATGATCAGTGCTAATTTAGGGAAGGTTATGGAAAGGTTTAGGGAAGGTTGTGGAAAGAGTGGTAGGACTGCAATTATAGAGCACCCTACAGAGCAACCTAGAAGGATTTTAAAATCTAGATCAATTTCATTGAGGATTCAGATGGAAACTGCATTGGTTGCCCAGATGGATTTATTTGTTGTGACTTAGATGGAAGAATTGCACACCTTCTGATCCTTGTGGACATCTCAGTGGTCTTTGACACCACTGAGCAAGGTATACTTCTGATACAACTAAGGGGGTTATGAGTGCAGAAGGAAATGTTTTACAGTAGTTGTGCTTCTTTTTAAATGGGCAGTATTAGTTGGTGGAAGGACTGAAGAAATCATTCATCCAAGAAAGGGTCCTACAGGGATTGTTCCTCTCTCCTCTGGTTTTTAATATTGACATGAATTAGCTGTTTGTTTCTTTATACAATTTATAGAGCTGCCCATCTCACTCTGGGCAGTGTACAAAGATTAAAACCATCACAACAGTACAAACTCATGATGTCCCAATTAAACAATAACTCCCAAAACAGAACCATATCACCAACACCAACAGAGCTCGCCTAACTGCCTGACCCAAAAGCGTGGATGAATAGCCAGATATTCAGAGCCCTACAAAAGGCTGACAGGGTTGGGGCCATCTGGATCTCTGGAAGGATGCTGTTTTACAGGGCTGGAGCAGCCACAGAAAAGGCACAACCCTGGGTCCAACAAGATGGTGTTGTTTGACAGAAGATGACCTCCCTGCTAGACCTGGAGGGGGTGGGCAGAAACAATGGGGGACAGGCAGTCCTGCAAACAGTCTGGTCCTATGATAAGTTTGAAGTGAGTATCACTAGTATATTAGATCACCATCCTGGGTTGATCTAGGGATGTGGTGGTTTTCTTGACTTGATGCCTAGAAGCTGTAAAGAACTGCATGGCAAGAAACAAGCTGAGATTGAATCCAGCCTAGACAGAACTGCTGTTTGTCTACAAACCATCTGATGTTTTGCCTGATCCTCTCTAGATGAGAGGAACATTCCTCCAAGACAGCACATCTGTGACTTGGTGGTCATTCTATCTAGGCAGATGGAGGCTATAGCTAGGAGGTCTCTGTCAAGGTATGACTAGGGCACCAGTTGAGATGCTTTATAAAGCATGAGGTCCTGGAAACAATTAGCTAACAATTAGCCCTTAGACTTGACCACTGCAATGCTTTTTCCATGGGGATAGTCTTCTTTGAAGACTGTCTAGAAGCTACTGTTGGTACAAAATGCAGCATCAAGCATTCTGGTGGGTAAGGGTTGCCATTGCTGCATAACACAGGTTTGCAGGCATTGCTTTGGTTTCGTAGGCTTGTGAGTACTGTCCAAAGTGTAGATTTTAAACCATAGTCCTTTATAGCTTGGGTCCTGGGGCTTTGAGAACTTCTTCCTTCAGACTGAATTGACCCATTCTGTGAATCAGTCTTGAGCTCTCCCCTCCCATGGAGGTTCAGGAAAGGGGGGCAAGAATACAGTGTTTCTCAGTATATGCTTCATTCCTGTGGAATATCCTATCTCCAGAGATACAGATGGCATCTTATTTTATGGGGTTTAGGAAAGCAGTCAATATGAGCTCCTTTGCAGAACTTGCAGTGTCATGGATATTGAGGATTTTTTTTAATGAAAGCTGATCACATATTGGGATGCTGAGGTAGATTGTATTTTTTTTTTTAGTAGCTATGGATTTTATGTACATGTTGTAAACTGCTGAGAGTCCATGTGAAGTCATTGGTATAAAAATATTGTAAATGAATTAAAAAGTGGTTCTTTTTAAAAACAACAACAAAGATTGGTTTTTGGTTCTCTTCGTTTAATATGTTAATTTAATTTAATTTAATTATTCAATGTAATTTTTTAAACCATTTATCTGGCTACCCATCTCATAGCAATGACTCTGGGCAGCTCATAAGAAGATAAAACCAGGCAACAATAAAATTAAATAACCCATAATCCACATAGCCAAAGTCTGGGGTCAAGAAAAATCATTTTCAATTTACCACAGAAAAGTAGCAATAAAACTAATCAACCAACCAACTAGCAGAGCTCATTTAACATTCCAGCTGAAATGCCCAAGGGAACAGCCAGATTTTGAGTGCCTTATGAAATATTTTGTGACATAAATTATAGATTAGATTATAAATTATTATAAATTAGAGCTTCATTACCTTCATTATATGCTCTGTATCCCAAATGCATCTATCATTCTCTGTGGTATTCAATGATGACTAAGTTCAGTTATGTTGGAAACTAACTAGTAATCTTCCCAATTTATGATTCATAGAATCCAAGAAGTCCACCATACATGTGATATGACTTGCTTGGGTTTGAGAACTCCACTTTTATTCCATGATTCTGGGATGCCAGTGAAGTCTTGGTAGTCAACATTAGGCTTTCAGACCCACAAACTGTAAATATATTTTAAGCAGTGATAGAGACCAATGCAGAACAAGTGAAAAGAACAACAAAGAGATGTATGGTCAATGTGTATGGTTTCCTTCAGTGTACACACAAGGAAAGGATAGGAATGGAAGGATGTTGGTAGTGCAGATATTAGATGCAAATTTGATGATGATGATGATGATGATGATGATGATGATGATGATGATATCCATTCAATTGTGTCCAATTCTTGGCAATTCTATGGACCAGCTCTCTCCACAATTTTTAACCTTCTATGGCTTCTTTTAGTTGTTTTATGCTCTGTCTGGTATCAGCTTTGATGGTGTCTAGTCACTGTGTTTTTTGGCAGCCTTGTTTCCTTTTACCCCTGACCATTCCAAGCATGAGTGCCTTTTCCAGTGAATATTATTTTATTTATAATAAATAAATAACAACCATCATGTCTTGCATATCCCCACTGGCTGCTGAGAACTTACTGGCTGTTATTGAAAGAGGTGTCCTTTTACAGAATTTGATACTTTATGAGGCTACAGTTTTCATTAAAATGTATTTTTGACCTAATAAGGGAATCATCAGCATGATGATAAAAAACTAAACTCATATATAAATATGTTAATAGATGTAGAGCCTAATTATATATTGCAATATGGCAGATCATTTTGACCCTTCTGCACTGTAATTTATTTGACTTTCCCAAAACCTGGCATTACCTTTATAATTAAAAACTCAGGCACTAGCTAATTAAAAATAGTAAAGTACTTCAAGAATTTGTCACTAGATCAAGTATTAGGCATTTGATTGCTACTTATTGCTTTGCATTTTTAATTTGCCATTAGATCAGACGCATCGAGTTTGACATTAAAAAATTGCATGATTTTGGCAACCTGATGTTTTTAAAAAAAAGCATCATCCATTTTTATACACAAAATGACCACCTCAGATTTATTTATTTTATTTATTTATTGCTCAAATTTAGCCACCACCCATCTCCCCCAAAAGAGGGACTCTGATCATGTCTCTGCTATGAAATCAAGTGACCTTAAGCAAGGCTGGCCAAAAGCAAGAAGAGGATGATGAAAGAGGATGATGATTGTGCTGATTTATCTTGCAAATCTACTAGAAGCAGTACAACTAAGTAATACCTCCTCCTCCTCCTCCTCCTCAGGAATTACTAGACCCCTCTATTTCCAATCTATATTCAGGTTACTCATTTGTTTATTCACTGGTCCATTCTAACTTCTCGTTACATCAACCCCAGTTTTAAAAAGTAAAATTCACACAACAATTAATACTTAAATATGTATTTCAACTAGGTTTATATTCCGATTCAGTGCAAATCTGGCATAGAGTGGGGAAATTTGGAATGATGTTTGAGGTTGGACATGCAACCTTAACTCACCTTATTTTAGATTCAGATTGCATGGAGCTGTGCCTCTGTTAAGGAGTTTGATATACATGCTGAAAAGCATGATGTTTGTGTGTCAAAAAGGGTCATAAGGTATAAAATCAAAACAGCACTATGCTGGGGATGGGAGGGGTAGGAATGTATAAAATTTGGGAGTCAGGAAGTCCATCTTCAAATCTGAATTCCTATTATGATTTCTCACCCCTCTTGCCTTTTAGACAGCTGGCAAGACCATTTGTGCAGGTGTAGATGGAGAGATGGAGGAATAAATTCTCTTTTTCTGTAGTCATATCTTATTGTCACCCCAGATATTTTCTGACAGTGAATGGTCTCCTGTGAACAACTCACATTTATTTTTGTCTTGCTTCCTCTGATTGCCTTTTCTAGTGCTGATTTCCTTTTCTCCCTTCGATTCAGCATATGCTACTTTCCAATCTTTTCTTTTCTTTTCTTTTCTGATTATACTAGTTTTAACTAGTCATCCTTCACTGATGTATCATTCTGCAGATCAGTCATTACTGAATGAGTAAAACTGTAGTCATATCAATGTGAGTGTGTGTGATCTTCCTATAGCCTCCTGTCCCATTTTGAACCTACTGATAGATGGATTATTGTGTGTTTTTGTGTATATTAGTACACTAGACAATATAAGCAGAAGGGTGGAGGGTAGAGGAAGAGGACAGTAGGGACAAATTCAGTCATCTTGCACTTACAAAGGATTTCTGGAAGGTTTGTGCATACTGTGGAAATGGTTAAAACAAGTAGTTGCCATGATCAAAAGACTATGTGACCTGAAGGACTCCTGTTGACTTCTATGACATTTGTTACACTTTATCCCTTCATTATATTCTGTTTTGTTTTGTTTTTTTGGTTGTTGTTGTTTTTTACTGTATGTTCTATTCTATTCTGGTGAAATGCAAAAAAATGTTGTGGGAGTATTAATAACTCTAATTCAACTCCCTACCCTGCACTTTGTTCTGTGAAATGTTATGGCCACCCTAGCCTAACACTCTAATGTTCTTGCAATCTTTTCCCATTCTAATTAAGAACAACAACAACAACAACAGCAACAACAAAACAACAACAAAACAACCAACCATGTGATAGGCTTTTCTGTTTTTCCCATGCTGGATAATAGGAAAGAGTGGAAGGTCTTTTTTTTTTTTTCAGTTCATGCTCCAGAATAGTATATATTTGTTAGGATGCAAAAACTTCCTTTTACAGCAAAAAATCCCACCATGATTTGGATCAGGCAGCCTTGGTTTCATTGTACATTCTTAACATTTTTTTTCCTTAAAAAGCCATTAAAAAATTCTTAAAGATTAGCCATTCTTAATCCGAAAAAACATATTCTGCACATTTTTGACATAGTGAGACGTGGACAGAGCTGGATGAGTTAGAGAAGGTTAAAATTGAAAAGATAATTGTTCTGAGTTGCATGTGAGTTGCAGTAAAACATTTCATACCATTTCTGCACATTCTTATTTAATGTACAGTATGCCATTGATAAAATAAATTAGATTTAAACCATTAATTGTTCTGAAAGGCAAATGAGAGTAAACATCTCTCTCCAGTTTGACATTCAGGCCCTGTGAATAATAGGGTTACTACATTTTAATACTACAAAATTCTATATAGCCTTGCCATTCATCATATTAGACAGCCAGCATGGTGTAGTGGTTAAGGTGCTGGATAGGACTGGAGAGTCCCAGGTTCGAGTTCTCCCTTAGGCACAGTCACCAACTGGATGACCTTGGGCAACTCACTCCCTCTCTGCTCAAATCAGCATCAAACTCTACAACAAGCTGGCCAATGAACAAAATCCCGTATTGCATATAATTTTGATAGCTTTGCTGTAAAAACTCAGTGAACTCATGGAAAAACAACTGGACACTGCAAGCACGTAGCACAAAAAATAAGAACAACAACAACAACAACAACTTGCCTTTCACCATATTAACAAGACAATAAAATGCAATAAAATGAGACAAGATTATAACAAGATTATATTATAACTCCACTGCCATAATGGCTAAGTGATCTGTTCGCAATCACCATTTAATGGTTTTTCCAACTGAACATGGCACGTGAAAATGGGTCACTTCATCTCTAATGGACATGATATCTGCTCCTTACACTTTTGGTTTTCAGGCTCAGGATGCAAATATAACACATCTATTCACCATATAGGATTTGAAGCAGATTCCACTTTATATAAGATTATTTCCTAATCACATCAGAACTGCTATGCTAAAGTACAGGATTTCATTTTAAGAAACGGGGGTGGGGAATGGGGAATAGCAGACCAAAACAAAACGTAGACTAAAGTGATCTATGCATGAATTAGAGAACATAAGTTTTGTCTTACTTGGAGCCACTCTAATTTTAGTGATGGATGAACTTTCTTTCTCACTCTCACACAATTTTTCTTCATGGTTGGTAGTTAGGTATTATAAGAATATTACTTTAAAAACATGGCCCGGAGATCACACAGGTGCTTCAAATTGCTATGTCTAGGTTTTTGGAATATCGGCATATCTGATGGCATATTCACTTTCTCTAAGCTGAAGGCTTTTTGAACTCGAAAAAGGCATTATGGAAAGCAGCTAACTCTATTATCTGGCATCATTCAAGGTTCTTTTTCCATCCCGCTGTTAGAACCCTTGTATGTAGGTCTGTATGGAAGTAGGGATTTCTAAATTTAAGTGTCTGGGGAAGGATGGGTTTACTGTGCATAACCAAGTGTGATGGCTTTACTCTGGACAAAATTCTGTGCACTTGCCAGGTTAAAGATCAGAAATAGAAGAGCTACACACTCCATGAAAGATACTGTATATTATGTTGCCTTGTGTCGGATCTAGAACCTACTTTCTGAATAGTCTCTGTCAAGAAGACTATAGAAAAGTATTCCTGTTTTAAGTTCCTGTCAGTTGTGTCTTATATGAGGATCAAAATACACTAAAGATATGAAACCTTTTGGCAGAACGGAGGACTGCAGGGGGCTGGTTGATGATAGAAAATGGTGAGCTTTGTCCTTCATGAGGAGAAGGCTGCCATTTTCTGTTTAATATGTTGGGGGTTTGGGGGGTTGGTAAACAGGGGATTCTACTTATTTACTTCTGTTTTTATGTAAAAAGTGTACTGTTTATGTTTTTCTGCCTCGAAGTAGCAGAAAACACATTTATAAATCTTTCAGAGCTCCCGTGTAATTTCCATGCTTCAAAATGATGAAAAACAGTGCCACTGAATTTTGACAATAGTGGTCATAAATAACTCTGGGGGCCACAACTGTGTTTTGTTTGTTTGTTTTAAGAATATAATATAGCCCTGTGGCAATCACTGCCAAATGCCCCAGTATAGATTGTTCTCAAGCAATCTCTTTCCCATTTACTCATTTTTCTTTTTCCATTAATGGTCAATATTCTGTGCCTAATAAGCATGCTTGGTCCCCATTGAGGATTCCTTCCACCTCTCACCATCAAAAATGATGCCTTTTATGTTTGTTTTTTTCCCAGCGATCTGTTGAACTTTGACAGTCTCTCCAGCATGCTTACACCTTGTTTCTCAGTGATTTTCAGGCTGGAGTCCAGTTGTACTATTAAACATTACTGCAGATAGAAAGCTAAAGTTGAAAGACAGTAGTTTGCTTCAGGCCAACCAGACATTCAAGTGACATTTGAATCACAGATCTGTAGTTCAAAACTCAGTTTTGCAGCTGAAATATATGGGGGAACATTTGTGGGAAATCTAAGAGGAGTGAACATTTTAAAATGGATTCACACCTCAAACTCACATCTAAATTAAAATGTGCAAATTTTCCCCACTCAGCAATAGATATTTTTTATACCCAGGAGCACACTGACAATACTAAAAATAAAATGAAATATAATCTGAAGTAGAAATGTGCAGATAAATCCAGCTGATTTTAATATCTTTATAGGGCAGTATTCAGAGCCATTGTGTTAAATCTTTTGGTTTTGGTTTTGGATCTGTTTAAAACTGAAAAGATGAAGGGTTTTTTTTAAAGATGTACTTTTGAATGTAAGTTCCTTTTTTTATTTATACACACACACACACACACAAATATGCACACATACACATATACATACACATACACAGATGCATGCGCACACACACACACACACACACACACACACATATAATTAAATTAAATATGGAGTTGTTGTTTCAGAGAGCCTTCCCCTAATTTTATAATGCCATCCTTAACTTCTATTTTTATGGTTTTCATTCTTACATTTTGTTGTGCTGTTTTTGTTGTTTTTATTTTGAAGTTTGTCCTGTGGATATATGTGTATTATTTTTTATTATTATTATTTCGGTGAAATAGATATGTGTCAGATAAATACATTTACCTAAAGCCATCATTTTTATGTACTTTTTCCCAGTATAAAGTCTGTGGCATTGCATGGCACTTTGAGAAAGAGATGCTATTTTTCTGATACATCTTTCAAAAGCAAACAGAAGTGGGTATGTCTATGTGTGGACATACAGATTTTTGACCAGAGGTAGACAGGCATTACTTCATTGGCACCTAGCTGGACTTTACATTCTTCCAGTTAAGCACTCCACATAATTTCTATCCATCCTCCATGTTTCCACGCTTCTTAACTTTATGCCAATCTCCATTTTTTTCTTCCTAGCTGACAGAACCAATTGGGCTAAGTTGAAGAGAAGACAGAAGAATCAGACCTTATGTTAACATTTCTGTCTGATGCATACACTGTAATTGCACACTCTAAAACAGCTGCAAGCATACATAAACCAGCAACAATTCTATGTTGTCTCATCACTAAGACAGGATGCCAGAGACTATTATATCCTTGCAGATAGCACCAAGAAAGATTGTCAGTTTCTATCCCCCATTATTTGAGGGAGTAGAGCACCCATGTAATCTCTTTCACCATCAATTAATTTCTTCTTTAATAACATACCAGTCCACTTTTTTGCCATAGTTACATCAGATCATGTCAGTCTGAAGAGCTGATGGTTTCTGACTTTGCAAACACTTTGATTCACATTAATTGAATATCAAATAGCAGGTACCCAGGCTAGCTGCTGGCAGACTCTAGAATGATCCTTTGATGATACCCATTCTTTCAAAATAGCAGATCTCTCATTGTAACCACTGCACAAATCCTATACCCAAAGTAGCCTTAAAGTACATTGACACTAGTATGAAAATCAGAGTGATGGCAGAGTTCTTCTTTTATGAGATATGATAGCTGTAATTTAACTCTCACACAATAAACAGTAGTGATTGCCGATAAAACTTTCCTGTATCTCATATGCTTTTTCTCCTACACTTTACCAGCCTGCAGGGAGAAGTTCCATAAGGTAGTGTCAATATCAAATCAAATTAAATCTCTTCAGTTTTCAACAACTGGAAAACAACAACAACAACAACAACACACCCTTATAAATGTTTCCTGCCCTAATCAGTCTGCAACTTAGGAACATCACCAACAAACCAGAAGTACTGATGTATAAAGTTTTCTCTGTTGTTGTTATTTAGTTGAATAAATATCTGTCAATTTATCATCTCTATATTATCCATATAGCTATCAGAATCTGATTGTTCATTTTAAAAGACCATAAAATCAGTGTTAAACTAGTGTTAACAGTTTAAATGATTTTTTTTTCTTTTTTAAAACACAACCATTGCCATGGTTGCTTGGGAGAATCATGTTAATTGAATAGTATCTTTATAGTTGTGGAAACAGAACTTAATTTTGCAAAGTAAATTGGTATAATATTGCAGTCCTGAAGGGTCTTAGAATTATGAAATAATTAAAGGAGTTAAAGTTTGATGCAAATTGGTAGGAGCTTGCCAGGACTAGTAAGGGAGTTAAAACCTGGTTGTAAAGGTCTATAACTAGGAATCAGAGGAAATTGGAACCCCAGAAATGCTAAGGAAAACAGAGGATGGAAATTAAGGGATGCAATAAGGCTTTTGTTGGCAACATAGCAGAATCGGTGGAATAGATACCTCAAATGTAGGAGAATTTCATTTCCCAAGGAAGAAATAAAACTCAGGATTTAGGAAATATATAGAAACATGGAACAGTGGGTACAAGAAATACACATGGGGGAAAGGAAGAGTTGGAGCTGAAAAATCCTGCCAGACTCAAAGAAGAAAAGAGGGAGGAGAAAGTTTAGCATAAAAGGCTGAACACTAAAGAGATAAGGGAATAAGAAACAAAAATTGGAAGTTTTCGGAAGGAAGGAAGGAAGGAAGGAAGGAAGGAAGGAAGGAAGGAAGGAAGGAAGGAAGGGCACAGTCAATTATGTATGAGAAAGAGAGAGGACAATCTATTAGACTCTCCTCAGTCAAAAATGGGATTCATCCCATTGTTTAATAATTTAATGTTGTTTAAAGTTATTTTTGTATCTGCACAATAGTATCAACCATTTGTATATCTGTATTCTATATGGTAATAAAGAAACAAGTAGATAAACTGTTCCTGGTTATTCACAGCTGGTTATCTGATTTCTAACTGGACTCCAAGGAGGGAAAGAAAATGACCTACTACTGTCCACTACCACCCCACCTCTGCTGGTTGGAGATTCGATACTAGGCTTCATTTGAAATAAATTGAAAGGAATGTGGAGGGATCCCACTTAGGAACCTAAGTCAGCCTCTGCTTCACATAGTGGATACCATATCAAGGTCACTTTTGGTTGCTTCAGACCTCAAAGTAGCTGAATTCAGATACTGGATTTTGGAATGGTGTCATTATCTATATCACCTATCAATCCCTATGAATCTGATTTGTAACTAAATTGAATGAATAGATTTTTTTTTTTTTAATGTAGGTTTTTCTATTCAGGTAACAAAATCTGTTCATCGATTGTATTAAGTTAAGAGATTTGATATATTGTATATATTACATCAACATGCTTACTGATGAAACAAACACAATTCTCTGACATCCCTAGTGGCAAGGTTGAGCAGGACTATTCCATATTTTGATGCAAACTATACTTCTATCACCTATAATTACATTCATAATATTCCTCACAACTCTTTTAGGCCCATACCTGCTATATGCATACCTTCTGTTTCCTTTTTCTCCCATATGCACAGGTCTTTATGTTAAGTTAGGAGCATGAAAAATGTGTGTTCTTTTGATCAAGCAATAAACAAACAAACAGATAAATACATGAAATGAAATGAAATGAAATGAAATGAAATGAAGCAGTTTCTCAACTCTTTCATCAATATCAGAGCTACCAGTTCTGTCTTGCAAAAGCTTGAGGGACCATTAAATGGCATCACTAAGTTAGAGTGTTCCAAAAAGAATTTCTGCATCTCAGCAGGACCATGCTGTGGGCCTCCAACTTCATGCTTGGAACAGCAGTTGAATTCCAGAACTGAATGCTATGGGTGCCCATGGTGAGATCCCTGGAAGACTGGCTGAACCATCCTTTTCTTCTGCCCCAAACAAGCATTTATCCAAGCAAAGGAGGAACACCTTCTAGCTATAATCCTGCCCAAAGTGTATAAGTCCTTCAACTTCTATGATCTCTCCAAACTCACAACCCCTCCAGAGGTTACAACCCACAATTTTGGAAGACCTCTAGTAATGGATGCCACAGTATTATGCTTAGGAGTACATTTCAGTATAACATACATTTGAGTAAACATGTATAGGATTTCGGAACCAAGCTCTAAAACAACCTTGATTGAAATCTCACTTCTCCCATGACATTTCAAGAAGAATACTTTCAGCAAATCCTTGCTCCCCTACCCAATCAGGAATTTGGTATGAATGTCATTGGATTAATATTGTTGAACAAACTATAAAACAGTATCTTTAAAGGCTTTTTAAAAATGTTTTAATTATGTTGTTGAAAATGAAATATCTTCACAGTTTAGCTTGCTCATATGTCTGTTTTTCTGATATCACTGAGAAGAAAGAAAGAAAGGAAAGAAAGAAAGAAAGAACGATAGAGGAAAGTACTACTTTTAAATACAATCTTCAATATCGTTGTTCAGTGTTCTAGCTATTTCACCCCAAAACCAGAACAAGTTGATTCTCATAGGAGCTAACAACTGCCTGCATGAAATTTGTAAGTTTTTTTTTTTTTTCCCCCTCTGCCATCACTTTGGTGTAAATGGTAGTTAATGCCAAGACCATGCTGATAGCTTTTAAGTTTAGAAACATGATTTGAGACTGCATAAAAGAGCTTACAGCTCATAAATATATCCCAGGAGAGCTGTACATCTGAACTGGAGTCAATTAAGACAGTTTCACCTTCATTAATCAAACAAAGCATATTCTCGAACAGAAAGTGAAGAAACTGCAAGGAAGAAAGGAGAAAAATTAAACATGTATTAAATGTATATGTATTCTCCAGACTAAAAGAAAAGGAACTGAAAAATGAAAATCATACAGGGAATTAAAAATACACTGAGCTGAACATATACTGAGGGGAAAAAAAATAAAGGAAAAAAAACAGGTTCTATTTCTCTGAGTACCAACATCCAGACTTATTTCTGGATGAATAAAATTCAGACTCCCTGATTCTGTGCTGCAGCAATGAAGATCCGTCAGACCCTGGTGGGCTAATTTCTGTAATGTATTGCATGTAATAGTAAATCATTTAAATTTTCTTTTTATATATAGAACGTAGTGGCAATTTTAGATACTCGTATTTTACATTATATACCTAATATATTTTTAATACATTCTTAATGTCTATATTCTTATTTAGTATAGGCTGTACCTTAGATTGCACTTATAGAGTTTAGTTAGGTAGCCTATAAATGTATCTCAATTTTATTTTAGTTTTTATCCTCCTATTTTATCCTATGTTGTTATCATTTTAAGAAAGACTATGAATATTTTACAGAACACTATCTTTGTACTGTCTAAGACTGTAATAAATTAAAGTAATTCAGACTCCTGAGCAAAGGAGTAGTCTCTGAAACATAATTTGATATACTACCTCAAACCATTTGACTTGGTTTGGTCATCTGGGGGACAAAAGGAAATTGCTACTGACATAGAAATTTCTGTTACAATATTGCCCTCAAATCTCATGAGATCACAACTGCTTTTTCTAATGACATAAATGTATTGGGCAGGCAGCTTCAGAGGAGTTCTGTGTATATGACACTTTTGTGGAGAATGCCAGTGCCTTCTCCCTTCCAGTTTCTCTGCCCCACTAGTTATCCTGCCCAGATAACTTGTTAGGAGGTATCAAGGTTGCATCCCAAACCCACCCTTTAGCTTCAGCAGTGACACTCCATGGCTGAATCCTCTGCTGACTGCATGGTGTTGGGGTGAAACAATCCTAACTGCATAGCTGCTCCATGTGATTAGAGACAAAACCATGTGAAATGTGAGGGCCAAAGCTGGCAAGCCTGGCATTAAAGAGTGTGGGACAGGCAAAACTTTATCAAAACAGGGTCCAGGTGCCCTCAACATCCATAGCTGAGAAATCAGTGGCACGGAAGTCTGTTACTACAAAAGGCAAGATATGGAGAGACAAAATATAAAGCCTGGGGCTGTTATAAACAGAGGGCTTGATTGCTTGACTCTGCAGTAGCTGTTCTTCACTGTTTGAACTTCTTGTTTCCAAAATAAAAGCAACTTATCTAGCCAAGTCTAATCCAACTGTATGAGGATTAGAGATCCCAGAGAGAGATTTATTGCTAGCCCTCTGGGTGAAGCTCTGACATGAAATGCAGCACTGCAGACTTCCTCTTTTTTATTAAAGAAGCAGCTGAGGTTCATCCTCTGCACTATACTGCACCTTGTGTGATGTATCACTTGCATTGCTCCTCTGCTTTTAGGACATGAAGAAGATCTATTTATTTTCTATCCTGCCTTTATTATTTTTATAAATAACTCAAGGCAGCAAACATACCTAATACTCCTTTCTCCTCCTATTTTCCCCACAACAGCAACCCTGTGAGGTGAGTTGGGCCAAGAGAGAGACTGGCCCAAGGTCACCCAGCTGGCTTTTCATGCCTAAGGTGGGACTAGAACTCACAGACTCCTGGTTTCTAGCCCATTGCCTTAACCACTAGACCAAACTGGCTCTCATGCTCACATGCCATGGAACTGCATATTGTATTTACCTTGTGATGGCCCAGGGTTAAAGCAATATAGTGCCTTCCAGATGTCTAGCTTCAGTCATGCCAGCTGGAGTTGATGGGAACGGAAGTCCCCATGCGGTTGCCTACTTCTGGGCTGCCTCAATGGTAATTGCTACTTATCCAGGAAACAGCAAACCAAAAGATTGAGCTGACAAAGTTACACCCAAGACCATTGAAATCAATAGGGTTTCTTCTGCATAACTGTATTTATGTATATCATTATTTTTTAATGGACCCAACTATTAGAGACTCAAGACCATTTATAATGAAATATAAAACCAGAGTAAACCAAACATTAAATATTTATGTTTTAAGAATGAGCACCATCAATAGACTGTTCAAAAAGATACATCTGAATGGCAGTTAGTACCTTCAGTGCATTAGGGTAGCTATAAAGAAGGCATGACCCAATGTCATTACTAGCTGAGCTGATGGCATCAGGATTCTCCCAAGGCAAATGCAGTGAAAAGTATGAGGGATCTATACAAGGTTTTCTCTCAGGTACAACTTGTGCTGTCTAACCAGCAATTTGTATCTTACTTAGATAAGATACTGAGTCTTTCCAAAGACTTTTGCATTCAGTATAACTGAAATTTCTACACTGGATACAAAAGTGCCTTTATAAATTGCAGCTGTCAAATCTGGAAGTTAGCATATGCACTGGAGGCTTATAAAATATCTTCTAGATTGTTGCCTCAGTGTGATAGATGAAAGAGAAATCTGGATCCAGAATTATTCCCAAACTGTACCGTTGTTTCTTCTAGGGGAATATAATCCCATCCAGATTTATCTTCCTGAAGTTACAACCTCATATAATGAGCCCATATCAATATTCTGATTCAGTTTATTATCTCTCATCTTGCAGGATATTGTTGTTTTCAACACAATGGTTACCCACACAACTTCATCTAAAAGTGCATGTCCATCCAACTGAATATAACAGAAACATCACAACCTACCAAAAGCAAAACCTGGCCTCCCATAAAAGTCATTTTGGAATTCACCAACAAGCTACTCTTACCATTTAGAATAACTATAGCAACAAACCCACAAAGTACAAAACATTCTATGCAAAACCAAAGATCCAGTAGCAAAAGAAGACAAGACAGGACTCGTACGCCAGACAAAAGGTAAAGTCTCCATTGGAGAAACAGGTGGGATACTAATAAAATATATCCATGAACACCAACTAGCAGTCAAGACACAATGCTGCATCACTAATCTCCTGTCAGAACCAAGCTTGCCTCTGATTCAGAATTAGTTCCACTTTCTGAGCCGGAGGAGGAATTGGAAACTTGCCTGGCTGGAATCGGAGAAATGAAACTCCAGCATGACTCAGCAGAGTGGGAAGAATCTACAACGCTGATTGGGCAAGATCCAGAGGAGGATTTGAATACGTCAATCAGCGCATGCCAGAGACGGGCTGAAAAGCACACGAAGGAGAAGGCAGCCCGACTGGCTGCAGGAGACTCCAAGTGTGCCCAAAATCAGGATAAAAGGCAGTTGCGCAGACAGTGAGCTGCTGGAGACAACCAATCCTCTAATCCTGCAGCTTCAGGAGAAGACTCTTTACTGGTATCTGAGTCAGTGTCTGTGGCCAAAGAGGAACCAGCGCTCGAGCTCCACTCCAAAGACAAATTGAATCCTGCATCTGCTGCCAGCAAGGAAACAGAGTCAGCTGTGCCCAGCAGCCTTTGCCTTGCTTCCAGCCGTGAGCCTCCATGATTCCCTCAGCAGTGTGAGCAAGCCTCAACTTTCCAGTGCTGCCGCTTGTCCACAGTTCTATGTGACCATGCTTTGCAGACTCCAGCATGTTTCGAAGTTTCACACTTATCTAGTTTAGGATCTGAATTCATGGTGCATGTAGTCCTTCCAGCCAAGTCCAGCCTAGTTCCAAGTTCCCAGCCTTGCTCCAGGTTTCCAGTCCAGATGATCCAGTCTAGTTTGGGGCTGCCAGCCAAGTCCAGTCCTGCTCCAGTTTCAAGCCTTGTCTTCAAGTCTTCAGTTCAGAGTACCCAGCCTAATCCAGAACCCCCAGCCGAGTCTAACCTTGCTCTGAGTTCAAGTTCTACTTCAAGTCTCCCATTCATCCCTGTCTGTTGTTCGTAGTCTTGTTCCAGGTCCAGTGAGTCTGAGATTCAGCATCAGTACCATTCCAGTCAAGAACTGTTGCCTCCAGTTGGCCAGTTGGGCATGTTTAACCAAGTCTCACATATCAAGGACTTCATTACTGTAAATAGTTATTTAATAAAGATTATTCTCTAAGAACCTGTCTGGTGCTTAGTCTGAACAGGACATCTCCCTCCACACAGACAACCTGTGGCATAATTTCAACTGAGAAATGATGGATATTTTAGAACAAGCCATATTGAAAAAATACAACATAATTCTTAGAATTAGGACATTCAACCAACAAACCTCACTTTCCCCATACCTTCTGCACTGATGGTGTTACCTAGTATGATAATGAAATGTTTGCACCTCAGGGAAGGTGCAAGCTAGCTCAGGGAATTCTAACAATTCTAACAATACAACAGCCCCATGGCTATATGTTCAGTAAACTGTATGGCCAAATACAATGAACAACAACAACTACTACTACTACTACTACTACAAAACTGCATCTGGATTTACTGTTTTTGCTGAAAACCTATTTTGTGTACTATGTGAAACTTCATTCAGAATGAAGGTATAGTAGTTGCAGGTTGATTTACACATTATTCTGCAGAGGGATTTTTTTCAAATTTATTGATGCCTTTTACCTCCCTCTATAAGCTTTGAAATACAGTAACCTGGGAGGAATATCAGGGCTTCATGGGCTATCCCATCCTTTTCTAAACACTCCAGAAGTGTTAATTAATTCCTAGAATTCCCAGTCTTGTGGTCATAGATCAGTTAACTTCTTCCTTTCCATGAGCCATGAACTTGCTTCTCAGATGGAGGCTTCATGGAAAATGAAGACTGAATTCACCTGAAGGGATTGTGCTACATATTTCTGACTTGAACTAGGGCCTTCCATTTGAAACTGTAGTCATCACCTGATGAATTTGTGTCTGTAACACAACACTTTGCAGTACAGATGGACCCCTGCAAAATTCCTAAAGTGTTTTTCCTGCGGGGGTGGTAGCAGGTTCTCACAAATAGTGCTAATAGAATTACTGTTGTGACTGCTAATACACTATAACATGATTCCCATTTCATATCAACTTGGGTTCATTTGCATAATTTCTTATCAACTTCTCTGGACAGCCAGAGAAAAAAATATTTGGTTAGTAATGCTGAAGTCCTGATTCTGTTCATCACACTTAAGTGATTTAGTACCACATATTCCAAATAACAAAAATGACATGCATCAATAGAAAATAGCAATTTTGAGTAAACCAAAATTAGATCTGTTCGACTAAGCTTTCAATTAAATGGAACATAACACTGATCAATGGCTGTCAGATTAAGGGGCACCAGCTTATAAACAGCTACATAATTCTGATTTTGTTTTGTATAGTGGATTTTTATTGGAAAGGACCTGTTAGTCACTTCTTTTGATTAATTGGTACAGACAGCAAGAATCAATGAACTTTCGGTAAGCAAAGACAAAAAAATTCAAAAGTAAAGAAACAGCTGTTGGTCACTACTTCTAGCAGAAACATGTTCTCATCTTCTATTTCCACTGAAAATCTTAATGTTTCCCTCCTGCATGACCTTGATTGTGAAGACACTCTTCCCCTTTAGGAAATACCTGTGAGTGGAAGGAAGGAAGGAAGGAAGGAAGGAAGGAAGGAAGGAAGGAAGGAAGGAAGGAAGGAAGGACATGCAATCCCATACATGGGAGACAAATAGGAGTTATATTTAGGTATAACTTTAGAACTTCATTATGAAATATTTGATTCTTCAGATGGTGTGATCTCTAACTTTTGGACAAGTTCTTTAGGTATGTGCTTTAACATCACTTAAAATTATGGGGCAAATAGTAGCCTTAGAGTAATCATCTAAGGATTATGAAACAAATACCATGCAACCCAGGAGGATCCTTGGAGTTCTATATTTTAAATAGTAGCCTTCTGCTGCTTAGAAAGACAAACTTGGGGATTTGGTGAATACATGAAGGCTTTATCTTTCTTGTGTCCCCTGTTCCACATCTTCTGAACCTGCCTTTTTGAACTTGCTGCCTTTGAGGTGGATTAAATGACAACTCCAATCATCCACACCATGCTAGGAATGAGGGACATTGTATCTAACAAAATTAGAAGACATTATGTTAGGAAAAGCATATGTGCAATGCCTCCAAAGTGTAAGGTATAAACATACAAGTGCTGAGGTGGATTAAATGACAACTCCAATCATCCACACCATGCTAGGAATGAGGGAAGTTGTATCTAACACAATTAGAAGACATTATGTTAGGAAAAGCATATGTGCAATGCCTCCAAAGTGTAAGGTATAAACATACAAGTGCTGCCCATTGGCTGGGACCTCTGCAACAGGTCCAGCCCCACATCCTGTGAATGTGTATAGTGTGGAAAGCAGGGCTTCTTCTTACAATTCTGTTCCTCTTACATTAGTTCACAATAGACATCTTAGATTGTTTAAATAATGCTGGATGAATAGCATCTATAGTTTAGGATTTAAAATGAATCACAGAAGTATGGGCAGTTCTGAAATGTGGGATTCCTGGAGGACAAAATATTTTCATCAACCTGAGGACATCATACAATCATATATGTCTTTCTGTAAAGAATGGATGAGGATATTTTTCTTTTCTTAATGAAAGAAGAAAGATTTATGCTACAAATTCTTCCATGGCATGTTGCCCTTCATCTTGTGCTGAACATAAAAAAAGTGAGCCCTATAGCTCCTACATGTCGTTTCAGAGATACAGTGAGGGATGGGCTCTCAGAGCAGTTGGCTGGAAGTAAGCAGAAACATTCCATAGCAGGAGATTAATACTGTGATGGATTCAAAGGAAATGTCAAAATGTCATGTTCACTGATTCAATGTAGTTTATACATCGTAATGTTTCACATGCCATGGAGCTGACGTGTGTTTCTGTTTGGGACGGAGCTGCTGTGAGACCTTGTACCAAGCTCACCCATCAAGAGGGCCAGGAACGGACACACGGACAGGGGGGGCAGAAAGGGGCAAGGCCTACACATGTGTATATAAAGGGAAGGAGCCCAACACATGCTCATTCCCGTCTTTCTCTAGTGACCGTATCCTTCTCAATAAACCAGATTTCCTTAGCCAGCCTAAGTTCGAGTCTGCGCCTTATTGGGGAGAAGCTACTCATCACACTGTCAGAATGACTTCATCAAAGCAGTAGCATGTAGAGGAAAAGCAATCTGCTTAGGTTCAGCAGTAGATATTTCTCCCTCAACATTTAAACATTATTTTTTTTTAAAAAAATGTCATTATTTAGATTTTTAAAATGTATTTCTCTCTCTGATACATCTTTCGAGCTTTCTGCCAGAAACACACCAAGGAGTTAATTAGGTATTTCTTTCAAACATCTTCTGAAACCTGTGATTTAGCTTTCCTGGAATCACTGCAAAACATAAGCAAATATAACTTATTATTACAATTCCAAGCCTGTGTTTGGAAATCTTGCCAATACATACTGTATTGTGTGAGAAAACTCCCTGAATTTATTCAGATGTTCTCCCAGATATTGGATTACAGTCCAAGAGACTAATGCCAAATAAATGATAAGATGTCTTCTTGGCCGAGGTCTTTAGGAGTGTGGGAATCTGACCTTTAGGAAGGTGAGAGACTATTAATTGCAAAGCCACTTGATTTTCCTCTCCTGTGCCAGTACTGGCTGGAAGAGCAGGACCATGTCCCTGCATCCTTAAGGGAGTATCCACAGACATATTTTTCTAGCCCTGGCATTATTCCAGGATAGGAATGCATGGCTTCATCCTGAATCTACCCCAGCCCACTGCAAATATGACCTCAAAAGTATTGTTTTTCTCACTTCTTTTGGTAGAACCAATGCTGAGAAGTCCATCTGCTATGTTTTATTTTGTTGTAGGGAGTGCTTTCACTCTGATTGCCTAGAGTGAGCTATACTGGACATGCCCCCATGCCCTGTGGTCATTGGTAATTGCCCTTCTATATAGCTTTACCCTAGGCTGCTAAGCTGCCTATACCTTCAGTGGTAATCTCCCCATGGTATAACTGTTTTCCCCTCCACTAGTAAAAAGCTAGGTCTTTTTTTTAAACCAGTGCACTGGTGGCCTGTTTGCATACTACAGGGATATGCCAGCTGCTAACATTCCTTTGCAACAGTTATACATTGAGATATCTGGGAGCTGGGGTAAAAATAACAGTTTGTTAGTTTCCTTTTCCATCTCAAGTGAATAGAAAAATGGTGGAGTGGTATCCCTCCCAACTGATCCACCAGTGTATCTCTGAAATGTTCATTACAAACAAGCAACTCCTGAACTTGACCTCTAAGGTAATTTCCAACACTGATTTTATGACATTGGCTGTTGTTTGCTCATGCAAATGAAAACTACATGTCCTCAAAGAAAGGGAGAGCAATTGGAATGGATAGAGGTGTATAAAAACAAAATTACTGACCAATGTGGGAACCTGACAACTGCCATCCGGACAGAACACCTGGTCAAGAGCGGTTTCTTAATCCAGCTTCATTTCTAGCCAGTAGGAGCACAAAAGATGAGGAGTTTAAGCCTGCTGTACAGTATTGCCAAAATCTCATCCCAATATATACATATTTAACATAAAGGTTGAATAAATAATATCTATGAAGAAATGCAAGTGCTGTCATAAAAATGCTATCTGTATGCCAAAACAGAAGGCAGCATGTAAGTCTGGAGGCATGTGGTTGTTCTTATTGTTGTTCAATCACTTCTGATTCTTGTTGAGTTGATGGACATAATTTCACAAAGATTGTCACTAACTGCTTCTTTTTCTTGTAAGCTCCTGCCTGTGTCATCTGTGACAGTCTCTGGTGATCTTGCCTTCCATCAGTCTCTTTTTCAGCTGCCTTAATTCCAACACCCCCCCCCCCCAAATCAGGGTCTTCTCCAGTGATGCCATCCATTATGTGTCCCAAATATTTAAGCTTCAGCTTCATTATTAGTGCTTCCAATGAGTAGTTTGAGGGACTCAGATACAGATATTATCTATCTATCTATCCATCTATCTATCTTTCAATTTTATTTTATTTTTTTTTTCATTTTTGCCAGATTTGGACTGAAATAACTTGTGAAGAACATTTAATATTTGTCTTATGTTATTTGACTGCATAGTTCAGATGTGTCAGGAGGGCAAACCTGACCCACTGAGCTGAACACAGCCTCCCAGCAGTATCTTGTAGGCTTTTGAATACCCTGATTTCTGCAATCTTGGGATTTTAAAAAGGGAGGGGGAGAGGGTCGTATCAGCGTAAGCTAGAGTGTGTGAGAGAAGAAATGCAGACTCCAATCCCCAACTAGCCATGGAAGTCACTGGGTCAGTCCTTCTCTGCCAGCTCAGGATGGATGTTTTTGAGGCTAACAAAGATGGATACAGGAATTTCTCATGGGCTTGTTTGTTTGTTTATGAGAGAAATAGAGAGACAGGAATCAGAGCCCAATTAGAAACCTTTAGCAGAAAGGGTAAAGTGTCTATGAAACAAGCCACCACAATCAGTGTGGTTTGGCCTCCATCTATACCTCCTTCTACAATCTACAAGGCATTATCTCATTACTGTGGCAAGAGCCATACAGTTCCCAGATGGAAAAAAGAAAGCAGTTCTATAACCCACTAAGGGCACCTGTGCCTCCGGAGGCTGCACTGTAAACAGGTATGTAAAGCTTCTCTGCTACTCCTGTTGTATTTTAAGTAGCTCATCATGCATTTTCTCTGGTGGCCAAACTGAACAGATCCTCTGGCAGAGAACAGGCCACCCACCAGGGGCAAACATGGTGGGAAGCAATATTGTCACCTTCTTCTGCCCTTGAGTTGAGATTCAAAAATGGTCTCTTATTGTGTTTTCTCCTCTGTCCTTCAGTTCTATCATCTCCTTTGAAGAACAAGTTGGAAGTAGAAGCCTCTGTCTTGGCTCAGAGGCCAAAAGCTTCTTCCCTTTACCAGAAGGCAAGCTTAGATGACTTGAGAGGGGTTTCCTCCACCAGACCTTTTTAGCCTTTCCTGCCAGTTCCATCTCTGGTGACCTGCTGAATATATTTGTTGATGATATGATTAAGAGCCTCTCTGTGGAACACATTCTTCCTAGGTTATTAAAAAAGAGCTTCAGGAATTTGCTGATGTCTCTGGCTTAACTGTCTCAACAGTCCATTTTATTTTTTTTTTTAAATCCACAATAGTTTGCATTCATATTCTGTTGGGCAAGCAAAAATTATATCCAATATTTTAGCCATTCGTTTTGAACATAAAACCTCTAAATAGCTGCAAATTAATATATTGATAAATTTAAATAAGCTACTCAATAACAATTTGGCCCTGTGTGGGGAAAAAAAGGATCAAAGCACATTAAACATGCAACAAAAGTTATCTAGTATTCTAGGCCATATAGCAGTAATTACGATGATGGTACCCTCAAAATTGGTGTACCTGTTTCAAATTCTTTTGATAGATATTCTGGATGAAATTGTCATCACTTGGAAAAAGCTTGGGTTCTACACCCTTTTCTAATTTTGTCACAAGGAAGGAAAGGGTCATGTTGGAAGGTGACATCAGGAAAAGCAAAGTCACTTTTATTTCAGAGACTATCTCAAGGGCCTTCAGTGCCTGCACTGGCATTCCTAGAAATAAAAAAAATTGTGGGTGGCTTAGTTCTTCATTTGAAACTTTGCCCAGAAAAGAAGGGAAGGGAAGGGAAGGGAAGGGGAGATCAAGCAGCTTGAGATCTAGTTTGGTGTAAGGGTTATCCAAAAAGTAGAACCACCTCCTCATCCACAAATGACTAAAATTACCTTGCCTTTGTTAAATGGAAGTTTTCCCTTCCCATTTATTCTCCTCTACAGCTGTCAGCCTTACCATGTAGACCAGACAAGAAACATGACCAGATAAGCTAATTCTACTTTATTGTAAGGCTACATTAACATAATCTTGCAAGTCTGAAAGTACAATTCTCCCCCTGTCTCCTTTACACTCCAAGAAGTTAGGGAGGGTCTTTTCTGAGCCTCTTGCCCCACCCACTATCCAGCTGTGGACTATGCTGTCTCTAGGTAGTGTCTCAATCTTCCAAGGCCATTCCTACATACCATTACAATAGCTTTGTTGGACCATCTTGGGACCATTGTCTGTGAATTATGGTAGGTGAGTAAGTGGGTTAGAGTTCAAGATGGCTCTAGAATTAAGAAGATATTGGCACAAATCCTTGATCAGTTATGACATTCTCTGAGTACACTTGGGCCTGATCTACTTGACTGGTCACTGTGTGGGTAATATTGGAAGTTAGGATTAAATGAAATAAATGAGGCAACTATACAACCAAGCAGGAATAGAAGATTTTTTGTTCTGGAAAGTTTTTCAGAAGGGGGCGAAAATCTAGTGCAATGGGGTTAGTAATACCTGCCCTGGTAAATGCATATTAAATAATAGTACTGCCATTCAAAAGAGTTCAAAACTAATTAAAACTATTTCTGTCTCTCTTGTGCATAGCCTTCTCTCAGCATTACAATGACTTAAAGATATTTCTAGTGCCTTCAGCAGCAAATGCAGTTGAAGTTCTATAATCAGTTTTCCCATGGGTTTTCTCATCCCACTCAACAGAAAATTTTGGCTGCTTTCAAAATCTTAACTTGTCATTTTAAAGCTATTGCCTGTAAAGTGGAAGTAGAATGAAACCTCCAATCTTAGCTCCTCAACAAATCACTGCCCCTTCTTGAGGCCTTCTAAGTGGCTTCTAGCAAAAAAACAAACAAAAAATGTCCTGACTTCTTCAACAGATCATTCCATAGAGAAGCATTATTGCTTCTAATATTACACTTTGAAAGTTGTCTGTGTAGACCAGTTGTGTTCTATACAACTTGTGGAATGAAGCATGTTATAGGGAGGTAGACTCCAAGTGAATGTTAGGAAAAAAATGTCCTAATGATAAGAGAAGTTAAACAATGGGTCCACTAACACAGAGAGCTGGTAGGTTCTTGTTCATTAAATGTTTTCGGGTGAAGGATGAAGAACTTTAGTGTGGATTTCATCAGGGGACTTGGATTCAAGGGCCTCTTCTAGCTTTATGATTCTATGATTTAGAAATGCTGAATTGATGATGAAAGAAATTGTCAGTAATTAATT